>NW_027437191.1:15201609-16410359 GCF_033239565.1 Halichoeres trimaculatus | reverse complement strand
GTACTCAGAGTCTGCAGTTTCTCTGTCAGCTAAGACCGTCATCCATCCTCCACGCTGCCCACTCACAGCTGGAAACACAGAAGAAGACAGTCTGCACCGACTTAAATGTGAGCTTGTAGTCACAGTGTGACAGAAAATACAATCAGAGGAAGAGAAATGAGAAGATTTTTTTGTGTGCAATGAAAATGAAAATGAAAGAATACCACCATGAAGAACATTTTTTCTATCAGCCCAATAAAATCTGACGGTAAAGTTAGGATGTGCCAGAGTGCACCAAACAAAGAGACGATTTCTGAGACAGGAGATACAAGCCTGAAGTGAAGTACCTCACGGTGGCTGGTACCCAAGTGGATGATGGTTATGAAAAAGATGGCTCCCACAGACAGAACAACACTCCACACTGAGCACAGCCACACTGACCACATGGCTGACGAAGGTGACAAACTGACTGACTGATGATCTGTCCGGTTCTCCTGCAAACACACAACCCTCCGTCCGTCTGTCTGTCTGTCTATGTTTGACAACCTCAGACTCTTCTCTTTCTATGTCCTGAAAGATTAGCTTAACACGTGTGTCAGTGTGTGTGTATGTGTGTGTAAACAATTGTGGGTCATTTGATTGGCAAAACAGGGGGTAAACAATCAGGACATGCAAATCAACACTCAGGTCATGGCATGTGAAACACAGATGAAAGTGTATGAATGTGTGCGAGTGAGTGTGTATGTGTCATGATTTGGCTCAAAGTATGGAAACATATTGAGGCTTAGTAAAGAAAACAAACAGACCAAACCTGTAAGTTCCGACATATTATCCCACCTGTACATGTTCATGGCGCCTCATATGTTTGGTGTTTGTCCTGGGTGTATGTGTGAGGCTGAGATACTGTGACAGAAACGACATCACAGGCTCAGCTATACAAAAGAAAACATCCTGAAGTATGCTAACAATGCAAGCTTGCTGCTCAGCTTCTGTTGGTGGAACAGTTTTTTTTATCAACAACATCAAAATATTCAATGTGCATAAATCTAAACATGCCCTTTAACGTGAATATTTTTTTTTTAATCACAATCTATAAATTGATGCTATTCTGCCACAAGCTTCTGAAATTATCACCTCACAGCTGGCAGGACGTGACAGTCTATGATAAGCTTTCATGAAAGTGTTTAAATGTGTGACATGCAGGTAATAAACAGCTCTGTTATGAATTCAGATTATTTCAGTCAGGGTAATTAAACTAGAAGAAATGCTTCGTCTGATCATGTTCTTAATTAAAAGCTATTTTAGATACAGTTGGTGTCACTTTTATCTCAGGATAATTTCACCCTCTCAGATCTAAGCTAGAAGTCTTTCCATTGAACTTAATGTGTGGCTGATGACAGCCTTCTCTGACAGAGTTGTTCTTTCAAAATCATGCTGACAAGGAAGAGGACTGTAATTCAGTTTTACTCACCATGTCAGGCATCTTTCAAATAATTAGAGAAAACTAAATGAAGGCGTATCAGTTGGTATGGTAATTGTTTATAGGCCTGTCACGATAATCAATAAATCGATTAACCGAATGATAAATAAAAATGTCCTCGGTAAGTTTGCCAGCCTCAATAAACTGACACGTGCTGCATGTTTGTTTTCCTCCTCTCTTTCGACCAAAGAGGCTGAATGAGAAGGTGGCTCACTACATCTATCTTTCCTAATATCAGGGTGCATAGGTTCTATAGCGGATTTATAGCGGAGTGAGCATCTGTCAAAAATGCGATCTTTGGGGTGAAGACGGGGCTGCTCACGCATACACACGGAGAGAGCTGAAGCGAGCGTCCTGAGGGGTAAGGAGGAAACACACGCTAATATGAGTGATGGACGAAAGTTCTTAAGCCGCCTGCCACAGTCCCAGTGTGGGAATATTTTGTTTTTTATCAGAATGAACAAAGTGTGAGCTCATGAACACCAACGAGCTGATATGTCGCATTTGTTTAAAAATAGTGGCGACGAAGAAGAAGAAGAAGAAGAAGAAGAAGAAGAAGAAGAAGAAGAAGAAGAAGAAGAAGAAGAAGAAGAAGAAGAAGAAGAAGAAGAAGGGGAGGTGCAGCGGAGCCTTGTTCTTTGACAATCCGCTCTTACTGAGGCTTTTGGTCTGCAAAGTAAATAGAAATAAAAGCCAAATGGTGGGTGCTCAAAGTCAGCTACATTGCCAAAGAAATGCAGCTCTTCAATACGGTTGAAAGCCAGAAATGTTAAAAATGTCTGACAGACAGTGCGGATTGACTGGGAAAAAGTACATGTTACAAACAATTCAGGAACTCTATAAACTCCCTTTTATTTAGGCTATAGTTTTTTATTGTTTTTTTTTTTGAGTTTTGTTTTTTCTTTTGAGACAGGGTCCATGTTTTATTGTTTTTGATCAGTATTAATTATTTTTATTGACATGTATTTTTTTCTAAAAGAGAGTCCATTTCATTTTCATTGTATTTTTTTTTCTCTTTCTTGTTTGTTAAATTTATTGTATTTTTTGTTTAATTTATTTTATTTAAAAGATCCTGACTTTTTAATTACAGTTAAATACTCTTAAGAAATTAAAGTTTCTTGCTTTTGATATGGTGTACTCACTTTATTATCCCATTTATCATAATTACATCAATGAAAAAATGGAAAAAAAATCTAAATAATATTGACAATAATATTGTTTATCGGCAATAATATTTAGGAAAATGATCGTCCAGCAAAATTTGTTAATTTGATCATTACAATCGTTATTATAATCATGTTTATAATTATTGTTATTATTTAGATATTGGTGAATGAGATCACATTGTTACAGCAATGAAATTAGTTGTAAATTTTAGACTTTTTCTTAATCTAGTGTAGGGACCATCATCCAGATCTATCTATCTATCTATCTATCTATCTATCTATCTATCTATCTATCTATCTATCTATCTATCTATCTATCTATCTATCTATCTATCTATCGTCTCATAAAGATCAGTGACAGCAGACAGTTTTGAACAGTTCAGAGACAGATTTCAGGATTTCAGAGATGTTAAGTTTTGAAAGCACTGTAAATTTATGTTAATGGTTGAAATATGGGAAAGCATGATAACCCCCTTTTAAGGTGATCAATAATGATAAGTGTTTATATTTTGTTTTGTCAGTTCCACTGTTAAGCATTGATAGCATCCAACATCAATCAACAGTTGTCATCCTGGCTTCAACTTTTCAGGCTCATTAGCTGAATTGTTTCAGTCAGACTCATGTGTTAGCACTGAGACGCCTCAGTTTACGACAAGGATGACTTGTTTCCTTTGTTTGTATGGTTACAGTGTTGTTACACATAGTTCAAAAGCTGTGTTTGTCTGACTAAGCAAACATATCCATGACCCTGAATATGGAATAATCACTTAATAATAAACAGTATGAGTTGGCAGGAGTCAACCCAAACACCCTCTCGTCCATCTCTCACATCTTTCTTCTGGCCGGTTGTTCTCCGCCTGCCTCTCCGTCTCTGCTATCTCTACTCCCAGACCAGCTGGATGACAAGCAGGGAGAGAGCAGGAAAAACAGAGAAGTTTCCATTTACAGAGCGCGAGAGAGAGAGGAAATTGTAAGACAAGGAACTTCTTGCAGACAGGAAGTGGGGGGGGAGTGCCGCTTGCTTCAGCGACAGTATTTTCCACATCCGCCGCTGACTACAAACAAAAGACCAAGAGAGAAAGGCCTTGCCCTATACAAACAACTGAAAGAGCACAGAGGAAAACGAAGCATGAGGCTAAAGATATGTATTGGCCTCTTGATAATATTTATCTTCAAGTGTAATAGAAAAAGATGAGTGCAAATTTTAACAGACATATGCATTAAAAGTTGTGTGTTCTGAAGTTCTACGTTTCATTTATTAAAATCAGAAGACTTAGGGTTAAACAGGGCGACCAAATCACTCATTTGCATGCAAAGAGGAATGCAAAGAAGCAGAGGGAGGGGAAAAAATTGTTGAAAAAAAAAAACAACCTCAGGTCAGAGGGTAACCCTGGGTTACAAATGTGCGATGTGAAAAAGCAGCAGTGAGGGAAACACTGATGCATGCTGATGTTTTCTGACGGAGAAGCACTGAGGAAACAACAAGCCTGATATCGCTCACCACAAGGTCCCCTCGCGGATACAAATACTGCAACTGCCTGAGTCTGCAAAGTTTAGACTGAGAGCCACAAAGTGTGAAAACACACACAGGCTAAATTAGACTGCACGGAGTGTGAAGCGGGCTAAACAACGTGCAGTCGATGCTTGGACAGAGCCTGATAAATCTCTTAGCAACAGAGGCAGGCTGGGTGGTTATATAAAGGCTAGAAAAAGGGACAGCTCAGAGGAAAAAAGTGGTTGGATGTTTGTGATGTGGCTGCTCAGATAACTTAATGCTCCAGTCAGATAAGACCAGATTCAGGTCACAATGGAACATTAAAGAGCAGATCTCACTTCAGATCTTCACTTTAAAAACTCTGAATGTGGTTCAACAAACTGCTCAGCTGAGGGTGTTACTTCGTGTCCTCACTTATCTGTTGTCATCAGGACACGGGTGAATTTCATCTGCACGAAAAAACAAACCAGCATGGAAACTCTTTAACTCTCACCGCATGTGATCATTAAGATAACGTTTCTCCACTGACAGGGTGTCCTTTACAAAGATAAGCCTTCTTTGTGATTATGAAGATTTATTTTAGCAAAATTAAAAAAAAGAACGGTAATATAGAATAAATGCAACTCAATTTATTGAAAAATATCCTTGGAGAAGGGTGACATAACAAAAGAAGGGCAATATAATATTTGTTAATTTTTTTCACCGTTCTTTTTTCTTTTAAATGTTTTTTTTTCTTCTTTTTTTTGTATTTGATGTTTACAAATTTTTAAATCCAGACAAAAAGATGAATTATTATTATTCTGTTCTTTCTGTTTTTTTTTTCTTTCTTTTTGGCCTTAATTTCCTTTGGTTTATTATTTGTATTTTCTGCTTTTAATTTTGTAAATGTTTTTTTCATTTTTTTCTTTTAGAACTCTTTGCTTTTCTTTTTGTTTTATTTTCTTTTTTTCCCTCTTTTCTCCTTTATCTCTTTTCACTTCTCCTTGTTTTGCTTTTTTTTCTTAAATTTTTCCTCTTTTTCACTTTTTCTTGTTTTGCTTTTTTTCTTTTTTTCTCTTTTCTCCTTTTTTTTTTAACTTTTTCTTGTTTTGCTTTTTTTTAATCGAGATTGTTTGTTTCTATTTGTATTGATTTGTAGAGATAATACTATTACTTTTCAGAAATGAAAATAAACTTTTAGAGAAGTATTATTTGTGGATCTCTTGGAGTCTTACATCAGACATGCATTATATCAGCATTAAACAGGGTTTCCCTATGCAGAGTGTGTGTGTGTGTGTGTGTGTGTGTGTGTGTGTGTGTGTGTGTGTGTGTGTGTGTGTGTGTGTGTGTGTTTCTCACAGCTCTGAACCTATGTGTCAGTTCCAGCTTGACTTCTCCCTGACCGGAGCGACATGTTTAACAAGCACGCTGTCACCAACAAACCTCATGTAGCACCAAATTAAGAATTGACCGGTGTTTCCCCTCCTCATTGTGAAGCAAGAAGTCACCTTTTCACACACTTAAACTTACAGACTCTCTCTGTTTCCCTCTCTTGCACTCACACACACACACACACACACACACACACACACACAAAAAGGCACGCACGCACACACACACAGCTGTGAGAGGGAAACTCGGTTTGACGTCACAGGGTTGCTAAGCAGCTGGCCGCCGTGGTAGTGAAGATTTTCCACTGCAGTACAAACACATTGTGTGTGTTTGTGTGTTTGTGAGAGCGAGTGTGTGTGTGCTGACTTATGGTTCAGGACATGAAAGTTAGTTTTTGTCCAGTCAAGATCAGCACAAGAAAAATCCCCCTCTTGGTGAAGTCTCAGATTAAACAGAATATTTTTACAAATTTTTAAAGAGGAGCTACAAAGTTATTTTAGGCTCTGAGTGTGTCTGCAAATCAAAGAGATTATAAAACTATTAATGTGGATGTTTGCAACTTCTGATCTAGTTTTGTCCTCTTCTGCAAAGTTCAACCACTAAAAGTTGAAGAGCGATGAGAGCAGAGGGTGTGTCAGCATTAGCATGGGTAAGTGTTTGTATCAGAGCAGAGCGAGTAGAGCAGAAAGGACTCGGCCAAAGTGAAGTGGATTCTTCCTCACAGTGGGGATTCATTTTCATCATCCAGCTTAAATGAAACTAATGATTTGTCCTGCTTCAGATTCACTTGTGCTTTTAATTTGTGCTACAAATGCTTTCAGGTTTAAGTCCAAGTTTTCACCTCAGACACATCTTTTGTCGTTTCTTCGTCTGTATTCCTTCCCCAACATTTAACTGAAACTTTGTAGGAAGGAAAGACACAAAGATGCCTATCTATTGCAGGTGCCTCTTTAGCGCCAATTAACCAGAACGGGGAAACACTGGCATCACGTGTGCTGTCTCACCTTGGAGAGATGCCCAACTGTCAAAAGATCAGCCAGATGGTGTCTATAAAAGGCTCTGTTCAGATTCTGAGTGTGTACACTCTTTGAAAATGAGTTGATATAGTCATAAAACCAATGGCCATGATACCACAGATGTGTTTGACTGTGTTTATACAAAGTGGAATTAACATGTCATGCTTACTTGGGCGAACACAAAGGAGGGTTATTAAAATATAGCTACTGTGGCCTCTGTGGTTTAATACACTTTGTTACAGAATATAACTGAAACTTTGATACATTTGATGTGTTCTGGTGACAGCACTAGTCTTATTTAAGTACATGTGGCACTAAAATGTGTTCTTGTCCAATACTAGTGGATATAAATCACATTTTACAGTGGTTTGAAAGGAGTACCCCAAGGATCTATTCTGGGGCCTCTTCTATTTACTCTGTATGACAACAGTATTGTGTCAGAAATTTGTATTCCTCTGCCTGAAAAAAAGGAAAAATGATGCATTTGCATTTAAAGTCTGCTTTTGACTTGATCAAACAAGCTCTGACTGGTCCTAAACTCATGCTGAGTTTAACTTCTTGGGTGTCCGGCTAAATAAGGATCTGTCCCCTGGGTCGCACATTTCAAATATATCTTCAAAAACTAGAGGGACAAATTTCCCAAGCAGGCATCTAACAAATGTAAATCAGTGAGCAGAAAGGGGCTCAAATGTTTTAACTCGGAGTATGTGCATATTTTATTCCTGTTATTGGTTTTCTCTTCTCAACAAAGTGAGCTCTTCCTGCTGCTACAGATCTGTAACTGGATGCAAACTGGATGAATGTGAATTGAATACTGTAAATGTTTGCTTCCCTGCTCACATTCTTCCTCTCCTTTCGCAGATCTTACTCTTCAGCTCACTATGTTCTTCTGCCTTTCTTCCTCTCTCAAAATCACTCCTCTTCACTCTCTTCTTTCCTACATACCTCCCACACAAGCAGGCATGCTTTATGTGTATCTGCATGTCTGCCTCTTCGTACACACACACACACACACACACACACACACACACACACACACACACACACACACACACCAGGTTTCCTTAAACTAACAACTGATCAGGATCTGTGACAGGCTGCAGACATGAACATGAATAACCTGCATGTTTGACGTCTCAGAACTATGAAAGGGGAAATCCAGACTTTTACTAGGAACTGTAAAACCCTTTCCTTAAGTCAGCTGTGGGAGCTTCTGTCTCCTACTCAGCCAGGATGAAGGAAAAAAACAAATACTGGGAATATGCAAAGAGCAATCCAAACACTATTCAAATCCAGCAACCAGATTCATTTAAACAAATAGCTTGTGCTGCACGTCAAGTAGGAAGGAAAGGACACTCAGTGGGGATGGGCTGGTAGGTTCACAGCACAGGACAACTGCTTCATAACCAGAAGTCTGTCCTTCACCACGGTGAGCTAATGAAATAATGCATTGGGCATTATTCGCTAATATGCAGATGATACACTCACTTTTGTTTCGAGGTGATGAGTGCTCAAACGCTGACAAAGACTCCTTCTCTAACACTCACAGCTCTGTTTTTTTATCATTTTGTTCCAAAGGCAGCTAAGTAGAGCCATAAACTCTGATAGGAAAAAGATTTCAACAGCATCAAGTCTAAAACAAGAAACTCATTTTGAACAGAGACATTGTTTACTAAACAACGCAAGTAATCAGTTATACAACCCTTTGTCAAGTTGTGTTTCAAAGCAGAAGTGAGATGAACTCGTGGCCTTATCTTGGCTACAAATAAGAACACATCCACGGAGCCACCTACACACACACACACACAAACACACACACACACACACAGAAACCCAAACAGGCCTCAGCGTCCTGTTTGAACAGCATCCAAATGCAGGCAAAGTCTAAGTGAGTGTGACTGCAAATTATCCCTTCTCGCCTTTTTCTATTATCCTAGCTCAATTTATCAAGCACACATTTATCCACAGACTACCACTTACACACACACACTTAGTGTGCACACAAACACACACACACACATAGGTCGGGGCACAGAGCTAGCTTTGTTGCTGTGAATGTCAACCATTACTCAGGTGGGGAACTCTGGCCAAATCAGACAGAGAAGCACCCAGCAACATGCAGAGGCACATCAAACACCCAGTGTGCACACACACACACACACAACTTTCATGACTGGGACCAAACTCCTTGTGCACACGCTCAGTTTTGAGTTTTTATAAATTACCTTGGGCACACAACTAGACTTGAACGCTGTTCCTGCCAAAAAAATACACAACATCAACTTTTGTCCTCAAGAAGTAAACTTTCGTTGATGTAAACTATGAATTCCTGTTGTTTATCACAGCTGAACATAAGTGTAGCATCCCAAAAACATCATCCAGTGTGGAAAAACAAATGATTTGTCAGCCTTGACATGTCAAGGAGAGCTCTAGCCGAAAAGTAGCTTTGACATTGGTTTGGTACACCAGATTACCACGTTAATGTTAAGATGTCTGCATCCATCTATGTACATTTACAGCAGTCTTTATCAGCCTCTTCATATGCCTCCTTATAAAGTTGAACTAAGTTTTGAGTCATGTAGTAGAGGAAGAGATATTACGTAAATTAATGATGAAAGTTGACCTTCCAGTAGACCTGTGATTAAATCAGGGGGATTACCACAGAAAGGTTCATCTGTGTGTCTTCACAAAATGTTGAATCAATCCGACAAAAACTTTCAAATATTTGAATCTAGACCAAATAAGTTGAGTTACAACAAATAAAAAACAAGTGAATGATATAATGCTATCTCAAGGCTGGAATGGCCGAAAGCTTTGAGGTTAACTCTACTGAAGCGAATCGCTCTGTGGTTAAAACATCGGCTGAAGTCTTCAAAGCGAGTGGTCAGGATTTGATTTGGACCATTTGCTCTTTGCTGCATTTTTTTCCCCTTCTCTCAACCCACTTTCCAACTTTTTTCCCAGTCCTGTCACCCAATAAAGGCCATAAATCCAAAAATAACCTTTTAAAACATCTATCAAATATTTAGTCTTAACTTTCCCAGCTTTTCCACCTACTTGTCAGATCTCCCCTGAGTGAGTAACACACTAGGTCCCTGATGAGTTCATATCACATATCACATACAGCCAGTGACATTTTTAGATGAGACAGTCTTCTAACGCTCTCGCTTTGCTTACCGCTTTCTGTCTGGAGGTCAGGACAGCAGGGTTGAGAAGCAGCTCCCCTTTCTCCGTATCACTAGAAATATCTTCCTCCGACTCTTCCCAGGACGAGGAGAACCCCGCCGAGGAGGCCGAGGAGGAGGATAGCTTCCTCAGGGAGCGGGTGGCGAAGTGGGACCCAGGCACGGGGCTTGAACCCGGGCTGGGTGTGCAGCTTAGCCCCTGGTCTTCAGAAGTTTGAGGTGGGTTATCCAAACCGTGGTCAGTTATAATGACAGCGGGGATGGAGGGGGGGGCAGAGGGTGGGACAAAAGGAGCGTGGTTGGTGTGATCACTGTTGTCCATCAAACACGGGGCAGGAGTTTCTGGATGAACGTCCATCCTGTTTGACTCTTTTTGGAGCTGCAGACACAACGGGTCAGTTTTTTCCTGCTCGGAGTCTTTTTCAGTCCGTTCTGTTTCGTCTCTTGACATTTTTTTGTTTTCTACCTCTCCTTCACCTTTCCTCTCCTCCTCTTTTTTCTCTTTTTCATCTTGGCTTAACATCTTAACTGAACCCTGAAGGTCAGATCCTCCATCAGAGCAGACCGTCTGCACTGTTGCTCCACAATGGCGTCCATTCTGACCAACACGCGTTTTGTTTTCTGTGTTTGTTTCTGTAGCACTACTGTCCTTTTTCTCACCTTCACTCCATCCTCTATCCCTCTTTTCTTCCTCCAAAGTTCCTTCCTCTCCTCTTCCATTCTGGACAACAGAGGGAGCTTTAGTTCGTTGTGAGTGGGTCATTGAGGATTCAAGGGCCGTGGGATCAGCTGGTGTTTGGCTCGTCGATCGACGTGGAGAACGTGGGCTGCGCTGGAGCTCACTGTTGAGCACCTGAGCCCGGATACCAGAAATATGGGCCTCGAAGATGCCAACCTTCCCCCTGACCTGAAACACCCAGAGACAACGAGAGGTTAAATCAACTTTGTTTAACATTTCTACATCAAATCTCACACTGCAAAAAATAGAAATCTTATCAGGTCTTTTCTGTCTTATTTTCAGTAGAAAGTGTCTTTTTAGACTCAATACGAGCCACTTTCCCCTGACTAGATCACTAAAATGTCCTGTTTCAAGTCATTTAAAGACAAAAATGAGGTCTGCCTCGCTTTTTACAGGTTTAAAAAATCTGCCAATGGAACAAGAATAACATTTCTTAAAGGAAGACGTCAATCTAGTTTCAAGCAAATTATCTAGTAAACTTTTCTTGTTCCATTGGCGGATTTTTTGAACTTGTTACAAGCAAGTCAGACCTCATTCTTGTCTTAAAATAACTTGAAACAAGACATTTTTCTGGACTGATAAGTTTAATGTGGCTCACATCAAGTGCAATAAGACAATTTTTACTGTAAATAAGACAAAAACACTTGATAAGATTTCGTTTTTTTGTAGTGCAAACTGTCTTGGTGTGGAAGAGAAGAGGGGGGTTTGTGTAGCAGTCCAGGTGACTTGAATAAGTTGAGTATTGGAGAAGCTGAGTCCTGCTCTGATTAGCCCACAAATCAAAACAAAGTAGTAAATCATGCTGCATTCCTCGACGAACACAGACAGAGCAGCAGAGCACTTCAAAGGCTCAACAACACAGAGAAAGACGCACGTAAAATCACCTCAACGTTCTGCAGCTCCCTGTGTATCTGCAGCAGCTGTGCCTGGCGTCTCCTTTCCTCTCGTCTCTCTCCTCCTCCTGTGTCTCCCCCCCTCTCCTCCTGCCCCTCTCTGTCTCCTCTCTCCTCACAGCTGGGTGAGCTCAGTCGTCGGACCCGCTGGCCCACATTGACTCCCAGCAGCTCCGGGCTCCGCGGGGAGGGAGAGCGGGCCCGAGAAGAGGAGCCGGAGGGCGGCGAAGAGGGAAAGACAAACGTTCGACCCAACGATCGAGGGCTTGTCTGGGAGCAGACAGACAAGATCAGTTTAGATTTTTGTAAATGACTCGAAAAATTACAAATAAAGATTAAGGATTAGGAAACTGCTGAGGGCTTTTTTTGAAATGTACTTTTAACGTTATTTTTTACTTTAGAAGAAACATCAAGCAGCTGTATCTACCGTGGGGCTGGTGGGGCTGAAGAGACCTCCACCCAGAAGCTGACAGTATGTACTCCGATCTGGAACTGGCAGCACAGGTCGACCAACGGGACTGGTTCTGGCTGTGGAGCTGCTGCTGGAGGAGGCTGGCTGAGTGTGAAACTGATTACTGCTGCAGAGAGAGGAGAGGAGAGGAGAGGGCTGTTAATCCAAAACCCCACAAAAACATTCACACAACAGGTTACATTTTGTATCTCTTTGACTGAAAAAAGACACCTACAAATATCACTGTGTCAGGTCAGACAATTCATTGTGACTTACTCATATTCTGAAGCATTGAAACCAAATGAACTCAACCCAACTGGGGTTTCTAACATTTGATCAACAAAAAAAAGCTGCCCCGAAAAAATAAAAGTTTGGTGGATACACAAGTTATGAAGAAAATTCAGTGCATTTAATGTTAGATTTCACAACCATGGACACCACAGACCTCAAAAATATTTTGATTTCTAAGGAGGAAGGTATCCAAAGATGGGTGATACAGATCAGAAACGTGTTAAATCGAAAAGCAGTTCAATCTTTTCATCAGAGCAAATTTCAATCACCAGCTTCTTGCTTCTTGCTTGGTTTGATTTCTCTGTAAGCTGTTCTGTTACAGACGCAAAAATAAAAAGTCACCTCACCAGTCCAGTCCAACAGCTTCTCACCTGCACCAAACCACACTGACCAAACACGTTTGAAGAATGCATTTCTTACAGCAAACACTTGAGGAGAGCAGAAGTCTGAAATGAAAAGAAATAAACTGGAAGTATTCAGGGAACAAAGAGTACCTGTTCATGACTTCCAGGCCGTTCAGGTTCAGGGCAGACGCTGCCATCCCCGCGGCCAGGCCAGGGGCAGTGAGTGCTGGGTACACATCTGACAATCTCCCTCGAAGCAGCAGGGAGGTCTGGAGAAGAGCTTTCAGTGTTTCCTCTGCATTCAGACGACAGCCGCAGCTCCCAGACTGCAGAGAAATGTGCAAAGAGTTCAAGTTAATTTCAATGGATCTTAACTTGCTTACAAGACGGATGATATAAAGGAAAGACACTGGGAGTTCAATTTTCCATTCCAGGAAAACCTTCCCTAAGTGCGTCATGGATAGAGATTATTCATACAGTCCTGTTATTAACTCAAAATAAAAGATACCATTGTTGGTGCTGCGATTATGAAAAAAGACACAAATAACAGAGGAAGGAAAGGAGGGACAAACAGAAAGATAAAGACTAATATAAGACAGAGAGAAGTGTCCTTAACTGAACTGAAATACTTTGTTTAATGACATTATCACTCAACTATAGAGCTGCTGTTTCATGTTTGTGTTTTGCGCTGCAGTCAGTAGCTCTTTTCCAACTGTTCACCACGTCTTCAAACAAGTGAGAGTTTAACTGATCCAAGCAGATAATCTGTTTCATTGTTGTTTCTCCTCTTTGTTCTCAAAAATCCACAGCCGGACTGAGGTGTGACAATCTTCACTCCATCCTCTCGCTCTGCACGGTTTGTTTGAAATTCTGCTAAAAATAAAGTTTGCATGAAGGTAACATTCTTTCAGGGAGAAAACGATGGGAGGCACGAAGGGAAAGGGCAGAGAGATGGAGATACAAAGAAACATGCAGAGAGGGAGAGGGAGGAAAGGGCAGGAGGTGGAGGGAAAAGCAACTCTGGGAAAGTGAAGAAAGGCAAGGAACACGGACAAGAGGTGGAGCAAAGTGAAATAAAACACAGAGAGGAAACAAGAAAGTGGGAACAAAAAGCTACAAACAGTCAACAAGACATACAGTCGGCCGGATTTTATGGGCTTCAAATATATCTTTCTGCTCTTCTGTTTAGACATTCTCCTTCCATGGAAGACTCATTTACCGTCTTTGTTTAAAGACTTTTATTTTTAGGGTGAAGTCTTGAAGCAGCTTTCTTGTTCCATGTGACTTAATCAACAGCATCTGCATGTTTCTGTCATTTAGTTTCAAGAAAAAATCAAGCACTGAATCACCTGGCTTTTAATCTGACCGTTGACAGCCCAAAGTTCAAGTAGCCAAGTAAAAAAAAAAAGCCCTCTGACACCAAGAGTCGTGGTTTTAGCTGCTAGATCAAAGCTCCTGTAGGAGCTGTTAGCTTTTTATGAAATAACAAGGTTTATTGATGTTTTTATGAGCTACACTAACAATCGCAGCCATCAGCACAGAAACTGACTCTTTCTATCAGGAGTTATGATGATCACGTCCTTTTATGACTGGTCAGAGCCATGAGACCCTCACAGGAGCTTTAAATGATCCCTCTCATAGCCATACCTCTTGAAGTTTTTCACTGTTTTGTCATTTTTAGCGATGCGTGACTGAACATCACTCTATTAATCATCTGCATCACAGCTCGATTAACACTCAAATCGCCAGGAGCAGTTGTTTTCACAGCTACATCCAAAACATCCTGATCCGTCTTTCTGAGCACCTAATAAAGTAATTCAGCTTTTGCCTTTGTAAGCACATCCCTCAAAAGAACGGAATAACACCAGAGTTAAGTCCTTTTCCAATTCAAATTCTTTATTTCAGTCTTTGTTTTTAAACTGGATTGGAAAAAAGTTATTACTGTTCTCCAGCAGAGGATGAAATGTTTCTTTCTGACTCACGTGATGCATTTTATGGGAAAATATGGCTCCAGATATAGGCTGAAGACATTATCATCATTTAACTTGTTCTCATGATCTGGGGTTAAAAAAAAGCAAACTTAAAAACACAAAAATTGTTAAAATCGAAGAATCACAACTTAAATAAAATCGGCACCCTAAAATTGTAAATAGAATCGAAGAATCGAGAATAGCATATCATCCCAGCCCTTATAGATTGAGTGATATTTTATGCTCCTTCAGTGTAATCGATGTAAAACTAATTGCACATTGAAAATTAAGACATTTTGAAGAAAAGCTGGTGACCCTGAAAGTTTTATCTATTTGAAAAGTTAAGACTAAAAAGAAAATTTGTTACGGTCAAAATCTCCACTGGTTCTAGTGTTAAACAAGGTTTTCATATTTCTCGAATTGTCCACAAAAAGTGCGAGTCAAATGCTAAGTCCAAGCCATCACTTATCAATGTCACGGCGCTGCGGGTGGGACTATTGTCTGTCGAAAAGCTATAATCAGCTACAACCTGGATGGAAACAAGCACAGATGACAGATCCTGGTAATATTTTGATGTAGAGAACAGAGATTAGTTGTGTATGGACATGGGTATTAAATCTGCAAGGGGCTCTGAAGGCTGGTGGTGCTAGCTCTGCTAAATTTAGCCACACTCTGCACAGACTGTGCGCAATTTTCCTTTATTCCAAGTATCTACTTAGTAGGGTTGGGTAAAAATATTGATTGATGCATCCCAATATTTTCTCACCAAATTCAATATTGATTCAGCAAATCCTTTGAATCGATTCACCTCCTGGCAAGTGGGTGGTGCTGTGCATATTATTGGCGTTGTATGGACGAGGGCTACACCAGACCAAACAACAACCAAATAGCAACCAAAGCAGCAGCTTCTTAGCTTTTTATTTTTTAGGTCGTGATAATTTAAGTTTCTTAGTTGCTCCTGCATATCAGCATCTCTTGATTTCATAAACTCACACATGGCTGCCTATCAATACTTTGTAGACCTGAGTTACTGCTGCTCTCAGAATTATGTGACATAAACATCATGATGTTAAGAATTGTACACAACAATTCTGAAGAAATCTTGCATGGGAATGGAAGAGATCAGAAATTTTGATTTTGTTAACAGAAAAATATTTCAGTAAATGAACTCTACAAGAGAAAAAGTGCTGCAGCCTCAGAGAGACACATGCTGTTTATGTTTTCACACCATCTTGGAATAAGCTCAGCCAAACTTTGCTGTGAACAGTGAATATGTCTCACAGCAAATATCTGTGGTCAAGCACATGATGTGCAAACCGCCAGAAAGAGCCCTGGGGTGTGTTGAGGCTGCAGATAAGTTAAAACATCAGGTCGTCAAGACGGGTAAACACGGGATTTCCTCCTTGGGCAGTGACGCATTCAGACAGCAGCAGGAAACAATCTGAATGGCTTTTCACTGAAGGAGCTCACTAACCAGCAGACACTCTATAATCACTTCTTGCTGTTTATTGGGCGCTGACATCCATTAAGACTCAGCAAAAACAACAACATGATTCAGGCCTGGGACAGACAGAGAGAAAGAGAAAACAGAGGAGGGAGGAAGAGAAGAAGAGAGGTGTTTACAGGCTATTTTGGTTGTCTATTCTGAAGCTTTCATGCAGAAGCAGCAGATTTGCTGTCTGTGAAACGGCTCAGTTGTTTAATAAGGCAGCGCCGGGCAGCAAGAACAACATTTTACACTGCATGTTGCACAGTGCATCACTGAGACTGTGTCTGCACTGCTTTCAAAGAAAGATTTCAGAAAGTCATAAAACTTTTACTGAATGGTGTATATTGATTTTTAAATGCAGCGTCTTATCAAGCTGTTGAAAGACATTCATGGCAGACATTAACCTCTAAAGACCCAAGCTTTTGAATGGTGTGCATTTTTTAATTCACCTTGCTATTTGACATAAGGAAGACCTAATTAGTATTATAACTAAACTTGTTTATTGTACAGGAAGTTTGATTATTTTCATTATGAGTTCCCTGTTAGAATAGAATAAAATAGAATAGAATAAATAAATTCTCTATTTATCTCCAAGGGTAAATTCAGGAAGAGTCGCAGCAGCAATCAAGAAAACAAAAGTAAGAAAGTGTATAGAAAGTGCAAAAAGATCCATAAGAAAATAGATGATGACAGCTTGTCCATCATTGTCCAGTTCAACCAGCCTCCACCTCCACAGGGTCCAGGACTGAGCATCTTCAGCAGTCTGTTCAGTCTCTGTCTCCTAGATCCTGTCTGTTCACAGCAGGTGAAGCTCTGATGTTAGCTCTGTTAGCCATGTCTGTGAATAGCATGATGCTACTCTGCCTTCTGGTGTTCCCTCTGTTGCTGGGTTAGCACGGCTAGCTCATCAATCTTGTTGGAGATAGATCTTACGTTCCCAATAACGATGGATGGAAGGACAGGTCCATGTCGTCACTTCTTAGCTCACACCTGAGAACCAGCACGTCGTCCTCACCGCCTTCTCCTCACCTTGTGGGGAACATCAGGCCTTGCACCAGTTAGCATTGACATGCTACAGGCTGCTGACAGCTGATCTCATGTGTAAACAATGCGGCCTTGGTTACATGTAGGATCTCCAGACAAACACAGGAGCAAAAACAGTAAAAATATCACTGAACACAAAACCAGTTTTATTTTTTGTTAGTTGTTTGCTATTAGTGTTGTTGAACTTAAATATGTTAGGGGTTTTTTTTTTTGCTAAAGTGGGTGTAATGTTGTGATTTCACCAAAAGATAATATGAGCAGTGTCCCTAAGAATGTGGCTAATAGGTCAAAGTTGAAAAAAATGAAGTTAGGGATGCACGATATTGGATTTTTGCCGATATCCGATATGCCACTATATCAAAACCCCTTTTGGCCGATACCGATACAGATAATCAAAAGTTTGTTTGTTTTTTTCACTGTAAAGAAAGCTAAGTCTATCCTGTACTGGAATTTATATGTTACTCTTATTGTGACGGTCTTATTTGTTTAAGAAACACACATAAAACAAGACAAAAAACATTTGATTTTACCATAAATAAGAAATGTATTATTTTTCAAACTCAAGACATTCCGTATTGAAATACAGAAAAATATTTTCTTTAGATCACATGAACTTTAAATGTACAATGCATTTTTAAACATAACCAAGTTGCATTTGATTATTTTAGAGCTACTGTAACAACCTGGTGACAGACACAGAGCTCTGCAGTGCAAATAAATGAAGTGCTACATTTTATTTAAGAAGCTTATTTTTCAGATCGAAAATAATAATAATCCTAACTGAATAGCACCTTATCGGCTGTGCATATCAGCAGAAATTTTCATATCTTCTGATACCGATAACGTGTTTTTAAGCTTTTATCAGCCGATACCGATATTGTGCCGATACTATTGTGCATCCCTAAATGAAGTATCATGGGTCTGAGAGGCAAAAATGTAATGTCCGCATATGTGGATGCTGGGTCTTAAAAGGTTAAGCTCAGAGTGGATAGCAAAAACATGCAGCCTATTTCTTCCCCCGAATCCCTCTCAGCTCCATGTCTCTTGAAGATAGTATCGTCCAAGAAGAGAACACTTTGTGATAAAGTTGAACTCTGATACAAAAAAGAATGTTGTTGACAAACATAAGATAACATACCACCATGACATAACCTTATCCATAAAGCAGGAAAGTAAAGCTAACCCTGACCATGACTTTGTACTGCTCTGATAGCTGTAATCATGATTAAACAGTCCTGCCTTTAGCACACCAAACCTGGCTGCCACAATAAAGAGAAAGCCAAATTCAAACAAATATTAGTCCGGAGGATTCTGGTGTAAATAAGCGCACATGTAACTCAGCACGGTTTGTCTGTGCTTCAGCACGGCCTGATGTCAGCGTGCGTGGGACTGTGGGAGCGTTCTTACTGCCCATCTGCCCACACGAGTGGGCAAAGAAGCTCTTAAGAGAAAAATAAAAGATATTCAGACTGTGAGGAGACGCTCAGAAGATGCTGATGAAGATTTTTCCTTGAAACACACATGAACAGATGGTAGGCCAGAGCGGTGTTATGATAAAATGCCTCAAGATGCACGATTAATCTGTTCTACCTGTAATTTTTCTGTCTGAGTTTTCTTGTGGTGGTGCAACGTTAATGTGCAGGTTATACATATTCATAAATCATCAAAACATGAAGCGCTTTTAACACAATACCCATGAGTGTCACCTTCTGCAATTAGGATGCTCCTATGGGAGAATCTATGTCAGCAGAGGGGGTACCCTGACCCAAATAAAGTTTGAGATAATCCTTATCATGTTATTTATTTGTTTTTTAATTTCCAACAGTGCATATTTACTGTTTTTAGGGTCTGTTTGAGGAAGAAGTACAAGCTGGTGTTTGATGACGCACAGAGAAATGTGCAGATGTGCATTTTAAATAGAGGTAAACAATGAAACATTCATGAGCTGCAGCTATATAAATTCATAACAAAAAAGAAGTAATAATCAAGATCTTTGATCCAGCTGCAAGCCTGACACATGATGCACAAAACATACAGGTATGCTTTTCTGAAGAGCAAAGCGATGCAGCAGCCAGTAAGACCTGACATGTTGATGTCAGTGTTTGGGTTTCAATTCATTAGTATATGCAAACTTTTGTTACAGGGCTGCCTCAGGCCGTAAAGATGTTTGGTGTTAGTATTTGGATTTTTTAAGGTATGATCCAGGAACCCTCTCTAGACTGACTGAGAACTCTTACGTCTGAATGTAGTTTAAATGCAAAATAATATGGTGCTGTAACATATTAATAGGGGAAAAAAGCATTTGTGTTTAAAACATATAATTTAAAATTAACACAATATGCAACCATAAGATGACGAAGACGAAACCACTTTCTCCATGATCACTGGGCCCTGCAGGTAAAGGTGATCCCAAAGTGCAACACATACTATAAAACAAAACTACAGTGTTGAGATGGAATACCTGACATGCCAGCAGTGTGCTGTCTTACCTTGGAGCTGTCCCGTCCTCTCCAGGCTCCTCTGACGCTCTGTAAGTGCTCTGACTAATATTTCTGTCAGAAAGCAGCAGCAAAGCAGGGAGGAGGACTCTTCTGTCTGTCTCACACTCGACACACAGAAACATGCAGAGTAACTGCTCCTCGTGCACCGACAACTCCGACTTTCTCCTCTCTCTTTGGATTCTTTCTTCCCAAACACAAACTTGTTCGACGCTCCCCCCGGGTCCTGCTTGCTTCTTACACCTTTTTTTTCCACCAAAAGTCCTCCTCCACAGAAGAAGATGAAATGTCTTTCCTTCTCTTCAACCAGCTTTTCTTGTTCAGTTGTTAAAGGGAAACTTCAAAGTCTTTCGTACCGAGTATTGCAGAGAAATTCAGCCACAGCTAGCCGTCGGGATAGTTTCTCGATAGCTTTTAAGGTTTTTGTTGTCATGTGTGACAACGATTGCGCTCGTAGTAAAGCGCTGTCTGACTGTTTGAAGCCGGAAGCGACAACACAGCCTCTTCTCTCTCCCTCTCTCTCTCTCTCTCTCTCACACACACACACACACACACACACACACACACACACACACACACACACACACACACACACACACACACACACACACACACACACACACACAGAGTTCACTGATAAAAACACTGAAAAGACGTCCGCGCGCCCGAATTTTGCTGCCAGTTGTAACATGCACGTGCAGTGTAGTGGGGGAAGCCCTCAGACGAACATGAAAAGCGCGTGCACAAACTCGCCAGTAGGCACAAGCACGAGACAACACTGATGGAAATATATGGGCTAGTTTAGTAAGCTGCATTATTAATTTTATAATAATGATGAATAACATATTAAAGCCCACAAAAGCAGAGGTGCCAAAAGTATTGCATTCATTACTCAACTATAAGTATAGGGTTTAAAAATACTTTTTTAGAAGTTGAAGTATCAGCTCAAGCTTTTTGCTTAAGTAAAAGTGTAAAACTGGTTTCAAAACTACTCAAAGTATGAAAGTAAAAGTATGGGGGGGGCATTAAAGTCAAAAGCTTAGGCTGTACCACAGAAGCTTATAGTTCATATAGTTCATCCCTCCTCCTGAGTCTCTGCAACAGACATCTTCATGCTAATACTCTGTTATATCCTTGCTGAAGTACAAACCAATAGGGATACAAACCAATAGGGTGCTGAAATAGTATTACGTTTATACATCTCATCCATCCACAATGCAGGTGGTCCAATCTCAGCAATTTCAGGATAGGTTTTTGCTTAGTTTGGTGTGTGTCTTTTTGAATGATGACAAGCTGGAATGAAACAGGAGTAGTGAGGCTATTTTTAAAATCTGTGGAGTAGAAAGTATATACATTTGCCTGAAAATATAAGGAGTAGAAGTAAAAAGTCAGCTAAAAAATAATTACTCAAGTAAAGTATAGCGACCCCAAATTTTTACTTAAGTAAGGTAATAAAGTATTTTAACTTAGCTACTTGACACCTCTGCACAAAAGTGAAGGTATAGCAATCAAGTGTCCCAAAAAAGTCAATGGTTTTTGCACTGACGACACGATTTGGGTAGTTACCCGGATGTGCAGCAGCATTGGAGGTACACAAACATAACTATTGAATGGACAGAGATATAAATGCATGGTAAAATGTGATTTTTTGTCTTATTTGCCAACAAATGTGGAAAAACATACAGCGCACGCTAAAACTCTCTGTGAAGGACTTAGCCAGCAAGAAAAATGTTAGCAGGAGAGACCTATACAAAAAGTTGGTTGTTACTAACTAGCCTCTGACAATTTTTTGCATCCTACACCCCAATCGGTGATAACTCTTGGTAGTCAAAAGCATATGAAATGTTTTCCTACGTTCAACCAATTAACGGAGCAAAAAAACGCAGCAGTAGTTTTTAATTCTGTTCAGTTGTGAGTGTCTCCAACATGGTTCATGTTGATTGCATCATGTGAAAACACTATACAAAAATGTGTGGAGCTACGACAGTCCATAGGCTAATATTGATATTCCATTAACAAGTTCTGTCTTTCATTACCATTCAAATGTACCAGTGTTACAATGTAAACATTGGATTATTATAGATTATGAAAGAACATAAAGCTGCCATTTAATGTCACCCACTGTGGGTTGGTTTGTGTTTAAAATTGCATTATACTGCTAAGGTTTGTATTTCTTTAATTACAATGACAGTTTGCAAGCAGGTAAAAGAAATTTTATGAAATGTAATGGTGACTGAGATAGCATAAATGCTCGACTTGTGTTCGGGGAAAGAACTCACAGCTACCAAAACAAAACAAACATAAATTTAATAATACATAATTTGTGCTTTGTAACTCCCTATGCACTTAAAGCTGCAGATTTTTTGGATGAGAGTATGAAAGGTATAATTACTGATTACCACCAGGCTAAAATGGGAAACTATTCACTGTTCATCAAGGCAGATTTATAAAGACAAACTGCCAAACAGGTGTTTTACATTACTTCAACTACTTAGACACCAGTGAGGGCGGAGGTACTCCGTGAGTCACCTAAATCAATGCACCAGAAACAACAATCACAGCATGATGGCTCTGTGGGTGACTTACAGCTAACAGCAGACTGAGAGAGCAGTCAATCAAAAACACTGTCTACACAAGCAGTCCAATCAGTCACCATGATGGAAAGACATGTGACAGTAGGTGCTCCTGATTATACTGTAAAGGCCTGTATTCAGAATCCTGTTTCAATACTGTGATGATTCCACATTACAACATAGGTAATAGTTATTAAAAAAGCCAAAAGAAGGCAAGAGCAAATCTTTTTTTTTTTTTTTTTTTAACCATAAACTGTCAAACGCTTCTGTTACTGAAATAATGAGATTGTGTTTGTTTTCCTCCAGATTTCCATGGCTTTAGATTTTGGTCCTGAAGCAATCCCAATCCCTGCCTGTTCCCAGCAATGCCCAAGTAAATATTTCAGCTTTCAGGCTTCAAAGGAAACTGAGATTCAGGGACAGAGAGTCAGAGTGTCACAGTGTTTAGTCAATAAGAGGCTTTTTTCAAAACAGGAAAATAGTGAGGTAACTTGTAAAAAATCCTGGACCTAATATGGAATATTCCGTGCAGCCATGATCTCTGAGTACCATTTGAAAACATTTAAAGCTGTCTAAGCTGAATGGTTCCTGTTAAAACAGGGGGGAAATCCACGATTGTTTCTGAAACCAGGCTCTTCACAGGGCAAAAACAAGATATCTTGAACGAACATACAATTTTCCAGATAAAAGTATATCTTGTAAAGCAAGACAACTTAACTTAAAGGGGACAATCTGTTGACCACAGGAAACAACCTGTAGAGTCTGAGAGGAGTCATTAAGGGGCCACACAGTGGTCTATAGGCCACAACCTTTTAAAGGACCGTGACTCTCAAGATTCAGTCCTATTAACATAAGTTCAACAATGGATCAGGAGGATGAGATTCTTTCCAGTGCTTCTACTTGAGACAGGAAACGCTTACGTCAGGTTTGCCTGAGTTATGTGGGGGCAGAGTCTGGACAACTGGAGGCTGCTGAGAAGAATCTGGAGAGCTCCCTCTTGAGTTTCAGGGGGATTTGAAACAAAAGTGAATCAAAACTGGACAGTTAGAGGAAACAGACTCTGAAGCTGAAACTAAAAACACTGTATTATTCTCCTTCTATTGTTTAAAGCAGTAGAGTCCCTTGGAGTTTGAACAATTCTGTATGTTATACAAACATGTTTTGCATCTCAAAATGAAATTAGATTTATCAAAAAGTGTCTTTTAAGATCTAACTTGGAAATATACTAAAGTTTCTGGTTTTTATCTTGTTACATGTTAAACTAACATGAGAAGCCTTTGATAACACTAGTAAGGATGTGTAGTGAGCACAGTGAACTGTAGTTTCAATGTGTTGTGAGATGTTTCTTCAGTTCACTTCGTATGAAATACCCCAAATTCCTCACATTTTTTTACAGGAAGCCTTCAGTGTGTGTGTGACTTTGTGTCCTAAATATCAAAGTGGAGCTCATCTAGTGAGGATGTTTGGACTTATCCCGCCAAAAAATGAACTCATCGCTCTGGCTATGTCATGAAATCAGAGCTTTGGAAGTTTGTTTTCTGTAACGCTTTCAGATGAGACGGTTGATACAGAGAGGAGTTGCTGCCCTCTGGCGGTCTTTTGGGGATATGCATGACATACAGTGAGGCATTGGCACCGTTCTCCACGGTAGTAGAAATTTGAGGTATTCTTACCTTACTGGAGTAGTTTTTTTTTTTTTTTTAACTTTACTTACATTTTCAGACCAATATCTGTTCTTTTTACTCCCTGCATTTTGAAAATAGCCCTGTTACTCCTGTGTAATTTCGTCTTCTTCTCATTCCAGCCTGTCAAAAATAACAAACAAACAAACAAAAAGATCCATACAAAGAAACGAAACCTTTCTGCCTAAATTGCCTAAACCTTAAGTCATTCTTTTTTTTATTTTTATTTTTTTAACTTAAGTATAAACTCAAGCTAATACTTCAACTTTTACAAAAGTTTTCTTAAACCGTACTATCTATACTTCTACTTGAGCACTGAATGTGAATACTTTTGACACTTCTGCACATAAAGAATGACTCCAATGCTAGGTGGTTGATCTCTCACATAAACTGGTAGGATGACTAGTATTCTTAATGTGAAGACAATACTTTTTCAAGTGAAGCTGATATAGAACCAGTCTGTTGTGGAGCATTCAAGTGCCTTTAGAGCGTGGGACTATCTGTGCTGTTAAGATAAGTAAACATGTCAACATAGTCCAGTATTATGGGTATAACCTTGAGTCCACTGCATTTTTTTTTACATGTTCACACACATTGACCTTTGTGTGCTTACTTGTTAAAGTTTAATGAATTCTGGACACACACACATCCAGACATACGTACTAGTTCTTGGATTGCTTCACACAAACACCATGAAGGCCTAAACTATCTAACCTTCAATCAAACGGAAACCCTTGGAGGTCAGTCATTAAGATAACAGAAGAACAAGTTCTAGATCAAACATTTAAAAAAAAAAAAAAAATCATCTCAGTCTGTTTACCCGCATGGATCAGGTAGTAGTGGTACCACCCATGGGTGCAAAACCACTGCTCCTCCCTCTTTTAATTCTGTCTTCTTATCTATCTCTGTTGGTCCGTCAGGTTGTTCCTCCTTCATATTCTTTTTCTTCTTCCTCTTCCACTCCTCATTAGCTGACACCTGATCTTGCTGTTTAGAGTTACCTCACTCACAAAAAGAGCTTAAGCAATAGAAGGGGGGAGAGATAAAGGAGGAAGCAAGTGGCTAGCATAATGTAAAACAAACAGGTGGGGAGTATTTACTCAGTGTCTGAGTATTTGTTCAGACATATTAGGATACATTACAGAGAGTAAGAGGAAAAGAGTCATTCAAGGAAATACTTTGTCCAATCCAGCAGCTTGTTTCACTGCGAGCAAGTTGTTAGGTAAGTTACAGTTTTATGTCTGTGTGTGTGAGCGTGTGAAAATGAGCTGTGTTTGCATTATGTTGTGTTTTTAAAATGTTTTCAAGCTGTACTTCTTTGGACTAGGTGTTATTGCTTGTGCCTTGTGCACATGTTTACGGGAATAGGAAACTGCAATATGTTATTTTTTTTCTTGATTTCCTGTCATATTTTTTACACTTGATTTTAGAAACTGGATTATACTTGCTAACATCAGTTTTGCATAATGTTGTTCATGAGCAAAAACATCAGACAATAAAGCCATAAGTGTGTACTCCCTTGCTGACCACATCCAGTGGTTCATGTTTTGATCACCGAGGTATGTGGTGTAGGTTTCACTTTGTAACTGTTACTAACCACAATCCTGTTTCCTCAAGGCCCAGTGCCATACCTGTAGTCAAATATCTTTGACTGTGGATTACATTATGAGGAAATTTTAAACAAAATAGATCTAACATTTTCAAACTTTGTTGATCTTTACCAGACATGACTTAGTGTATTATTTATGTAAAAATATGCCCCTATCTGCCCCCTAACTGATTTGCAATGTACCAGAGCTATTTTTTTAAATAGAAGAGTTATTTAAATGAATTTAGCTGAATTTTTATGTAGCAAGTGGATTTCTTGATGGTAACGGAATTTGTAAGATTTTTGCCTTGAAGGTTAAGGCTGTATACTGTCCCTATGGTGTCCCTTTGGTAACGCTTTACGTGTTACAGTCAAAGAAAAAAAAACTTTTTTCACACACTGATGATTAAGAAAAGCTTTATTTCAGCCTCTGTTTGCAGATATTCATTTTAGCCGCTGTCAAACTTTAAGGCTACCCACTTCATATAGACTCCTTCACTCTGATTGGCCAGCTCTCTAGAGGCCTGTCAGTGCCAGGGTTATGCAGAAGCCATTGTCCACATTAGGAATAGAGGAATAGATTAAACCGAAGGTCCATGGTGAATCCTTAAAAAAACGAGCCCCTTCTCTCAATTATTATTATTTTTTTTTTCAATGGAGCTAAATATTTGTTATCCTAAGCATAGTTTTTTTTTTTTTTTTTTGCAACAGTCAATATTAATATGTGGAAAATTAATCTTTGCAAATGACACGTGAAAGGATAAGCCAAAAAATCCAGTGCCATGTTTGTTAAAAAATAAAAAAAAATAGAAGCAACAAAATAGAGCAATAAATATCAAAATTTGGGGAAAAGAGGAAAAAGAAGAAGAAGAAGAAGAAAAGGAAGAATAACAACAACAACAACAACAACAACAAAACATAAATTGTCTCAGGCATTCAAAGAAAATAAGAATTTGATTGCAGTGAAAGACAGAACAGCATAAGTCTGATAAGTTAGGCTACAAAAGTAAGCTCAGAGCTGAAGTATCTGCTACGTTTACAGCAGTGTTTGAAGTGATCAAGCTCAAAGCAAGCTTTCTCTCAACACTGTTCCCAGATTTTTACATCAGGGTTGATCAGGTCAGAGGGATAGATTCCAGTCTGAAACATGACTGGGCAGTAGTTGACTGAGGGCACACAGTTGGCTGGGTGTTGCTTGGTCCAGTGAGCAGTGCTGTTTCTGTCCAGATGGCTGTGTGAGGGTAATTCCCCTCAGAAGGACTCTCCTCTAATCCTCCAGAGAATCTGCGCTGGCTTGATCTCGTGCATGCATGGGAACCCAACGGCTTGCCTACTGTAGCTCCCTGACTGTATGAGTATGTGTGTATGTGTGTGTGTGTGATTCTGCAAAGCCTGCTGGCTTATTGACATTGGCACAATCAACAGGGTAGGACACCGCAAGAGGAGTTTATTTCTGCACAGTGAGCCAGCAGACATTGAGAGACGAGGTGAGTAAAAAGAAAGAAAAGGAAAGCGGTATGTGAAGTGCAGAATAAGAGGTGGGGAGAGGAGAGAGGGAGTTAGAGGGAGCTTTCATCAGGTCAGGCTGATTAGAAGTGGAGTCAAGACTGATGACTGTCTTAATCTCAGAGTGGGAACTATTTCTGCTGTATTGGGCCTTTGAGGATCAGGTACATTTTGTAACTTGTTTGCTTTTTGTATGTTATATGACACATTGAAGAGCATGCAGAGGTACCCAAAAGCATCTCTTTGTCTTTTTACCAGTGTCAAAATGTTATGAATTATTCAGTGGAGGATTTTTTTTTAATGGCAACAAATTTATGTGCACCAGTCTTGATTATTTTCTTATGTTTTGCTTTTAAAAGGATAATTATTTCACGTCTTTCTAAACATTTTTATCTTCTTTTTTCTTTTTGCACCATGATTTGTTCTGGTTATGACCCAAACTGAGGCAGAGCTGCTCTCCTTTGTGTGTTACATTGAGGGACCAGCCCAGATTCAAGCAGCATAGGAGATAAAACTTCCCAACGTCTCAGGAAACAAAGCAGATTTGCTTTAATTTGCTTAGCTCGTTATTATTAGTTTTGTTAGATGCTCTGGTGTGGGTGTATTTCCTTTCACTCTCCTTACATGGGGATGTTAAGTCAATAAAAAGAAACTGATGAGTCTGTTTGCTATCACACGTGAGAAGAGCTCTGGTCTGTCTTTTTCCCATTAGATATCAGCTGTGTCACTTAAGGTCGAGCTCTTTGCCATGTGTCATGGTCATGCATTATGTATATGCATTTAGTTACGCTTTGATGGTACTCAAACTTTATTTTGGCTGAGTTTGAGGAATCCAACTGTTGCTAATGTCAGAAGGGGAGTTTTTGATTGGTTGCGAAACAGACTAAAATCAGTCATCATCAGCATGAAAAAAAAACTATTCATAAATCATTGTTGATACCTAAAATTACTACCAGGTAAAGTGATCGACTGTTTTTCAAATAACATATTTCAAGGAAAGAAGTATTGATGAGTCATACATTTGAGTGTTAGGTGAAGCAGCAGGGTATCTACAGGTCAAAACTATCAAGGGGATAACTAGTTGCTTCTGTCCACAGGGGGCGCCAAAGCTTGATCAAACTGAAGGTTCCTCCATGGAGCCTTAAATTCAAATATTGATAAAATTTTTATTCTATTTATTCATTTTTTAATCTTTTGATCTTCTTCCTTCTGTGTTTTTCTATGTTCATGCTCCATTTGGCTCTTTCTGCTGGGTCTGTGCTGCTCTGCTCATGGTGAGTATATTCAAATAAGCCATTATTATTGCTTCATCTGTCATTTATCTTCCTCTTGTGGTGCGTATTGTTCTTCTAAACTTTGATGTTCTTATTATGGGGTTGTTTACTTCCCCACTTTCTTGGATGTCAAATCTCCACGCTGCTTTGCACTATAAGCCAATTACTTGAGCTTCTCTAATCTGGATGCGAGTGAATCTGTGTGCATATAAGTGTGTGTATGAGTGTGCAGAGGATGAAGTAATGCTTAGACAGTCTTTTCAGTTTATGTGAGTGAGTATGAATAAACAGATAACTGAAAGTAAATACACATTCAGAAAATCACCAAAATATCCATCATGGTTTGTTGTAACTAGATACGTTTTCATTTACATTTCTATTATTTTAACTCAATGGTAAAAAACAATATATAGTAAATTGCGATTCCAATGTGAGAATTTAAAGTGGTTCGAAAAAAAAATCTAGATTTAGAGTTGGAGGACAAACAGTTAACATCAATAAGAAGTTGCAGTGAACCTCAATATCCTCTAGAGGGAGCTGACTCGCCACCCTGGTAGTGCCACATCTGCATCGACCATCCCTCCAACTCAAACAGACAGCTCGGCCAACCAATAGAATTTCCCAATCCCCTACAGTATCCCCTCTAAGCCAATGAGATGCGTGAAAAAGATGTTTCGCACTGTATTGGGCGGGTCTTGATGATGATGGACACGTCTGTTTTGAGCCCTGGCCAGATATTCGGTGTGGACTCCAGTGAGATTTTTGGAGGCTGGGAATAGTGGGTTGAACGTTATTTTTTGAGGAGAACCGAACGATAGGCCACGTTTGGAAAAGTTCCCTACAAGCACCGTTGGAAATAACTAAAGGTAACGTTTCATTGTTCCTCCTTACAATCACGTGATGGAGACGCTATCATGTGCGGTTGGTTTAATGCTTTTTATGGTATTTTACGTGGTCTTCTGTCGATTTTGGAAAACTAAGCACTTAATCTCCATTTTTAACCAAAATATCTGAAAGCAGTTTGTTGAAATATGTCAGGAAACATCATGTTTCTCTCTGAAATCCGTTAAATGGAATTGCATTTATACCTTCGATGTAGGGCGCTCCATGGCGCCTATCTTCCTCCACATTATCCCTGTTATCATCACCTAAACTACTCTCATGCCCCGCCGTGTCTGGTGCGTTGTGTTTGATGTGGTATAAATCAAAGTACTCATGCTAGCATGTAGCGTGTGCAACACTGGACTTGTTTTAAAGTAATAGACCCAGCGAGGTGTGTGGTGGCGGTTATATTTCCTGGTGTGGATAGACAGAAAGGTGAATTCTCCCGCTACGTTAACGGTGAGTTTACGTCGGCGGTTTGTTCTTCTGATCCTGCTAAGGTAACCGCTACGTTCAAACACACGTCTCTGTTTAGGGGGCGGTTAATGTTGCTGCTTTTTCACCGTGAGCCAACTAAACGAGTAGGTTATGGGTGATAGGGAGAGCACGGAGATGTTAGGAAGAAAAACGTTGAATTGTAAGCCATTTTATGTGGCGTTGTGTCGTGGACCTCCGAGTACGAGAACACGTTTTGTTTGTGAGGGATTTGTTTCAGTTTCACGCCGCTCAGTTGTTTACAAGGATGTTTGGGAAGTGCAGTTCAGTTAAGCTGAGTTTCTACGATGCAGTAATGGCAGTGATAGTATCAAAGACCTGGAAGAAAGGGGCTTTTAACGTCCACTCGAATCAAGACGCAAAATCAACATCATTGGCGTTTTCCATTTGTATGATGTTGTTCAATTGTACGTCTCATAAAATGGCTGTTTGCAAGATGTAGAAAAATGAATCGTGACTTTATTGTAACTTTAAAACTTAAGTATTCTAATTATTGTACTTTAAAAGTTTCTCAAATCTTTCATTTTTAAAAAAAAATAATAGCTGTACATTGATTATGTAACGAAAAATTTGTCAATTTCTGCTTAAATTGCTTATTCATTGGTTCAAACGTCTCCCATAAGTCTATTATTGGTTTCGGTATTGATGGATCAGGCCTTTGCTGTGACAGTTTCTGTTAAGACGTGTGTTGCTGTCTTACTAGTATTCGACTGCATACCATTATGTGTGTACATACAGTACTGTACATGTGTATGTGTTTCTACAGAGAGCATTACAAGTCATGCTGTGTGACAGATGGCAAGGGTTCATCTGGTTCACAAACAGATAGGACAGCGTGCAATCTGACCAGACTTAGTGTAGATAGTGCTGACGTGTAGAATGTCAAGTGTAAAATCTGAATCAGTTTCGACATTCAAATCTGTAAGCAAAAGTCCGACTTGTGCGATGAGTTAGACTAAACATTAGGAGACCATTGATGCTGTCTGTCATGATGTTTGCATTTCTCTATGTAATACCATCGCCATGTTTGTTTGAACGTCGAGAACAGGGGTATAATCTTTCTGCACAACTCTAAACCGTGCCAGGTGGAAACCCCGTGAAATTGAACAAATTACATAACAGTGTCATCATCCCTCCAGCCCCATAGCATGCTGATGCATGAAGAGAAGTGCAAGTTTTAGAACTACACACCCACGCATTTCAATGCAGGTCATTATCATAAGGCTGAAAGTGCAACAAGGACCACAGACTCTCAGTAGTGATAACTTGACTGGTCTTTGTGCAGCAGTTTAACATCACGTGCCTCATAAAAGTTTTGTATTCTGCTTTTGTCCAGTGTTGTATTGTATTTGAGGTGCACACATTCACCCAGGACATCTGCAAGTACTCACAATCCATTTTCCAAAAGTTAGAGCTTGTAAGATTTACAGTCACACAGCTTTACAGAAACATAACTCAAGATTCATGTAAGCAGGAAACACTGTTTGGTATGTTATGCTGTAAGGGGAATCACAAAGTGCAGCATGTATGTCACACTGGTGTACTTTTTCCTGTCAGAGCCCCCTCCTGTCTCCCTGTGCGATGGTTTATCTATAATCATCAGGGCCATGTTCACTCTCAGAGTCTCAGGATGTGCCGAACAGTGGCAGCTCTGTTAAACCCGCTAATGAGAGAGGCTTTAATTGGTTGTTCTGGTGGGAGAATCTGCTCATTAAAGATAGCTGGAAACAACTCTGGGTTAGCTAGAGTGAGCGCATCATCTTCCCCCCCCTCCCAATATTTCTGTCAGGCAAAAACACGTTAGAGGTCTGCTTTTTTTTAATGAAACATGCTTCAAACTGTTTGATTCATTTCAATGGTCACCAAACTTTTCAGCCAGAGCTCCAGAAAAATTAGAAATGTGACACCTCTGCTTAACTGTGCTTGAAAATTTGCACGAGGGCCTGTCAGACTGTTGAGTCATTGTTATTCCTGCACTGTTATAAGATCAACACACACAACTGCTCCTCCACGCTCCACCATCTTTGAGGTAGAAAGTCAAGTTCAGGGGACAAAAATAGGAGTGTAGAGATTGGATGACAACAGGAGCAAGGAGAGGATACAGAAGCAGGCAGAGAGGAAGAGAGGCTGAGTGAGAGCGACACAGAGAGGGAGAGATATTGCTTAACCATTCGGAAAGGCTATGGGAACATCCCTGCGTGTGTGTGCGTGTGTGTGTTTGCTGGTGTATGTGTGTTTTAGTCCTGACCCTGTCGGTTCAACAGGAGCAAAACACGTCACATCGGCTCAGGCACACATGGACAACCCGACTGTCCCAGATTGATGAGATTGAACTGTATTTGTAGGAAAGAAGTAGATTCTAGTGAAGAATCCAGATTCTAAAGAAGAATCTACTTCCTCTTTAAGACTTGATTCTTTAACCTCCTTGCATTACATTGCCAAGATTCCCAGTTGGTCACAGTGTGGGTGAGCACATTAGATCATCCTCCTTTAGTCTGTCAAAGCTGTTTAACACTTGAGGTCCAAAACACAATTCAAGCCTTTCTTTCATCTCCCCCCACTGATTGCAGTGACATTGGGAGAGTCATTACAATTACTGAGGTGGACATATTCTACAGTGTAGCACTCGGCCGTGACCAGGGGGGAGTATTAGCCTCTAGCTTTCAGAGACGCTTGGCCAGCGGGCAGCGCAGGGTTCGCATTTATGCACACAGAAAAGATCAGAGGGGCACGGATGAATGGAAACTGTAATGCAGTGTTCAGCTTATTACGGCTACAGAAAGACAGAGAGGGGAGGAGGGAGGGAGGGAGGGAAAGACGGATGGAGATGTAGAGGGTGTGTGGTGGTGAGGGCAAAGGGGTCATGCAGGTGCAACAATGTTAGCAAAAATGTGGAGAATCTCAAAGTTCTTATTCAAAGAGATTGTGAGTTTAAAGGGAACCCTGGCTACCAGAACGTCATTTTCCTAAATGATCAGTGTTTTTACCAGCTACATAAGAAAAATAATAAAAGCGCTCAAAATATCTTAGTTTGTATAAAATTTGAAAAAATATTTTCACTAGTAGGTTGCCATTGTTGTTTACGCCGCAATGACGTCTGGGTAGTGACGTCGTATGGTTGCACCGGTCTCAATCTCATATAGGATTTAACCTCACGACTAGAGCTGAAACGATTCCTCGAATGATTCGAAGTACTTGATTACAAAAATTACTCGAGTAATATTCTCCGCCTCGGGGAATCGTTTAATTTTAAAAAAGATCAAAGAGTGGTATTTCAAATAGAGCTGAGGCCATATTAAGAGAGTTTTCAGACCCCTCAAGCTACCTCTTATACAAAATAGCAACTAGCAACAAATCTAGCTTCTTTTCTGCAGTTGGGAGACTAATGGGTCATTCTATGAAACGGGTGCCATTTGGGTACGCAACATTTGATGAGATGTACAAGGCACAAAAAATGTGTTAAAGTGTGTTTACAAATTTTGGAGCTACCAAAGCAAGTGCTCTTATTGACATGCTGTATCAGAAAATTCTATTTATTACAGAGAAAAATTTTCATTTGAAAAATAACTGCTCTTTAACTAAACAAAAATGTATTTTATTCGATTACTCGACTAATCAATGGGATTTCATTTCATACTCGAATACTAAAATATTCGATAGCTGCAGCCCTACTCACGACGCAAAGTCATGTAGTTCGTGCAACCATTTCAGTTTGAACCCGAGACATACGTAAGTGAAAATGATAATACTGAAAACAGACAATCAAACAAACTTAAAAAAAAGTCGGTGGTGTGCTTGCGGCTGCCTCGTAGCTATGTTAACGGAGAGGGAGAGCGTCTGCTGTAAGGAGATTCACTTTCTGTCATCAGCCGTAACAATATCTAACTGTCCTTTGATTAAATTAATGCTATCAAAATACTTTCAGTTACTAGAATCCTCCGCTGTTGTGTTTTTTACATGAGGTTGACCGACGACTTGATTTGTCCAATGGAAGTTGTTTAGGCCCACAAGCGATTTCCCACAACTTCCTTTTTTTTCTTGTCTTTTGGGAAGCTGTGCAGACTAACATCAGTCTCCTTGTTTCCTTTCGACTGAATAGTGCACCCAAAAGCAGCGCAATGTGGCATTATATTAGTTTTTTTCGCTCCTGAAACCTAGTGACTTACGGCGACTAGTAGTGAGTAAACGGCGAAATCCAGACGCTCGGCACCAAGCAACCAATCTACGTCATCAACCAAGAATGCAGTGCGGCAGGAAAACAACGGCCGCGCCCGTAGGATAGAAACAGTGTTTTAAACTTTTTTTTTTTTTTTTTAAAGAAAAAACAATTCTTTGTCTTTTAGCAACAAATTCTTGTTTGAGACAAGCATTTAAGCATTTTTTTATGCCTATTAGTCCTTACAGTGGGGGTTCCTTTTAATGTTTTCAGACGGATACAGCTAAAGATGCTCTGTTGGCTGTCAACAAGAATGAAGAAAAAAAAAATGGGGCTACAGCAGCATCACTTTGTAAGATGTTGTGTCCTCTTCAATAAACGGACCTAAAAAGCCTAACAGAGTTCAGGAAACAGCTCTTAATACAGTGATCAGTGGAGTACTTGTGTTGCTTAAAAAGGTCATAAGAGGGCCTTTTACAGGGGAATAAAAGAAAAATCCTTGTGTTGAATGTTTCACATCCTAAAGGGAGAAAGAGAGGGCAAACTGCCTCCCCAGCAAGTGTCTAGCGCTGAAAGAAGCGATAGAATAAAAAACGGAGAGAGAGCGTGGGCCTGTGGCTTTGGCGGGGGGCCAAACATAGTTAAAAACAGATTAATCAGCATAGGGTCACATTCTCACACAGAGAGGCTGAACAGAGCATGGCAGGACGAGGCCAGGCCCTCGTCTTTTAAAGGCTGCTTCTTAGGGAGCAACACGAGGAAGTGTTGGCACTGAGGTCTACATCTGCACAAGTAGAGAGAATGTCTTCTAATGCCTGACCCAAACAGCCTGCATGGTGAAGTGGCAGGTTCTGACACTGACACAAGCTGGAAGACTGTTGCTTTTATTTATTGAGGCTAATCAGGTCTGAAGGCATCCCTGGACACGTCCTTATTGCCGTGGTATCTTTGATGAAGTGAAAGCTTTTGATGATGATTATTTGATTTATATCAAACTCGCATGTTCTCCTACACCTTCTCTTGATTTCCTGAATTCAACCACATTTTAGGTAACCTTTTTGTCTTTTTTTGCTCAAGGATGTTTGTCCTTTGGTGCAGTCACACTGGCCATGTTCAAGCTCACTTCAACCCTAGAGTACAGTTTGTTTGGAAGTGTGACCACAAGTATACTGTGCTCAGACATGGTACACTTCCTTGACTTTGGCACCCTTTGGAGAGGGGTATGCTTCTGTATAGTACACCTCTTGTGTGAGCACAAGCACCCCACGCAACAATTACAAGGCATTTATTCAGCTATGTACAATTACTGTGACTGCTATTCTCGACAATACTTTTAAACAATATTGGGGATGTTAAGGCTGATTTATGCTTGACGCGTCTGCCGGGTCTGCGTGGCTTTGTGCGGACGAATGACTTGATATTTGCACCTACGCCCCCTCGCCCAGTCACATTCTAACCTGCCTGATTGAGAAACGTGGACAAGATGGCGGAAGAACGGGATCTCCTTGTGGTCGAAGTGCAGATATACAGGTATCTGTATGACTCTTCACACAGAGATCACTGTGAAAACCGAGTGGTAAATAATTCATGGCGTGTAATTGCGGCCACTCTCGCCAGAGAATAGTTATGAATTGGTGAAAAGAAGCTTAAAAAATCTCCAGGACAGTTATGTCATGTTGTAAGCAAAGCCAAACTTCTTCGACTCTCATTTAGTACTCTGGGAGATGTACGTTTGTGATACACCGCCCCCTGCAGCTTGGTAATGGACACCAACAGACGCCGAGCGGGGTGTTAAAGGCATGAAAGCCTTACGTGTTCTCTTTCGTGGATCTGGTGCGTCTCATTTCCGCGGTTTATTTGCTCAAAAGGAAAAAATTTAACCTTTGTATACACCTCATTCCGAAAGAAAAGTGCCAATCCGAATGGACAGTAATCAGTTTCACAGAGGTGGAATATTCCTTTCCCCAAACCGATTGAGGTATCATGTAGCCACTTAATGGAAAGTTGTCAGGGTGCGTTCTTTCAGCGCATGCTCAGATATGACTTAAGACGCAACTAGAGACGTTCCTCACTAACGTTTTTTAACGTTAGTTTGCGCATGCCCCATTGACTATTCTGTTTGATTAATGTGGCGCATGTAGACCACAGATCGGAGTTTTCCTTTCCATGGTTACTATTGTTTTGGGAAAAGTCATTCAGAGAGATTCCATTCGAAAGACAAAAAACTCAACATGTAACCGTGGCTAGTGTGGACACACTTGTGTAGAACTTCATGTTATAACTGAAACAACCCAGGTGGCAAGCTTCATTGACCTGTGCTGTGCCTTGTGAAAAATAAGTCAGAAATAAGGGAATATTACCAAAACAGTTCCCCCAAACCTTTGAAACTTCCCTTTGGGACGGGTTGATTCAACAACCGACAGCAGGAGGAATGATGTCACAGAGCAGTGTTTAGGTCACAGACTTCTTCTGGCGGGCCACTGGTGAGTGCTGTGTTCAAGCTGGTTTCAAGTCAGTTAAAAATGCTGAGATCATCTCCATCCACTCAGAGATCCAGCCTAATGTACTTTGATAAAACAGCACTGAAGGGATAGTTCTTCTGCCTTGAGCTATAGCTCATTGTTTTTATACCTTTTATGTCATTGCTAAATTACAAGCCTCTGATACATTTGACATCCACTCTCACATTTTTTGGTTCATTCATTAACTTCATTCATCATGTATCTCTGTTCATTCATAGTGGCTGTCTAAAAAAGTCAGGCAAGGTTTCAAAAAGTGGAGAGAAGGGGGAGTTGGGAGGAGCAGGGACACAGAGGCAGGGTGATAAAGAGGAAGGGATGAGGGGAGTAAAAGGAAGTAAGAGGAGGGAGTGTCTGGGAAGAGTGGGGTTCAGAGGAAGTGCAGACCCACCGACTTGTTCTAATTAAAAGCTCTGAGAGTCTCTGAGATTGTTAAGTATCTGAAAAAGTTCAAAATCTGAGAAGTTTGTGTTTTCAGGGTAAGATTCAGACCTACAGCTCTGTTTCCCTTAGGTCAAATGTTCAGAGAGATACAAAACATGACTGTAAGGATGTTTGCACTTGGTTACTTCCTGTTTTTTTATGTTGACAGCTTCCTAATGGCAGAGCTGGAGGGAAAACAGTGGGAGTTCATTTTGTGTCCCAAAATAAGAATTGCAGATAAAGATAGAGGGATTTGAGAAACAAAGAAACAGAAGAAAGGTTTGGCTCTGCCTGTTTGACACATTTCCTGTTTCCTGGTTCAGGTCAAAGGTCACTGGTGTGGGATTAACTGATACTAGACACCTAAACAATCAGTCTGGTGATGTGACGTCTGAGGGAAGATACATCCCACATGCCAGAGTGAGTTTGTGTCGTGACTTTAGAGGTGACATGTCCTCCAGTGATCGAGGAAACAGGAGGATGTTCTGAAAATGAGGACATCTTATGGTGTCCACAGAGGGAAGGTCTAATTTTAGAGTTTGGAGTTAAGATTAGTCGTTAGCAAATTAAAGACAGGCAGATAGAGTTGGTGTGAGTTTTTTATACAATATGTGTCATTGCAGAACATGTAATTCTTAGGGAACGGTGTGAATCCTGGGACGCATCATTTATGTTGCCATCACAGGCCAAAGACCTGGGTAAATTATGCAGAACAGACTAGTGATGTACAGAGAAAAAGCCCCACCAGTAGAGGGTAGCAAGACAAAGACAAATACCTTTCAGCAGAAATAACGCCACAGAAGAGGAAGACACATCAGCATTATTAAGCCAGTTAGTCTGTTAGCATGGAGCATATCCAGCTTTGATGGTGCCTTATTGTGTTGTGGATGGATTTCTTGACTCTGCAAGGGACGAAACCGTCACTGGTCAAAGCTGTTTCAAAAAACCTGAAACTACTTTGACCGGCAAAGCTTTGCTTTGCTGTCTGAAGTACGTAGACGACAAAGATTGACCTGTGTTTCAGTCCTATAAAAACTAACCTGTTAAATTTCAGCAGGAGAAAGCCTCCTCAACTGGTTATAGATTATCATTAAATACCTATTGGATAAGACTGTTTTGACTCATATGTAAATAAAACTAAATAAGGATGCATTCCTGATTAGGATGGATACAGAGTTAGGTACGTTTATGGGTACCGACTGAATTCTGTCAAAAGTACCGGGTACTGATTCACTTAAAATCAAAAGGTGCCATGTTTAGGTATCTAAATGCATCCTTGTGACTGCGAGGAAGTGGAAGAGTAGATGATTTTCCATGGCCTGACACGCCAGACGGACAGTTTCATATATCCACCACGGAAACATTTCCCTAGTCCATCTGGGTAGTAGCTCTTTGGATTTGTTTTCAGAGGCGGGACCTTCAAAAAATCAGCAGCGATGATTGGACGACTGTTCTGATTGACACACTCACCACAGACCAATCCACACCAAGCCACGATATGACAGAGCTTATGTGCGCCGCTGCTGAAAAACAATAGACGAACAACTACAGGAACACGAGAAACAGCTGTGAAAATTCCGTTTGACGACTGCTTCTGTTTTTTGTAAAGTCAACTTAAGGATCAAAGGAACGCTGACAAGTACAAAAGTCTGCTGACGTCACGTCTGCTCGTCACTTCTGCTGCTCCCGCCTCTTTTTCCTGATTGGGCCGGTCAGAAGTTAGCTGAGTTAATTCATTGGTCAATGGAGCCTGGCAAGATGGATCTGCAGGATTTCAGAAGCTGAATCAGACAGATCCATCTGTTCTGCAAGGTTACATGATCACAGCATTGCAAGGTTATAAACTGAAGAACAATTAGATTTTTTAAAAAATCACATTTTATTATTAAAAAAAAAAGATATTTTTTACCACATAAACACAAAAAGGTACTGAAAATTGGTACCGTTGAGTACAGGTACCGTTTGCCAGGTACTGGGCATCAGTACCTTATTGTTTCAAATGTGAAAGGTACCCATCCCTAGTTCCTGAGGACTTTATCTTTACAACTAAAGGTCTCTAGTTTAAAAGGCCACTATTAGCTGTAACGCTGGGAACTGACGGAGACATAGTGACACTACCAGGCTGAAAGAAAATGACTGTTAAGATGTTTTATGAGAAAAAAAAACAAACGATGCAAGTTTTCCTCCTATGAGAAATGGTAATAGTAGATTAATTACCCAGGAACTATGTTTAAACCCTAGTTCCTGCCATCAGCAAGTATATCATCCTTCAAAAAAGTCCCTTCATCCTGGGGAAAACTCCTGTGGTTGGAAAGCACATTTAAAAAACATTTCTTGCCCCATAGCTTTAAATTTGCATTGTCCTGCTGTGGAAATTAGTGCGGCCAATCAAGATCTCTGTTGTAGAAGTACATTACAGCCTATCATTTAGAACTGCCAAGTCTCAGCTTAGTTTTGGACATTTGAAACCTTCCATCTTTTCTAATCACCACTTGTGGAAGCAGCTCTGTGCCAGAGGACAGGTTCATATTCTCTACATCAGTATCAACTCACCACAGGCGCTAACTATAATAATGATGCAGCTCTTTGCCAATGAAGTCATTTGTTTCGTCAAACACCTGTTATCAGCCTCTTTGGGATTGATGTTACTGTAGTAACACCACACCCAGCACTGCTCCAGAGACAGAGAGGAAATCAGATTGGTGCTTTTTTTTCTTTCTCTTGCTCTCCTGGCTCACACCTTCACTCCCTCTCTTTCACACACTCAATAAACTGTACTTCCTCTCGTGCACTCGTGTGACCCACCCATACTTTCGGTCTTTCTCTCTTTTACACACACACCGCCACTCACACACTCACACAGACAGGACACTTGCGCCTGACTGCTTTAATCGCTGAATAGAGGAGTTTAGCTTCTAACAATAGTAGTTATGAGCTGACCCGCTATTCTCACACACAGACAAAGACAGAGACTTGTGGTGCTTGAAGACAGGGTTTAAAATATTGATTCAGGCTGCATTTCTTGCTGTAGTGGCTTACACGTCCAACATTTCCCAGAATGTAGGGGATTGATCAGTTTTGCAACAAAGCACTGACGAGTGATGGAGCACAAATGAGGCAGAACTTCCGTTTTTATTACACTCGGTGGAGTGATGGAGGTAAGTTTTAGTAACAAGAAGCCAAAGAGGCTTCACGCTGCTTCTTGACAATAGCACTTATGAGCTGACAGTAATAACACGGTGACAGAACTAATGATAGTGTCGCTCATTTAAGCACGCACCAAGAGGAGACCACTCATTTCCTTAACTTGTATCAAAGACAGCAAACTCATGACACTTGAAACTGTTTGTTTTGATGCAGTGAAGTGTTATCAGGTGTAGGAGAGACAGACAGCGTAAGATGAGGGGATGAATAGATAGACAGGCACGCAGACAGACAGACACACAAACATACACAGGGATTATCCTTTGTGTAATCCTCAGTGTGAGGGTCAGAGTGCAGTGTAAAGAGACAGACATGTTCACCATTTTCACACTCAACTCCTGTGTGTGTGTGTGTGTGTGAGCGTGCACGCACATGCGTGTGTCTGTGTGATTGACATGGCTTGTCTGTAAATCAGCCACTCTGTAGGTGTGTGTTTACATGTGATTTGGGCTCAGCGTATGTGTTAGCGTGTCGTCATGTGTGTGTCATTGCGTGACAGATGGACTGATCGTAGAAGAGAACAGCACAGATTAGGATCCCGCTGCATTCTGCGTGGATGTGTGTGATTATTTCAAAACCAAACCAGAGCTCAGTATCTGTCAGCTGTTGAGCTGTGATGGAGGAGCATGAAGAGCTGTGAGCTTGTTACGTCACTGTTGTGATTTTGGGATGTCCCAGTGTGATCTGCTGGATTGGGTTCATACTTGTTTTTGGTCTCAGCTGAACGATGGTTCATTGATCTCTAATGCTTGGTGAATGGAACTCATTGTACTCTGTGTACAGCAGCTGTCAGGAAGACGCATTGTGTCTCGATGGAAACACTGACTATTGCAGAACAAACAGATTAAATCAACATAAACAAACAGCAATTAATGCAAAGTTACTGGCAAACAGTGCAGCTGTAGCCATAGGACGGATGGTTTGGATGGATTTTACCAAAGTTTTGAGTCCATCACACCTCTGAAATTCTGATGTACTTACAAATATCCAATCCTCCAGTGTAAATCCTGTTTTTGTCAGTGTTGTAGAAGTATTTGCTGATGCTTTGTCCGATGAAGTCTTCTGCTCATAGCATGACATTTAAAGTCAATTAATGCGTTTGAAAATTTATACGCCAATTTTCTATGGACCTATATGTGTTTTAGAGGTGCCATGGGGGTGAAGAAAAAAACATTCTTTTCCTTAATTCAGAAAGGTCAATGGTAATTTATTCATTTACAGTTCTATGGTTCTATAGTTTTATTTAACAGGCGCTTTTGTCCAAAGCAATGTACAACACAAGCAAGAATTTAGACGGAAGGAAAACCTAGTTAGTGCGACAACAGTGCTTAAAGTTATTCGGCTGCGGGTGCTGCCATTAAGTGCAAGTTTTATTTTATTTTATTTTATTTTTTTTTTGTGGGGGGGGGGGGGGGGGGGGGTACAATAATCAACAAGCCAACTGCATGCAATGCTATAACAGTATACCTCAATCTTCATCAAACATCAGTAATAGTGCTAAAAAATCATAAGAGCTGAGTCATAGACCCTCTGACTCCTTCTCCCCCTGAGCGCAAAGAGGAGAAGGGTCAGCTTAAGTGCACAAGTGTTTCCTGAACAGATAAGTTTTCAGACTTCTCTTAAAAGTAGAAAGGGAACTGCGGATCGTATAGAGTTAGGTAATTCATTCCACCATTTGGGCACAGCAGAGGAAAAGAGTCTGGCTAGTGATTTGGAGCTGCTATGGGCTGGGAGCACCAGGCGTCTTTCACAAGCAGAGCATAGCGGGTGAGAAGGAGTGTAGACCTGGATGAGGGACCCCAGGTAGGCAGGGGCCATTCTTGTTAATGTTTTGTAAGCCAGAAGAAAAGCTTTGAATTTGATTCGAGCTGCCACTGGAAGCCAGTGGAGCGAGATTAACAGCTGGGTGACGTGTGCTGTTTTGGGCTGGTTTAAAGACCAGACGTGCTGTTGCATTCTGGATCATCTGCAGAGGTTTAAATGTACACGCAGGAAGGCCTGCTAGGAGGGAATTGCAGTAGTCGATGTGTGGCCACATGTAGCTTAAAGGTCAGCTGGTCATCAATCATAACACCCAGATTTCTGGCAGAGTTTGTGGGCACAAGTTGATTTTTAGTTTATTACTTATTTTGTAGAATGTTTGTCATGTTAGAAAAGGCTTGATTAAGTAATAATATTCAAACAAAGAACAGTATTCAGCAACAGTAGGTATGAGGAAAAACTGACCCATTTATTATTAACCAATGGGTAACAGAAATTTTAACATTAAACATAAGAATAGAATAAAGAATAAATAAGAAGACCCAGAAAATAACCTAATAAATCAAATAAAAACAGCAGGAGTAGAGTCTGGAATGGACTGCTTATATCAGAGATTTTAAATGCATTCCGATATAATCAGATACTTGTTTTTTTGCTGATATTGGACCGATATCCGATATCAATATCAGACTGGGACACCTCTACGCGGATTTTCTTTGGCAAGGCAAGTTTATTTATACAGCACATTTCAGCAAGGTGAGTCAAAGTGCTTTTCAGAGATACAAATCTACAAAACATATTTAAAAAAAAACAATTTAAAATCAATTAAAAAGCATATAAAAATGACATGATACAACACAATAAAATAAAATAAAATTGCAAAAAAAGAAGGTTACAACATATAAGATATAAGCATAGAAGTGGCAGTGCAGAGTTGCAGAGTTGTGCTAAAAAAGACATTAAAATGGATGGAGTCTCTGGGAACACTGTACAAACAGTTGTTCATACAGACTAACAGTGGAACTAATCACCTGTCTGACCAATTTGTTGCTATTGTGGACTCGCATGTAAGAACCCACTCCTCCCTCTGTTGTCGCAGAAATTATAGGGACTACTTGGACTACATTACTTTTGTATTGAGGCTAAAGCTGTGATTTCCTGCTTGTGTGTTTTGAGGGTTGTGAGGGATTATAATGTGATATAATTGCAGTAAATCTGCCATATGTGAAACGTGTATGTGTGTAAGACAAGAGCCTGAAAACAGCTGGTCCTGTCAACCCTGCACATGTGGACACAAACACAGATTCCAGGATGAGATAAATGTGCTACTCAACCTGGTCCCTGCATGACCTCTGCATCACCGTCTACATCTCAGATCTTAATAAGTGACTCAGACTTCTGCAACGCTCCATGAAACAGCTGTTTCTTCCATCAGAGCGGTTGAAAGCTTTCAGTGTAAGAGGTTTGAAAATGATGTCTGAACTGCAGATAAAGTTGCAGAAAGGCTTGGTTTGGTGGTTTTGTGCTTTTAAAAAGCTTGACAGAACACAGAGCTTATTAGCTGCCAGCGTCTGAGCTGTCAGAAAATGTCGGAGCAGATGGCTACAAGTGTCATAAGTTCACCCTTTTCCAATGGGTGTGGTCTATCAGCAGGGATGGTGGGTGGGGGGGTCAGGGTGAGTGTGTGTAGCTGCACTCGCTGTGGGCCCAGCACTTTATATCTTCTGTAAATCTGACAGGGTTTGAAATGGGTTTAGGCACGGTAATAATCTCTATTGTCACTCCTACACTCGTCCACTAATCTGTATTTTTCCTGCAGTAATCTCTTGTCTCCATGGGGATTTATTGTTGTAGTCCATGAATGCGGTCGCCCAGGGAAACCAGTTCCTCCCCTCTCTCTCTGTCCCATCTCTACACACCCGTCAGTGTGGGGTTGGCCTGTAGGGATACGTGTGTTTTTGTCTCTTTAATCAGACAGTTAAAGAACACTAACATAAAAAATATTGTGTGGCCTTTCACTGAACTCTTTTGTCTTTTTCTTGTTTTTTTCTTGGCTTTTGAACCCGGTCCTGCCCCTGTCTCTCATAAAAGTTAATCTCTCGACAACTGGCCTGGTCAGGAAGTTGTTGTTTCCATGACAGCAGCCTCTTAAACCTGGAAGGAGAGTTGTAAAGTTGTAAAGAGCTGACTTGTGCAGGTACCATGCTGTTGTATGCGGTGGTATTTCTTGAGTTTGTAAAGGAACAAGAGAATCAGCGTCACTATAGCAAAAAAAAAAAAAGCTTCAAGGATCTAAATCGGAATTCTGAAATTGAATTTGGAATTGCAGTTTTTATCTGTGTAATCACAATTCTAAAGTCAAAACTCAAAGATTTGTTTTTGTTGTTTCTACAAGCCTTACAGCAAGTAGGGGTGGGCGGATTGATCCAAATGTTGATAATATTTATTAGGGATGCACGATATTATCAGCACAATATCAGTATTGGCTGATAAAAGCTCCAAAACACGTTCATCGGTATCGGCAGATATGAAAATTTCTGCCGATATGCACAGCCGATAAGGTGCTATTCAGTTAGGATTATTAATATTTTCCATCTGAAAAATAAGCTCCTTAAATAAAATGTAGCACTTCATTTATTTGCACTGCAGAGCTCTGTGTCTGTCACCAGGTTGTTACAGTAGCTCTAAAATAATCAAATGCAACTTGGTTATGTTTAAAAATGCATTGTACATTTAAAGTTCATGTGATCTAAAGAAATTATTTTTCTGTATTTCAATACTGAATGTCTTGAGTTTGAAAAAATAATACATTTCTAATTTATGGTAAAATCAAATGTTTTTTGTCTTGTTTTATGTGTGTTTCTTAAACAAATAAGACCGTCACAATAAGAGTAACATATAAATTCCAGTACAGGATAGACTTAGCTTTCTTTACAGTGAAAAAAACAAACAAACTTGTGACTATTGGTATCGGTATCGGCCAAAAGGGGTTTCGATATATCGGCCTATTGGATATTGGCAAAAATCCAATACTGTGCATCCCTAATATTTATATCAACGTTGGTATTGATATCGAACAATACCGGTGTAAAAAGATTAATACTCTAGGCTTTATTTTTTCTCTTGCATGTACTGACTGCTGCGGTTTTATAAAAGTAGCAACCTGACTGTCTCTGTGTCGCTCCCCCTCCTATTTTGATGTTGCACCATCATGCGGCTCAGCGATGCCAGGGAAACAAGCAAGCAGACTCCAAAAAAAGAAGTTTGTTCGAAACTTATGTTCTAGTGTAATAATTCTTTATACTTTATTGTTTTTAAGAAATTAGTGCAATAATGGGAGAATTTTTATTTAATTTTTGCAGTGTATTGTTCAACTCTGTACCTCAAAGATTTTGTTTTAATTTGAACTTAAAGTGATCACTTTTTTGCACTTAATTTTCTTACGAAAGAGTTCCACACGTTTAGGGAAAATTTGTTTTGTTGCTGTTCTATTATTTCTGAACATAAATGTTGATCATAACTACAGTATTTTGTGGTCCAACAAACTTTAAACTTAAACCAAATTTTGTCCTAGGTTTCAACAATGTAATCGCAAGAAAAAATCAGAAAAACGCATAAAGGTCTGCAGTTTGATAGATCTTAAAGTATCGGAATCAATATCGGTATCAGTATCGGTATTAGTATCGGTATTGGCTATGCTGGCCCTGTAGTTACTTGGTATTGGATCGATACCAAAATTCCCAGTATCGCCCACCTCTTGTGTTCCTTAAAAGTTCCTACAGAAGTCACTACAGAGACATTTGGCCAAAATATTATGTTCCTGTTGGGCGTTTATTTTTTGTCTGACATATTTCACTGTGAATCTTTCCAATGATTTCACTTTCTTAGAATTGAAAACGTAGTTGCATAATATCAGAGGCCGGGCTTGTGAAGTAATCGCTCATAGTTATCTAGCATCTCTGTGGGGTTGTCCGAGCTACTGTAAGCAGTAAACCAACACAGACAGTGGACCCTCTTTTACCCACTTCTATCCATCCTCTGCTCAGCTTGCCCTCTCCACACAGCCCCCCCCTCCCCTCTCGTTTTTTTGCCCTTGTTTCTGCGAGCGAGAGTCCTGAGGGAGGCAGACGCAGAGCCCCGCTGGAGAGAGAAAGGAGAGGAGAGGATGGAGGAGAGGAAATGGCCATGACAGTTTGTAGACTAGGCATTCTGTTCAGAGGTAAGGAAGGAAAGTGAAGGATACGAGCAAGAAGACAGGAAGAGCTAAGAGAAAGTGAGAGTAAAGAGGAGAGAGAAGAGTTAACAGAAAGGAGTAACAGGGAAAAAGTAGGTAAGAGATTTAGACTTCATTAATTCATAAACTAACCTAGAAAATAGAGACTAACTCAACAAAAACCTGTTAACTGAGGTACAGATGAAGCTGTCCTGTTTGTGTGATTGTTAAAGTCATATTCTTATCTTTTCTAAGGCAGTCACATGCCACAGAAGTTCATTGAACCTGTTTAGAGGGATGGAATTTGTTTCAAGAAAACAGTATAATCTAATGTGATTGAGCCAAAGCAAATAATAAGATTACACACTAAAAGTCAAATAAATACTGATAAGCTGCTTTCAGCTGTAGACAACAAGAAAAAAATGTAAGCCTTAAGATAAAAAATTGAGAAAAAGAAGAGGTGAGTCTTTGAGAACTATCAGATTTGTTCTCATTCTGCGCGTATACAAACAGAGAAATCAAATTATATCAGCTGTTTTGGTGATAACTCCGATGCTGCAGGCTTTCTCCTTCCTGTCTGGACAATGTGGCCACTTGATCTCCGCTAATTGACTGCGAAAGAGTCGGATTAAACAACCAACAGCACATGTTCTGTGCCCTACTAGCCTATAAACAAACCCTTCATCTTTTGACAAAACAAAAAAGGCAAAACAACAAAACAACTAATATTTAAACTAAAAAGCAAAGTTGATCTTTGAAAAGCAGATCTGCAAACAGCTCATTTAACCCTCAACTGACCCCATTTATCCCAGCTCTGACTCCCATTAGACGCTCCACAACACAGGATGTTTAACTGCCATAAAGCAGTCAGTGTGTGAGTATATAAATATATACATATGTGTGTGTATATTAATAAAGAGAGGCTGTAATAATGTCACCACCATTGTTTATATGGACTGTGGGAAGAAGAGAGAAAGAGGAGGGGGGTTTGGGGAGGGGGGGATAAAGCAAGCGGACGAATGGAGGGGATTGAAAGGGGGCCCGGAAGAAAGGGATTGTGGGAGAGGAGAGGAGAGGGATGAGCTGGAAATATGGAGAAAAAAAGCGCAGAGAGGAGAGGGTGAGACAGGGAGTTGTGAGAAGGGGTAGAACAAGGTTGCCGGTGTTGAGCGGTTGTAAAAAGAGAGGGACGATTTAAAGCAGGCTTAAGTGGCCGTGACGAACATTTTGCAAGAAGCTGCACCCTGATGCCAACTCTCTCTCACTTACACACACACTCTCACACACACACACACAGGGCCAGATAGTCCATTGAGAAACACAGCATCTCAGCAGAGAGGGGACTGCAGAGAGGAGGTAGCTGCAGCCATGTTTTACTGACACAAGCAAGAAGATCCTCAGGTTGACTGGTCTTAACTTGTATCTCTGGAAGACTGCTAGGGGTGGGAGGAAAAATCATTTCACGATATATCTGTTTTTTTTTTGTTTTTTTTAGTCTAGCAGTATCAAATCGGGATTCTTTGTCTCCAGCAGGGGGTAAAATGTTTCTGTCTCTGACTCATTTGATCTGCATTTTATGGACAAATATGGCTTCTGATATAGTCTGTTGACATTATCATCATCATTCAACTTTTTCACATGGTCTGGTTAAAAAAGGCAAACAAAAAATTGGAAAAATCGTAAATATTGAAGAATTACAATTTAAATTATATCGGCTCCCCAAAAATCATAATAGAATGGAACCGCAAGAATAGCATATCGTCCCAGCCCAAGGGACTGCCCACTCCATAAATTTCCATGATTCCTGTCTTCTCTGCTCATTTCATCCCCTGTGTAACAATGTCACCATGCCTGCGTGGGTCAACGCTACACATCAGAGCCAATATAGCTCAAGACAGATTAATACAGCTGTGGCTACCTCAGATACTTCAGGTTGCTTGTCAGGGGCTATTTGTGAACTATTGTTTTCTGTCTTATTAGAGCATAGCCCACAGCAAATCAAAATAACAATCTTGTCTTGTCTCTTGCTCTTAAAGGTCACTATGTTTTTTTAGGAGCTGCTAAGAATAAAAGCCTGGCCGGTATTATAAGGTGCTCTGCTGAAGTACAGGATAGCTAACAACACAGTTTGTTATTTCCTGCATTTTTGTCACAGGAGTTTAACAGCTGGTACTGCCTGAAGTCACTGTATACAGTAAAACAGAAAAAAATATGAGTACAAGCCACACATAGTGCATTCAAACCATCCTCCAACCGAAACAGATTTTTCCAGATGGCTGAACAAGAACAAAACAAACTTTATTTGATACATGGCCCAATGTCTCCTCTCTGTTCACACTGAGCTATCTGCTAATGTTGCTTTAAGAGGAGTTGATAGAAATGACCATTAACCAGTATTCATATTTAAAAGTTAAAACTTTATTTGTTGAAGCTTCTGGAGTATTTTTATTTTTTATTTTTTGTTCTTGACTCTAGCAGGGCTACACAGTAAGCCTTTACGGCAGGGGTGGCCAACCTGCGGCTCTTTGCTTTTTGGTGTGCGGCTCTTCAATCCATTCATAAAAATATATAGAAAGTTAAAAATAGTGGTGTGCTGATCAATCTAAAATATTGATAAACTGATGCCAATGTTGGGATAAGTGTATCAATATTGGGTGTACACATTGGTACTTAAGTTTCAGTTTCTCTTCTCTAGTACGAATTTAAACACACAAGCACAATAAACCTCGCTTTGAAAATTGGAAATGTATTGATTTTCATTTTATGACTTTTCATTTATGTATAAGAGGAAGTGTGTTTGTAAGAACCGTGTGTGACGTGGCTCTTTACAGTACCACAGTTATTTTTGTGGCTCTTGGTCTCTGACTGGTTGGCCACCCCTGCCTTACGGGTTTCTTTGGCCTCTCCTACACATCTCCTCAAGTTACTGCTTTCTTGTTTCATTTTCTATAAACTATAAGCCATTTTTTGCTGAGGAATATTGACATTTCAGTCAAGATAACTTCTTTCTGAATAATTAACTGTTTGGTAGTATCTGGCACTAAATTCTTGGAGTTCACTTCCCTCCCATGGACCCTCATGGAATGTCAGAGCCTGAGGAAAAGAGAGTTCAACTCCACTCTCTTTACATGCATACATGAAAACCATGACAGATATTGCACCCCTGGGAACCCCTGTACCCACTGTGTACAGAACAGACCAGGCATCAGTGATAACACATGTGCCACTGGTTCCTTGTGCATGTGTGTGCCATGTTCATTTTGCTAGTTAGTAGGAGAATGTCATGAGATTCTCCAGATTTTATCATAAAAAGAAGCAAAAATTAGCAATGCTCTGAAGTGTATGATTAATATTCCGTCTGACGAAGGTAAAAATAAAACACTGAAAAAAATCTGTAAAAATAAATACTTTTCATTGAACACACACAGGATCACAAAGTCTGCAGATAAATGAGTGCAGGTAGTTTGCTGAGTAAGGTTCACATTAGCAGCGGTAGCACTAACAGGTATGAATCTTGTTGTGGAGGTTTTGGTGTCCATGTTACACAACTTTTATAGAGCTTTATCTCCAATGTCTAGATCAGGGGTTCGAAAACATCAAAACCACCCCACGTGATGAAACGCTGTCTGTTGTTTGTGCTTCATTACATCCAGGTAGTTGCACATTGTAGAACTATGGCATAAGCTAGTATCAGAAGCTACAGTCTCAGCTGTTGGCAGCTGGCTGTGCTACAACTTTGCATTTCAGTCTTACGTCATTAGCAAAAACAATAATTTGTTTGACCTGTTGATAATTTTGGTGCCAACCGTTGACTGTTAAAAAAACGTGTGTCGGCTTGCTCGGCTCGAAGTGAGGTCTCCACAAAAACTGCTCCCCTGGTGGCTGGCTGCAGTATAGGTTAGAAAATCCGGCTTTCCAGTCATTCGAGATGGGCTGTGGTCAAACTTTAAAAAATTAATACTCCTTGTACAAATGTTTCTCACGTGTGATTGTTGTGGTGATTTGGAGATATCATTTGGCTGCCTTGTATCCAAGTCCTCTTTTTTTCTGAAAAGTTTAGTTTTCATTAGTTATACCAGGTTAAAAACAAGGCTTTATGTAAGGTTTCATTTTTCCTTATCTGTTCTAGAAGAATGAACAATTCTGTTTGTAGGTTAGGAAGTCTGTAAAAAAAGAAAAGATTTTTTGAAAAGGTGCTCTGACAGGATTTTAATTTTGAAGTCCATACCCAGCAAGCACTGAATATATTTATGAAAACAGGGTGTAAAAGTAAATGCACAACAAGGAACTGACAAGCAATGAAAGTTCATCCTCAGGGCCGCATGACTGTTCACATTAAAAAAAAAAAAAAAATCTCAGCGGTTACTTTTTCTGCACCCCCTCAAAGAATGTCCTAAAAAGTCCAAACTGTGAACTTCTTAGTGATAAAGTAAATGTCAGGGTCTTAGTCAGTTCGACTCACCCCAGGGACAAAGAATGTCTGTGCTAAAGGTCACAGCAGTCCATCCAGCAGTCGATGAAATATCTCCGTCTGGAAGGAAACAAATAAAAACCCTGCATCTTCTTCTGGCCAGCAGTCAACTTTGTCCCCACAGCAGCGCTGCTAGCATGGCTGAAAAATGTATGACTGACCTGGTTTCAAAGATTTACATCTTCAAGACGAGTTTGGGCCAAGGGCAGTTTGTTATGTAATGTCACTGGGATTCCCTTTTTATGAGGCAGGAGTCACTTATTTGTCTTCTTTATTCTTATCTGCACATAACCACAGCACAGTGTGACGTTGACACACACCTACATACACACCTCCTCATCCATCTCTCCCTCCTCTCTCCCTACCTCATTAGCCGATCATGCGTAAGGAGACCTGTTCTATTTTTACCACCCATCCACCCACCCTCCCTGCACGGTGCTGTTGCATTGTGTGTGAGTGTGTACTCTTATTGAAGGTGGCGGGGCAGAAAGGAGAAGGTCAGAGAATAAGTAGGATGGTCAGAATGACAAAGACATAATGGATGACACAGTCAGAGGGGTTCGAAACATCTAAAGGGAGAGTGAATGACATGACCTCACGGATGAATTCAATCTGACCTCAACCTACTCTGGTATCAACAAATTAACGTCACGTTGGATAACTGTTTCCTTGCTGTAACAGGGTGCGAGTGGACAGTGCTGCCAGAGATATTTGTGCTAACGAGTGCTTGTGTGTGTGTGTGTTGACCACAGCTGCAGGGTAAAACCAATGACTCAGTTATTGAGATTTGAGTAATTCCCCTTCTTGCGAGCCCTTCGTTGTAACCAGCTGTTGACCCAGATGAAACTGCTTGTATGACATAATGACATCCTAAACTCTTGAGTTTTTGTGTTTGGAAGAATTGGGCGGCTCCAGCTGCAGATCTAATGTTTCAGACAGCTATGAGGTCATGTGTTAACAGCTGTGAGCCAGAGAGACACAATTAGCTGTCTTATATAAGCATAATGTGTTTGAGGTTGGTGTTTTACTCCCTAAATGGTGTGACTTGGTGTTATATTTCCTTGTCTGCTATTTTGTGTGTAAAGAGAAACAGAACACTCATAGTAAAGAAATATGGAGCATGTGGCTAAAAGATACTCCAGACTAAAACTCAAGTTGTGTGCCATGAAAAATTCATATTTGTGCCAAATGAAAAAAAAGGAGTGTGATTTACTCCAGCTTTTGTGATAACTTCCAGAATTCCCAACAAATAAGGACATGCATATTATTTTATTGTTATTGATTAAAATGCTAACATTTGTCGCCTTTTTTTCTGCAGGTTGACGGGTCATCATGACGACAGAAGGCGGCTCTGAGACAGAGGTGAAAGAGAAAGCTGAAGAGTCAGCTACGCAGCCCGACCAATCAGAGAAGGCCACAGAAGACAGTCAGGAAGTAGTGAGCGCTGCAGAAGAGGAGAAGGACAAGGAAAAGGTGAAGGGAAAAGAGGGCAAGGAAGGCAAAGGAATATCCCGGTACCTGCCGACATGGCTTAAGAAGCAGAAGTCTCAGAGCCAGGTAATACTAATGTGCCGCCCGTTTTTTAACGTCTAGGCTGTTAAAAAGTTTTTGTTAAAATTTCTTTTTTCCCTCTAACTGATGTAGACCTCCCCAACTAAGGAGGCTCCGCCCACGGAGGAAGCCATCAACGAGGTGAAACAGGAAGAGGAGGGGCCTGTCCCAGAAGTGAACGGTCACGCAGAGGAAGTGGAAGAGAAGGAGGAAGTAAAGTCAGAGCAAGTGAAGGAAAAAGAAGCTGAATCTCATTCCAACGCCAGCGCAGACACCCAGGTACTGGTCACCTGCTGCATGAGTATTCACACCTGGTCATAACAGAAGAAGGGAAACAAAACAAGTGGTTGTTAGAAAAGGAAGAAAGCAAAAGATGCAAAAAGAAGAAAGTAAACAATGCACATGATAATCATTGCACTAAAACACAGTAGCCTTTGCGCCCCCTTTTTGCTTTCACACCGTACTCAGCAGGAGTACAACTTTAGTGTCCTAATGAGTGATTTTTACGCAGCATGCTGTCGTTGCAAAAACAGCATGGTGTATAAACAAACAGCAGGAGCTTCAAATTTACACACACAGCGTTTTTTTTCCCTTCTGTCAGTGTTCTGTCAAGTTGTGCTGCTTTCTGCTGTGTTGAAGAAAATGTAACCTTAGCCTGAATGGATGGCAGAGGCTGACAGTTTGCAATCTCAAATCATGTTGGTTGAGAAACTGCAGTAATGCTGTTATTTAGCACTCCTGCGTAGCTCCATTTTTGAAAAGAGAACGTGTTAATCTTTTTTAATGCTTTTAAACTGCCCCTCTGGTACATCCCCCCCAGTTAGCTTTATATGACAAACAGCAAAAAATACCTTGTTTCAGCCTCTGTCTGTAATGCCTCATGTTAGTTGCTGTCTCTTTAAGGCCTCACACTCCATGGACCCTCTTCCATCTAAGAGGCCGTTCACAAGACAACGGTTTTAGGGTGAAACACAAAAGTATTGTTGCTTTTCGGCCTCGCATTTACACGGAAAAAGCGTTAAGGCTGACCTAAAATGCAAACTTTTGAAAATGCCAGGTAAACAGTAAGCCGGCGGTTTCAGTGGAAGCGCGTCCAACGGTACTGTTGTTACGATTGTTGTGGACTACCATTTCATGCTTGTGCTGCTCAATCTGCTGTATTTGCTGACCGTTTTTCGACAAAATGTGCATCTGTTGCACCACTCCTGCACTTAGTATTCACCAATACACCAGGGCTGTGTCCGAAATGGCATATTAACGTACTACATACTACATGGTCGTTGTGTATTTACTGTATACTTTATACGTTAAGTATGATTAGAGTGCCAACCGTTTACAATGTAGTATACTACTCAGTTTCCCATGATGCATTTTAAAACCTCCAATGACAAAAATTTGAAGCACACATAAGTCTATGGAAGCACACCAGGCTATCAAATATCTCTGTTGATTCACCACATTTGAAAGTTTTAAGAAGATTTTAGGCGAGAAAGTCATCACGTAGAATACCAAAATGTGGTCATTTGGGCCATAAAACGCACGGATACAAATTTAATTTCGGACATTCTGTTAAGAGCGTCAATATGCTATCGAAGAAACTTCCGGTTGGCTCCAAAACAAGAGCCCAATTTACAAAAGCGTTACAGAACTTAAAGGAGATAATAAAAGATGCTTTTATTTAGAAAACTTTTTAGCTAACACTGGTCTCAAGACGAATTCATCACTCTTCAAAAAATTAAAAAATGTTTACTGCTCGCAGACACCGAAGACAATCCGTCCGTCGCCTCAGGCACTTTATTTCTTTGTACTTACGTTTAGGTTTCCCTGTAGAGGTAAGTCCGTTTTAGTTGCTTCAGATCTTGTCACCTCATTCACTATTTATGTTTATAAATATGGGGCTCGCAATGCATTATGGGGTGTGTCAGTGCGACTAGTATGCCCACCTCCCATACTTACAATTTTTACCGATATAGTTTACATCCGGGTATTTCTTGAGCACACAATCTTTTCATACTATTTAATGTTAACGCTCTACATACTATCTTTGACGTCACACTTAGTATGAGTAGTACGTTAGTATGCCATTTCGAACACAGCCCAGATGATCAGCTCAACTCTACATCGGTGGACATCTCCCAAAAGCAGCTTCTGGACAAGACAGTTATAGCACCACCTACAGGCCTGGCATGCTTACTACAGCGTTTTTAGTCTCTTAGGGTTTCCATGTAAACCCCCACTGCGTTTTAGCATTTTTCAGATGAAATGCTGTGGTGTAAACGGGGCCTAAATACCAAGCTCTCTACAGGCATGTCGGGGGGCAGCTGTGGGCAGAGCTTGTCGGATGGATGTACTCATTTGCCTTTTTAGTTACTATATGGGATCATAAACAAACTCCTTGTTGAGAACTGTAAGTCTCATATCAGTGATGGTGTTGGCATCATGTAAATATGTGTGTGCTATGATTCCCCAACGGTAAGCTGGTGAAAATGAATTTGCCTAAACAAACTTTCTCCCTTTGTTTTAGCCTGGAAACGCACACTCACACACACTTTCCCTCAAACGCATGCTCACACACACACACACGCACACACTTACTGTTCCATCCAGTGATCACATTAAGCCATCCAGGCCCACCCAGTGACATCAACATTTCAGTGACTGGGCCAAGAGAAACGCCTGCAGTCTCTTAGAGAAGACTAAAACCAGAGGGGAAATTGATAAAAGGAAGACATAGAAAGAAAAACAGCTTTCTCTTTCACTGCTCAGACAGAACAGAGAGGCTTCAGAGGGATTTTCACTCTGCTCAGAGAAACATTGGCACTTTGGGCCACTTCATTGGGAATATCCAGTTAAACTTTCTCATTTTTTCTACCCAACTCTTTCAGCCTGCTAAGGAAGATAAGGCTGAAGAGAGTGCAGAGAAAAGTCCAGAAGAGACCAAGGAGGCAACAGAGGGAGAAGGAGGGGAGCAGGAGAAGAAGGAGCAGGAAGGAGAGGTGAACGGTGTGGAGGAGGGAAGAGAAGGAGGAGAGGGCGATACCTCTATTTTCCAGTCTCCTCTACGACTGGTGAGGAAGAACAAGATGAAGCTGGTGGTGTGTCACGTGAACCTCCTGGATGGGAGTGACTTCTCCTGTGAGGTGGAGGTAAGGCTTGAACAGAAACACACACTCACACACTGTAGTCAGTGCTGGTATAGAGAGTAAACTTTCAGGAATTAATGGACAGTTTTGTTTATATCTCAAGATAAAATGCCCTAAGTTTATTCTTTCAAGGTTTTTGGGTGCATCTTAGTTCTGAATTCTATTTTTTCTTGAGTATTTGTTTCCTGTATGTCCCATTTAAAAACATGAGATTGTCTTTTTGAAACGAGGGAAGCATCAGTTGCGAGTCAGAAAGGCCACACGTGATGTCAGTGATGTAATCCTTAATAGGATCAGATCTGGTGTGTGCACGTCTGTGTGTATGCACTTGTACGTATGTGCGTGGTGTTGAACTTTCAGCCTCAAAGTGTAGTTGTGGCAGAAGCTGCAGCCGCTCGCATAGTTTGGGCGTGGTCTCTGGGATAAATGAACACTATATAAGAACACGCTCCAGGGGGCTTGTCTGGTGACTACACACACACACACACACACACACACACACACACCCACCCACACACACAAACTCTTAAAGACACATGGTCAGAAACTTGTGAGATTAGGAGGGGTCCCACCAGATTAGTTTTCTGCATCTGCTCCCTAACAAGCACGTGTCACAGACCCTCTTACACACACACACACACACACACACACACACACGACACACGACACACACTCTCACATTACACAGATACTCACAACATCATGTGTTTTGGGATGCTTCTTCTGATCCAATGGTTCTCCTATATCCTTTTTTTTTTTGTTGCCCCTTTTTACGGTATCCCACCTCTATTGGTGTAATTTTCTCAGTTCTTTTTTGTAAAACCAATTTCCCACTCTGTTTTCCCATTTTGTCCTGGGATTCTATCTGGTAATCTTACCCCAATGACAAAACTTTTTTCTCTTATCTGCAGTATTTCCAACGCCCAACAGCACGCCTGTGAGTGTCTGCGGCTGTTTGAACAGTGGCTGCTTTGTCTCCAAAGAGAAAATGCCGATACTGCAACTAACTGCTATTGTCCTGTAGTACACACACACACACACACACACACACACACACACACACACACAGGCGCACATGCACTCACGCACTCACATATCCATCTATCCCTCCCTCCACACAGTGGCATGGTTAGGTCGTGAGAGGGAGAAGTGCACAATGCATTCCAGAGATTAAATTTTCTGTTTTGCCCAGCAGGCCTCCAACACACACAATACTTAAACACACACACACACGTACACATGCACACAAACACGGTGCTTCTCACCCTAACCCCTCTTCTATCTTTCCATCATCCTCCCACCCTATTCCTGAACCAGCATCAGATTTATTCAGCGGTAATACATTAATGCATGTTTTATTAGCTGTAGTTTGGAGCGAGAGCTCGCCCAGGCGTTGTCTGACTCCGACTCTTAAAGCAGAGTCTTAGTGTCACATGGTCTTAATGCTGTTTCTCAGAATTTCATTAGTGTAGGTTTCAGTGGGATTTGTGTGTCACACGCTTTAAGTGGCATTTCATAGCCGTTCATTAGCTCTCAGTCAGATGTAAGTCAAGTAGTGTTTGTAGATATTAGTCCTGTTGCTTTGCGGTTTACTCAGAGAGGAGAACATTTATTGGCTTATATTGACATAGAAAAACAAACAAACACAGTGTCTCTTTTTACTCTTGTGGCTTGAGTTTAATGAGTTCATATATACTACAGTCTGGTCACCTGAAATCTATGGTTGGAGAAGTTGAATGCATTGTATTCATATAGAAATTAACACATCTTCCCTGCCAAGCTAGCAGAGCCTAGCCCTGTGCTTTGTGTTATCCAAACACAGATTTATTTTATGTATATTAAAAAAAGATCCCTCAGGTCAGGTCCAAGAGCAAATGCACATATCCCTTTGAAAAGAGCCTAGTTAAAATATTCTTCTGGTTGAAAGTTATTTTATTTTTAATTTCATTTTAAGATTCAGACCATAGACTGTTAAAAACATGGACGTAGCCTCCGTGACATCGCCCGTCTGTTCCTGACACCATGAAATGAAGCCAATCCACAGACACAGCCACATGGCTTTTGACTCAGGGTTTGAGCTTCCTTTTTAACAGCTAAAGGGCACCTGTCAGTTGGTTGAGCTGAGTTGTGTCTCCGATTGGACAATCAAACAATCCTTATTTTATCTAAACCACCAAGTTAGAAAAAATTCACAGACCATACAGTGTGTGCCGATAGTGGAATCAGCGTTTCAGACCCACGCCGTTTTTTTTAACCTGGCTGTAGATATGCTTTTTGATGCTGTAAAAGTCCATTCTTCTGGCTGAATGTGAACATGACTTCTGGTCTTTCTGCTGCCAGCCCCAAGTGGATCCTTGATGATCCTGAGCAACTTTTAGCACTTCCACGTAGGCTTCATTTTTCTAAACAGAGTGTTGCCCCTTGATTTGGACTCATTAAATCCAGGGAATAGTCTCTTTATATAATATATTCCCTATCCTGTCTGTGGTTTCTCTTGTGAGATCAATATGCATTGAAATCTGCCCACAGTCTGGGTCTTCAAAACAAACAAGACAGGAAGCAGAGCAGCCACACTAAAGGCGCTGACAAACCTTAAAGACTGAAAAAAGCTCAACTAAATCAAGCCAAATGAAAGATGTGCAACATCAAAGTAAAATATTGTGGAACTAACACATAGAAAGCATTTAACAGGGTGTCTCTGAGATGTATAGAATTTGCAAAAAACATGTGTGACAAACCTCAAGAGAGGATGCATTTATTCTTAAGTTACCATCGAGCTCATCATGTGCCCCAAAATAACTGAGGCTGCAACAGCTTCTTATGTAAGGACACACGCTACCAACTTAACCTTAAGAGCTGCATTAATTCTTTCTGTTCAACAAACTCAACAAGGCGTTGGAAACATTTCTCAGAGATTTTGGTTCTTTTTGATTTAATATCACCAAGCAGTAACTATAGATGTGTTGGCTGCACATTTATGATGTGAACCTTGAGTTGCTACCATGTGATTGGCTGATTAGATATTTGTGTTAACGAGCGGTTAAACAGGTGTACTTAATAAAGCTGCTGATGAGTGCAGTCTCCAATCAACTTGTGCTCATAAACTCTGCCAGAAATCTGTTTGTCATGAATAATGACCAGCTGACCTTTAAGGTTCACTTGGCCTCATTTGTTTGGTTGTGTCAATTTGCCCTCTGTAACATCAAGAGGATCAGACCCTACCTGACACAACAGGCCACGCGGCTTTTGGTACAGGCCCTTGTGATTTCCTACATCGACTACATCAACTCCCTCCGAGCAGGCCTCCCTGTGTGTACATTTAAACCTCTGCAGATGATTCAGAATGCAGCAGCACATCTGGTTTTAAACCAGCCCAAAACAGCACGTCACCACGTCAACATTGACAAGAATGGCTCCTGTCTACCTCGGGTCTCTCATCCAGATCTACACTCCTTTTCGCCTCCTGCACTCTGCTTGTGAAAGACGTCTGGTGCTCCCAGCCCAACGTGGCTCCAAATCTCTAGCCAGACTCTTCTCCTCTGTTGTGCCCAAATGGTGGAATGAAATACCTCACTCTATATGATCCACAGAGTCCCTTTCTACTTTTATGAGATGTCTGAAAACTCATCTATTGAGGGAACACTTGGGCACTTTATCTGACCCCTCTCCTCTTTGTCCTCAGGGGTAGAATGAGTCAGATATTTAGCACTAGCTATGAATGTTGCTGAAGGTTGAACTTTATTTTTTTGCGGCAATTAATTGTTGTTAGTCATGGACACATTGTTCTACTGCCAAATAACTTGCAGCACTTTTAAGGGTTTTCAGTTCTGTCAAAATTCTTGCTTGTGTTGTACGTTGCTCTGGAAAAAAGTGTCTGCTAGATGAAACTGTAGATCTGTATAGTCTTGTGGAAAATGCTGTTTCCCAAACCCTCGTCAGTATACACAGTAAACATTTGAGTCAAGCTGTCACTCTAAGACCGTATGTGGAGTTTGTAAACGGCATTACAGCTACAAAGCCCAAGGCTTTTTTCTGACGATAATACATCAGTAAAATGTTCAGTAAGTCGTTCACTCCATAACTCAAACTGTCGTCACCACAGAACGACACAACAACTTGATGATGTAGTCCAAGCTGAGAAATGAGACACTTTTTCTTCTGCACGAGAAAGTCTTCCATTGATTCGCAGATGAAAGTAGGGACCCTGCAGCAATCAAACAATGCTTTTTAGGTAGTGCCTTGCTTCGAGGCACATTGGCACTGACTCAAAAAATCCTGAAAGGTCACATTCTTTGCGGCACTCACAATGCATCTACACTGTGATTGCGTGCAGTTTGGAGCATGTCTTCCTACCAAGAAAAGGAAAATACCGTGGATGCTTTCAGCCGTCCCAGGATGAGAAGAAAAATGCACTCTTTCATCCTCGTTCCACCAACTTTCACCACGCTCCATGCTGTGTCTGCGATTCTGTCTGCGCTGTGCAACATTACTTTTGAGACTGAGGGTTGCTCTGACTAACTGAAGAGAAATGAACAGTATTTGATTATTTCGCTCTTTGACACAATTTGCACATTTCCTCCCTCTCTGTCTGGCCTTTCAGTCCGACTAAAGGCCACTGTTGTGTTTGTGTGCACGCACAGCTTTGCACGCTTGCATGGATATGTGCTAAATGTCACTGTCATAGTTGTGAGTGGAGGCTTTTATGGCTGAGGCTCTCATTGCACCCGTTGGAGGAATGAGCTGCCCATAGACAGATGGAGAGAGTTAGAAAAAGAACAAGAGAGTAGTGGCGCAGATGGATGAAATGGGAAAAAAAAAGTGTTACAGGGATGGGATTGAGCGGGAATACTGTCTCACAAGCTTTGGAATGAAACCACTAAAAAACATTGAAGAAGCTTTTAATACTGTTGCTATATATGCTTCTCTTTCATTTCAGAAACGTGCAAAGGGTCAGTTCTTGTTCTTTAAAGTGTGTGAGCATCTCAACCTCCTGGAAAAAGATTACTTCGGTCTGACATACATGGACAACCATGAACAGAAGGTATGTGTCCACACAGACACATAAACAGGATGTACTGTAGACCTAAGTCAATAATGTACGCTTGCATAGAAACTCCAGACAGAGACGCCTGTATAGCATCTTATGACTGTGTTTGATGACTGAGGTTAAATCTCTTCCTGCTCTCTGCTTTCTCTTCGCAGTGCTGGTTGGATCCCACCAAGGAAATCAAGAGACAGATACGCAGTAAGTAGTTTCTCTTAATCATGCCACAAGTTTTTAAGTCTGGCTGCCCCCACCCGCCTTAGCCTGCCAAAAAAACCCATCACGCAATACACGGGCTGCAGCTTTTGTGACAAAGTGCAATGAATAAAAAATGAATTGTGAAATAATGAAAGAGTTCAAGTGTCACCACATTGAAAGGAAGACAACATCATCACATGAAGTCCAACAAAGCCGCAGAGGCATTTGAGACCAAACGACAGACGTCTTGCCAGAGTTGGCAGCATGCGAGGGGTTACCACAGTGTGATCACACTGCTGCATTAATTATGAATGTCTTCATCAACTGTTGTTATTAAAGAGATGCAGCGCCATGCACAGCTTGTCATCTGTTGTTGAAAGACAGCTACAGAGTGTGTGAAGCAACCAGGCGTTGTGTTTAATTTGTGAAGCACAAACAGTTAGTAGAATGAAGTGTGTTTCACATTTGCAAACAGGGTGTAGTTTTTTTTCTCCAGGTTGCTTCTCATTCAGATTTTTATCCAATGCAGCAGTTATAATTGTTGTGATTAGATATTTATTTGCTTTTTTGAGTAACTCCTCAGTTTTTTTCTGTAGGGGATTTGAATTTGCTCTTCAATTCAGATGTGTTTTCGTGATGAGAAGCTTCACTTTTTACTCCTTCTTTTTACACAGTCAGTAAAGAACAGGCTGACACATAACTAAAGCCTCACATTGCACTTTAAAGAGGAAAGCTGCGTGAAGACGTATCATTTTGCCTCATAAAGGTTATTTTAGAATTAGTATATGTGGGATAGTGATGCCTTTCTGGGTGTGTGCAGACTGTGTTAGGCTCTGTGTATAAAAGTGTGCGGTGGACATGCATGCCTGGGTTCTTGTGGCTCTGTCGCTGGTTGCGCCTGTGGTTCATGGATGAGTGGTATGCAACCAGCTGCATTTCTGCATTAGTGTACCTTTTTTGTGTCTGTGTATGTTTTCTGTGGTGGAGAGTCTGTCATATGTGTAGGATAAATCTGCCTGTGTGTGTTTGTGCAGACAGATTACAGCACAAATGACAGGTTTGACACCAGAATGCTCCAAACCACCATCGGTCTACGCTTGGCTGTCAGAAATCTGCGTCACTGCATACCAGGCTGTGAACATAGAGGGTTTTTTTGTTGTGTTTTTGAGTTGTAGAAATAGTTTTGGAAGATCAAAGCTGCCGGTGGTGCTCTTTATAATCCTTACTGGGCCAACATGAAATATAAAGATCTGAAATAGAGATGGTTCAACCACCACATGCTTGTGAAGGACTCTTTTAATACAAGTAAAGAAAGAGTAGAAAGCATTTGTTCTCTAGAGAAAGATGGGAAGTATGGGAGGAGTTTGGAATACTTTTCACCAAATGGCCTATTGTGATTTAGGGATAGGTACCTAATTAGGTACTTTTATAAGTACGAGCCAAATTCCATCTGTACCGATTCACGTAAAATCAAAAGGTACCATGTTTAGGTACCTAAACGCATCCTTGTGACTGTGAGAGAGTGGAAGAGTATTTTCCATGCTGGACATGAATTAAGCGCTGCAAGGTTCTATATCAAAGAATAAATATGTTAAATTGAAAAACTTTGAAATTAAATTTTATTAGTGAACAAATTAATATACATTGCCACATAAACACACACAAAAATACCAAAAATTGGTACCGTTTAGTGCCTATACTGATTGCCAAGTACCAGATGTGAAAGCTGCCCATCCCTACTGTCAGAGAGGTGAGTGTGTATCTGAACTTAGCGGGGCTTTGTGGATTTCAGGTTTGATACAAAAATGGAGGAAATTCTCGTAAAAAAAGCTTAACTCTATTAGATGTTAAAAAATGATAGAACTGCACCAATCAAGTCTCTGTTTTTAAGTTATTTTTTGAGGGGAGGGCTTTTTATTCCATTATTTAGAGAGCACAGAACAATGGAGTCAGCAAAAATACAGTACAATGGAATAGAAAAAAAACCCTGAAATTTTACAAATAAGTGAAATAAAATTGGGTTAAAAGTAAAAATGAGCTGAATTTTTTTTTAAAAATCAGTGGTTGTAAAAATTGTGAGGAGTCTTATGACTCTCATTGCATTGAATCTGTAACAGATGTCTACTTTTTGGACTAACTGATAGAAGTTACTGTATAGCCTGAACCAGGAGTCCTGGCGTAATTTTTTTTTAAATGGTAGGCCCATCTTACCTTTATTTGGGATAGGGGTCAATCAAAGACAGGCTTTAAAATGTTTGGGATTAAATTTTTAAAATGGACCTATTTTTATTTCAGCCTGTTCCAGTGTGTTACCTTCTTTAAAGTCAGTATAAAGTAAAGTCACCAGTTCATAACTTTCCTCGGCTCTCTCACCCTGATCGTCTCGAACAAGACTTAAACTCTGATTGGTGCTTTGCTCACACGCTGTGGATTCACTTGTGCATAAGCTCCAGGTGATTGTTTACCGTGCTCCTTCTGTAACTCCAGCAGTCAGCTTTTCATTGTTGCTTCTGGATGAATGTTGAAGTATTGCTATGAGCTTTGTGCTTAGTTAATCAGAAAATGTGGCGTTACCTTAACACAATAAAAAATCAGGTGCTTTGATGCACAGGCTGCCAGTACAACAGTTAATGTAAACAAGCCTCTAATTTGTCAAAACCTACACCACACCCGACTACTCAAACAGACCCTGCCTGTAATTGGGACATGCTTTTATTGGAGGTCTTATGACATGTGTCTGTTTATCACTGTACTGCACTTCTGCTAACCAGTCTGTGCCTTTTTAACTACTGTACATTTCTAACTCATCATCTTTGAGGCCGTCCTTCCTGCAGCCAGACTGATTGTCAGAGAGATCCAAGCACTGAGGCCGAGGGGTCTGGTTTTTAGTCCAGTCAGTAGAGCTCTGCAGAGCGTGTGGCGTCAGTTAATGTTTAACAGCAGCACACATGTTCCCCCCATAATCACACAAACCTTTTTAGTGCTGTGTGTCCCACTGGGCTGATAACATGAGTGAACTGTTACAGGACATGTGCAGCCATGCTGAGAGCAAACAGCTGCTGCCTGTGTTAAAATTACAGGTGCTTAAGTGTTGGTGTGTTTTATGATTTGAGATCAAAGTCTTTCATTCCTCCTGGCCATGCATTACTGAGACGTGTTTTTAGAGATTATGAAGAAGCTTTTATTCAAAAGGATTGGTGATGTGAAAAATCAGAGTAAATGAGAAAGCTGCATGAAGGTGAAAAGAGAAGGTCAATAAACCAGGAAGAGTGCAGCAGACCTGAGGTGAGGGAGAGTGTGAATATCTCTCAGTATGTGCATCATGAAGCTGATTTCTAGGCGGCATGTGGTCGTTGAAATGTTCACGAGAGACTCCCAAAGCACTTAGTGTAGCCGATGAAACATACAAACTCAATCTAACCCTCAGACTCAGCAACACACGAGGAAATAGGATTATAAGCACTCAACAGTTTCAGTTTCTGTATGTTATGAAACCTCATGTGTTGCATCTTTTCACCTCCTGGTTGCAGTGACAGCGTCCTCGTTTCATGTGTGATTTATAGTGTCCACCATTCGTCCTGCTCCTCTGGGATGCAGCTGTGAAGCTCTGTGTCTGCACGTGTGTCTTTGTGTGAGTGTGTGTGCGCACATGGATGTGTGTCTGACCTTGGAGGAGGAAATGGTCTCTATGTGATGTCAGCTCTTCCCGGATGGAATTTTCCAGGCGATGTGATCCCCATCATATATCGAGGCTGTGTGTGTCTGTGTGTGCATGTGTGTTCATGGATGCAGAGAAGGTGAATGTGGTTTTGTCCTGAATAAAAGAGAACAGGAACTTGGAGCTTAATGAAAACTATATAAATGAAGCGTGAGTTAAAAAGAAACCATATTGTGTCAGAGTAATGAAGATAATCTGGTGCATTTTTTGTCTGTTGGTGATGATTATCACCAAACTAATAACTCGGTATTTGGAGGAGCTAAAAAAAATGTTATGCAATAACAGATCTGATGCTCCCTATTTTATTGTGTGTGTGTGTGTGTGTGTGTGTGTGTGTGTGTGTGTGTGTGTGTGTGTGTGTGTGTGTGTGTGTGTGTGTGTGTGTGTGTGTGTGTGTGTGTAATGCAACAGGCTTAGCTGTTTAAAAGCTGTTCTGCAGTAGACAGATGGGTGAGACATGCGCACGGATGAACAGAATGGCATACATTTGCAAGGGGCGTCCTCCATTATTAACAGGATTTATAAAGGAGAGATTCTTGTTTCAGATATACTGTACATATTTCCAGATGTTTGATAAAAATAAAATGTTTACCTTACTCTCTTCCTCCAGGTAACAATTGGCAGTTTGCGTTTAATGTCAAGTTCTACCCTCCTGATCCTTCACTGCTCACTGAAGACATCACCAGGTAAAAACACAAACAAGATTGTTAAGAAGTTTATTTAAAAAGAGGCATTGACTTTTTTCAAACTTAGTACTGCCTAATGTAGTAGCTATACATGATTTAAATCTCAAACAAATCTTGACTTTTATCACACTGTTGTCCTGTCTGACACACTTCGTTTCAGCTGCTGTCTGTTTAAGGCTCCCTTCTCCACAAACCTGTACACTGCAAAAAATGAAATCTTGTCAAGGGTTTTTGTCTTATTCAGTTGAAAATGTCTTCATAGACTTAATATGAGCCACATTAACCTTACCAGTCCAGAAAAGTGTCTTTTTTTAAAGTTATTTAAAGACAGAAATGAGGTCTGAATTGCTAGTAACAAGTAAAAAATATCCGCTAATGGAACAAGAGAAAAGTTACTTGTGTTAAGACAAGCAAATTGTCTCGTGGAATTTTTTTGTTCCATTGGCAGATTTTTTTTTACTTGTTACAAGCAATTCAGTCCTCATTTTTGCCTTTAAATAATTTGAAACAAGACATTTTCTGAGCTGATAAGTTTAATGTGGCTCATATCAAGTGTAGTAAGACAATTTTTACTTAAAATAAGGCAAAAACATTTGGTAAGTTTCCAGGTTTTTGCTGTGAATGCTTGGCACACTTTCTGGAGGCCTTTTGGAGCACAGCAATGAGCAGATGTTGTTTCAGGTTCAACATGTTATGAACCAGTTAGATCCTTATGCAATGACGTCATCATTTCAGCAAGTCCTGTAAAGATCCAAGCCTATCTACAGATTCAGGGATTTCTACAACATACGATTGTGTTTGAAAATTTGCATACATGTGAACTCAATTACAAGTAAATAATTAGAAAAACGGTTGCTTTTGTCCGGTACACGCCGCTGTATAAAAGCAGGGAGATAGAGAATAGATTTTAATTAAGCCTCTGATGGGATCACATGGTTACCTCTCAAGCTGCTAACTGAATTGTAAACAATGCAGCACCGGGAAAAGAAAACCTAGGCTGGTTTAGACTTTTATTACTAGCTGCTGGCTACACAGGAATGACCGATAAGCTACAAGTTACAGTCACAAGCCGGTGTGTTTTGAGATTGCCAACTTTTTTGTGAAATGATATGGTCCAAACTCAAAACGATAAGTCTCAAATTACAAGAGGGTTAAAAGATTTTTGCAAAAAGACAAAAATTGTTGATCATTTTCTGAGATTGTTAGTTTAAATGCAAGGGTAAGTAACTACTTGACAAAACTTTATACAAAAATTTACTGTTTGAATCTTTAAAACCATAATTTCACCTCTTTCACATTATTTGCCATTTGAGGGTCTGCATTGCACCTAAAATCTAAGCACACACTGTCACAAGCCAGCATTGTGCACATTGCTAATTTATTTGAACGTATGCATGCACACACACAGGGGCATGCTCCAAGCAAAAAGCCTTGAAGTCAGAATGTAAGTCTAATGGGGCGAGTAGCTCTTAAGGGTTTGGCAAAAGGCTAACTGAGGACACACTCGCTCACTGAAGCACCTTAACAGGTACCAACATCTAATCTACCATGAATGTATCCCGTAATAAGCATATTTCCATTCAGTTTTAATAGAGGCTTTCCATCGCACGTGTGATTTAAAGGCCTTAGTTGAAGTGATTTCATTCTCATTTTAACAAGCTAAAACACAATATTGTATTTGCCCAATGAAGAAAAGCCTTGTAACTGGATGACTGGAGTCCAAGCCCCAGTTTCAGAGAGTGTTTGTCTCACCAAGGTAACTTTGAATAACATTTTTAAGGATCTGAATGATGCTCCAACCAGCACCCTGAGGTGTAGGAGTTCATTAGTCACACAGAAGCTCCATTCACATGATGAATTCTCCCGTGAAGGTTGTGCTGCAGCTTTTACTGTCCAAATCTGACCAATTATCGGACAAGCCACCAACTGCAAATGCACATGCTATGCTACTGAGAGGGTTTATGTCTCATCCTCATGATGAGATCTGCACTTACTGTTGAACCGGTGCTAAGAAAATTGTCCAACAAACACTACCAGCAAGATATTTAATCCGCACCAGCTGACGCTGGGCCTGGGCCTCCCAGGAGCAGAGCCAATTTGGCTGCTGGGATCGTTTTTATTGTTATCACGGACAAAGAAGCAGCTTCCAGTTCAAAGAGAGGATTAGAATTAGATTTTTTTAATGTTGAGATTTTCCACTAAATCCCAGCCGGTTTCTTTGTTGTCTTCCCCTTTAGGTTCCTGTTGTGTCTGCAACTGCGTGAAGATGTGGCCACAGGTCGGCTGCCTTGCTCATTTGTCACTCATGCATTGCTTGGGTCCTACACACTGCAGGTAGAGTACACAGTGTTGATATTTACAACTAATTCAAGATAAAGATGGATGACGCAACTCCAACTTTTCTCATAGCATTCAACTGAATTCACTTAACCCCACAGTGGGTGCTGCGATATAGTGCTAAAAATGAGTTTTCAGCCTCTTAGTTACCTAGAGGAGCTGCGACTTTGATGTCCCACCCCCTTTGCTTGCAAAACACAAAACTGTCACCTAAACAACAGAAAAACTCCACCTAGTCCAATGTAAAGCAGAACTTCATGGTCCTGGTAGGTTCAGTGACTCTTGCGTTGGTGTTCATTATGTTTATGCGATTCCACCTCTGCTCTGCTTATCTGATTAAGGACGCCGCAGGAGAGGAGCCATGCTTGTCAACAGAGCTGTCAGTTATGATGTTGAAGCCACAAATATTTGTAATGATAAAAACAAACCACAAAAACAGAAAAAGGATGAGAAAACATGCAGAAAAGAGGCCTCATGGTAGTAGCTCAAGAGTTAACCTCAGGAGTTAGCATAAGAGTTAGCTTAACCACTCAGCCACACTGCAAAAACTGAAATCTTATCAAGTGTTTTTGTCTTATTTTCAGTAGAAAATTCCTTTTTAGACTCAATATGAGCCAAATTCACATGACCAATCCAGAAAAATGTCTTGTTTAAAGTTATTTAAGGACAAAAATGAGGTCTGAATTGCTTGTAACCAGTAAAAAAAAATCTGCCAATGGAACTAGAGAAAAGTTACTTGTATTAAGACATTGTTCTAGTCTCAAGGAAATTTTCAGGCAATTTTTTCTTGCTCCATTGGCAGATTTTTTTACTGGTTATAAGTGATTCAAACCTCATTTTTGTACTCTGATAACTTGAAAAAAGACATTTTTCTGGAATGATAAGTTGAACGTGGCTCATAACGAGTATAATAAGACAATTTTTACTTCAAAAAAGACAAAAACATTTGATACGATTTCAGTTTTTTGCAGTGCATACCGGAGCCCCCTCCTTTTGACATGCATTATATTGTTAAAATGTGCCCCATGTTCCTTCTTTAACATGGAGGAGATAGGCCTTAATGATTACTACAGTCAGTCAGAAAGTAGAGTCTCGTGTTTTGGTGTCACTTTTTGGGAGCTGTAATGTCATCCATCCTCCATACAGTCTGTGATATGGACAGTGTGTAGATGCATTGTGTCAATGAGGTAGCAAGTGTGCAGATTCCAGAAATCTATGTATGAATGGTCCGACTCTGCTGGTTCACAGGCTGAATTTGGTGACTATGAGCCCGACCAGCCTCGGCCTCTGGACTACATCAGTCAACGAACCTTTGCACCCAATCAGAACAAAGAGATGGAAGAGAAGATTCTTGAACTGCACAAGTCTCACAGGTCAGAGATCAAATGTTTTCAAATGACTGTTGATCTGTTGTGTTTTTCATGAAGCGTACATCTGGACAATGCTGATTCTAGCTGCTGTTGATCGATTTGCTTATTTTAATCTGCCTTCTTTGTATGTTCAGGGGGATGACTCCAGCACAGGCCGACACCCAGTTTCTAGAAAATGCCAAGAAGCTGTCCATGTACGGGGTGGACCTGCACCATGCTAAGGTAAAACCAAAGGAATAAATGAACCCTCTGCTCTGCTCTTCTGTATTCTCTTTTGTTGTCAGCATCTGGGGATTAGTGCCGTTTCTTTGATGTGGGGAGAGTGTGCCTGTGTGTCTGCCTGTTTATCTGTATGTGTGTGAGTGTGTGTCAGCTGTACAAACACTCAGGGAGGCCATTGCCATGGGAACAGCAAGGCTCTCTCACTGGGATAGCAGGTCATCAGCAGAGTGCGTGCCTCTTTCCATGTTTGTCTGAGCACATTTGTGTGTCTCCGTGCAAGACGGGCAGAAAATGGGGGGAAATATGCAAGAGAGGGGGTAAGAGAAAAAGAAGAGTCTGAAAATAGAAAGAGAGGATGTAATATTAAGGATATGTATCAGACAAAGACAGACAGACTGAGACAAGGGTAGAGCAAACAGGGTTGAAAGAGAAAGAGGTGAGTCCCCTTTAAGGGCATGCTCCACTTGTTTGCAACAGAGAAAGAAACAGGAGAAGAGAGGAGCTGCAGAGAGGTTTTTAAAATGTTGAAAATCTTTTTTTACAGCATACCAAAGTTGTGGGAATTCAAGGAGCAGATCTATTTCTGTCCTGGGCCAATAATTTGTCCTGAGACATTCTTAACTCTCATTCCCAATAAGGAAACAATTCAAATACTGTGTCCCAAATGATACTATTAAAGGGACATTTTCCATATCTGTATTTTTATTTGTTACATCATGACTGTTCTACTCAGAGCCAAATTCTCAAATCATGTCTGGATGTGCTTGTGTTTCATGACAGGATGTAAGAGATCCAGCACAGGGAACTGAAAGTGCAGCTGTGGGTAAAGGAAAAAATAACTTAGTTTCAATGAGTAACTTTCCTAATATCCTGCAAACACAACAGCAAATAACTAAATAATGCCACTGTCATGCATATAGAATATAGGAATCCAAATCAAGTGAGAAAAAATTGCTGGTCAAGTGTCTGGAAGAAGAATAGTTTCTTGGTACAAGAAGCAAAACAAGTCAAAAAAGCCATGCCCCACGTGTCTTTTTTGACTCTTGACTCAAGCAGAGTAATATCCTAAAATTAGACATTTTACCTTGACTTGTCAGGTGAATGTAGCTTCTATTTAGCCTAATATGACTTTTTTCCCCCCCTAAAATTAAGAGAAAAACTTTCTAAGACTCCAGTTTTTGCTTCGTGACTCAGTTATACATTCAAGTCAGTGATAAGTAAATTCTTAAAGTGAAATGGGACGCTTAGTTTTAAACACCCATCACAACAACCACAGATCCATTTGGCTCAATGTTGCCAGTTGACCCAGTAACTTTTTAAAGCAGAACATTGATAAAGTTCAGTAAAGTGTGGCAGCCTATATATTCCCCACTGTCTGCGTCATAGGCTTACATTAATAAAGATTAGAGATAGACCAATATAGAATTTTTGGGACCAATACTGATTATTAGTAGGCAACGAGGCCGATAACCATTATTTGAAGCCAATATCAATTTGCTTTCAAAGTGAAAATACTGCAGTAAAAAATTTTGAACAATACAAACTCCAACACTTAACTGCAATCAAATGCCTTCAAGCTAAAACAGCTCCCAGGCTTAGCAGCATGTTTTATAAAGTTAAATGAAAATTTGAAAAAATAAATAGGTAAAGTTTTCTACAGTAAATAAAGTTCTCCAAAAATTCTATGTAACTGCAATACTACGGGACAGAATTGAGTTTGTGCTGCCTTTTACAGGCATGTAGTGCAGTTGAAATAACTTTCTGTTTGGTTTTACATGACTGAGTTTAAACGACCATTTCGGGCTTCCATAATGTAGACAGGGAGAAATCCTGTGCTGAGAAACATCAGAGCCAAAACAACACAGTTTTGAATGGGTTTCATATCGACCGTCGGATTTAAAAAAAGGCCGATGCCGATATGCCCCAAAATGCCAAATATCGGCCCGGCCAAAAATCGGTCTATCCCTAACAAAAATTGTATTTTATTAATAATCTGATCTGTTTCTAAGTGTAGTCAGTATGGACAGAACTATGTTTATCTGTTAGTTTAGAAAAATAAAAAAAAGGATAAATGCATTCAGCCAACCAAAGTAATGTTTTGCTATTTCAATATTTATATTTCCTGTTTTGGTTATTTGGCGTCTCAAAATTCAGTCGACCCCCTACTGTCTCTTCCCTTGCTCCAGAGCTGTCTCCTCAGAGAAACCACAGAAAGCTAATGGAGGCTTGTTCAGTCAGTGTGTCTGTGCCAAAGAGCTAATTGTATCTATACTGGGAGCACAGGGATCAATGAGCGGCCCGTAACATGCAGAGACCATGTGATGTGTTTGTGTGGCCCAGTAAAACTGTCCTGCATCAATATATTGCATCTCCCATTAGGCCGACAGATTTTTCCTGTTAATTGACCGATGTGGTCAATACCCCCCCTCCCCATTTACCAGATGGCCTTGGACTTAAAAGCTTTGTTAGCGAGTTAGCCCGTCAGCTAACCATATTGTGACAGTGTGTGTGTGTGCTTGTGTTAATTGAGTTTCTGTTGACCTTTCACAGTCTACTTTAGAAATCAATTGATGTACCGAATGATCTGATTAAAGGGAAAAGGAAGCATGAGCAGATTTATCAGACATTTATTATTTCTTTAAAATACAATGTATTGATAGTTTGAATATTCGACCATTTCAGGATTCAGAGGGTGTGGACATCATGCTAGGTGTGTGTGCCAACGGGCTCCTGGTTTACAAAGACAGACTTCGGATAAATCGCTTTGCTTGGCCCAAAATCCTCAAGATTTCTTACAAGAGGAACAACTTTTACATCAAGATCAGACCAGGAGAGGTATGTAAACAAACGGAAAACATGCAGGAACAGGCTGTGGAGTATCAGATGTGGTCTGGGCAATGCTTAAAGGGGGCATCATGTAAAGATTATTCCATGAAGCTAAAAGAAGTAGTGCCTTCCTGTCTTAATAGTTTCTACTGTTGGGGAAATTTAGTCTTAATCTGTGTTTGGTTGTCTTCCTGACAGACGGAGCAGTTTGAGAGCACGGTGGGATTCAAGCTGCAGAACCATCGATCTGCCAAAAGACTCTGGAAAGTCTGTGTAGAGAACCACAGTTTCTTCAGGTAAATATGCTCCACAAATCAAAAAATGCAGCGTGCATGCACATGGACTTTGGAGATTTCCAGTTTGGCGCTCCCAGTAATCAAGATAATAACTTGTCTGGTAGCATTGGATAGAGAAATGCGTGTTTTAAAGCCTCAACAATAGACTGGCTCTTTCCAGAACATGAGGGAATATTTTGTGGTTGTTTAACCAGTCTGGTACCTGGGGCGATACACACTCTCCCACAAACACATGCACTTATGAAGCAGGTGCCTATCATTGCTGTGCTTTTAGGAGTGTACATGGTTTCTGTTTGAGTGTGTTTGCTTTAGAAGAAAGGAATAAACTTTAATATCCTGTGGAGGGAGAAGGTGCCTCAACATACAATACTTACTGTTACAGTTTATTACAAAGTAAATCCCCCAATATTTTTTAACCCCACCCACCATTCTCTCCTTCTCTTTCTCTTTCTCTCCAGGTTAAATGCACCAGAGCCTCCCACCAAGGCCCGCTTTTTGACTCTGGGCTCCAAGTTCCGCTACAGCGGGCGAACTCAGGCCCAGACCCGCGTGGCCAGCTCCCTCATTGACCGACCTGCGCCCAGCTTTGAACGCACCTCATCCAAACGCATTAGCCGCAGTCTGGATGGAGGTAAAAACCAGAGATTCCAGCTTTCTTCTTATTCTCCCTAAACAACTACATTGGATAGATGGGTAGGAAAAGGGGGAATGGGAGGAGTGGTGGGCAGTTCGAACAGGGGTTGTGGATACCCGTGTTTCTGTGAGTGTGTGACCAGATACAGGAAATAGCTGCAGCATATGTTTCCTGTTGCACAGTGAGAGACAAAGAAAATAATGTGTATTTCATAAAGGGGGCGGCTCAGAGTGGTGGAATAATGCACATATGGCCAAGAACAAAAGCAGATCCTCAAGCTACGTTAGGGTTTCATGAAAGGAGGCAGAAAATTCAGAAAAATGAGCAGATTGCTTTCAGTGGTTCAACTTATTAACAAATACCACTTTAATCTTTATTTTATTTTATGAATTACATTTTAAATTAAAAAAAAAACATTATATATTGTTTATGTTGAACAGATTATTTTGGGAGTCCTCAGATTTGGCGCTGATCCCACCTCATGCTTCCTTACCAGGTTATCCTGCTAGCTCGCATTGCCCCCTGGTGGATATTAAGAATCACTGCAAGTCAGGGATGTCCTTTTTGAAAATAAAAGCCAGTGATCCTAATTTTAAAGCACTTACACTAGCTGTCAGTAGAAGAATCAGACTTTTTGTAATCAGAGGCAAACTGTTTAAAAGTTTAAGGTTGTGTTTGTGTCGTATTCAAGTTTTTTCCTTGGCGTTTCACCCCTCTGCAGCACCAGTGATCAGCATAACCGAGGCTGGCAGGGACATGGGTGAGAACGGACGTGATCCCCACCTGGAGCTCCACTCTGACTCTAAGGTATGTGTGTGTGTCTCTGTGTTATTTTCTTACATTATCATACTTTTGTTGTGCATCTGGCAGAAGAAGGAAAGAGAAAAGAAGATGGACAACAATGGACTCCTTAATGTCATTATGTGAATTTTGGGAGTCTGTTTTGTCCCACAGGAACTGTTTGTGTGTTTTCGAAAGAGGTTTTGTTTAAGACGGATGGAAAAATTCACTTTTTAAGCTAATGTTTCATCGATGTGCCTATGGGTAAAACTGAGGAAGAACCAGTGAAACAGTATCTCTGTGAGGAAGGTCCTCATGAATATGTTATACATCATGAAGAAATACGTAACAGGATGAAGCTTATAGCTGCACAGATAATGAAAGGAGGAAAATTGTCAGCGCACAGGAAATGAAAGCCTAGAATCAAAGCCGACAGCAGGGGACTGCATGAAGAGTTGCGTGTCCCCTTTTCTGGAATAACCCAAAAATCTAAATATCTAAAAAATCGAAATCTACTCCTAAATGAAGTCAAACCGTCAAGTAACTTTCCCCCAAACTTCGCGTAGCAACGCATGCTCCCTGCTCCTCTTGCCTCTCCTCACGTTCCCTCCCCAGCACTGTGAAAATGACTCTCTGTTTGAGCCTTTGTTAAACGGTGACCCTCAGTTCAAACTGTTTCTGCACACTCCTGTACTCTGCACTGAGCTCACACCCTGCTGTGTTCACTTTAACCTGTTTGTTGTGATGTTCACTGACTAATGTTGTGTCTCTTTCCCTCTCTTTCTCCTTCACTGGCTTCATTTTTTGTTGCTTTATCACTTCACTTCTGCACGCTGTCACTTCGGTTATCATTTCATAATATTGATAAATGAAATGATATTTTCAATGCATATCGCGACTTTTTTATTTATTATAACTTTTTTTTTGGTTAAACTATCTTCACTGTTCAATCTCACACTATGTGAACGTGTGTGCGACGTCTCCTTTCTTTTCCTCTTCTTCTTTCTCCGCGTGTGTGTGTTTGTGTGTGTGTGTGCGTGCATGCCTTTTGTCCCACCCCATCAGTCAATCTTCATGTTTCCTCTCTCCTTCTCCTCCTCATCCTCCCTTTCCTCCATCCCGCCATCCCTTGACTCGATCTCTGAGCTCGACCGCGGCCTGTCTGACATTTCAGAAGATGACGACCACGTCGACGACACAGCCGCCTCACACACCCCATGGACCCTCCCCTCACACACCTCCTCTCTGCTCTCTGATCAGGCCGATCCTGAAAACCCATCAGTCGAAAGCTCAGAAACACACAGTTCAGAGTTTTTGGGTGTTGAAGGAGGCTGCGTTGCTGAAACCAGAGCTGCAGCTGGATTATCTAAATGGCGGAGTTGGTTCTGTCTGAGGGGTGTTGTTAAATATGTTTCCCTCATTGTTAGTCTTCTGACACTTTTTTGGATGAATGGAAAGGAATATCGTCCTCGAAAGCTTTTTTCAGGCTTGACAAAGAAAATGGGCCATTTGGCTTCTGCTGTGTCCAAGCTCGTGTCAAAACCAGCAGGAAAGCTCAGGATAATGACAGCCAGTGCTGCCAGATTTATCATTTCTAACTCATCGTCATCCAAAATCCGCCAAACTCTTCACAGTCTGGTGTCAAACTTGATTTGTTTAGTGGCATATGTCACAAATTCCCTGCCTGCTCAGGGCAAACGTTTGCTTCTGTGGCGGCCAACAGGACTGCATTTGCCCTCTGTTTCTTCTCTCACCTGTCCTGTTATCCTCTCCTCCTCCCTTTCTTCTTTCCCCTCTCGTCTCCTCTCCCTCCCCTCTTCCTGCTCTCTTCCAACTCTGTCCACCTTCTCTCCATCCATACACCGCTACCTCCTGAACCCCTCTCCTCTCTTCCTGCCTTGCCTGTTAGTCACGTTCCTTCTCCTCGTGATGCTCACGGCAAGTCAGTCATTGATATTGGCGCTGATTTTAGCCACACCCCTCGGTCTGACCCTCTGTTACCTAGAGAACGTCGTCTCCAGCCAGAGGAAGGCGGTTTTGCCGATGTTTGTTTCTGAAACTTCAAACTGTCACTCCGAGGATCAGTTGGACTCTGGTTTCAGTGTGCAGGCATCCACTCTCACACCCACACACACACCTCCACGCAGCAGGCACCATACGAGTGCGACCTGGACACAGGAGATGTGTGATCCTGCTGCATAAAGAACGAAACACACACACACATCCCAGCATCCCCAAAAATCCTCCTCATTCACAACCACTCATGGCTTTGCCTAATATTTCCCTTATTTTTAAATCATTCTCACCTTTCCAACCTAACTGTATTATTTGTGTAAAAGAAAAAATATGAGGATAAGTAAAAACAAACAATAGTTAGGATAAAGGATTCATTCTGTTTAACCGAGAATATGTTAAGAAGGACCTGATATAGAGTAAATAAGTATTTAAAGAGATTTATAAATCTGTTCTGGGAGTCTTAAAGAAGGTAAAAGACAATATTTTAGAGCTCAGATCAGAATTGTCTTACTTAAAGGTTTAAAGCCCCTGTGAGAAACTTTCTGTGAGTATAGATTGTAGAATTTATGACAGAATAACTCGGCTACCTTTTTACAAACAAAACAGATTTTTTTGTAGCCTGCCTTTAACAGACTGCCACCCTTAAACAGCATTTTTGGCATCAAAAATAACTTTATTGAAGTAATCAAACTTATACTGATGGTCTTGGCTTGGCAGTGTACAAAGAGGCTTTAATAGTTATACCGGTTTACTCCATACCCATCTGAAAAATCCTCACAGGAGCTTTAAAATGGATGGTTTGTCATTTTCAAAAAAGCATTCCCCAAAACCTAAAGCACTCAACAGACTAATGTGACATCATCAAACAGAGACTTAGAGTTACATGCGTAATATGCGAGGTAAACAAGCACTTATTGTTTAAAATGCAATAAACAGACGCACAATCGCTGCATTTATTAGTAAAGAGAAAAGGTGGCCGTGATAGAGTAGTTAAGGCTTAGATGTTTTAGCTGTACAGACAGATATGAAGGACGGAGTAACCCCCTCACCTCTGTCAGCACTTAAAGCGCTTTGGTTTGTATATAACTGCTGATGAATGTTTAGTGTAAACAGTGTTACACACACCCTAAGACCTCATGTTCAAGTCTCTCTCTTTCTGTGCTAAATCAAATTCCATGTCAGTTTTATTGTGGCTCATTTGGCGTTGTCTAGCTGGAAACGGTTACAAACAGCACATCTCAGTCTTTAACAGGAGCTGTAGTAGTTGTAGCTTGTAACTTTTTGTAGACGGTAAATTTGACGTGGTGTGGGACACATTTTGAGCACATTAATGTCAGTTGTAGAGCATTTGATGAGGCTTGTAGAAATGAATGTTACATAAAAAGCTTATGATTATCACTTGACTGAAGTATAGTTTGACAAAGGTTGTGAATTTTTCTTAACATAGATGAAAGCAGCTAGTAGCACCAGCTGTCTTCTCTAATTGACCGCGTCAGGCTCCTTTCATGTCCCTGCTCCTGTGGCTTTGAGTGCAAAGGTCACATGACCAGCAGTACCTCTTCCTGACACCTTGGGATGAAACATGCTTTTCCCATCATCCATTTCACATTTTGCTTTCTTCATGCCCCCAATCCCCTCATTTTATCACATCTGCTGTCGCCCTGACTACAATAAAGAAGGTTACGGAGGTGGACTCTAGCCCTGGTGAAGCAGAGGCCACGCCCACCCAGGTCTGTTGGGCCTCAGTATGCTTTTTAAAATCTTGGGTAGAGAATGGTAAAGCGGAGCATACACTCACTAATCCTAACCTGTCCTCACTTTCTCCCTGACATTATCCAATCAGCAGTCACCTGGAGCCAGTGAGCTCGCCTCCTCTCAGGTTCACATACTGTTACTGGTTATTTACTGGTGCATTTGGTCTGTCTATCAGTTGCTCTGGTTGGTCTGTTGGTTTTGTTCCCTTTTTCTGGGTAAAGTCACCCCAGCACGATGACACAGGGTCAGTTTTGGAATTCAAGCTGCTGCTGCCCGATCTGGAGTTTATTCAAACAGAACATCTTAAAAATACACAACTTTTCTACTAAGTAAAAAGTATGGTAAATATTTACACAGTGTATTCCCAAAACTGATCCTGAACAGGGCACCGTCAACCCTCACTTTGGCTGCTCTGCTGTGGTTTCTTGTTTCAAAGTTTCAGTTTGGTTTCTGGGTTTTCACTTTGGTTGGGATTCACTGACAACGCACTGGTTTCTGTGGATTGTGTCTGCATGCATGTTGTGATATTTTGAATACTCTGAAATTTGTGTGTGTTAACATACATAGGAGTATCATTACATTTACTGTCACATGACAGGGTTTTAAAGTGTTCTCGTACATTTTTTATCTCAGTTTTTGTCTTTTTATTTTCCACTATTTTCATCAACTAATGTTTTTTTTTAAACACAAGGATTTATTTCCATTATTTATTTTGTTTTGTGCTGTATGTCTACCTTACAGAGTCCAATGAGAGTGCATGGGGACAATATTTATGTGAGGCACAGTAATTTAATGTTGGAGGTTGGTACTGGTGTTCGCCTGATGGCTGAAAAACAAAAGAACTACATGTTTCTGTGTACTCTGACGCCATCAGAACTACAACTTCCTCTGAACTGTACAGGACTGCTGCCCTCTCGCACTCTCAGGCTCTGTGTGCATGCCTGTGTGCTGACTGTTTGTGGATGTTTGGATATTAAGTGGAAAGTCATTTCCAGCTTTTATTTCCAGTCTGACTGGCTTCATTTTTTTATCCAAAGTTTTCCAAGCCTGTTGTCCTTAATCTCATGGCAGCCATTTTGAACATTTGAGTTTGGGAAGATTCAATTTGGGCCATTTTTCAATGTATATTCAAGAGAGAAAAAAATCTGATCGTCAGCGAATCATTTGTTTTACGATGGCCAATCAGCGTAAGAAGTCAGTCAATGTTAATCAGCATAAGATTTTCTGTCCTCGTTTAATTATTATCCTCATAGTAATAACTTGAAAAGTCCTTACTTTCCTGATAAGAAATATTTCAATCCATTGATATCATTAGCCTTTGTGCTTAACGATTCCATTATCAATTCTTTACATTGTGCCGGAGCCACTGGGCCTTGCGTCGACTAGTCTGCTGCAGCTATCTTAGCTTAGCACTTAGATAACGTTTCCCTAGAAAACTGATTCAGGATTTTCAGCTTGAAGTTTTACTGAAGAACTATCTTCATAAAGAAATGTACATTACTCCCTCTCAGGAGATTCATTTACACTACGTTTGAAATGGTATAAATCACCTTATTTACCAAAATAACAAAATAGCACAAGCTTGATGCTAACGTATATGGGAAACTGCATTGATATGCTAGCAGGTAGCATGCATCAGTATAACCTCAGCTTCAGAATAGAATTTCAACTTTCATCACAGAAACATATCACAATAACTCTTTGTAAAAAATACTGAGAATTTCAAATGTCAAAATCTAACAGGAAATTGAAAGGCTCATGGCTGACTTCATAACGACGGAAAGGTTCCAAACAACTTCAACCATTGCTATAACCACTTTGAGACACTAGATGGCCTACTTGAATTATTAATGTATTACAACCCAGTTCATCAACGTCACATTGTGTGCAATTTTTACTTGTTTCTGTATAATTATGCCCAGAAATATCCAGACACAGGGACCAATTACATTTTATTCACCTACAGTATAAACTCAATTAAATGTTGTTGACACAGAAAACCTGTAAAGCTACTTTTTGTACCAATAAAATTCACAACAGGAATTGATAAGGGAATCGATAAAGATTCAGACTGATAAGCAGAATCGATAAGGGCATCAGTATTGACAAAATCTTATTAATTCCCATCCTTACTCATTTAATGGATTTTTACTACACAACAGTGCAGTTCAAACCTGCTCCTCTGGGAATTTTCCCAAGTGAAGTGTTCACAGTGACTGCTTTGTGAGTAGGGTCAGTGTTGTGTGAATGTGATTTTATTATGCATGCTCCGTGCATGTTGAAAGCTGTTTTGTGGTCCACATTGTATGTGGAATCTGTGATTGAAGATTATGATTATAATCAGGCGGTTGCGTCTAACCTGACTAACCCTGCCTCCCTAACCCAGAAGAGAAGCTTTCTTTCTGTTTTCTGGTGGTTTGCTGTGAACCTTGAACGATGCGTGATTTGATGATAACATACTAAAAAAAAACACATCTATGAATGCAACATGGGACTGATAGTGGTTCATTTCCATGTCTGAGTGAAGAGAAGTAAGATTAGTGGAGCTGAAATACAGAAGCAGAGAAAACACTCAGCGTGATCAACACTATCAGCTCCATGTCCTGCAGTCTGCACTGCTTGTTCCTGACCCCATTTATGGAGAAACTCCTGGACAAGATGGAGAGGCCCTGTTTCCTGCAGACTGCTAATAGACACCCATTTACACACACTCATTCATGCAGCAAAACAACATACTGTGCTGCTTAATTGAAGTACAGCTTCTGCAGTAAGACAGGACATCCATCTTGTCTTCCCCTGATTGACAGACTAATGTTCCTGTGCCCTGTTGATCCAAATTTTTCCCCATCCCTGTCTCTTTCTTCCTCCCTCTTTCCCCTCTTTCCCCTCCTCCCCCCTACTTCCTTTTCCATTTTCTCCCATAACCTGTCTTTCAATCCTTCCATCTCTTCACTGAAACATCCTCCTGTTTCAAATCCATCTCATGTTCCACTCTTCTTCTTTGTCTTTCTGCCCCGTCACCCTTTCTCCTTGCCTATACCTCACCCTCAATGTTCTCAACCTGCCCCACATCCCACAACTTTATTCCAATTCTTTTCTTCCTTTCTTCCATCCATCTATCCATCCATCCATCATCCCTGATCATACCATACTCATGACATTTACTCTCCCACTTTACCTTTCCCTCCCCCTCCTCTCCTCCCCCATCCCACTCCCCCATTAGGACCATGATAAGACCCAAGACGAGGTCCTGAAACATCAAGCTAGCATTAGCCAGCTAAAACGCTCCTTTATGGAAGCACCACCTCCCTCTCCTCCTCAGCCCAACCAGTGGGAGAAACGTCTCACCTCCTCCCCTGCTACAACGATACGTATTCAGCAGCAACAAGTGGTACGTCTGATGGATGTTTCTGTGTGAGCAACTTGAAAAAGAAAGGTGGATTGTCATCTTTTAGATGATTGCAGTGCTTTAAAACCGTTTCCCCGTGGTTTTGCTCCTGAGAAAAAGAAAACCAATGTGGCTCATCTGTTTTTTCATGTGTGTGCACCTAGAAGTCAGAGTCCTCTCCTTCACTCTCTCATTCTTATTTATATTATCTTGATGGGTCTGCCATGGCAAGGATTTCATGACCTGTTTTTAGCAGCTAACCCTTCAGTGAAAGGGCAGGAAGGTTTTCTGCTCTTCTTCTTCCCTTCAGCTGGACTGACACCACTTTTAAGATCTTTTTCATTTCTTTGCAGCAGAAGGGTCTATTCCTGTCTAAAGTGAATTATTTCGCTGGTTTTATTATCAATTTGTAGTGCAGAAACATTTATGCTTCCTGTCTTAATTTTTTTTTATCTGTCTTCTTACTCCTCTGCATTTCTGTGTATGTGTGTGTTTGTGTCTGCGCTGCAGAGCCTGGAAGAAGAGATAGCTTCTGTACTTTTCAGTAGACACTCTGGCGCCAGCTTTTGTTTGGGCGCTGTGTCTGCCTGCAGCATTCCTCAACCAACACTTGATGCTGTTATAACCACATTCTCATCTACTACTACTACTATTTCCACTGCTGTCTGCAAAACTGCGACAAAGCACAAGCTTCTTATCCCCACAACTGTGGCATCCCCCTCTGAGGTGCTGCTAAAACTTCTGAACGTTTGGGCATTTTTAAACTTTAAGATCAGTCCATACACTATTCTGAGCTGCAGTGATTGATGGACTGGCAGAATATGCAGCTGTGTATTCTGTGAAAAGTAACTGAAGTATCTGCCAAATATATCAAAAGCTTCCTATAATGCCTGCTGTGGATGCTGGATGAATGGCTGCCTTCCTTTTTTTATACCAGGGACCATTCATCTTGAGTGTTGGGCATGGTGAAACCACTAACAGCTGTGAATGCTATGGATGTTATGATCTCATTAGTATGATTGTGATGTTAGTAGTATGTTTGTCATGTTCGTAATATGTTGGAATTGAATGCAAACATGACTATCTGCTCTTCACCTTCTCCTTTAGGGGAAAGTAACACTGGAGTAATAGCTAGTTAGTAATGGAGCAGCAGTTTTTTGGGGATGTAAAGATACACTCAGCCCACAGAGCCAGACAAGTGATATGATAACATAAATTATGATATGGACACAATAAATAATGTAGTACATTATAAAACTATAGATATGGAAAATACTAATCTCTGTGGTATGATACAGTATGACTAAATATTGAACAACATGGTACCATACAATGTGTTACAACACAATTCTGTACTTTATGGTACACTACAGCACTATAGTGTATGGGGCAACATGATACATTACAATACAATACAACATAATACAAGACTTACCACACATTACGTTACAATATGTTACCATACAATATGTAACAACACAATATGTTACAATACGATACGTTACCATATGGTACATACCATTCAATATGTTCTCATATGGTACAGTACAATACAGCAAAATATGATCCTTAATAAATGTAGATAAATTGTAAATAAATTGACATAAGTTGCTACAATATGTCACCATACAGTACGGTACCAATTGATACATTATAATATGGTACAGTACCATATGATATTCTAATATGGTACTTATCGTACGATGTTCTAATATGGTACTGTACAATACAGCAAGATATGATCCTAAATAAATTGTAAATAAGTTGTCATAAGTTAAAACACAATATGTTACCATACAGTACGGTACGATACATTTTAATATGGTACAGCACCATTCGATATGTTCTTATATGGTACGGTACAACATTGCAAGATATGATCCTAAATAAATTGTAAATAAGTTGCAAATAAATTGTCACAAATTGCTCCTGTGTGTTTTCATACAGTACGGTACCACTTGATATATTATTGTATATGGTATGGAACCATTCAATATGCCCTTATATAGTACGGCACAATATAGTAAGAAATGATCCTTGATAAATTGGAGATAAATTGTCAGGCATAATAAAATACATGATTTATACTTAACTTCATAATCATCACATCCTCATATTGTCTTATATCAAACAAGAGAATTCAAAAGCACATAATGCCCTGTGCGGTTTAAAAAAGTATCAGCTGTTAGTTTAAATTGTCTCAACATGTGTATCAGTCTTTGACTATCTGAGTCATCCTTACATCCCACATTCTTAACCTGAAAGAAACTGCTGACTGAAATATGTTTCCTTTTCACCCCTTTAAAACAAAGAGAAGCTTCTGTTTCCTCTGATGGGATGCTGTCTTTTATCCATATTCTGGATGCTTTTTTCCTAATTTTCTAACTCTTATGTCCCTTGATCTTGGTAGTATTGTTGAAATTGTGATTTTTGCATGAAAAGAAGTTCATCTGAAGATGGAGAATCAGAACAGGAGCAAAATTACATCAGATTGAACTGTTACCCTCTCATTAAAGTGGCTTAAGTGCTAACGACAATGATGATGCCACTAACAGAGTGTGATTGATTGTCATGTTAACCTCTTTGTCACACAGGTGAGTGTGCCCACAGTGGATGCAGCCCCTGCTGATAACTCGATCTCTGACACTAAAGATCCTCCAAAGGTGGTGCTAATGCTCTTTTTTAGTCAATCCATGACGCTTTTCACCCCTCATCTCCTTCATTACTCCAGCTTTAGACTTCCTCCATTTTCAGACTCTTCCTTTGTTCTTGCTCCTTGATGTTCTGCTCACTTTATCACATCTTTGTGTCCACAGTTGAACATCTTTAACTTCCTTTCGATTCCTGATTTTTGTCATGTGACGTCACATTTTGATTTAAATTTGATTTATTTCTCTATGTTCAATGATCATGTATTTTTTGTCCCCATGCGTTTGTTGTGTATGTGCGTGCACCTCATTGTGTGTGTCTGTGCACTTCGTGTACATGCATGCGTGTGTATGTGAATGTGTGTAGACAACCGAAGTTGAAATTGAAGAAACCGTTGTCGTCCAAGAGGTTTCCAAAGCCCTGAAACCCGGCCTTGTCACAGTTACGATCAGCCCCCCGTCAGAGCAGGAACCCCAATCTGAAGAAGAAGCGGTGGTGGCAGAGGCAGGGAAAGCAGTGAAGCGGGAGAGCATTTCTTCCGAGAGCGAAAGCGAAGAAGAAGCAGAATACCATCCGAATGTCTCGGTCTCCATCTCTCATACTCAAATACCGGAGGAGAAGGAGGAGGAGGTCGAGCAGGAGAATAAAGAGGAAGATGTGTCGTCTCCTGTAGCTCCCTCTGTGACAGTCAGCAAGCAGCCAGAAGAAGAGACCGTTCCAGTGGTGGTGGAGACCAGGAAAGATGATGCAGAGAAGAGGATTACAGTGGAGGAAAAAGAAAGCGAGAAGGAGATGGAGACAAGCACCGGTGATGACACAATGATGACACCCGAAGAAGCTCCTAACGGGATGGTTCTGCCTGAGAAGAGTGTCACTGTGACACTCGCTCCTGTGGCGGCAGCAGAAGATGTAGAAGAGCCCAAAATGAACGGGGAGGCCTCTCTGGTTGAAGCAGATGCTCGGCCGCAGGTTATTTGTTGCTCTGAGGTAAAGTCTTCACTGGGCCGACTGCGGAGCTTCCCCCGGGCTTCAATCCCTCCTTTCAACCGTAGAAACACCCACTTGTTCTTTCCTTCCTGTCTACCACTGTGCCAGTTTCCTTCCCTTTTTGCTTGTGTGTATATTTAGGCCCCATGTACATCCTCAAAAACAGGTGTAGCAGTAGAGTTAAAACCACCAGTGTTTGGTGTTTTGGTGTTGGTGTTAAGTTACCATGCCCTTTGATAAATTTATTTTATTTTTTCATCATTTTCATACACTTCATCTTTCATATCATTATCCTGCGCCACATCGTCGTTCATGTCGCACCCTCTCTTCATTCTGCTGTGACGTAAATGGGGCCTAACTGGGAGTGCATGTTGCTTTTAGGTGTCGATGTTGTGCCCTGCATGCCACCATTCAGTTCATTATGTGTTCACATTTGCATGTTTGTGTGTCCTCCATGTGTTTGGCACTGATGCTTAAATGTGTAATTGGCTCTTCACGGTCACCATAGAAACAGTGGTGTAGAAATCATCTTTGCCAACCACTCTGGAAATGCCATACGCTCATCTGAATGTCATTTTTTGCATGTCGTTTCCATATCAACAAGCACTTGCTGGCCAGACATTTTGCTGCTGCATGTTTCTCGCGCTCATGGTTCTGCATGTTTGTGGTGTGTTGTGCGTTGAGCTGCACGTTAAAGCCAAAGAAGCTGTTGCGTTTCTGTCTTAGCTGTGGCTTGTACGCTGCTGGAAGTAGTTGTGGTCACTTGCATGACTTTTGGGGCTCTTTTATGAACTTTGCTGCATTTACTGGCAGATGTTTTGTGACTGTATGGAACATTTTACACTATGACATTATAGAAAAGTTTTTATTTCCAGTTTTCTAAACACAAACAAAACCAAACACTAACATAAGATGATAACATGGAAGTGAATTACTAAAGCTAGTTCATAGATACCTCCATGTTTTATTCTGTTCCCCTAACTGCTTCACTCTTAACGTATTAACCCTTTCTCCTCCCTCTTCACTTCTCTCCCCCCCTTCTAGCCTCCCGTGGTAAAGACAGAAATGGTGACTATATCAGACACATTCGCTGCCCAGAAAACTGAGATAGCTACAAAAGAAGTGCCCATCGTACATACGGAAACCAAGACCATCACATACGAGGCTGCACAGGTGCACACTGCAGAACACAGGGACTCTACCCCCTCAACTGTCTTTTTCTGTTATTCATCTTTAACATAGATTGGATTATCATTTCAAGGTTTATTAATGTTAATGTGTTGTCTGAGAGCTTCTTCCAAAGAGCTTCTTTTCTAGTGCATGCTGCTGAGTACTTCTTCCTCGGTGAAGTCATGTCTTTAGAAGTTCTAAGATGATGACAGAGGCTTTTTAGGACGTCCAACTGGGATTCAGTAGCTGTAACAAACAGCTTATGACATGTTTTTGTCTCCTTTGTTGTCAGCTGGATGGTAATGGTGATGGCGAGCCTGGTGTGTTGATGACTGCTCAGACAATCACCTCTGAATCTCTGTGTACAACGACAACCACACACATTACCAAGGTAACAGACACATGGTAGAATTTTACTCCTTTGGTGTGTGTCTAATTTGATTGACCTTGATAGTTTATGGATTTTCCCTCACAGCTGACATCAAATCATCTTTGTTGTATATTTTGTTGCAGACGCTAAAGGGCGGACTATCAGAGACAAGGATTGAGAAGCGTATTGTCATTACTGGCGACTGTGACATCGACCATGACCAGGTCAGTAATAGTCTGCTCACACAGCTGATCATTGCTTTATTTAGACCAAATGTGTATGTCATGAAAGGCTCTCAAAGTTTGATTTTGCAGTACAGTTTGTGCCTCCTGAGACATTTTAGTTTTGAAGTCAAGAGGAAATTTTATAGGAGGGACGATGACGCCATCAGTGACTTCTAAATACCAGTTAACGTCACCCAAAGTGACAAGTAGTCATGGTGACATGTCCACCATGTTGCTCAGTCTGTTTTATTTTTCCACTCACGTTCAAGACACATGTCATTTCCCTACCATCCAATCCCTGCATCCAGGAAATGGTCTGAATATTTTTGTTGCTGTCTTATTTTGTTGTTTGTTTGGTTCGTTCTGATTTTCTTTTTTTTTTGTCATCAATCTGTATTTGGATTTGAAAATAAAAATCAAAATGCAAACTTTCAGCTTAAAGAAGACCATAATATCCTGATGAGTCCCTGAGTTTTAAGGGTGCCAAGATTAAAAGCTCTCTTGAAAAGTGTATCAGTTCAGTGGATGATTATTTAACTGTGACAGTAGACACTGATCTTGAACTGATCAACAAATACAAAGTTGCTCAAAACAATATAAATCCTCTGTGAAAGAGTGAAGTGGAGGGAACTTCATGTCCAAAAAACTTGTAAAGTACCTCATCTGTTGTTTATTTGAGTTGCTTGTCTGGTTTGATCAGCTGGATTTACATTGTTTGTTTTTGTGTAAGGGGATTTATTTTTTGATAAATCTCTTTCCACTCTGTCCGTCTGTGCCTATTTTCCTTCATGCGTTGTTGAAGTAAAATGACACATTTACTGTAAATCCAGCAATGTAGTCTTTTTCTTTATGCTTCTTATTTAATTTTTCATTTGACCTCCTCCCTCAATCTCCCACTTCCCTCCCACTGCCTGTCCTGCATGGTGCTGCCACTGTGTGGTCGCTTTTTGGTACTGCAGGCACTGGCCCAGGCCATAAAGGAGGCCAAAGAGCAACATCCTGACATGTCTGTCACCAGAGTGGTGGTTCATAAAGAAACTGAACTGGCTGAGGAGGAGGATTGACAGAAAGCAGGTAATGATGACGATAATGATGATAGCTCAGTGTTTTAGAGGTTTTTGAAACCCAGTGTGGCGTATGATTACTGTGCATTTGAAATGAAGGGGAGAGGAATCTCAAACTGAAGTAGGCAGGCAGTATATGACTGAAGACAGTGTGTTTGTATGCTACCGTGTGGGTGTGGGTGGAGTGTAAAGGACTACTTTAAGTGCCAATCATCATCTCACTGCCCTGGCTGATTGCCTTCAACTCTGTTTTCCCCAGAGCTGAAGGGCCCATCATGACTGTTTTCTCTGTTGACGTCAAACAACCTCCATCATCCTACGACAACCAACCTAGACCGACTGAAGAGAAGCAGGAGAAGAAGAGCTGACAGACATGAGGCCGACGGTGTAAACAAATCAAGCGAAGTTGCCCGTCTCTTCCCAGTCGGTCTTTCTTAAATGTCTTTGGTGCATCTAAACCCCCCCTCACTCCAAAACCGAGAAAAAGAAAAGTAACTTTCACACTCTTTCTGAAGGAACAACATAGAACCACTTTGTTAGTTTAACATTTGTAGCGTGTTTTTATTATTTTTTTAAAATAGTGCTTTGTTTGTTTTACAAAAATAAAGCAGATAGTGTCGCTGTCATGTAATTCCAGGAATAAAAGCTGCAGGGGTGCACTGATACATCCTGATACGATACAGGGCTCCAAGTCAAATAAGATGTCATTATAACATTGATTATTTCACTTCTACCAGTGACTTTCTGTAATGTATTACAAGTCAAAGCAAAATCTGCTTTTTTCCTTCAGAAAGGAGCTTTAAGAGGAGACAAAGGGTGATTTATTTGGAACTGAAGTTTTATGCTTTTTGTCTGTGCCATTAGTTTAAAGATTTTATTGGTGCACTCTTGGAAGACAACTTTTATTAAGTCACAGCTCCCTTTTCAATTCATCAACATGCAAATGGAAAGTTATAAAATGACTGATTTTTTTTTTATTGGAAGAAGTGTGACTAAAACAGTCCCTCAGTAAAACTCATTTTCAGTCAGATGAACGGTTGAACCCACCATGTCTAATTCACACGTTTGATTTGTACGAGTGCAGAAAGGGAGCTGTAACTTAATATACTGCAGTAAAAATAACATCAACCAGGTTATTGACATTTTATGGTTCTGTCTTATTTTTTGTATAAGTGTAGTTATAATTCATCCACATTCCTCATGTGTTAACTACCCACTTAGTGAGTCCATGTTCAGTTCAATTCACGTTTCACTCCACTTTAAAGAGAGGACATTTCACTTTTTTTTTTTTTTTTTTTTTTTTTTTACAGTTGGTGGGAATAAGAGGAGTTTTTTATTTGGGTTGGTGGGTTTGATTGTCAAACGATGCAGCTGGGATTGATTCTTTTTGATGACTTTTACTGTATTTTAATTGAACTGAAGATGAACTGACTGAAAGCTGGTGTATAAAACTGTGTGTACAGTTCAAATCAAGGTTTTATGATGGGAGCAGTCACCCAGCTCTTCATTATCTCTCCCTGGGCTCAACCACTGTAACACATTAGCCATTCCCACTGGGCCACAGGGAGGCGAGGGAGCGGACTTTAGATTGGGAGAAAGGACCAGGAACTGAAGCTTAATTGGGAGTAAGAGTTGGAGCTGTGCAGTACAAACCTACAACCAGGGGGAAAAGGGGGGAAGTTAAACATTGGTGCATGTTCCATTGGTGTTACTTTGCATCCTGCAGTGAGTTAATGAAGCAGTTTTTAATAATTTATGGACAGCGCTTGAGCCACGTTTTACAAATTACGTGACTCAGAAGGAGCTCAAACAAGCACAGGTACCAAAATGAGGACAACTTGAAACCAGTCCAGTCCCACATCCATAATTTGCTAACTCTGTTGTCATAGTTCAGCACTTAATTTCACTCCCAGCTTCCTCTTTTCGTGCAAGACTAGACCTTCCTATAAAACCTACTAGATATAAAGAGATCTGGGATTTAATTCAGCATGTCTTCACTCTTTTCTTTTTATCTTGCAAGGATATCTTGAATGGGTTTTAGATAGAAGGCTACTGTGATGATTGGTGTAAGAGTGTAGCTATCAGATTGTTTCAGCATGTCGAGATAAGATTATCTTTGACCCAGTGACGACTGTGCTGCAACTGTTTCAATACAACCAAATATTTCTCAGCATTAGTGTAACTTGAGAGTGAGATCGAGTTGTGTTAAGAGTGATTCCACCCCGTAGTGAAGCAGATCTCGGTCAGTGTGCTACAAACACACATGGAAACGGTTACAGCAGAACAGTAAAATGCAGCTTAAAGGGAAATGTATCTGAGGGTTTTAAGTGCTCTTGAAGCCCATAAATGGATTCTTTTCATGTTTTATTCATTTTCTGTCTTTTACGCACATGTTCAGCAGAAAAATCCCACACGAGTGCAGCTGCGTGTAAATACATCAGTGGCATTGAATGGGTTATGGGAAGGTGCTTGGTCTTAAGCATTTAGTTGACACAAATAAAAGACACCTTTTCCTGAAATTTAATATGATTGTAGAAAAAAGTGCCACAGATCAATATAAAAACATTCCACCCGTATCTGCCTGGATTTGCCTGATTGGACATGGTGGTACTTTGAATTCCAGTGACGCGATGGAGTGGTGATGACTGTCTCGGCTTTCCTAGGGAAACTCTTGTCTGATCTTTACTATGCAGTTAAATGACATTCCACATGAGGGGGGCGCTTTAACCTCTGACCCCCCTGCAAAGAAACAAAGCAACAGTAAAACATTTAAAACTATAACTAGGCAGCTTTGGACGCTTTCGCTCCTGAAGAAATAAAATCTCTAGCGGTATTTGTAGATTTTCTCATAATTTTGTCTTTTCTCTGTGAAGCTGATGTAGATGTCAAAAGTTGGGATTTATTGTGTGCTCTCTTGGATGTTTTTAATATTGTCACATGCTTTTGACATTCGAGGAAGATCTCTACAAATCATCTCCGCCACTGTTTCCTTTTTGTACTTTCAGCCCCAAGTTAAACCTCTTTCAGAGCTGTGGTTTAACCCACCACAGGAGCTTTGAGGCTGTGAGGTCTGGTTCTCCAAAATGATGGTGGTGCTCTCTTTTTAATTTTCAGAGGTTACAAATAAAATCTGAGGGTGAATCTTTGCAATCAGTACATTTTATTAGGATTAATAAATGCCAGCTGATTCTGAAACTATCAGGGATCTCAACAGGGAGACATTATAGAAGGCGAAAAAAACAAAAAACAAATTTCTGCCATTAGAGCAGATTTAACTCGTACAGTCACATCTCTGTATGAGGCTGATGAAACATCAAAAGGAAAACACTGATCAGACTCCATTCTTCACAGTTATATCTCAGGCTTGGTCAGTTTGGACACATAAAAAAAAGAGTAAGATCAGTTAATACCAGCACAATTTTGTACTTAAGCCCTTCAAAAGTTTGTAAAGAAATCCATTTTGGAAAACCAACCACAGCTGCCTCATTGTTCCTGTCTTAGCCAACCAATGATCACTGTAGTTTTTTCTATCTAGCAGCTTGATTGTTGTGTGTCTCCCCACATGCAGCCACTCCTCCCCTGTGTAACACTGTTTAAATAAAGGATTGTTATACTCTGATGTCTGTTAACTTTGTGTCTTCATTTATCCATCATCTTAATAACAAACATGCAACGTCCTCCTGTTAATAAAAATAACTATCTTGTACAGTACTTTTAGACAAATTATAAGTGTAAAGAAATCTTTCAAATTCAGGTCTCCCAACTTGATTTAAACTAATACAAGGAGATAAGAAAAATTATACATAACACACATATACTTTTAATTCAATACATCCATATTTCCCTGAGTGTTTCTTGAATGTAACTAACACACATCTGCAGTCTAAGTTCACTGTATTTTTCCTTATAGGATGAATAAGAATCCTGTTGGAGCACTTCCTGTCACTCCAAGAAGCCTTCCCCAGGCTCCTGCAGGTGTTGGTTTGTCACATTCATTTGTCCATTCAAAAAAGAGCCCCGTATGCCTGTTAACCAACACTCCTCCTCCTCAGGTGTGCACCTCTGTGTTGATGCCTGTAGATGGCGCTTCTGTCTTGTGGAATCCCCGATAAATCGTCCTCAACTGGAGGTGGAAAGAAATTACATCAGTGGTGCTGTTTCAAAAACATGATGGCTAACAGTCTCTCAATACAGTGTACTAATATGGTGTCTGTCACTTCGGTTACAAAAATTTCAGTCTTTTTATGACATGTTCAAACACTTTTTCCCTCTTAAAAACCTCTGTTTTGTCCAATCATACGCATATTTTTGGATTATTAATTACAAATGAAGATTGAATTAATTATTAAACATCACAAATTCACTGTTAAGTAGCTTCTGAAGGTAGGGTCTGCAGGATTTTCCTTAAAAAAATAAAATGTCGACGTCAACTTGTACAGGGAAAAAATCCTGCTCAGTGGTCTCCTACAGGCCTCTATGAATGTGCCTGAAATCCGCACTCAAGCCTGTATGTTGATGTTTTTTTTTTTTTTTTTTCTGGGATGTTTCTGGGCGGAGACTAAGCTCGAGTACCTCAGCCAATCACAGAGCGCCCAGTGCGCAAGCGACTTTGCGTGTTGATAGTAGCGCGTGGAGGAAGTTTTCCCAACGGCTAATAAGACAGTGGACGTAGCACAGAGAGAAAAAAACTCAACGTGAAACGAAGCGCCATACTGATTAAGCTTTTTCCCAAATGAGGGTGAAGCTTTGCTCAACTTTCACTCGCTTTCTGATACTTGGAGAGCAGCTCCGGACGAAGAGTTGGCTTTCTGCTAGCCAGGTACGTGTCAACTACCCGTGATTGGCTAAAGGTAACATGTTCAGACAGGTGCACAGCCCTCCGTCTCTTCTACATAGAAACGTGATGCTACAGGTGGTTCCTGGGCTAGTGAATGTGTTCATGTAGTTACTGTCTGTGGCTGTGGGTGTGCGCTGTTGGTGGCAATGATGGAAGGAAGAGGTGCCCAATTTGAATATGTTTTCACTAGCTGAAACCTCGGGTCTTTAACTATTGGCACACAGTGTGTATGAATATACTCCCAATAAGATCGCCAGGCTGATTTGCGTCAAAATTCAGTTTCAGAAACAGACGGGTGATGTCGGGGAGAGTTTGTCCATTAATTATACAGTCTATTATTTATTAACAAGTAACAGAATTCCTGCGAACCCTACCTTCAAGCTTGTTGAAAATGCGTTGTACGCGGTTACACTACGCATGCGCAGTAGAACCGGTCTCTTTCATCATCTCCTTTTTACGGCAGAAAAGACATCTCAGAACTTGCTGAAAAGAGCTTATCAGTAAAAAACTTACATAAAGTAAAATTAATGTTGTTTCTAGGTTGGTAGCTGCCACTAAAGCTAAATTTAGCTAATGACTTTATCAGGGAAATATTTCATTTTGAGTTAGCCAAATGTTAATGCTTTAAAATAGCTTTTTTAATCTTTTTGTCTCATGCGAACATGCTGAAGAGTTGTGTTTCTGGCTTAGTCAAGGCTGGACATATAATGAAATCAAGCAGATAAAGGCAGCACAGAGGACCACCACATCTCTGACAGAATGTCATTAAGAGTGCAATATTGCCGCTGCTAACACTTAAATTACCTTAATTTGAATTTAGCATTTACTTCTAGCGTGTAGTGAAGTAATCAGATGCAACCAGAAGCACTTTTCACCGAGGTGGTAAAACACATTACCTTGAGTTGTTGGTACTTTCCTGCAATTTGAGTACTGGTGATAAAAAGCAAACTGTCAGTGTAACAGAAGGCCTGACTAGTTATAAAAGTCCCTGAAATAAGCATTAGATTTTACTGAGTGCATACAATAAAGACGTGCACTGAAGCTCTGTTTTTTAAATGTGAGTATATTTTAAGAAGTGTAGGCAAATGTTGTAGGACCTTTTAAACTTTAAGAAGAATAATACATTTTTCAAAAATTTTTTGCACAAATGAAATTGTATTGAATTTTATCACCACTGATTAGAAACATCTTAAAAAAAAAGATTATCAAAGTTTTTCAACTTTGTGTAATATTCTTAGTCACTAACAAAACATCACTAGCTTAATTTCTTCATTATTTTATTTCATGGACACATCTTTTGTTCATTTAGAATTCTGCTCACAGAGTGAACTGTGGAAGAACACTCACAAGGCTTTAATTAATTTTCAATCACAACTTTGGAATTAATCTAACAAGAGACTGTGTGAAACTAATCTCCTTTTGTAATATATCCAGTGGGAGCAGATGGTGAGACTGAACCCTCCATCTTTCCTGAGAGTGTGTAGGACTGAGTGTGTTTGCATGTCCTTACGTCACAGCACAGCACAAAGTGGTCAGGGTCATTAACATGTTAGTGAACAGAGCCAAACACACACATATAGGTAAAGCCTTGTTTCAGAGCTCTCATGCTTAAAAAAAACAGCAGTAACTGAAAGCCAGTCCCACTTATTGTCGTGATAATCATTCTAAAAGATCTTTGACTCAGAGTCATCCTAAAAATGTCACTTTGCAAACTTTGTTGTGTTTTTCTCGATGCCTATTTTAGAAGTCTTCCGTTGTTCAGAGTGCAGCATAGCTTCAGGTCCTGCTGTTATTTTTCTACCTGAGAGCGGCTTGCACTGTCAGGTGTTGTTTAAATAACAACGTGAGTGTGAGGCTTCTAGCTGACACTGCTGGCTGTTTGTGTGCGTACAGATGCAATGGGGCTGTCGAGAGTACAAGAATACTTTCTCAACATAAATACAGTGGGCTGTGGCAGCCGGGGTGATAATGACATGCAATGAAACCCCGACCCCAGTATATATTTTTTACAACATCACAATGAATGTCGTATTTATGGCATCTCCCTACAGTGTCCATTTAGCTTCACAGCAGCACAGAAACACAAGAAAGGAACAGGCGTGGACAGGGTGCACATGAAAAGTTAATAACTGGCCTACCCTGTCTGAGTTTCCAGCTGAGGTAGACGATCAGCTGCAGCAGCAGCACACAGACACACAGGAAGAGCAGCAGGCCGAACAGCCAAGCAGGGAGAAAGCTGTCTGTCTGTCTGTCTGTCTGTATGATGGTCTGTCGAAGGAACAGAGCCAGATCAGCCCAGGGACCACTCAAGACCTCCATACCGCTCCTGTATCGAGATTTGAGAGATCAAATGTGATGTTTTTATCCTGAGACACGCTCATATTATGCCTTTATTTGATTGTTTAAGTTTTTAAAAGCATTAATATGACAGTATTACAGTCAAAAGTCATTGAGGTAGCAAAGGTTTTCAAACCGTCCTTTAAAATTATCATTGAAAATCCCGGCTGTGATAGAGATTGGCAGGAGGTTGCAAGCAATTTTGCCAAACATAACCACACCACGCTGGTTCTTAACCTCAAGAATGCTTGTTTTGGTCATTTTTGAGTCGCAAACTACTCAATCGATCAACTTTAATGTGTATTCACATTCAATATAAAAATACAATACAATTCAATTAAAATGGCAAGAATATCTCACCCCATTACTGTGTGTTAAAAGCCAGTCTGAATAAATAGGTTTTAGGCCTGGATTTAAAAAGCCCCAAAGTCAGAAGTGGTAATTCAGGGGGTAGCTTTCTCCAAAGCCTGGGCCCAGTGACCAAGAAAAGCCCGAACACTGCAGTGTTTAGTCCTCGCTTTTGGGACTTCCAGCAAGAGCTGATTTGAGGACTGTAAGGCCCTATTAGGGTCCCGAACACACACTAGTCCAGACAGATAGGGAGGGACAAGGCCATTAAGGGCTTTAAAAACCAAAAGCAGCAATTTAAAATCAATTCTAAAAGAAACAGGGAGCCAGTGAAGGGAAAATAAAACAGGGGTAATGTGTGCGAAATGGCGAGTATTCATGAAAAAGCGTACAGCAGCATTTTGAACCAGCTGAACACAGCTAAGTGGTGACTAAGGAACACCAACATACAATGTGTTACAATAGTCAAGTCTTGAACTGATAAAAGCATGAACGGTTCTTTCCTGGTCTGCACGATTTAAAAAATGTTTTACCTTTGTTAAAATAACTGATAAAAACTTGCCCTCACTACGCTGTCAATTTGTTCTTCGAGTTTTAAACTGCTAGAAAAGATGAAAATATGAAAATTCTGCCCTAACCCCACTTAAATGTCTGCAATGCAGTCAGTTAGGGTTTGAAAAGCCCCGCTTTAGTTAGGGAACACAGGAAGATAGATTTACAGGTCATCTGCATAGCAGTGAAAAGCTTGGTTGTGCCTGGCTTTGATGGACGCCAGAGGCAGCATGTAAAGCGAGAACATTAAAGTGATACTCCGGGATGGAACAAGTTGGGTCCTATCACAAGGTTTCGGGCAGAAATTACACCTACAGCAGTGTTTTTGTGCAGCAGAAGCCCAGGGCACACGCACCAAACACCCCCTCCCTGCTCCTCTGCCGGTTTCCTCTGCACTCAGACGAGGTCAATTTTTACTTGACCAAAAACACAAATAAACCGACTCCCACCGAAAAAATCTGATATCGGTCTGCATTCACGCTTTATTCAGAGAATTTTCAGCGCGTTACTTTCACACAAAAACACAGCTAAACAAGGCTCTAGTTCTCATCGTGTCTCTTCGTCCTGGCAGACTACCTGCGTTTGTTTATATCTGGCACGCCGCGCAAACGGACTGATACACTAAGCGGCGAGTGCCTCGTAGCCAGCTGTGGCTCTGCAGTGGAGGTACGACACGATGAGAACTAGAGCCTTATTTAGTGGTGTTTTTGTGTTAAAGTAACACACTGAAAATTCTCTGAATAAAGCGTGAATGCAGACCGAGATCAGATTTTTTTTGGTGGGAGTCCGTTTATTTGTGTTTTTGGTCAAGTAAAAAATGGTCCCGTCTAGATGCATAGGAAACCGGCACAGGAGCAGGGAGGGGGTCTTTGTTGCATGCACCCTGGGCCTCTGCTGCACAAAAACACTGCTGTAGGGGTAATTTCTGCCCTAAACCTTGTGATAGGACCCAACTTGTTCCATCTCGGAGTATCACTTTAAAGGGCCCAGAATGGAGCCTTGAGGCACACCACAGAACAAAATGGCAGCAGAGGAGGACAGGTCACCAATCATTACAGAAAAACTTCTGTCCGTGGTTGCCACATACTGACAACTTTCATGAGATGATACTTACAGTATTCCTAATTAATGAAAGTTCAGATTATTTTCAAGACTAACTTTGTCAGATGTGATGTTTCTACACTTGAAGCAGAGAGAAAAAGCCAAGGGATGTTATACTTGATATCAGCCCTTATGGGGTAAGTGCCAGAAATTCAAGAGGTGTTGCAAATGATAAGGGCTTCAAAAAAGAATCATTCATTCTGCTCGGGCCCTAATTACATTTGTTGAGATGAGTCGGGTGAACTATTCTTTTTGATCAAAAGATTACATGAATATCAAAAAACCTGAGCTCATTCTGAGTTAGTCGTAGTAGAGTTACTTTTCATTTCTTTAATGTATAAATGGTAGCTGGGAAGTGTACTTGGAACTACAAACTTCACCAAAGCTGTTGATTCGTTTGATTTCTCAAAAACAGGCCATCAGCATTTTGAGTGAATTGAAGAGAAACTGAAAAATTTGGACTCACAATGTTTTGAAAGAGCTACTTACAGTTTTCAGGTGCCAGGAAAAAGCAGGTTTGAGTGGTTACGGATGGAAATGATTTGCTGAGTGCTGCCAATTACTCCTTTTAATACAGCGTTACAGCCGTCTGCTCTGGTGTGAAGTCGTCTTCAGTGGTCGCTGGGTTTGATCGGAGGTTTAAGTGCTGTTCTGACGATGACAGTCACATAACTTTAAGACCAATTTTCAAACTCAGAGTGTCTCAGCAGGTTTACAGCTCGGCAGAGGAACTCCACAGGGGGAAAAACATGATTAATTCAGTGCTCCGCTTAAAGTAGTGACTCCCTCATGTCCTGCGTCTCCTGTCAGTCATTGTGTCTCGTCTGTCGCTTTCTTTCCCTCTCTCCTGCTTTCTCTCACAGGCAGAAACACCTCCTCTGTTTTTGTTGATAGTGTGAACTTTGCTCGGTCTCAACAGTTGGACCTTGTGATTGTTAAGAAGATTAGCAATGCTCCCCCTGCCTGTGTATATGTAGCTGAATGCGTTTGAAATGAAGTGTAGCTAGGAGTGTTATTGTACAGTTTTCTATGTGTGGAAGTGGAAATTAAAACAAATATGTATGACTTTACGGCATTGAGAAATATTTGATCATCAAAATTAGACCTTTGGACCCTATGTCACCTCACACATGCTCATCCCCCCCACACCTTTGTTCAGCCGCTACCTGTGATTGGGTAGAAGATTCTCTTTCATCTCATCTATCTCCCTCTTCTACCCATTCCCCCTCTCTGTCTTCTTTTTGCCTGTTTATCTTCTTCAGCCGACTCTGATTGGTCAAAGTATTGATTACTTTAAAACAAACAGAACTGATGCCATCGACCTTCATCAACCAAACAACTCTCAGGATTTAAGGCTAAAGCTTGGGCCCACATGTAAATGTAAATGTGAAGTTAAAAGGACAGCTTGTCTTTTATCTTATTTGATGAAAACATAAATGTAAAGGTGGATTACATTAGTATGGTGGCCCTGAAGGGCAATGGGAATAAATATTTCATAAGCACAAAATAAATTTCAGAAGCACTGATACAATTCACAAACCCAATTATATTATTTAAAAAAAACACACACACAAAAAAAAAAACAATTCAAAGAATGCAAATGAAAAACACGGATCATAAAAAAAAAATCACAAAATAAATGTTACCAATCAAAAATAAATTTCACCCATCCTGAATTAAATTTCACTGATCACAGAATAAATTTCACCGGTCACAAAATAAATATCACCCATTGAAAAATAAATCTCACCCATCCTGAATAAATTTTCACTGATCGCAAAATAAATGTTGCCCATCAAAATAAATTTCAACTGTCCTAAATTAAATTTCACTGATCACAAAGAAAATCCCACCAATCAAAAAAAAATTAACTGTCCTTCATTAAATTTCACTGATCACAAAGTTAATCTCACCCATCAAAAAATAAATTTCACCCATACTGAATTAAATTTCACTAATCAAAAATAAGTTTTACCCATCCTAATTAAATTTCACCAAACACAAAATAAATGTTGCCATCAAAATACATTTCACCCCTCCTGAATTAAATTTCACCGATCACAGAGTTAATCTCACCAATCCTCATTTAAATTTCACTGATCACAAAGTAAATCGCAACCATTCCTTATTAAATTTCACTGATCACAAAGTTAATCTCACCCATCATAAAAATAATTTTCACCCATCCTAAATTAGATTTCACTGATGAAAAAATGTCACCCATCGTAATTAAATTTCACCGATCACAAAATAAAGTCTTGCCCATCAAAATAAATTTGACCCCTCCTCAATTAAATTTCACTGATCACAAAGTAAATTTCACTCATCCTTAATTAAATTTCACTGATCACAAAGTAAATCTCACTCATCAAAAAAAAAAATTACCTGTCCTTAATTAAATTTTACTGATTACAAAGTTAATCTCACCCATTAGAAAATAAATATCACCCATCCTGAATTTAATTTCACTGATCAAAAATAAATTTTACCCATTCTGAATTATTTTTCAACGATCACAAAATAAATGTTGCCCATCAAAATAAATTTGACCGCTCTTATATTAAATTTCACTGATCACAAAGAAAATCTAAACCATCCTTGATTAAATTTCACTGATCAGAACATAAATTTCTCCAATCACAAAATAAATTTCACCCATCACAAACTAAGTTTCACCAATCACAAAATAAATCTAACCCCATAAAAATAAATGTCACTGATCACAAAATTAATTTCTTGAAACCAGAAAGAGTAGGGACATGCTTCTTGTCTCTGATAGGCTTATTCAGGTATGTCAATTACATCAGTCATTTATCATGTCCTGTTTACATTGGATACCGGCTTTAGCAGAGCCAGCACAAAGTTTCAAGTGTCTATCAGGATGGAAGAGTAGCTTAATATGATAAGGCAGTACTTAAACAAGGGATATACATATAGTGTGATTATAGAAATGCTTTCCATTTACCATGATATACACATATCACTATGAACCCTTGGGTCATGCTTAAAGAGCGTTTGGCTACAGAGAAGGGACGGACATTCCTTGTTGAATATTATCAGGAAGGCTATGTCAGCTGAGCTGCTGGGACCTGTTCAACTGACTGTACTGAACAATGTGGCTCACGCTCAAGCAGAAGCATGGTCTCCTGAATCCACGGGGGACCGTCTTGTTGGCCGTCACAGGTTTATCTGTCACACTTACCACTCTATGGGTTTGTCTAATTAGAGACAAGTATCATGGTCTCACTCAACGGTGCTGGTCCTACCCTTTACGATTTAGTGAAATTTATTTTGCGATCAGTTAATTATTTTGTGATTGGTGAGATTTATTTGGGGATAAGGGAAATTTATTTTTTGATTGGTAAAATTTATTTTGTGATCAGTGAAATTTAATTTGTGATTGGTGAAATTTATTTTGTGATTGGTAAAGTATATTTTGTGATTGGTGAAATTTATTTTTTGATCAGTGACATTTAATTTGTAATGGATAAAACTTTTTTGTGATCGGTAACATGTATTTTGTGATCAGTGAAATTTATTTTGTGATTGGTGAATTTATTTTGTAATTGGTAATGTATATTTTGTGATTGGTGAAATTTATTTTGATTGGTAAAGTACATTTTGTGATTGGTGAAATTTATTTTGTGATCGGTGAAATTCAATTTGTGATCGGTGAAATTTATTTTGTGATTGGTAAAGTATATTTTGTGATTGGTGAAATTTATTTTTTGATCAGTGACATTTAATTTGTAATGGATAAAACTTTTTTGTGATCGGTAACATGTATTTTGTGATCAGTGAAATTTATTTTGTGATTGGTGAAATTTATTTTGTGATCAGTGAAATTTAATTTGTGATTGGTGAAATTTATTTTGTGATTGGTAAAGTATATTTTGTGATTGGTGAAATTTATTTTTTGATCAGTGACATTTAATTTGTAATGGATAAAACTTTTTTGTGATCGGTAACATGTATTTTGTGATCAGTGAAATTTATTTTGTGATTGGTGAATTTATTTTGTAATTGGTAAAGTATATTTTGTGATTGGTGAAATTTATTTTGATTGGTAAAGTACATTTTGTGATTGGTGAAATTTATTTTGTGATCGGTGAAATTCAATTTGTGATCGGTGAAATTTATTTTGTGATTGGTAAAGTATATATTGTGATTGGTGAAATTTATTTTTTGATCAGTGACATTTAATTTGTAATGGATAAAACTTTTTTGTGATCGGTTACATGTATTTTGTGATCAGTGAAATTTATTTTGTGATTGGTGAAATTTATTTTGATTAGTAAAGTATATTTTGTGATTGGTGAAATTTATTTTGTGATTGGTAAAGTATATTTTGTGATTGGTGAAAATTTATTTTGTGGTCAGTGAAATTTAATTTGTGATGGACAAAACTTTTTTTGTGATCAGTGAGATTTATATTGTTATCAGTGAAACTTATTTTGTGATCCGTGATTTTATTTGCATTCTGTGAAATATAATTGTGTTTTTTGAAATATATATTTTTTTACTGAAATGTATTAGTGCTTCTGAAATTTATTTTGCGCTTTTGAAATATTTATTACCGTTGCCCTTTAGGGCCACCGTAACATTAGCGATACATTAAGCAGATTTAACTATTTGCTGAAGACAAAGTCCATGTAGAGCTGAGAGGAGCGGCCCAGTCTTCTGTTTTCTGTCAGCCCATTTTTATCCCCTATAAAGACCACTGATCCATTGTTACTGTAAAACATTGTTGTCTGTTTAAAGTCTTTGAAGTTTGACTTGATTTATGTCTAAAAGTAAGATCAAAATGTAGCTCTAAGTCTCCAGTTTCTGACTCTCTCCAGGGCAAACCAGATGTTTTAACCTGCGGTTTTATTCAACCACATCATAACAAGCTAACAAGCTGGTATTAAATCAAAAGCAGGTTGTGTTCTTTCTTTCTCTGAAGTCTCCATGAAGCTGTTGTTTTATATCTGCAGCATGCCCGTCATTCTCTTTCTCTTACTTTGGAAAAGCTGCCAAGTTACCGTGCCCCTGCTCTCTTCTCCTCAGATCCCATCATCAGTACTCCCGTCATGTGGAGACTCTTCCAGACACACCATCTCTCCTGTCCCATGGGAGAAACATCAGGCGGTAGGTGAAAAAATCACAGGAGTAACTTGGCTCTGGATGGTGAGAAGCACTGGCTAATGAAGCTATGCTGTCATGGACATCAGGAGAATTGATCAGCTTTGTTGTCTCGCTGATTGATCGGAAGATAATGGGCTTGTTTTTGGAGAGGGGGTGTAGTTATGTTTAGACCTCTTTTCTGATTGAATCAAGCACCGTGGGGCTGTTGCTGGAAGGTTTTGCATGTTTGTCCGTAAATCAAGAAATATTTCCCTGGTTTTAGTTCAAAGAAGATATTATCTGGGGATCAGAGCTTCTGTTTGTGTGTTTGTGTGTCCGTGCTCTCTTATTGATTGGTTTGTGGAGACTCATGAGAAAACCAGAGGCGTCTTTGAAGTAGTCACTAATGTTTTTTTATGTGTGTTTGATTTGATAAGGTTTTTTAAAAACTTACTGGGTTGACTAGATGGGCAAGTTTTAATAAATTAGCAGTGCCAGACGGTTGCTTAAAAAAAAGAGGGAAAAAAAACTAACAGAGGAGACAAACTTTGCCATTGTTCATTATTTATTGTGCATGTCTGATGACGGTGCATTTTAGTGGCTCTTGTTAGGAGGGGAAAGTACAATTCTCTTGCTCTCCTGAGCAGCCATAACTCAAACGGCTAAATGTTTCATCCAGATCCGATTAGCTCGCTCAGCGTATGCCCAGGAGGAATTCATTTGAAGAAAATGTGAAAAAAAAATTGATTTAGTTTTGTTTTTTGGAGCCCTGGTGTTTCTACCAGTTTACTTTCTCTCTTTTTCACTCTTGTCTTCTCACTTCTGTTTCTGACATACTCCTTATGAATATCGTCATCGGTCTTGGTAATTTTTATATTACAGATAATGAAAGAATAAACTGAACCACACTTTTATTTACTGCTGCTGTTACAGAGCAGAGTGAATGAAAAGAAGTCGATGTGCAGCTCATGTATAAGGTTGGACACCTTGAGTGTTTTCTTCTGTTTTGTCTTTGAAGTCAGCGTCCTTTATTTTCTTTTTCTCTTCAGTTGCTCTTTTTTTTTTTCCAACACTCAGATTTAGACATTCACCTCATCTTTCTGTCTGCTGGTATGTTCAAGAGGTAGTATTCACTTTGATAGAAGAAGGTATTTGTGTGTGTGTTGTCTGGTGTGTGGGTGGGTGGTTGTCTGTGTGTGTCATCATTGCTGTGGGAAACAGATCCTGCGTTTCATTGATTGTACAGTGGACTGAGGCTTGTTGGTAGGAAACAAATCCTTTGTGTTTATCATTGATGTTCATTGTTTACGACACAAATATGTCAGAGTGAATAATTAGCCAGCCAGTGGGACTCAGGTTGTTTAGATTTTGGTTTGTAAGACAATGATGTGTAGCTTTTAAATCAATCTGTGTACAAAAAACTACGGCGGTGGCTGAAATGATAAACGCGCATCGTATTCAAAAACGCTGCACATTTGGAAGCAAAAGTAAATGCAATGGCTAAAGCATGCTGCAAAAGAAACAAACACGCCGTAAGAAGAAAAACAACTGCATCAACATCAAAGGCACAGCAATGTAACTTCCCCTAGGGATCAATAAGGTTTTCCGATTCTGATTCTTTTTAACCAAAATAAAACTTTAGTCAGAAACACACACAACCAGAAAACAACCACTAACACAGAAATGCTGAGAGTTCAGCCTCAAGTGGAAGTTCTCCAGGCCTGTGGGGGGCGCTCTGTGGTACAGCTCAGCAGAGAGAGACAGACAAAGAAAGAGGCAAGACAGCATTGCTAACTTAGCGACTCTTCAGATACCCGTAACCACTTTTGATTTTTTTTTTAATTAATAAAAGTGAATTGCAACAAATCTAGTGACTTTTTTGGAGTTTGGAGACTGATGTGAAAGCAAGTATTAGTCTCCAGCACAAGGGGCAACATCAGGTTAGAAAAAATGAAGCTTATGCGGAAGTGCCAAAAGTTGCTGTTTATCAAGAGTCTGCTTGAGGCTGGCTGCAGAAAGACCCAAAGTCACGTAGACTTTTACAGCATTAAAAGTGTATTTATGGCCTGGTTCATATAACAGCGCGGGTCTAAAACGCTGATTTTACTATCGGCACACACTGCACGGTGAGTGAAGATTTTCAAACTCGTCGGTTGAGAAATTATCCAGATCGTTAAACTCACTGCTGACGTCATTGCAAATGTGGCTGCGACTGCAAATTAGCTTCATTTCATGGTTTCAGGAACAGACGGGTGACATATTTTTTTATACAGTTCATGCTCCAGCACCGCTGCTGCCGTGGGCCTTTCCCCTACAGACAGGTCCTCCTCACTCGCAGCTGTAGCCAGAGCAGGTAACTGTATGTATATGAACCGTGCATATACTTGTCTCTTTACGGTCACGTTTACCAGTACTAAGCTTGGATAAAGGAGGAAGAGTTGAAATTTTGACAAAAAAAAAACAAGAATCAACAGAAGAAAGTTCATTTATAGCTGAAACATATTTTACACATTTTTGTCTCTCTAATGCTGTTATTCCCCTGTCTTACAACATTAATGGCTTATACAAATTGGGCAATGGTGTCTAGGGTTGGGTACCTTTCACATTTGAAATGATATGGTACTGATGCCCGGTACCTGGTAATCGATACAGGTACTCAGCAGTACCAATTTCCGGTACTTTTTTCTGTTTACGTGGTTAGAAATATCAATTTGTTTAATAATAAAATAAAAAAAATTCAATTTTACATATTTATTCTTCAGTACATACCCTTGCAATGCTGTGTTCATGTCCAGCATGGAAAATCTCTAACTCCTCCTCACCTTCACAGTCACAAGGATGCGTTTAGGTACCTAAACATGGTATCTTTTAGGTGTAGCTGAATTGGTACCCAGTACTTTTGACAGAATTCGGTCAGTACCTATAAAAGTATCGAATTTGGTTCTCTGAATGGCATCATTTAATATCTTCAAGCAACTCCTGGGACAGCAATAGTGACTCTCCTTACTTTGGAGTTGGCAACACCGCAAGGTGGGTGACAGTGTTTGTTTAAACTTGAAAAGGTGGATTCAAGTTATAATAGTATGATATACATAATATTATCGAAATCTGCAATATTGTTTATTGATAATTTATCCTAAAAAAGATACTGAGTACTATAACTGCTCTAAAATAAAGTTAGGGAGAAATTCTTCCTCTGACACAGACATGATCAACTTGTGTGCACCTTGTCTCACATTTTGTTCACTGATGCGACTCTCTGTGACTCCACTCACCTGTAAACATTATAATTTAAGTGGAGGACGATGTTCTGTCAATGGTGGAGTTATTGATTTCACACTTGGAGAACAAATGGCTTCCATGTTTGAAGTAATGATTTTTATGCCCCCGACCTCACTTTGATCGTTACTGCTTTCATTTCATATTTCTGTCAAAAAAACAACACTGTAGGAGAACAATTTTTATTGTCTGTTTAAAAACATTAAAGTGTAAATATCTATCAGCAGTCAGTGTTACTGCTTCTTGTCTTTACGAGTTAACTCAAAACTTCAGAGATAAATTGAAAAGACTTGTTTATCTACTAATACTTTTTGGTCGCTTACAATTCCAGTTAAAAAGACTGTGGACAAGTTTCATTTCCTGTCTCCTGAATATGAAAAACATATTTGAAGATATTTTTTTTACTGGTTTTTTTACTACAGGGCAGATCAATCAATAATGGCCGAAATTAGATTGCCTCAGTTCAGCCATCCCCATTATTTCTCTATAATTGTGTTACATTACACAAGCGGAAAAGGGCCGTGTTACAATTAGTCTGTCATACTATTTCACCTCAAATGGCCTCTCTCTAACTAATGTATCTATTCTTTTATTTATGACCAAGTTTGCTCATTTCTATTCTACCATCCATTTTCTGAATCCACTTACCCTAATTCATTTTCCTCTCATTACATAATATCCTCTGTTTTCAATGAGAGGAGCCTCTCCGGGTGTCTGCCTGTGTTTGATTCTCTGACGCTTCTACCTGTAATCCTTCTCTGGAGTCGAGCGTTCACCTTGTTGTTAGATTTGTAGGTGTTTGAATCGATGATCAGTCCATTTATACTGGATAAAACCTCTGCTCTGTTGTAGCATTATTAAAAGATAAAGGGAAACATTTCTCACGACTTTATCTCCTAATTAGCACACAAAGCTGGCAGCAGGCTGTCAGATGTTGAGGCATAGAGGGGCCTCAGGGAAGAGACATCCCCCCTGGATGGTTTGTGGTAAATTCAGACAGAAACAGAGCAGTGAGGCACTCTCAGAACCCACCGGCTGTTATCAGACAATGACATGTGCCTCTGGTGTGGCCAGCTTCTTTGTATTTTGATGTAGTTAATGCCGGGAGCATGGATAGACTTAGCCTGCCCAAATGTACCTCAGCTGTCAAAAAGTTAGGAAGGACAGAAGGAATAATGACTTGATGAATCTCCACTGAGCTGATATCAGGGTGTCAAAGGCTCATGAAGATACCTGTAACCTGCATTAAAATATAACCTCACATCCCAACAAATGTGACTCCATGAAAAACATTTCTAACAACAGGCTTTAAAGTTTTGAAAATCATTGAGACCAACATTAATGGAAAATCATCAGGAATGGCAAGTAAATTATAAATACTCTGTAACGGTGCTAAAGTAGATTTTTTCAGATACTTCTTACTTTTAGAACAGAGGTGGTCAACCAGTCAGAGACCTAGAGCCACAAAAATCACCATGGTACCACAAAGAGCCACATCACACGTGGTCTTACAAACGCACCTCCTCTCACATATTAACGAAATGACATAAAATGATAATCAATACATTTTCATCTATCTATCTATCTATCTATCTATCTATCTATCTATCTATCTATCTATCTATCTATCTATCTATCTATCTATCTATCTATCTATCTAGATAAATAGCACATGAGCGATTGAGAGGAGCACATGAGGAGAACAGAAACTTAAGCATCAATCTCATCACCCAAGTATTGATCAAAACTGATCCCAACATTGGCATTAATATATCAATATTTTATATTGATCAGCACACCACAACTCATAACAATATATAGATCTATATAAATATATAGATCTATATATATATTTTTGAGGAATGGATCGAAGACCTGCACACCCAAAGACAAAGAGCCACATGTGGCTTGCAAGCCACAAAGGTTGGCCACCCCTGTTTTAAAAGTATCTATTTTCTGACAATTTTTAACTATATTTATAAAGATAGAGATAGATAGATAGATAGATCACATCTGCTACTCTGTCCACACCTGTTACACCATTACTGTTTGAGCAGCTGCATGAAATAAACAATGGTGAGTGTCCCACACAGTCACAGGAGCACCCATTGGCCAGAGGAGCTTAGTTTTTTTCATCTGTAGTCCCTGGGTGTGGCGGATAAAGACATGTTTCTGTATGTGCTGCTTTATTTACAGTCCAATTACAAACCAAAGAAGCTGTTACAAGCTGATTAATCATATTTTTGTGATACTTTAGGGGGAATATACTTAAAGAGCTCATGCTGGGATCAAAAGCAATCAAGTTATATCTGTAAAGTAAATGCTTTAATTTCTTGGTTTATTAGATCTTCAGGTCTTTTGCTTCAGTTCATTTGCATAAAACAGAAATGAGAGATTTTGTTTGGATTTACTTACAATCAACAGGTCTTTAATTTTTCCAAAATAAAAACATCTTAATGCAGATAAAAAACAGTTAGCTCTGAAAGGTGTGTCTTTAAGGGGAAAAGAAAACACTCTTCAAGTGCTTTTTTCTACACTTTTATACAGAAGCTGTGAAGAGATCAGTGAAGCTCAGATGATTAGAAGGACACAAATCCTATGTTTAGGTCTGTTATGCTAAGCAGAAAACAATAAGAGTGATGGTTGAGTAATGAAAAGAAATCAGGAATCAAAAGATGAAAGTTCTCTGGGAACCAAACACGTACAGGATGGAGCTGCTTCACTCACAGCTGAAGAAAGTGTTCAGATAATTTTTTTCCTAATCAACATTCATGTGGACTCGCTTGAACACGCTGCAGTCAGGCTGTCACCACAGCCCTGTTTGTGTGTGTGTGTGTGTTTGAGTGTGCATGCCGTGGGATGGACCTACAGCACAGAAATGATGACGCTGATGGAGAGGGACTGCAGAATGAATCCCTGCACGTTAACTGTCATTTTTTTCTCACTGTAAGTTAATGTGTTTTTTCTGTTTGGACGCCTGGAGGTTTTTTTTTTTTTTTTACTGAATATGAGCAGCTTCAACTTTCTCCATCTTTCTCTTGTTTTCCTTGTAGTTGTCATGGAAACCACTTGGCCCTCTTAGCATAAGTTGCACTGAGGGTCACCCAGGACGCTCATCGCCTTAGTTACCATAGCTTCATTAATGAGATTTAGGTGCCTCAGGGATTGTTTAAGATGTGTGACATTTACCTACAATCCCCAGGGTGCATTGGCAGAGATATTGATGAGAATTGATGTGAACAGAAGAGGTGACTATATGCACCACCAGCCTCCGTGACTGTAGAAACTCTATGGTATAGATGCTGTCAGTAAATGCCTCAGGGGTTGGAGGTGGATCTCTGCGCCTGTGCTCTGTGTTGTGGAGCTTTCAGTGTTGGAATTGATTTATAGCTTAGTGTGGGATTCAACCCACTCACTGCAAATTAGGCCTTGTAGTCTAAGTAATTATTTTTACACTTAATTGCCTTTTTTCTTTTCTATAGTGAAGCAGATTACTCAGCTTTTCTTCAGGTCGTTCCATCATGTCACATTGTTTAATCCAGACGTTATTACTCGGCCTGCCTGGTCAACATTGAATGTTTCAGCTCAACACGCAGTTGATCGTAATTATGAGACACTTTATGGAGTCAGAAGTTTTTTTATTGTTTTGTTTTAGTCACCAACATAATTTTTTTTTTATCATTGCATTCAAATATTATCAGTTTGTTTTCCAGGAAATGTTTAACTTTTACTTTTTATTGAGCAATGTAAAACTGAACATATTGGAATACAAGTTTTTTACTGTAGATACTGGATCACCTCTCTTTCCCTATGTCTCTACTGTTTCTATTATCAGTGTCAGAAGTGGTAACTAAAACTTTAAAGTGAACTGATTTTCCCTCTGTTTAAAGAGGGGTATTGTGCTTTTTAAATATGTTTTTTTTTTGAATGACACTGTCTTTACTAAGAGTTAAGGTCAATAATCCGGTTTCGGAAACAAGCAGAGTAACCCGTTTACAAGCGTGAGCAAACAGAGTAGACAGTATCCAGATCAAAACAGTGACGCACAGACAACAAACGGGGTTATTGGTTTTCATCCCTTTTATTTTATCTATTCTATTTAACCACTAGCAGAGCTAGCACCACCAGCCTTCAGCCCTCCTTGCAGGGACCTGCCAGCACTAGTTACTATGACAAAAATGTTAAAAAAGTTTAACATGATATTGATTCTGGAAAGAATAATTATGAGGAATAATTGTGTAGTTTTTTGTTTTTTAGATTGGGGTTTTTAAGGCTGGGACCATATGCTATTCTCGTGAGTCTCATTTACGATTTTTGGGGTGCTGATTCGATTTGAATTGTAATTCTTTGATATTTTTGAATTTTTGCGATTTTTAGTTTGCTTTTTTGACACCTGAAAATGTGAAAAAGTTATATTATGGTGATAATGCCCACAGACTTTATCAGAAGCCATATTTTCCCATAAAATGCACATCACGCCAGAGAAACATTTCACCCTCTGCTGGAGAAAAGTGGCAACTTTTTGTTCAAATCCAGTTCATTTAGAGCTTTGACCCCAACCCTATGTGTCCTGACAACATGCTGGATCTCAGTCTGATCTCAGGTGTAAGAGATGAGATCTGTTTGTACACTTGTTGTTGTTTGTATTGCGGTTTGTTTTCTCCTTGTCAAGCCGTCAAAACAAAGAGAAAAATGAGGCTTTTTCCACTATTCACAGTTAGTTATATCTTCTGTAAAGTTGATCCACCCGGTTTGACAGCTGGCTTTTTTAAATTGGTGCACAGTTACTTGCCTCACATGTTGAAAATGTCTGAAATGGAGTTTAACACATCATGAAGTAATCTGGAGATTTTTTGTCCTTTGATCTTATATTTAGCCTTCTCAAGCTCGTTCAAAGTCTTTCTCATCATGTCAAACTTCCAGCTGTCAGAGCTTTGAGTGCAGCAAACAGATTCAGTCTAAGTCTTTTAGCATTTTCGCCTGTTTTGATGTTATTAATGGAGTAACGACACGTCTGTTTATCTAATAAAGCATTTATAGTGGGGCTTAGGCATGAGCTGCCTGTCTTAAAGAGAATTTTCTCACTTCATTTTCTCTGCTGCTGGAGGTCTTTGCTCCAACTTCTCCAGTGCAAAAATAAGGACAGAGCAAAGGAGAGAGGGAGCAAATCCCAGAACTGTACGGAGAAAAAAAGCAGTAGGGAACATTGAGCAGAGAGAGCCGTGAGTCAAAGACAAGCAGAGAGCGCGGAGTGACAGGAAGCAGAAAATCAGTACACGCTGTTCATTACGGCTCTGTTGCTCCGTCTCTTTCTCTAACAGACATCCACACTCTCATGGTTCGAGGTAAAGCCAGCGTGAAGGAGACGGACAAAAGACTGAGAGATTAGACACATTACATTTAATGGTGATTAGCTTGCTGTTATTCAGACCAGTGACTGACAGGTCTGAGTGTTAGAGGAGTAAAAGAATCAAAACTGGGGGAAGAAAAGAAGAGGAAACCATGTCTTAGGTATATGAGTCCATCTATGTAAGGATCTATTGTTAAGTACAAAAACAAGAACAGGAAAGTAAGTGAGAAAAAAAAAAAGAAGACAGTGGGCGGACGTGTGAGACCGAGGGTGAGGAAGAAGGGAAATATTTGCTGTTTAATTTGCCTCCTCTTAATTATACTGTATGTACCACACTGTCAGTCAGGGCAGGGTTTGACAGACACTGTAGAAACAATTAATCTGTTAATTAATCTGTTGTTTAATGAGCGGAGATGGATTGACAGGTGTAGGGAAACGTGGGCGATTGTGTGAGAGATAGATGTGACGAAAGCGACCTGAGAGGAATGAGACACGAGGGAGGAAGGGTGAGGAGGGAGAGATGCTCGTAGACCAGAGGGAAGGAAAAAAAAAAGAGGGAGAGAGTGGGATGCATATTTCATTTTGAGTCGAGCTCATTTATAATGAACTAAAACTAAGAGTGGGGGAGGACAGAGCGAGGAACAAAGGTTAGGACAGCGAACAATAAAGCAGAGATAGAAAAAAGGAGGGGAGGTGAGAGAGGCTAATGCTGTTGCTATGACGATGGTTAGCATCAGGGCTGTTACATAAAAGTGGCCAGCAGCACCCTTCATCAATTTACTCGCAGCAAGGGTCCTCATCTGCTGCTGATCACTCTGTGAGTGTGTGTGTGTGTGTGTGTGTGTGTGTGTGTGTGTGTGTGTGTGTGTGTGTGTGTGTGTGTGTGTGTGTGTGTGTGTGTGTGTGTGTGTGTGTGTGTGCTTTTCAAACCCTGCTGAAAAGAATGGAATCTATGTGCTTTTTTGTTTCTGTATTGACTTGATGGCTTCAGAGGAATGAAGGCCTTGACCACCTGCAGCCACACTGAGATGTCAGCGGTCACAGCAGGAGTAATGGTGTTAGCATGAAGCTACGATTCATTTTATATCCTAATTATGTGCAAGGTGTAAGTTGGAGTAGGGGAACCCGAGACAATGATTTTCAATCGTGAAGCATAACAATGTGATGGCGATGTGCCAAAGCACGGAGATCATAAAACCAGCTGTAGTGCACATTCTATCACTAGCAGTGCCGCCTGTGCCATATGTCTGCGTGCCCAAGCACAGCTGGATCCAAAGATTTTTTTTCTCTGCCGAATTACACCATTTGCTAATCCCGGTGTAACGGCACTGCAGACATACAAATGAACCACTCAGAGCGAGCTGTAGGCAGTGTCTTGGTGTGTTTATTTCCCTCCCCGTTTGATCCCCACCTATCTAAGAGAAAGTGAAAAGTAAAGGAGAAAGTGAGGAGTTGGTCCTCAAAATAAACTTTATCTCTGTAATATGGAACTGGTTTGGGTTCTCCCAAAGCAGCGCAACACAAACAACAATCATTTACAAGGTTTGTACCTTTGACAGAAACACAACTAACCCTTTGAACCACCCGAAGAGACAGCACCCAAAACAGTATAAAGAAAGTCAAAAAGCAAGGAGATCAGCAGCCACACCGTCATTCATGCAGCCAAAACAACTTGTATAGTTATTGGATAAGGGCACTTCGTTGGATAAAACAAACACTGTAAAGATGGGACTTCCATTTCTTCTAGCCTACAGTTGAAAGATGTATTAATCTTGCCCTGTTTTTTATAATACTCAACTTTACATCAGAAGATACTATTGTTGAAAATAAAATAAAAAATTTACCACGGGAAATTTGTGGACAGGAGATATTCATTCAGCACTGACATCCAGTAAGTAATATGTCCTTTTTTCCGCATGGAGGGGTCGTCACAAGCAAAGGGTCAATAACTCCTATACATGGGGCACACATCAAGGCTTTGTACACATGTAGCCAGGTATTTACAAAAACTTCTGTCCACACGTACCAAGAAAATTCACCAATAAGTGCGGCCTGAAGCATGCCAACCCCATATTTGACAGTGTTTTTCAGACATGAAACCCCTGCCAGCCAATCAAAATGAACCCGTCATTCAGCTCTGATGTTTGAGAACCAAAAGCTCTGATTCCCAGCGTATACACGAACCATGAAATTGCAGTTTTCCAAAATCTTCACTTTGGCCGGAGTTGTAAGACAACATTGTTTTTAGTGACCTAAACTTGTGTGAATGACCAGCCTTAATGTATAAAAATATATGTGGTTTCCCAGAAACCTGGCTACATTTGGACATGGCCTAAAACTACAAGGTCAACAGCACTGTTTTCTGGGTAATTTTGAAGGATGGGAAAATACCAACAAGGTGTTCTTTCGAAATCAGCCAAAAATTGTGACTTTGCCGACTTTTGTCAGTTAGGAAGCAAAATGTTGCTGTTTATATTTCCAGAACAGGATGAGTCGTCTAGCATTCATGAACTGTAATCATTCCTCAACCAGGAAGTTGATCTGGGAGTTGTTTAGTACAGTCACTATTAGATGATGCATAGTGTCCAAATGATTATGCAAGTTAGCAAGTTGTATCACTCAACTGATTCTAGTATCAAGATGGCGCCGCGGATGGTCGCCTCGGTACTGCGCTCTCTCGTACTTTGTGCGTTTTTGTGTTTTTTTAGTGCACTCTGCTCTCCTTCTCTGGTCACTTACACCAGGGAAGAGCTCATAAACATTGGCCTGACATCTGGTACATTTTTTCCACCGGTTTTCACTGAACCAGGGAACTTTACAGATGTTTTGGTCGGAGGAGCAGCAGCTCTGTATGGAGTTTACAGAAGACGCCGGCGCGGGAAGCGAGCAGGCGCGCTCGTGAAACTGAGGCAGCGGGGATTACGCACTGCGCTCCCGTCTATCCACCTGGCCAACGTCCGCTCTCTGTCAAACAAGATGGATGAACTGCTGCTCCTCAACAGGAAAAACTCAGACTTTGGCAGATCCGCCGCCCTGTGTTTCACTGAAACTTGGCTCAGTGAACACATCCCCGACAGCGCTCTACATCTGCCCGGCTTCCAGCTCCTGCGCGCGGACCGCGTAACGGAGCTCTCAGGGAAGACGAGGGGAGGCGGAACATGCTTTTATATTAACGAAGGTTGGTGTACAGATGTCACAGTGTTGAAGAGGACATGTAGCCCCCAGTTGGAATCCTTTTTCATAAACTGTCGCCCGTTTTATTCACCGCGGGAGTTCTCCTCGTTTGTGCTGGTCAGTGTTTACATTCCACCTCAGGCGTGCGTAACAGAGGCGCAGCAGCAGCTCGCCGACCAGATCACAGACGTGGAGAGGAAGCATCCAGACTCCCTGCTCATCATTTTAGGGGATTTTAACAGAGCAAACCTCAGTCATGAACTCCGAAAATACAGACAGCACGTCACGTGTCCCACCAGGGACGCGAACATTCTCGACCATTGCTACACCACAATAAAGGACTCATATCGCTCTGTTTCCCGTGCAGCTTTAGGACTCTCTGATCACTGTCTGATCCACCTTATTCCTACCTACAGGCAGAAATTAAAATCTGCAAAGCCTGTAGTGAAGTCAGTGAAGAAGTGGACGGACGAGTCAAGGCAGGAGCTCCAGGCCTGTTTTGACTGCACAGATTGGAGCGTCTTTGAAGCTGCAGCCACAGACATTCATGGACTTTGTGACACTGTGACATCTTACATCAGTTTTTGTGAGGACCTGTGTGTGCAAACCAAGACCTTTCGCACATACAGCAACAATAAACCTTGGTTTACTGGGAAACTGAGGCAGCTTCGCCAGGCCAAGGAGGAGGCCTACAGAAGTGGGGACAGGCTCCTGTACAAGCAGGCCAGGAACACACTGACAAAGGAGATCAGTGCAGCTAAGAGGAGCTACTCTGAGAAGCTGAGAAGACAATTCTCAGCTAACGATCCTGCGTCGGTGTGGAGGGGCCTTCAGGAGGCTGTCAACTACAAGAGACCATCCCCCCACCCTGTGGAGAACCCTCATCTGGCTGAGGAGCTGAATCTGTTTTACACCAGGTTTGAAACAGACTCCTTCACACCCCCCACTCATCCCATCAACAAAAGACTACCTGCCCCCCTGGACAGCTCCCCCCCCTCTGCAACCCCACCCGTACTGACGATCCGTGAAGAGGATGTGTGCCAGCAGTTCCAGAGACAAAAGATCAAGAAGGCTCCAGGACCTGATGGTGTCTCCCCCTCATGTCTGAGGGCCTGCGCGGACCAGCTGGCCCCCATCTTCACCCGGATCTTCAACAGATCTCTGGAGCTGTGTGAGGTGCCCTCCTGCTTCAAACGCTCCACCATCATCCCAGTCCCAAAGAAACCCTCCATAACAGGACTGAATGACTACAGGCCCGTCGCCCTGACTTCTGTAGTCATGAAGTCTTTTGAACGCCTGGTGCTGAGTTACCTGAAGGACATCACAGGACCCCTGCTGGACCCCCTGCAGTTTGCCTACCGGGCAAACAGGTCAGCTGAGGATGCAGTCAACATGGGACTGCATTACATCCTACAGCACCTGGACTCTGCAGGGACGTACGTGAGGATCCTGTTTGTGGACTTCAGCTCGGCATTCAACACCATCATCCCTGACATCCTCCACCACAAGCTCTCCCACCTCTCTGTGCCACCCCCCACCTGTCAGTGGATCTCCAGCTTCCTGACTGGCAGGACCCAGCAGGTGAGGCTGGGGTCCATCACATCCAGCACACGGACAGTCAACACCGGCGCCCCCCAGGGGTGTGTGCTCTCCCCACTGCTCTTCTCCCTCTACACTAATGACTGCACCTCAAGGGACCCCTCTGTGAAACTCCTGAAGTTTGCGGACGACACCACCATCATTGGTCTCATCCAGGATGGTGACGAGGCTGCTTACAGACAGGAGGTGGAACAGCTGGTCCTCTGGTGTGGTCAGAACCACCTGGAGCTGAACCCGCTCAAGACTGTGGAGATGACAGTGGACTTTAGGAGAAACCCCCCTCCTCCGCCCCCCCTCACCATTCTGAACAACACTGTGTCTACTGTGGACTCCTTCCGGTTCCTGGGATCCACCATCTCCCGGGATCTGAAGTGGACCTCCCACATAGACTCCATCAGGAAGAAGGCACAGCAGAGGTTGTACTTCCTCAGACAGCTCAGGAAGTTCAACCTGCCCCAGGACCTGCTCATCATCTTCTACACCTCCATCATTCAGTCTGTCCTGTGCTCCTCCATCTCGGTTTGGTTTTCCTCAGCCTCCAAACACGACAGGCACAGACTGCAACGAACTGTCAGGGCTGCAGAAAAAATCATCGGAGTCAGCCTGCCCTCCATCCAGGACTTGTACAGGTCCAGGACCAGGAAGCGGGCTGGCAACATCTCTGCAGACCCTTCACACCCCGGACACAAACTGTTTAAACTGCTCCCCTCTGGTCGGCGTTACAGAGCTCTGTGCGTCAAGACATCCAGACACAGGAACAGTTTCTTCCCCCAGGCCGTCACTCTGATGAACACTTAACCTGCTTTAAAAAAAAACTCATATACCTCATGTACAGCCACAGTCTCTCTGTTTCTGTTTCTATTGCACATCCATCTTCCATTCCCTGTTGCAAGTTGCACATTTTTTATGACATTTATTCAGTGCACTATTTTTCCTAACTTAAATTGTGTATATATTTTTGTATTTACTCTGTGCAGAGTTCTTTATTTAATATTGTAATAATTATTATTCTTTCTCTACTACTTAAACTCTATTTTTCTACTCTTGTTAATTCTATCCACGTTTGTACTGAGAGAGTGCAGTTTAAACCGGAGTCAAGTTCCTTGTATTCTTGAAAATACTTGGCCAATAAAGGTGATTCTGATTCTGATTCTGAATTTTCACTGGGTGAGCAGAACCCCAATGCAGTCTAGATTAACACAGATAGATTGGAACTTTTAATAGTCAAAGTAACATGAAACAAGGAAATAAATACGCAAATAATAAGAAATGCGTGCATGTATTAACTAAGGCGTTGGCTGATGAACACATTTTAAATATTCACAGCCAAATTTTCATTTTTACCTGATTCTTGAGGAAGTACAAGACTCTTTCTCAGTGTGTCTTTGGTTTACCACCACAGAAACATTTACAAACAGGCTCCCTCACGTCAAAGATAAATAGAAAATATTATCATAACGTAGGTTTCATCCTTTAATCCCCTGATCCTAGACACAGATGTAGCTCTGTAATCCTTGTGATTAATTACAGTTGAACTGAAATAAACAGTAATAATATTCCTGCTGCAAATGAATATTATTTAGGTTGCACAATATTGCAAACAGCAGAGATTTGGATGAGCCAGTATCTCTTACAGATAAACACAGGCTGGTCCGAGGGAGAAAAGTCCTACTGGGAATGACAGTTTGATGACATGACACAAGATTGAAGTAATTCATCACAGTGGAGGACTTAATTATGAAGTAGGTGCAGTACTCCAAGAAGTTTCTGTCAACAGTCAGTAAGGGTTGGATATTATGTGCCTGAGTTCTTGTTTTAAACAACTTGGATTGGTAAATAGGAGAAAATCTGACCATGAATTTGTAATGCCTGATAATTTTTACATGTTTTTTTCCTCGGTGATATACAGATGATAAAAACATTACAGCTGGACACCACTCTGATATTAAATTACCAGTCAGGATGTTTATCAGGATTATCCACAGGGTTTAATACCTGACCTCATTACGTTGATGCAACAATCCTGTAAATCTATTAAAGTCATGAAGATGATAGTCATGAAAACATTCAAACTGATTAATGTCAGTTTTAGAGCTGAATGGTTGTTTGGCTTCTGGGCTGCACATTGAACAGCATGCTAATTTACATGCAAACTTCACTTTGGATCAACAGATGATTGTGTTTCTGCAGGTAACATTGAAGCTATGTTAGTTTTTTTTCTTGAAGTAAAGCAACACAAAGCACAATCTTTTTTATTTCCCTAAAGGTCCCATATTATGCAAATATCATTTTATTAAGTCTTCTAGTGAAATTTGTGAGTCTTTGGCTGTCCTCCCAGCCCACAAAATGTGATATTTAACGACATAACCTGTACTTAGTAGTGCTTGTGAATGTAAAATCCTGACCTAAAACGAGCTGTTTGGATTTTGGGGATTTGCCGACATCAGCGATTCCCTTTATTGACCAATCAGGAGCAAGTCTGACCTGATTGGTCCACCGGAGCAGAAACCCCTGAACATTCTCCCCGCCCCTCCCCTCTGGAGATTTCTCTCCAACAGCGGGGAGGAGAATGCCAAAGTTGAAGAGCCATCACTGCTCTGTTTTTGGCTGTAAACAGCCACATAGTTCCATGCTCAAGCTTCCCATCTCGGAAGAAGACAAGACTAACTGGCTAGAGTTCGTTTATCAAGGAAATGTACCAGCTACACTCTGTAAAACTGTGCATGTGTGTGCTAGTCACTTCACGGCTGACTGCTTTTCCAACTTTGGATAGTACAATAGATGGCTAGTGAATAGACTGGTCTTGAATCCAGACGCATTACCAACCATCCACCAACAAACCTCGGACCCTGGAAATGTGAGTATTTTAAATGCTGTGTGCTGTGGAGCAGATGTAAGAGCTTTTCCTCAGTGTCCCCCTGTCTCTGTGTTAGCTTCAGGATGCTAACTTAAGCTGCGGTTACCCTGTTGTTTTAGTCTGTAATGTTACGGTAAACAAGCTTCGCAGTTTTCTAAACATTGTGCACTTGAAGCTCGTGGCACCGCTCTCAGTGAAGCAGAAGGCTGGGGCGGTAACAGTGGTGGCTCATTTACGTATGAAGGTCACGCCCACTAAATCAGACTGTTCTGAACAGAGGGGCTATGAGATCATGAAAACAATGCTGCTGTGCTTGATTTACCAAAACATGTTACTACCATTTCATGAAGACATCAATGATCCATATTAAACCACAGAAAAGGAGCATAATATGGGACCTTTAAGATCAAGGCGGCACCAAAAGACAGAAATCTATTTGTCATTTCAGTTTTCCTGTCATATTTGATGCATGGCACATTTTAAAATTAAAAAATCAAAGCTTTCAGCTCAAAGCACAACTGAGCAAAGACAGCCAAGACTCAGAAAAATGATTTCTGACTGATAAAATCTGTTACAGAGCAAAGATTGACAAGATGTCCTTAAATGCCAGCTGTGCTGACCTCCCACACCCACAGGCCAGATCTGACACATTTGCCTCATTAGTGGTGAGGATGTGTGAAGTTTTTCTGTCATCATATCCATCTATCAGCCCAGTTGTCTGATGTGAAAAGATATTTACTGGTTCCTAAGGTCACTGATGCAGCTTCATGCTCTTTTCAATGAGTATTTGATAAACTGAATCATTGTTACAGAAAAATAAAATGTCAACAGCTGATGGAGATTACTTTTTTTCCCTTTTGAGCCCCCCCCCCAATCGATAAATAAATATTAAAATTGATCCTAACTAAACTGCATGTAAGCAAACTTAAGACAATCTATCAAGCATACAGACATAAACAGACATAATTTCATACATTTACCCACAGAGTTTACAAGCCTAAACCCTGAGTGCAGCATTAAGTTACGTTACCCCTCCACATGATGTAGAATTTGTGTTTTTTTACAGATAAATCCCTGAAAAATCCCATATCTCTGTTAACAGCTCCTGCACATCTGTAGCCAAATTTTGGCATCTGACTTATTTTCAGTTCTGCTTGTAGTCTGACTGTTGTTATTCACTATTTTCAGTTTGGTTATAAGCAGGAAACAGTTCATGCACAGAGAACAGGAGCATGGTATACTGTTAAACAGCATTAATTTAGATTCCTATTGCCTGATCTCTAAGAAGAGAAGGAAGAACCAAGCATTAGCATCTTCTTTCTTGATTTGTACAGCATCTTTAAAAAAGGGGTTTACATAGTGCCCCAACAGACAAACAAAAACATTCGAATGAGAAACCAAATACACAGTCACACAAACAATGAAATTATTCAAAATATGTTCCAACCAGAGTGAAGAAAAGACAACAAGAAAATCCAGCCAACACTATAAACCTAGACAGCATTCAAACCCAAACAACGCATCAACACGGAAAGGGAAGTCATTGCCCAAATAATTTGTTGCTCACCAGAAGCACTTTCCTTTCCAACAATGGCAAACCTAAGGGTTCTAAAACTGCAAAATAAAAGATAGATTATAATTAAACAGAAGAACATCTTCACATCACATTTAGCTGGCACATTAATGCATACTTACTTTTAATCTGTCTGTTTGCACCGCTGAAAAAATGAGGCACAAGGGAAACAAGTTAATGCAATATATCTGGAGACCTTAAGGCAAATTTCCACCACTGTGAATATAAAAATCTATTCTTATACAACCAAACAACATCCCCTTCTCCACAGCCAGACACTCTGAATTTCAATATGCTCTGAGCCCAAACCAGCAGACACACCATTGTCCTGAGCATTATTATCCCTTACTATTACCGATGGTCCCTGGTCACAGCAGCCTCTGCCATCAGTGTGTAAATGTGGTGTGAATAGGTGAATGAGACTAAAAGCTCTGTAAAAACTAGAAAAAGTATTTTAAAAGTATGGGTCCCTTTACTTTTCAGTCCCCCTGCCTTTATATACAATATACATTGTGTAACCTGATTGCTGCTTTCTTCGTAACTGTGGGCGCTTAAATGTCATGCCTTAGTTTTATTGTCGATTGTATGTTTGTAGCCATGAAAGCAGTTGCATTGTTTATGACGTGTTGAATTAATTTCTCCCCATCAAAAACACAGAAATAAAATGATATTCACCACAGACTGTAAAAAAATAAAAAATGAAAATGGATGTTATCTTGCTTGGCTCAAAAACTACTCCCCCTGGTGGCTGGCTGTAGTATAGGTAAAAAAAAATCCATCTCCCCAGCCTTTCCAGATGGGCTGTGGTCAGACCTTTAAAAACAGATACACCTCATAGAAATGTCTCTCACATCTGATTGCTGTGGTGATTTGAAGATATTATTTGGCTGCCTTGTATTCAAGTCCTCTTTTTTTCTGATAAGTTTCGTTTTCATTAGTTATTAGAGGTGAAAACAAGGTTTTACGTTTCACGATGATTGACAGCTGCCGTTTTTGTGCATTTTTTGGGAGGTTGTAAATATATCGGAAGGTATAGGCAAGAAAAGATTACGCTCTCGAAAGAAAATGTTTCCTATATCGGTTTACCTAAAACATTTGTAAATAGAGAGGCTGTTATCAGTTTTTAATGCACTCCCGTGTTCATGATGAAGTCTCCACAGAGAACATTCAGACGACACTGGATCAAACTTTTAGAGCAGATTTTTTTAAGGAACCTGTATTGAACACAGGATTTACTGTGAAGATGATTAGATGATATTGATCCTCACTAGTATATTATCATAGAAACGTGAACTGTGTGCGAAAAAGTTCAACTTCAATTTCATAACAAAAGACATTCATTTACATGAGATCACAACCTATGTGCTCGTCTCGTGGTACAAATAAGGATAAACCTCTGGTCTACACGTGCGTAATTGCGCACGATCCACACACTTCAGCTCCACTCCCTCCTCAGTCTGTCACAGGTTCAGGCTGGAGTCTGCAGCTCCTTTCAGAGCTCAAACACATATGAAAAAGCACATTTTCAACGTTTCTGGACCTGAACGGAAACAATTAATAATATTGTGGCTTCTTATAGTCAGACTTCACTGATTAATTAATCAAGGTATAAACGAAGGATGTTTAAATTAAATGTTTAAAAATCTGTTGTTGTTTAGTTTGTCACATCCATGCTGCTGACAGCTGCAGTGATTTACTTGCAGATGAGTTTTTTTCTGATACGCTCTATTTTTCCGACCTCCAATCAACGCGGTGTCATTTCCTCTCTACCTGTTGCTATGGCGTTGTCGATTACTGGCATGGAGAAGTTCCCTTTTTACCTATAATGCGTCCCTCCATGCCGTAAATTCTGTGGGTTCGGCCAGATGAACCTTGAATATTTAGGGGCGTGTTATGTAAATTACGATTGATTTCAGCCGCCACATTTATCAACAGCGAACGTTGCCGTAAACTGATTTTTACACCCAGATCTGCGCCAATTCCCATGTAAGATTGATAAATGAGGGCCACTGTGTGCAATTTTTGCCTGTTTCTGTATAATTTTGCCCAGAAATATCCAGACTCAGGGACCAATCAGTGAAACCAGCTGGTGGAGTTCTTGGTTGGATAGAAAACCTGCAGCCTCTTGGACCTCCATGGCACGAGTTTGACACCTGTGACTTACAAAAATGAACGTCATCTTGTTTGGCTCAAAGTGAGGTCTCCACAAAAACTGCTCCCCCTGGTGGCTGGCTGCAGTATAGGTAAAAAAAAAAAACGGCTCTCCAGCCATTCCAGATGAGCTGTGGTCAAACTTTAAAAACAGATACACCTTGTAGAAATGTTTCTCACGTCTGATTGTTGTGGTGATTTGAATATATTATTTGGCTGCCTTGTATTCAGGTTCTCTTTGTTCTGAAAAGTTTTGTTTTCATTAGTTGTAAGAGGTTAAAAACAAGAAATATCCAGACTCAGGGACCAACTATTTTTTATTCACTTTCAGCAGGGATGTCAAACTCGTGCCATGGAGGGCCAAGAGGCTGCAGGTTTTCCTTCCAAGCAAACACTACACCAGCTGATTTCACTGTTTACCTCACCTTCAAGCAGAGAGCAGGGACTAATCAGTGAAATCAGCTGGTGGAGTTCTTGGTTGGATAGAAATCCTGCAGCCTCTTGGCCCTCCATGGCACGAGTTTGACACCTGTGACTTACAGTTTAAACCCAATTAAATGTTGTTGACACAGAAAACCTAGAAACTTTTTGTACCAAGAAAATTCACAACAGGAATCGATAAGGGAATAGATAAAGAATCAGTTTGATAAGCAGAATCAATAAGGGCATCGGTATTGACAAAATCTTATCAATTCCCATCCCTAGCAGACTCTGGCTGCTCAACGGCTGCCAATGGCAGCACCTATGACGGGGGTATTTTGGCTTCAAAACCCCACACTGGTAAGTGTCCACTCTATATACAGTCTATGATATTTACTGACAAGTTTACGCAGGGATTTGATTTAACAATCAGCTCCTTTTTTATTTCCAAGCACTGTCATTTGTTCTGTACTTGGAGTTTCCATAAGAGAAGTAGTAGCAGGAGATCAGAGCGGTGCATGAATGTGTGTCCGTTGGGGAGAGGGGGCGTTGAACTGCACACACTGACTCACACCAGGGAGCTGATCCAACAGTCCTCCAGTACCAAAACAGTCCTGTACTGCTGCCCAGAGACAAGCAGATGATGAGCTCCTACACGGGTTGCAATCATTCACATATTTCTTCTGACACCAGCAATTAGCTGAGGCACCTATGTGACCAGAAACTACAGTCTTTGTGAGAAACAGGAGGTGAAGGGAAAAAGCTGTTACTCTGGAGTCAAATGCAATATTCAGGGACATTAATTAAGAGGACAGGGCAGAGATGTGAAAGTGCTGTGTAAAACTGAAGTCTCTGTCATTAATTACTTTGAAATTTGAGCCCTCTGCACGTTCAGGCACAGGCAGGCAGAGACTGAGGAGATGGATGCAGAAGAAAGAGGGTGAGAAGAATAAATGGATAAAGCAAAGATGTGTGTGGGTGAGAGATTAAAAGGACGGACTGAAAGGTTAGCTATTCCCCTGGATGATGCTCTTGTGCTGAGCAGGGTCATTTAACCCCAGACAAAAGGGAGAAGAGACAGGGTGTTCAGGGGGGTAAAGGGAGGAATAGCATGCTAACAGCAAAGGAGGTTACAGTGACATATAGAAGAGATAAAGGGACTGAGGAGGAGGAAGATGGAAAATGGGATTAGTTCTCACTTGTCTCAGTTTCACTCTCATGTACTCCCTTCATCGTTTCTCTTCTTATCCACACTTTGAGTCCTCCTCCTTCTCTTTCTGGTCCCTTCATCTTCACAGACTGCATATCTCTTGTACGGTCGTCGGGAAAGCTGAAATGTAGAGATATAGCTAAATCAGGACTTTATGCGCTTCGAAACAGCTTTTTTTTAGTCAGCAGTTATGCATGGTGGTACTTTGAGCTAAATTCTATGATCAGCCTGCTGACATGCTCATACACTAATACTGAAAATGTGACCCAAACCGATTTAATGCAGGATGTAGATGAGACTCAAAATATGTTCCTCCTTTGTCCTGATGGCTACCATAGACTGTAAAAAAAATGGTCATCATCATGTTCGGCTCAAAGTGAGGTCTCCACAAAAACTGCTCCCCCTGGTGGCTGGCTGCAGTATAGGTAAAAAAAATAAACGTCTCTCCAGCCATTCCAAGTGAGCTGTGGTCAAACTTTAAAAAAATGATACACCTTGTAGCGATGTTTCTCACGTCTGATTGTTGTGGTGATTTGAAGATATCATTTGGCTGCCTTCTCTTTGTTCTGAAAAGTTTTGTTTTCATTAGTTATACGAGGTCAAAAACAAGGTTTTACGTCATGTTTAACGAAAATTGACAGCTGCTGTTCTTGTGTATTTTTTCGGGGATCGTAAAATATGTAGGGAGGTAGAGTCAAGAAGTGATTAGACTTACTAAAGAAAAAAGAATAATTGTTCTTTTTGTCACCCAGCTCCACTCAGATTCTTCCAGATTACCTCACAGTCTCTACTGCGCGGACTCTGGCTGCATTTGCTGCTAATGGCTGCGTCTGTGACGGAGGAATTTTGGCTTCAAAACTGTACAATGGTGAATGGTGGAGCCACACTCTTCACTCTATATACAGTCTATGATGGCTACACATAATCAGAAAAGATTAAAATCACTGAGGAGGAATTTAACAGTGGCACCTACACTACTTAGAAGGCGTGAATGTCTGCTAAAAATAGGGCTCACCAATTCTAATAGACAGTTGACAGGATGAGTGAAACCCTTAAAATTGCAAGCCACTGGGTTAGTTGGATTTATTATCCAAGATCATCATTAGATACCATCACCAGCCATCGTGTCAGTCCAAGTAAAACTGTGATAACATGTCAGTCAGAGCCTGAAATGTACCTATAATGGTGTTAAAAAGAGGTCAGGTATTAATTTGTTACAAAAAATGGAACGATCCACTCACAAGGATACGATTGAAAAATACTGAGATGACCATTCATATTACAGTCAGTTTACAGTCGTGTTATATAACTTCTTCTTATATGCCAGATAGTCACAGTTTGCTACCCACAAACATCTAAGATCAAAAAAGCTTTTGGTTTCTTTGTCGTGGTTTTCTCTAGTGTTGCCCTGAGGGGAGACACTCCAAGCTCGGGGTGTCGGGGATGTGTTTGTCATTGATGATTGACATTACCTCCCTGTCTACAGCTGTGCTGAAAAGGTCATCTGCTGTAAAGGTCATCCATGTGTTCATTTCAGCTCAGTTCAGGGTGGCCTGAAGCGATGAACTGACCAGCAAACATTTATTACCTAACATGCTGCTAAAAATGAAATGCTGCCTCTAAGATAGTTAGAGATGCAACTTCAATCACCAAAAAAATAATAATAAAAAAAAAAATCAATACCTGAACCAATTGGCTGTCATCTGATGATGATTTACGCCTTTGGGAGGGATGCCTATGGTCCTGGGATTTGGTATAACTGGCTGTTTAGAGTGAATGACCTCAGCTGAGACTTCCTCCCATGTGTGCTGCATGTAAAATAAGACATGTAAAGTAAACCCTGTTCTTCTGGGAGTCTCTGTTTCGCTTTAAATAGCAAGCTATTGGTTTTGCTTCACTTTACTGATGACGCAAACCTGAGAAGAACAAATCATTTCTCAGAGTCTGAAAATTAAAAGTGACTTTCAAAACACAACATCAGGCAAATTTTTCAACAACATAATCACTTTTGAGCAACAGTACACTTTAAGCAGTGCTTGTACTCAGAAATCTGAGATAAATCATTGGTACCAGATTATTTTTCAATAAGAGTCAGCATGTCGCGTCTGTGGACTGTGTTCTGCCCTCAACAGATGAACAACAAATGGAAACCAGAACACTTCCCGTGCTAAATCCAGACCCCTGAGTGCATATACTACATCTTTATGGAGATTCTGTAAGATAGAGATTAACCAGGAGCCAATGCTGGATTTTCACCAAGAAAAAAATGTGAATATCATGTGGTACATAAAGTTTCATGCAACTGCTCTCATGCAAAGACCATAAATAAATGCTAGTTGCATGCTATTTAACCTTATTTGGAGTTTCACTCAGTGCTGTGTGGTTTTTATGTTACTGAGAGAGCCACTTAAACACACACACCGCACGCACACACACTGAAGTGGTCTCTAGCTGGTTTTAAATCATGACTTTAAAAAAAGAAAACATTTCCTTATACAGAGAGCTGTCCTGAAAAGGTTAAGCTGCTAAATAAGCTGTCAGTTAAACTCACACACACACTTTCTAATAACACTTTACTTCAATAAATAACGGTTTCCATGTGGAAAGTGCTCATCCATCCTTTTTGAGTGTTTGCGTCATCTGGCCTCTGCACCGTTACAGTACATCTTCAGCCTCTCTCATCTCTAAATCATCACAGACCAGGCACTTTTCCAAGATCCTCACTGCTGTGTGAAACACACTGCTTTAACACGCTGTAGTTTCACTCAGGACTGTGTCATGCCCATGATGAGGATAGAAGGACCAAAGAACGTTATGCATCCCTCTCACACACACTGAGAGATGGAAAATTCATCTCTTGATTTTTGAAAAATAAAGACATGATAACCTTATGAAAGGTTAACCCATAAGTGGTTTGTGAATAAAAAAGGGTAGATTACAGTTTAAACAGATCACAGTGTCTCTAATCTTTATCTTTGGAGAGAACGTACAGTGATAAAGGACTTTTAGAAAGAAGAGACGAGAGAGACGAGAGGATTCAGAGAAATGGAGATAACATGAAAAGAAGAGAAGCAAAGACTAGAGATGTTCTTTGAAGGGGAATATATTAAAAAAGGACAGATAAGGACAGGAACATGGTACAAGAAGGCAGACAGACACAGCGGGGATAGCCATGAAAAGATGGAGGAAGAAATGCAGAGGGTTAAGCAGAACTTATAAGATGGTCTAAGTACAATATGCAGAGAACTGCTGATTTAAAGTTGCTGAAATTTACTTTTGGGAGTTTAAGGATAAATTGCCACAAAAGCAGTCTGAGTTCATTTCCACAGTTTAACACACGGCCATAAACAGACGGTTTCATTAGATCAGCATTAAAATTGCTACAGCTTCATTATTTCTACTGCTATTGTTAAAATTGTAAAGCTTACATTCGCCATACATCCCACTAGAGTATTTTTTATTCTGCACCTCTAACAATGAAATCAGAAGTTTTATACTTTACGATTAACATTTAAATGCACTGATTGAGAGAGCCTTTTCAAACTGGTCGGAAGTTTGTAAAGTTTTGTTCAGATTAGCCTCACTGATTTGATGGAATCACTAAATCATGACTTTAGATTTTCTACTCTCTATCTACCACCACAGTTCAATCAGTCCCACTCTCATCAGAACGACTGATGATTTCAATGCCTTCAGTCACATTTGGTGGTGGTAGTGGTGGTACAGGTCTTTTCCTGAGAGCTCTCTGTTCTTCCACATGCCCACATGAGATACCAAAGTCTGAGGAAGGGAGAGCCTTCCCTCTCTTTCATGTACATACATGAAAAGCCAAAGCAGGGAGAGCAGCAGTAAAGACACCCCTGAGTACAGAACAGAGCAGGCTGTAGTTACAATACATATGACCCTGGTGAAACTATCCAGTTGTAGATTGCGTAGATGTAATCGGCTGAGCTGTCAGCTGATGGAGCTGGTGTTAAAAGCAGCTGATGAACTGTGGGCTCGACTTCATGGCCTGCCTGAACTTACGCTATGTTCAAATTTTTCATACGTTAGTTTATCTGATGCATTAATGCAAAGATACACCGACGGCATATGCATCAAATCTGAAGGTTATAACTAGGGATGCTTTTCTGGTGCCCTTATCAATACCGATACCTGGGCTTTGGGTATCGACAGGTACCGATCCTGATCGTATACAAGTGTTAAGTAATAGCCTGCATGCTCTACTGTGGGATAAGACTGGTAATGTTTTTAGTAAAAGACAAAAATGAGTACATATAGAATAGAATAGAATAGAACTTTGTCATTGTAGCAAGTACAACCAAATTGAAGTCAAAGCAGTAATCAAGAAAACAAAAGTAAGAAAGTGTATAGAAAGTGCAACAAGTTCCATAAGAAAATAGATGATGACAGCTTGTCCATCATCCCCCAGTTCAGCCAGCCTCCACCTCCACAGGGTCCAGGACTGAGCTTCTTCAGTCATGCTACATCTCTTTCTCCTGGATCCTGTCTGCTCACAGCAGGTGAAGCTCTTCCAATGTGGTGTTGATGTCTGGTGTTAGCTCTGTTAGCCATGTCTGTGAATAGCATGATGCTACTCTGCCCTCTGGTATTCCCTCTGTTGCTAGGTTAGTACAGCTAGCTCGTCCATCTTATTGGAGATAGATCTTATGTTCCCAATAACGATGGATGGAAGGACAGGTCCATGTCATCACTTCTTAGCTCACACCTGAGAACCAGTATGTCGTCCTCACCTCCATCTCTCTCCAAGACATCAGGCCTTACACCAGTTAGCATTGACATGCTACAGGCTGCTAACAGGTGATTTCATGTGTAAACAGTGCAGCCATGGTTACATGTAGGATCCCCAGACAAACACAGGAGAAAAAGTAGTAAAAATATCACTGAAGCCACAAAAAGTTTGGTGTCCATGACCAACAAATGAGCCATACAAAGTAATGATCCACTCCAAATACAAAGATTACGAAAAAGAGACAAAAAAAATTACAAGAAATGGACAAAGAAGAGAAAGCTGTTGCAAAAGGCAGCCATAGCCAACAGGGCAGCGCTTAGCAAATATGGAATTACTGAAGTTAATATTTATTTAAACTATAAATGTTTAAATGTTTAACAGCAGTTTGGTAAAAAAAATGCTTCAGAGTTTACAGAAATGACTATTTCATAGTAAAATTTTATACCTTGTAGACTAAATCATGGTTTAGCCTTAGTGTCAAGTTTGGACCGATCCTTTCCCACTGATACCCAATCCAGCTTTGAGGGGCTGGATCAGTGCCGATACCCGATACCAGGATCAGATCGGCACATCCCTATGTTTAACCTTTTGACACTTCATTTTTATCTTCTACTCGTAGCTTTAACAGCTCTTGCTAGGACCTCTATGCAGAAGGCTTTGCGTGCTGAACTGTGTCATACAACATGTTTCAAAGGGGACATCTCCTGAAACCACAAGTCTGTTCCAGGAAACTGGCTACTGGGAAACTTTTTCCTCTTTTAATCTGGTATAGATAATATGACTCCCATCCTCATGCTTTGAAACTTCAGAGCATTACGAGCTCACGTGGTAGTAACTTATCTCATTCACACATCTCTGTCTATGCCATCAGGACTGATTTAATTTAAGTGTCTTGCCCAAGGACACTTAAGCATGTGACTGCTGTAGCTGGGATCAAACCACCAACCTTTCATCATTAAGTGATGACCCACTCTTCCACTGAGCCCCAGCAGCCTTAGGCATCAGTTGTACTTTAAAAAGTGTCCCATCATCTTGCATCATCACTTACTTTCTAAAGCGATCATTTCATCGATCTTTCCCCCTCGACTGATGCGGCTCTGTCCCAGCAGCCGTGGAAGTTGTTCCCCTCTGATCATTGCTTCTCATTGCTCATCATGTCATCTCAGCCTCTGCTCTGTCCTCTTCTTCCTCTTCAATCTAACTCTCGGTGGTGTCAGCTCACAAAGCCTTTATTGCTCCCTTAGTACATTACACATCACACACTTACATTCATGTCATTTAAAATGATCTCTGCTCAAGTTCTGTATCCAGACAGCTTACCAAGTCTGAAACTTACCAGCCATGAAGTGGTGGTTTTGTTCTGAGCGTGCTTCAGGGCTTTTCAAAATCAGCATAGTGTAAGAAACACATTATCAGATCTATGCTGTTATTCATTTTATCTTGGATCCTGTGCTCTTATATTTCACTGACAATAGGAGTGGGAGTAGAAAATTGTTGTTCGACATATCAGGATTTTTAGTTTGGCAATATCACAATCAATGGGATTCTTTGTCAAAAACCTTTTTTTTAAATTCAAATTCTTCATTTCAGTCTTTGTTTATAAACCGGATTGGAAAAAAGTTACCACTTTTCTCCAGCAGAGGGGAAAATGTTTCCCTATGACTCACGCGATGGGCATTTTAAGGGAAAATGTGGCTCCTGATATAGTCTGTAGATATTATCATCATCATTTAACTTTTTCACAAAAGCAAACTAAAAATTGCAAAATTTGTAAATATCCAAGAATCGCAGTTAAATCAAATCGGCACCCCAGAAATTGTAATAGAGTCGAATTGCAGGATAGCATATTGCTCCAGTCTTAACTGATGAGATTTAGTTTTATCTGTCTGGATGCTTTCTCTGTAACATCAGTGTTATCTAATTGAAAAAAATTATCATCAGGAAGTTTTTCAGAGAATGGTTTAGAGGAAAGGATTGTGGGAATTGGTTGTATCTGCAGAATAATAACATTTAAATATTCACAGAGGTGAACGTCCACTGAATACAAATAAAATTTGTTGCTATGCGCTCAAACAGAACATTACATTAACCTTAATGTCTCCTCAGTTCAATGAGTATTTTTTCAGCCTCCTACCTGATAAATCATAAAGGTCTTAATGCCTCTCTCCTCCCTCTCAGCACATTAATGCCCAACAAAAAAAAACAAATTCTTTTTTTTAAAAGCATAAGAAGCCTGACAGAAGATAAAAGTGAAAATTGTGAATTTAAAGGTAGGGTCTGCAGGATTTTTTGTTTTGGGTTAGTTAGCACAACATTGAAACTGGGCTCCTCCTCCTTGGATCAGTGCCAGCAGCAGCGCACACCCACTGACCAAAGCTGCGTGAACTCATTCACTAGCCCAGGAACCACCTGCAGAATTGCATTTTTTACGTGGGAGAGACTCAACACTTGACTTTGCATGTTAGCACTAGCTAACCAGGTATTTGATGCATACCTGGTTAGCTAGTGCTGTTGTCCAAGTGAGTGAAAGTTGAGCCAAGCTTCGCCCTTGTTTAGAAAAAAAGCTTCATCTGTTTGGCGTTTCATTTAGCTTTGGTTGTGATTTTCTTTCTCCATGCTATGTCCAATGTCTTAACCATAGAAGCCTTAGCTTTGCTGCGGCTATTTGACACAATTAAACCCTTAAATTCCATTGTATGTATTATATAACTAGGATTGAATGGTTAAATCAGTCAAAGGCTCAAAAATGAATATATATATAACCTTTATCTTAGCTTCTTCAACAGCACTGCTCCCTCAGCTGTACTGATACTGGTTGTGAATTATTTCTTGTGCATTATTTGTCTGCTGTTCTTTTCATTTGATTTTCAGTACCACATCCATCCAGAAGAAAATATTACCATCTTTTTTATTGCCTCTGTCTTTATTACCTTAAGTTGCTTGTGAACCCGTGTTACATCATGCTGGTTAATAAAACCACCCTGCTGCTGACACCTCATTGTGTTTGCACTGAGTCCTCACCAGCCCTGCATTAGGTTTATTGAGGGGGAAATGATCCTCGATAAATGGGTTCATGGGTGCCTTGTGCTCTTTTCATGTTTAGTCAAAGGCGTCCATCATTACTATGCAGCCCCTGAATGCATGTTCTCGTTATTGCTTTTTACTGCAGAGGCAGGGGAGACGAAAACACTCAATAATGAGAGGATTATAGCTTTTTGTGAAATGAAATGGTCGATTATTGTCAACCTTTTTAACTGTTTTAATCTTCCTAATCTCTCCTGGCTACTTTTGTAATAGGCAATTAAACAACCCTCAGTGTTTTCTCTTCGTGAGTGGCCTCAGTGGAACAGCACCAAGAAAATTTCCACATTGATTTCTTCTCTTCATGTCTACAAACTTTGACTGTTAATTACAGGAGATAATGTTTGTAGCGATGCCTTGTGTATTAGATTTATTAAAGCCTTCATCCACTTATTCTTTTGTATATCAGTGAGGTCAACTAGATGGTGGATGTTGTGCTGGGAATTGGATCCAGACCTTGTGCAGATATTTTTCCACCTGATCAGTGAGCCAGCCTTCGGGACACAGACTTTCCTTCAGTGTGTCCAGGGTGAATAACTTTGGTCTGTTGTGTTGTGTCGGTTTATCCGTCCCTCTCTTGTTTCTGTGTTATTCACACACACAAACACACAAGCCCACACACAGACACACACGAATAAAGAGCTCTTATGTTCTACACAGGCTGATCCATTTATAATTCATTTCTCCGTGACTGCAAATCAAATATGCATTATTTCACCAGTAAAAGTGAAATGGTATTTTGCTCCAGGGTGTGCGTATAAAGGAGAAGAAGACAGACTTAATATGCTGTAATATGTCCACAAAAAGACCTTTCTATTTCCTTCAGCTTCAGACAGACTTCAGAGAAGATTACAGACCACAAGCTTCAAGGCAAAGTGTCATAGGACGTGGTTGCCTCAGATGTGATACATGAAAATATGAACAAACAATATGAAGTGCAAAGTGGAGCACAGGAAGAAACTAAAAGCATGGTAAAGTGTACTCTTTCACATTGATGTACTAATAATTTATGATCGAGAAAACATGGAAGATGTCAGCTGTAAGGGTATGATGGTAAGAGTCAGGTTAGGCTTGGAGACACAACAGGCTAGGGTGTTTATTGAGTAACTAATGGTTATTCAGAATTTTTATCATGTAAAGAAAAACAAGGTGAAGTATCAGAGTTGTGCCATTCAAAGTATGTATCAACACAAACCAATCAACTGTGCCGAGGCAGGTGTGCTATTATTCCCTTTTTGTTTTATTCCCCTTTTGTAATGCACCCACCACTAATGACATGGAACAAAGTCCAAAACATTTCATGATCATCTCATGAGGCTATGATGCCGTACTACCTGGATGGAAACAGGCACATATGACTGACGGTATTTCGCAGCAATATGCTGTTTGTAAGTATTTTGATCTTAAAAATCGATGTAAGATGTATGGAGCTTTTTTTAAGGCTTCATACTGTTTCTATGGTACCCCCGTCGTAGCTTTAAATGATTTAAATCTCAAGTAAATCACTTTTTTTCCCACTGGTGTTCTGAAAACCTTTATTTCGGTCTCTAAAACACATTGTTGTAGCTGCTTTCTCTTTAAGGCTCCTCGATCCACAAACCGCCTCCCTCTGATTGGCCAGCCCTCTGGAGGTTTGTCAAGGGCAGAGCTTTTGGTGCATTCCATTTGTACACGGAAGTGGGAAATTCTGAGTTCCAAATGGGAACGCCCAACTGGAATGCCCCCCAGGGTCAGAATTTACGACTTGGAAGTTCCCAGTAGAAAATATCGAGTTCAGGGGTAAACCATAATTAAGCTCCTGTTAGATTATTTTCATTTTAGAATTTCTGACTAGTGTTTTTCACAATAAATCAGCCGTATATCTAGTTCTATTCAATGTTTATATACAGAAATACTGCTGCTATGGTACTTTCTCCTGACTTGGCAACTGGAACCCTAACCCGAACTTGTAGATGACGTTATTCCCACTCCCAGCTTCCCAGTTCCGAGGACAAATAGAACACAGCATATGGGCAGGCCCTCATGACTGAGGCTCGCGCCTCCAATTTGTTTTGAACCAGTTAAAAGACCCTTAAGCTCCTATGATGTCATCATTTCAGCAAGTTTTAGTGCTATTTCAGAACCAACACTTTTACAGACAGATTCAGGGATTTTAACATATGAAAATGTAAGGGTTGGGAAATTTATGACCAACCCGTATTTTTACGTCATGTCCATGTCTATGGGAAGGCTGGATATTCCCCTCTTTAAAGTCGCACATAACCAACCTCACTTGAGCATTGTGTAAACAGCCTGGGCATGTGAACTGATGGCTGGTGGTACTAGGTCTGCTAATGTTAGCTTGTACCTCTGCAAACCAATTTTAAATTGGTTTCATTTAGGCTCTGTGATTCCATTTTCTAGCCCAAATTAAGCAAATGATGCTTAATTTTAAGTTTGTTTTCTGGGTTTTTGCTCACCTTTTGAGTATCTACTTGGTCAGTATTTAAATTATTGTTCAAACAAACTGTAAACACCCTGAAAAGTTCACAGACTTTTGATATCAAGGTTCCCTTTACTGCTGTTTCCTGTCAGTAGCATCAGATATCGATAAGTGTTCGTTCTGTTAATGTCACTGCTCCCCATGTGTTTGTATGTATGAATTAAGGTCAACACTGACAGTAATACTTGCGTGTGCGTGTATGTTTGTGTTCCAGAAGGCTGGGTGTTGCTGTCAACCTGAGGACATCTCTGTTAACATTAAATGGCACTTATGGTTATTGTAGCATAGCGTGTGTGCATGTGTGAGTGAGATTACGTGTTTAACCATCATAAAAGAACCAATTAGCACAGACAGCTGGAGACATCGCTGATCTCTCTCTCTCTCTGTTTGACTAATTGAAACAAATTCAGTCCAGTCTCGTCCTCCAACTCTTGCAGCCTTTCTTTCTGTGCAGACAAACTTGGCTTCAGCTCTGAATCCATGATAAATCATATCACTGATTCATTATTTATATTTTCAAGGAGAACAGAGTCATTATCGTCACACTAATCCGATGTTATTGAACTCCCCTCTGATCCTTGTGGGGGAAAGAATAATCTGTTTTTTAGCAGCATTGGTTTGCCTTTCAAATTCAGGTAAAGAGACTGGTGACAAACTCAATGGTGGTGCAAATCCTTTAACAAAAAAAAAACAGCTTCTACTTAGAACAACCTGTATTATTTACATGTATTAAAACAGAAATTTCTAGCTGGGATTTTATCAATAAACATGAATGACTCTGGAATACATTCAGGAAAACTAGAAAAAGCAAAAACAGCAAATGTGTGCTCTAGTCAGAGCCTGGGGATAGATTGGGTCTGTGACACAGAAGTCCTGTTGGGTTGTTCAGACTTCATGTCTTTTCAGATTTCTGTTTACACAGAAATAAAAGTTCCTTGTGTCCTGATCACAAGATCTGATCTGGATGCTAAGTGATGAGGTCAGATGTTGAGCAATTCTCTCTGCTTTAACTGAGTTAATGAGAACAGATCTGTTGTTTTTGTTCATCAAGAACTGAAACTAATATACTGAAGAATCGTCTGTCATCAATCCATGCAAACCATCTAATGTAAACAGGTGCATATCAATGAATCAGAATATTGTGGAAAAGTGTATTTGTTTCTGTAGAGCAATTCAAAACATGAAACTCCTTTTCCTCTTTACTGGTTCTGGTGCTAGTTCCATGCCAGTGCCTGACTGAGCACTGGTTCTTTGTGCTTCCACTAACGAAGAACTGGCTCCAGTTGCTAAGTCGGAAAAATGTACCATGACATCAGTATATCTGTATATAAACATCCAATAATACTGTATACACGGCTGATTTATTGGGCCAAACACTGGCCAGAAATTCTAAAATAAAAAGAAGATAACAGGATCTTAATTACTGTTTGCCCCTGAACTTGGAATTTCCTACCGAGAACTTGGGGGTGGGTTGGGTGCTCCAACTTCCTTGTTGCAAATTCCAACTTCGGGGAGGTGTTCCCACTCGGAACTCAAAAATTCCAACTTCTGAGTACAAATGGAACAGCATTGGTACAGCATTGGAACGACAATGTGGGGGGGCTACAGGGACCAAGGATCAGCATGAAAAACAGCCAGTAGTCACGTAAACATGGACCCAAATATTCCGCTTGCATTCGGTTTATTTGCGGAAACGGAAAGAATTTAACCTTTGTATACACCTCATTCCAAAAGAAAAGTGCCAATCCGAATGGACATTTAATCGATTTCACAGGGGTGGAATATTCCTTTCCCCAAACCGATTGAGGTATCCATGTATCCACTCAAATGGAAAGTTTTCTGGGTGAGTTTTTTCAACGCTTGCTCAGATATGACGCAAGACACAACTAGAGAGGTCCTTTGATAAATCACGTGATGTTTACGTTTTTCTGCACAATCCCCATGGACTGTTCTGTTTGATTATAGCAGCACATGTAGACGAGATTAAAATATTCCTTTCCATGTTTACTGTTGGTTTCGGAAAAGTCATTCAGAGAGATTATATTCGGAAAGATGAAAAACTCCTAATGTAACCCTGGCTATTGTTATAAAGAAAAGTAGTACAAAGTTTCCTTATTTGTTATTTGAGATGGAGGCAAAAATAAAGCACTAATGCCCTGCCCCTCTATAGACCAGGTCTTTACATTATTATTTTATGAAACAGACCAAAGCTGCTGAGTGGTTCATCTGTTGTTTTATTGGCATTTACTCATCCATCACTTTAACTGGAGGAGAAACTGAAGCAGCAATGCCGTGTCTCTGATAGATGGGGTCTGTACCTTATAATTTTATCTAACAGACTAAGCAGCCTTAGGTTATTCATCTTTTTTACATGACAGGGTGTCACTTTTGCCTCATGTTCATTCACATTTCTCCCCTGCTCTGTATGCACACAGTAGAGCTCTGCTACGTTTACAGACACACACACACACGTGCACGCACTCACAGACACACACAGAAAGACAGGGACGAGCACACTCCGTGTAGCAGTTAGTCAGAAACAAGTAATGTAAAATTAATCTCTGCCTAGTTGAAAGCGCTCTGAGTGCCAACTTTGTTGCTGTCTCCCGTGTGTTTGCAGCCAACACCGCCTTCATCATCTTAGAGCGGTCACGTATGGAAAACAAAACCAGTTCTTGTGCTACATGCCGTTTGTACTCAGAAGTTAGAATTTCCAGGTTCCAAGTGGGAACGTCCAGCTGGAATGCCCCATGAGGTCGGAATTGCCGACTCGTAAGTCAGACCACCCACACCACCCCCAAGTTCCCAGAAGGAAAATCCCGAGTTCAGGGGTAAACAGTAATTAAGCTTCTGTTATATTCTGTCATTTTAGAATTTCTGACTAGTGTTTGTTGCAATAAACCAGCTGTTTACAGTATTATTGGATGTTCATATACAGAAATACTGCTTAGGCAAGTTTTTCCAACTTGGCAACTGGAATGCTGAACTCGGAGGTGACGTCACTCCCACTCCCGACTTCCCAGTTCCGAGTACAAATAAAAAGTAGCATCAGAAAGAATGTGATTTGAACCAACTAAGCTCTAGCACTACCACCAGCACTGAATGAGCACTAGTGGAAAAAGATAGAGTCACACAGAGTGACTGAGAGCACTTTGTTCTTTTGATTGTAATGATAGTGGCTTACAATTCATGAAATCTCTAAATTCAGTATTTCTTTTTATTAGAATATCACACAAAAGTCTTTTTTTTGGTTAAGAAACATTTGGCTTCTTGAAAGAATAAAAGAAGGAATACTTGGTTGGGGCACCTTTTGGATGAATTGCTACATCACTGTTATGTGACATGGAAACTAGGGATGCACAATATTATCCGCACAAGATCGGTATCGGCAGATAAAAGCTTAAAAACATGTTTATCGGTATCGGCAGATATGAAAATTTCTGCCGATATGCACAGCCGATAAGGTGCTATTCAGTTAGGATTATTATTTTTATAAATAAAATGTAGCACTTCATTTATTTGCACTGCAGAGCTCTGTGTCTGTCACCAGGTTGTTACAGTAGCTCTAAAATAATCAAATGCAACTTGGTTATGTTTAAAAATGCATTGTACATTTAAAGTTCATGTGATCTAAAGAAATTATTTTTCTGTATTTCAATACTGAATGAGTTTGAAAAAATAATACATTTCTTATTTATGGTAAAATCAAATGTTTTTTGTCTTGTTTTATGTGTGTTTCTTAAACAAATAAGACCGTCACAATAAGAGTAACATATAAATTCCAGTACAGGATAGACTTAGCTTTCTTTACAGTGAAAAAAACAGACAAACTTGTGATTATCGGTATCGGTATCGGCCAAAAGGGGTTTCTATATATCGGCATATTGGATATCGGCAAAAATCCAATATCGTGCATCCCTAATGGAAACAGTTAAGCCTGTGGCTTTGCTGAGGTGCTATTGAATCCATGATGGCCTTCAACTTTTTCTGTGCCCTGAGTCTGGTGTCCAACAAGTTTTCTGCCTAATTAAGCTCAGTAAAATCATGGTCATTCAACCGGTTTTTGGTTCTTTTGGCAGTGTGGGCATGTGCCAAGTCTGAACAATGAAATCAGCATCTTCATAAAGCTTGTCAGCCAAAGGACACATGAAGTGCTCTGAAGTTTCTCAGTTAAAGCCCGTGTTGACCCTGGACTCTAAACTATTATTAATTGGATAGTGCAAAACTTTTAAATGTGTTCTATGTCTGATATATACTAAAGCTGCTTTACCCTTGCATTACCTGGTTGACCACAAACACATTCAGTGAAGTTTGCCCACAGTGTGGATTCTTTGTGTTAATGCTGCTTTATCAGCCCACGTTCAGCATGTCAGAGCAGGAACAATTATCTACCAGTGTCATCTGATCGTGATGTTTTTTGTCTCATAGTGTGACCCATGACATTCTCATACTGCCGTCCATCTGCACCAACACATGTATATCTGTAAACATCTCTGCTGATGGATGCTGTTTGCAGGTTTTCACCACCTGGTGTTTGGAATAAATTTTTTCATTGTCCTCTCTCATGAGAACTTAAAAATCAGAGTCACAGCTCTCTGGATGTAATTGGGCTTTTTGCACAGTTATTTCTGAACATATGGACATGAAAGATAAAAGAAGCTTGGAGTGTCCAAATACTGTGTAATACAATGAATATTATGTTAGGGGTTGAAAGCCTTCACCAGTTTTTAAAGAAGAGTGTTTCAAGCATATGACATGAAACATCTTTGTTGCTTTGTGTGAAGAGACACCTTATTAGTTCCTTGTTTTCCATGACTAATCAACAAGAAAGGTCTGTTTAATATTACACTGGTGCAGTCTGTCACTGTAACATGGTCTGTGTACAGACTACTCCTCTGCTGTCACAGGTAACGCCTGCTGAATGCTTCAGGCAGACGCTCAGTCGCCCAAAGCAGCCTGCCTTTGAGTGAGTGTATTCACATTATTACCAGCACTTTGTCCCAGTGCTGATTAACACCGCTGGCTGTTCACCAAGTGGACAAGTCACATTGTTTAGTTTTAGTGGCTGCACCTGCACATGCAGTGTAGTGTTTTAAAAATTTTTTTATTTAACCTGGAAAAGACTCATTGAGATTAAAAATCTCTTTCCAAGAGGGTTTGGCCAAGACAGCAGCAGCACAGTTATATTTTCTACTACAGACACAAATACTCCCAACACAACATGTAAACATGACAAATATCTCCAGGGCTCAACAACTCTATACATCAGACAAAACATCTGCAGACAGATGCATCTGCCTCCAAATCATTCAGGATCTGTTTAGAAGCATATGGAGAGCACAGTTTACAAAGTTTCCAGTCTTTTTGTAGTTTGTTCCAACCAGAAGGAGCAGCAAACTCCAAATATTTTTTTGCCAAGTTCCTGACCCTAGGAACAAACAGTAAAATAAGCTACGGTGATCGAAGACCATGAGTTCCTGCACTTTTACACATACAATACAGGTGAGGACATATGGTGGAAGCAGACCTAAGTCATACATTGTAGACCATGCTGCGTTTCCTGCTTTAAAAAGCCACCATTATCATCAAGTAATGTTTTAGACATTATTATAACAGCCGTCCACAAATCTGTGTGTAGAGCTATCATGAAATGTGCTGCTTCTCCTCTGCTAACTGTACAGGCTTTCATTGCTACTGTGGGCTCAAAAAGAGGGGGGTTCTGGTACATCCAAAGTAGCTTTACTTGGTTTAGCTTAAAAAGCTTAAAAACAGCTTAAACAACTTAAAACACTTTTTTAACCCTCTGTATGAAACACTTCATTTAGCTACTTTACTGATTAGATTCATCTTGTCTTCTTTGAAATCTTAATTGTTTTAGTGTTCTTTTTAAAGACAAAAAGGTATTTTTTACCTTGACATGTTTCGACGTACACGCTGCCGTCTTCTTCAGAAGCTGTCATCCAGACAGCTGTGTGGTGTCTTTTTGTCAGCTGTTTCCGGTAAAATGGAAAACGGAAACGGGGAAAGGACACCATCAACAGGGATGAAGGAGCCTTCCAGCTCTCGCACATCTGGGACACACTCCTCCAGAGGCCGTCAGGCAACAGGAGGCGTAGCTGGCGGGACAGACCACGTGATCAATCTGTCCGCTAGCTACTACCGGAAACAGCTGACAAAAAGACACCACACAGCTGTCTGGATGACAGCTTCTGAAGAAGACGGCAGCGTGTACGTCGAAACATGTCAAGGTAAAAAATACCTTTTTGTCTTTAAAAAGAACACTCAAACAATTAAGACTTCATTTAGCTGCTGTCTCTTCAAGGACTCACTGTGCCACGCACCCCCTTTCCCCTGATTGACCAGCCCTCTGGAGGCCTTTTCAGGGTGGGGGTGAGGCTGAGCTAAAGGCATACTTTGGTGTTTTAGGCCCATGCCTCCAACATGTCACAGACCAGATGAAACAGTGTTTTAGTGCGCCTAAAACGCTAACTTTTCAAAATGGCCTCAAAAGTGGAATTTTTCAAAACACTGCTGACACTGTTGCTGTGTAAACAGTAAGCCTGCTTTCAGGTCAGCTAATATCGCACACCGCTATGTGCGAGCACATACAACAGTAAAACAGTACAACAGTAAAACAGCACGACAGTACTGTTGTTACGATCATCCCAGACTACCGTGTTCTGCTGAATCTGCTGACTGTCTTTTAACAAAATGTGCAAAGAGTTGCTCCACCTCTGCACTTAGTATTCCCCAGTACACCAGATGATTGGCTCAACTCTACTTCGGTGGAGATCTCCCTAAAGCAGCTTCTGGACAAGATAGCTATAGTGCCAACCACAACGCAGATTTTTTTCCCTGCATTTTAGCGTTTTCAGTAGGGATGGGAATTGATAAGATTTTGTTACAGTTTTTCTGTGTCAACAAGAAGTAGGCATCTAGTGTCTCAAAGTGGTTAAAGCAATAGCTTAAGTTGTTTGGAAGCTTTCTGTAGTTATTAAGTCAGCCATGAGCCTTTCAATTGCTTGTTAGCTTTTAACATTTGAAATTCTCTGTACTTTTTACAAAGAGTTGATGTGATATGTTTATGTGATAAAAGTTGAAATTCTAGTCTGAAGTTACACTGATGTATGCTAACTGCTAGCATATCATTGCAGTTTCCCATATAAGTTAGCATCAAGCTATTTTGTTATTTTGTTGAATAAGGTGATTTATGCCATTTCAAATGTACTGGATATGAATCCCCTGAGTATGGATGGGTACCTTTCACATTTGAAATGATACGGTACCGATTCCCGGTACCTGGCAATCGGTACTGGTACTCAACGGTACCAATTTTTGGTATCAATTTGTTAAATAATAAAATGTAAACTCTTTTTAATTTAACATATTTATTTTACAGTATGTAACCTTGTAATGCTGTGTTTATGTCCAGCATGGAAAATCCCCCTTTCTTCCACTCTCTCACAGTCACAAGGATGCATTTTGGTACCTATATATGGTACCTTGTGATTTTACGTGAATTGGTACCCAGTAATTTTGAAAGAATTCGGTCGGTACCTATAAAAGTACCTAATTCGGTACCCATCCCTACTCCTGAGAGAGAGTAGTGAACACTTCTTTATGAAGTCAGTTCTTCAGTAAAACGTCAAGCTGAAAATCCTGAATCAGACTTTTCTTGAGTAACATTATCGAACTGCTAAGCTAAGATAACTGCAGCTGCAGCAGACTAGTCGACGCAAGGCCCTGTGGCCCCTGCACAATGTAAAGAATTGATAAGGGAATCGTTAAGCACAAAGGCTAACAATACCGATGGATTTAAACATTTCTTATTGATTCTCAACAGGAGCTGGTTTTCGATTCCCATCCCTAGTTTTCAGATGAAACTGGTAAACGAGGCCTAAGTCTCTTGAAGATCTCATAAAACTCTCATGCTACTTTCTGAACAGACCATTTCAGTCAGTATTCAGGCAGATTGAGGGATCGAATGTAAAGCAATTTAACAATCTGCACGTTTAGTATGTTCATTGATTATTTTAACTTATATCTATATTAAAAATATTGTAAAACACAGTAACCTCTTTTTGAGCTGTAGCTGTAAGGTTGATGCAGTGAAGATGTCAGGTATTCGTAGTGCACACTGTGGTGACAGAAAAAAGAACAGTAAACGTCTACGGATAAACGGAAACAGTGTGAAAGACAGCCCCTCTTTTAGATTAAAAGAATGAGGTAGAAGTGTGTCTTACGGGGTTCAACATCACATGTGTCTCAGAAGCAGACTAGGGATGAGTCACTTTTTGGATCATATTGTCAGCCTTTTATTTTCTTGAACAGCCCTAAGTGTTTTGTTGCTAGTTAAACTGAACCAGTTAAGTTTCAAAGATGTAGTTCAGCTGTGTATTTATTAATTGCACATTTCCTGCTTCGAACTCATGAAATTCTTATTCACTCTTCTCTTTGGCTCTGTTTTCATTTACAGAGCCTCTTGAGGATAATATCTGGATTTTTAAAAAGCTAAATGCTCGGCTGTGTTCACCATCTTGCAGCTATATTTGTCAGTCTGTTTGATGTTAGGCAGGTAGTTCGCATGTTTTTTTCAGCACTTTTTTTCTGGAAACTGCCTCCAGAAATGATGCTAATGAGCGCGGCAAGAGTGACACAAAATATTACATTTACATTACAGCCAAAGTAATTAGCTGCATGAGGCTGAAGAGTTGTGTAGATCAGAGGGAAACTGCACCAGTCTAGTCATAATTACCCACTTTTCTTTCCATTTATGGCATTTTGTTTGATTTATCATTGATTTTAAGGGTTTCTGTCGAGCTGTTTGGAAGGTATAACTACCACAATGGGACCAAGTGAACCTTTAAGCCTGATATAACACAGAGGCACAATGTCAAATCTTTGTACTGCAGCTCCTAAATGAACTAAATAACTGACATGACCACTTTAGTAGGTCAGAGTAAGAACTGATGAGGAACGTGACAAGAGAGTAAAAGACAAGGGAGAAGCATCTGGTGAGACAAGGAGCAAGATTGGAGCTACATGTAGTGACAAGTAGAGAAAGGAAGGAGGGACAAACAGTAAATGAAGCACAGTGGGGGGTGATTGAAGAGCAGGGATAGCAATTAAAGAAAGAGGAAGAAAAAGACGATGGAAAGACAAAATAGAAGAAGGAGAGGAGAGTTTGTGCCCTGAGGTCGTTTCTTTAAGCGGCACTAATTTAATTGGCTCGTTAAGAGAGATGTGGGATGCTTCCTCCTGATTGGTTGAGTAGGCAGATGATGCCTGTAGAGACAAGAAACACAGGAGGGGGCGTTTAAACTTTCAAAACACACACACACACACACACACACACACACACACACACACACACACACACACACACACACACACACTGGAAGCCACACTGATGGACACACTCGCATACAAAGCTGTATTTGTCCATAATAGGGATGCAGCACATTAAGTCACAGCTCATTGTGTGTGTGTGTGTGTGTGTGTGTGTGTGTGTGTGTTTGTGAGTTTGCGTTATTGTAGTTAGTCTGTGCATCCAGTGCAACACAATCAAAGACACAGAAAGAAGCACAAAGCAACACGCTAAGTACACACACACACACTTGTAATTTATTTTTAACTCCATCTTTTCTTTTACACACACTTCAGCTCATTCATGCATGCACTCTGGTTTATTAATGAGGACAGAGGCCCAGCGTCTTCCTGCAGTGTCTGTAACATCAGCTGTGAGTGTGTTTGTGTGCATAGTAACTGTGCAGCACACTACACTGCCCTTGCAGCATGTGCATTGTGTGTGTGTGTGTGTGTTAAAGAAATGCAGTAATACATGTGTGTTGGGGGAAAAGCTTTGAGTTCCTCTGACACTTAGGAGACAACTCAGTCACACTGGAAGAAACCACAAACACGTACACTCAAAGCACGCGGCTAGTTGTGTGACCTCTCTGTCAATCCACCCACACACACTTGCTCGCTGCCCATCCAAGAACCAATGAATTGTCTTAATTTCCCATGAGCCACCATCTCCCATGTCTGTGTTTGCTCCTGAAGTCTGTTAGATTCATGGCTTTCACAGGCCTTAAAGGATTACATTTCTAATGCAATCAAATTTCTTTTTCTTTCTGTTCCTATTTGAAGCTAACATTTTTTCTTGAATCAAGCGGGTCACAAGATTCCCTTGGGATTCCTGCGGAGTGGGAGACAACTTTACAAGGTGACACATAGGGTGACAAATTAGGGTTGGTATTAAAAATATGCTTTAAACTTGTTGTAACAACATATTGAACATATGTTGTTTTTTTTAAATGTGAAGTTTGCATTTCTGTCAGGGTCATAGTATTTTATATAACATTTCTATCATTTTCAACCAATTAAAGAATCAGTCCCTTTAAATTGTCAGAAGGTGTAACCACAAAAGCATGATAAGTGTTAAATAATTCACCCTACTACGAGTTATGCAAGTGTACTGATGAAATGAGTAATTTGTTATGAAATACCATAAGTATATAGTATTGAAATGTTTCATTTTTAAACTTGATTATATGAGTTTTGTTGTACAGAGCAAGTCAGTATGACCCAAACACCAATGTTTTCTTTCTATTTTTGGGTCAGTTGGTTTGACCCTCAGGATCCAGATCCTACCAGTGGGGTCAAAATATCACTTATTCTTACAACAACCAGCATTTACAAACCATTTGTCCGATCCAAAAACTGAAAAAAACTTGTGTAATCATCAGATTCCTAAGTCTCGGAGAGCACCTGAATGTATCACAAGTGATGGTAGCCACACGTTCTCACAGACCACAGTAGATGGGAGAATTTAATCAACATAGCGTTGATTCTCCTGTCTAGTTTGAAAATTTGTGGAAAATAAAATGTTTGCTTGAGCTAAAATCTAAAAAAAAAAAAAAAACTACACTTCCTCCTGCTTGTAGTGAGTCCTGAATGATGGACAAACTCCCAGTACTTGTGATTTGAATTTTGTGTCCTATGGCAGTGTCTTTCAGGCGTAAAATTTCTGCTCAGAGCTGCTCAGTTCTCTGTCTCATTGACAGAAGCTGCTTTGCAAATTGGCATGATGCCTCTGCAATGTAGACTGTAAACTGTGTAAAAGGTTGTGAATGTGTTGCTTGTAAATAGTGTATGAAGAGTAAATAGCTTGTAATAATATTATATTATATTATATTCTGGTTATGTAAAATTGCTCTGGAGACATTGTTAAGTTGCATCTGGCTTTAGTCATGGTTGTCCTGAATCTATTAAAATGAAGGACTTCATGTTGTAGTGAAAAATAATAATATATTCTTTGGATGCAGACCTATCACCAATATTTTCCCTTTGTTTCTCTGGCTTGATGGTGCCTGACAATGTGTTGTATGCACTAATTGATTTTTTTTTTTTTTTTTTCAAATTTAAAAAGAATATAATAAGAGAATACCATTTTATTTTCTAACTTTTTGAAGCTTTTACATTTTTTTACACTGCATGAAAACATAATTGAGTTACAGTAGATCAGCTCTTAGTCATGGTTGTCCTGAATCTTTTGAGGTGCAGGTCTTCACAAGGTCTACACAAGGATTTCCTCAAAGACTGAAACAGAGATGGTTTTTGTCACAGCTCTCATTACACTGGGTACCACAATTTTTGTTGAGTTAGGTCTGACAGCTAACCAAAGAATCCCTGTTTTCTTAGAAATATGAAAAACACTTAACTTAACAGATATGTGCTTGTTTTTATAAAAATCTTCAAATATTGACAATGAAATATGAAAGAAACAGACATGACTGCAATGTTTATATATCACTATAATGTTTTTTTCAAAGGATGTGGCTACTGGGGGAGCTACAGGAGCAGACATGATCTGGATCAAAGGAAATATATACCCATGTAAATAAAACACCAAGATGGAATTGTTACAAGCTTTGAAAAATAAAGACAGCATGAAATGAAATAGAACTTACAGTGGTATGCCCATGGTTACAAATTCTCTTCATTCCTACTATGCTAGCTTTAGATATTGCTAGATATTGCTAGATATTGGTTATTTCTGACCTTTTGGGAGCTGAACACACCTCTCATTGCACTGAGAAAAAAATTGGACGTGCTAGAAAAAAAAACTGACTGCAATTTTGGAATCAGCATGCCAACTTTAGTTTTTATCAGCATGAAAACCCAACTCAACAGAATTTGTTTTCAAATCATTCCCCAGTGTTATACCCAATAATTTCTGTTTGGCACTGTAATCCACTAAAGCTTTTGATTAAACTGATTAAAGTTCTATTATTAATTAACAAAACACTAAAAAATAACCCTGACATCCTGAATTTCAGCTGCACTGTTAATTATTTTTGTAATAAAATTAATCACACAGTGCAGTTAACTGGCCTGATACCATATCAAAGCCATATTTTCTGATAATTTTCAAATTATGTCACCTCAGTCTACTCCAGAATTTTTTTGCAGTTGTTTTAAACTCATGTAAAAAAACAGGTCAGGGAGTGAAATCACACCACAGTAATGGTAGATTTTACCTTTGCTGCACCAACAAGCGAATTCAAATGAACATGTCACTGAGCAATAACAGTATAAAGTAGCTTCATGACAAGACAAAAGATTTCACAGGTCTTGCTGTAGTAACATGACAAAAGTACCATCACCCTCATTCGCTCGCTGGAGGTGAAATGTCCTGATTTAATCTGGTGTGTTTTCACATCAGTCACACTGACTTTTCCCAGAAATTTACCAGACAGCTAAAGGAGTAACTCCAACTTCAGTGTGTATGTGAATACAACACATGTTGATCATAAAAGCACTGGGGAGGAGGTGTTTTTCTGACGTTTAAATACTTGTTAAGGAAAATAAGTAGGGATGCACGATATTATCGGCACAATATCGGTATCGGCTGATAAAAGCTTAAAAACACGTTTATCGGTATCAGCAGATATGAAAATTTCTGCCGATAGGCACAGCCGATAAGGTGCTATTCAGATAGGATTATTATTATTTTCCATCTGAAAAATAAGCTCCTTAAATAAAATGTAGCACTTCATTTATTTGCACTGCAGAGCTCTGTGTCTGTCACCAGGTTGTTACAGTAGCTCTAAAATAATCAAATGCAACTTGGTTATGTTTAAAAATGCATTGTACATTTAAAGTTCATGTGATCTAAAGAAAATATTTTTCTGTATTTCAATACTGAATGTCTTGAGTTTGAAAAAATAATACATTTCTTATTTATGGTAAAATCAAATGTTTTTTGTCTTGTTTTATGTGTGTTTCTTAAACAAATAAGACCGTTACAATGAGAGTAACACATAAATTCCAGTACAGGAAAGACTTAGCATTCTTTACAGTGAAAAAAACAAACAAACTTGTGATTATCGGTATCGGTATCGGCCAAAAAGGGTTTCGATATATCGGCATATCGGCATATCGGATATCGGCAAAAATCCAATATCCTGCATCCCTAAAAATAAGTCTTTTAGGGTTTGAAAGCCCTTATTCTTAGATGATCGAAAAGTGCATGTAACAGGAAAGGGGCCACAGGTTGGACTCAAACCTAGGCCAACAGCACAAGGGTCAACCTCATGGAGCATAACCAAACCACTAATCTATACTGGCACCACGGCATGTTCTTATGCTATGTCATGTCGATCTCATTTTAAGCCAGGAGGATCTGTGTCAGATAATTGTGATGACCCTTGTGTTGGAGTACTTAAGAGGGCCTTCAGTCAGTCATAGTGTTGGGAATAACAGCATCAGAAACGTTTTACAGTAACTGGTAATCTAACTAATTACTATTTCAAATGTTATACTGCCGATGCCAATACCAATTGTGAAATGAGATATGTTACTATGTATCTGACCTGGCTTGCTTAGCCAGGCATAAGAGAGGAGCTGCAAATAAAATGTGAGGAAAAGCTGGTAGACACACAAGTAATGATGTGCACAATCATATTGACACGTCTTTAACAAAGAGCTGATGCTAAAGTAAACTTTTCGGCAATAAATGTCACCCAGCTACCTATGTGCGTCTGTGTAACCTGCAGTCACAGAGGATCTCCTGTAGCGTCTTTGGATCAAACCAAAGACAGGCACAAGTAGCCAACTTGTTTTGACTTGAAACAATATTAGATCCAATCCAACCTGCCTTGCTCAGCCAGAGGCAGGGCAGGAGCTGCAAATTTGATGTGAGAGTGCCACAGTCTGTTGGGTTAAAACTGGCATTTTGAGGATAGGAGTAAGCCTACAGGCTCTACATTAACATCATTTTCAGGATGGAAGTAAACAGACATCACTTCAACATCATAGATGTGAAAGGCAAGAAAGTACGTGTGAGCATTGTGTCCCAGAGCAGAACCTGCTCAAAAACTGACTTCTTTTGCAAAATTAAAGGTTTTTCAAAAAATAATTCAACTACTTACGATCACTTTTTTAGAAAAGTAATTTGACCAACACTAGTCAGTCATTCTCTCTCTGCTACTCAAACATCCCTGCTGCTGTGCTGTTTGGCTCCCTGCTTCTGCCTTTCCCTTTTGCTATGACTTTTGAGGTAGGTCATGACATTACCTTATCTCAAGATAAACACTTCATAAATAACTTTTTGGGTCTTGGGCAGGCTGAAGCTAATCCCAGCTCTCTTAGGGTGAGAGGCAGGGTACATCCTAGTTTCCAGGTTTCCAGTTGAGATGGTTAATAACTGATGTAACACAATGAAATTTGTTTTCAATTCAGACAACTCAGGTTAGAATAGTTTATTGGAGCAGAAAATGCATGTTGCATGTTTGGTAACCAGGCTGCAACCCCATCACTCCTTACAGATAAGTTTATATGGAGACACTGAGGAGTGATGAGCAGAACAACACACCCCCGGAGTCTACAGAAGCTGGGTGTCAGTGGGGGCGAGAGAACTTGCAGCAACATAAATGCAGGGCAGCAGAGGCACTAACGAGGCAAAGGAAGAGGTGGCAGTTTTTCAGTTGAAAAGGCATATTGCAGATTAAAGAAGGTCATTGAATGTGACGTTGCAGAGGGGAGTCCCTCTGCTTCTGCCTCTGTTATCATGTTAAAAAACATGGATCAGACTGTCACTCCTGTCAATGAAGAGGAAGAAAATCTGTATTTCTGTTCATATGATGGTCCTCACGGTTATAGTTATGAGCCTGTTAGGAAAGGTGGAGACCGGGAACAGCTAGCTAGTGCTGGGTTCACATAAGTGTCTTGAAAGTTTGAAATCAGATACACTGACTTCAAAAATAATGTTAAGCGTTGTTTATAAAGCAACACACTTAGAGTCGTCAAGATAAAGCCCATAGACAGAAATACAGAGAGATTTATCAGAGGTCTATCCTCTAATCTAGAGTAAGAAAACCAAGACTGAGCTACCTTGCTCAGCTCACGTTTCTCTCTGGTTAAATCTTGGGCTGAATCTCTGATTAGCTCTTGTTTATGTCTGCCACCAGGAGCCGGGCTTGGGGCTGCTGCTGGTGAAGCTGCAGTTGTTTGTAGTGACCATAGACTGGTCACCTTGCTTGGCTCGAAGTGAGGTTGCCAAAAACATTGCTCCCCCTGGTGACTGGCTGCAGTATAGGTCAAAAAATCTGTCTCTCCAGCCATTCCAGATGGGCTGTGGTTAAACTTTAAAAAATGAATACACCTCGTAGAAATGTTTCTCACATCCGATTGTTGTGATGGTCGAAAGAAAAAAATAACTTATCATTTTTGTCAACTGGCTCCACTCAGATTCTCCCAGAATCTCTCATCGTCTCTACTGCGCAGACTCTGGCTGCACAACTGCTACCAATGGCTGCGCCTGTGACAGGTCAAAACTGGTAAATGACAGGCACAGATTCATCCTGTCAAAAAACGGGCACCACAGACCACTGCGTTTTTTTTTTTTTTTTTTAAGACTGATGCAGAAATAAAGTCTCACCTTGTCACCTGCACAAAACAAATCCAAGCACGAAAGCTAACTTCGAGCCAAAAAGGCAACATCCAGTTTAGAAAATGAGGCCCACGAGGAAGTGCTAAAAGTTGCTGTACATTGAGAATCCTCATGAGGCTGGCTGCAGAAAGACTGGAAACCACATACACACCAAGCCTAAAAAAACATCTCACCAAAAAAAAAAAACGCACCATAGCACCAAAAAAACATATTTAAAGCCTGGCTAAAAAACAGCTTGGGTCTCAAAGCTAATTTTGCTATTAGCTGTATGAAGGGGGATTTTTTCCAACTCAGCAGTTGTCCAATCAGAGACACAGCTCATCTCACGTGACAGACAGGTGTCCTATAGCTGCTAGAAAGGAAGCTCAAAGTCTGCGTCATATCCAGTGTGGCTGCATCCGTGGATTGGCATCATTTCATGGTATCAGGAACTGATGGGTGACGTTGCAGAAACTATGTCCATGTTTTATACAGTCCATGATATACTACCTGGCAAAAAAAAAAAAAGTCGCCACCAAAAAAAAAGGTCACACACTCTTATATTTCGTTGGACCGCCTTTTGCTTTGGTTATGGCATGCATTCCCTGTGGCAGTGTTCTGATGAGCTTCTGCAATGTTAAAAGATTTATTTCCATCCAGTGTTGCACTAGTTTTTCACCAAGTTCTTGCATTGATGATGGTAGAGTCTGACTGCCAGTCAGCATTCAGCGAGGCTAACCAGAAAAAAAAGGCTTCAATTTTCTGGCGAGCATAAAGATTGGACTCTGGAGCAATGGAAGAAGGTTATGTGGTCTGATGAATCCAGATTGACCCTGTTTCACAGTGATGGACCATCAGGGTCAGAAGAGAGGCAGATGAAGTGATCACCCATCATGCCTAGTGCCTACTGTCCAAGCCTGTGGGGGCAGTGCTATGATCTGGGGTTGCTGGAGTTGGTCAGGTCTAGGTTCAGCAACAGTCTGTGCTCAATGAATGAGGTCAGCTGACTACCTGAATATACCGAATGACCAGGTTACTCCATCAATGTTTTTTTCTTCCCTGATGGCACGGCCAGATTCCAAGATGACAATGCCAGGATTCATCGGGCTAAAATTGCAAGAGAGTGGTTCAGGGAGCATGAGACTTCATTTTCACACATGGATTGGCCCCCACAGAGTCCAGACCTTAACCCCATTGGGAATATTTGGGATGTGCTGGAGAAGGCTTTGTGCAATGGTCAGACTTCACCATCATCAACGCAAGGTCTTGGTTTATTAATCTTGTGACATTGCAGAAGCTTATCGAAACAATGCCACAGTGTATATCCCCATACAACACTTGACTGTACAGAGGAGAAGATGCACGTTTGCCTTGGATCAAAGAGGCTTTTTACATTTACAGTGTGAGTTTATTTCCTGCTGTGTCTCCTGTGAAAGCAGTCATGAACTGTTTCCTAAGCATGGATTGGATTAAGAAAGATGGACAGGGTGACTACTCCCTAAAGTAAATGCCAACTCGTCTTAATTAAGCTGCAGTGTTGCTCATGAAACCGCCCTCCTTCATGTAAACAGATGAGACTAGAGTCAAAGTAGAAAGTCAAATGACACATCAAGAAAATACTTTTCAAACATGGTTCCTACTGTTAGTCCTTATCATGCTAATTCAGAGGTTTTGTTTTCATTTAGTTATTTGATGCTACCTCTGGTGGACATCAGTATTGGTCAGGTTGTGAACTGAGTCAACCTGCGGGATCTTTGCCATTTTGCCCAAAAGTTAAACACGTGTCAGCATGACTTGAAGGGGCAGGGTGTCAAATTTGTGGCAACATTAATTAGTCCCTACAGGGTAAAATCTTACTTAAAGTTGCATCACCAGCCCAGGATTACAAAGGTGCGTTCTGGTGTCTGTTTTCAGCACTGAGAGGAGGTAGAGATGTGTCATCAATCCATTTGGAGCGATTAAAATTACCACCCCTGTTTCACTTAATTCTTATCCAGCAGAGCTTTCCTCATTCACACAAAAAACAAACATTTTAATCGCAGATCCAAATAAGGTATTTATTTGTTTTGAAAATATTGATGATGCACTTTTTCTGCAAAGATTCAGCAGCCGCATTGAGACAAAAGAACTCTATCCATGTAGATAAATAATAGAGACTGCACAGCTCTGACAGTTTTATCTCCCCCTCTCACTTGTACCATTGTAATCTCGTAACGAGTCTCTCAATAACAGCTCTCCATGCACCTGCGTGTCAGAGCAGCACTCACTGCGAAACACTAACACAGCCCGCCTCGGAGCTCACAGTTCATGTCGGTGCTCTCTCTTGTAATGTTCTTAGGAGACGGGAGGAGAGAAGGAGAGAGGGGGAGGGGATTAGAGGATACATTAGAGAAGGAAGAGACAGGAAAGTACAGGAGACTACATGAAGAGGGGTGAGACAGAGGGTAAGACAGTGCAGGGAGAGAGGAAATAATAACTGAGAGGCAGACAGGAGGAGAGGAGAGAAGACGATGAAGGTGGTGACAGAGCGTGGGGGGAAACGGAAGGAGAAGAAAAGACCACAGGAGAAAGAGAAAGAAGCTGATGGGCAGAGGAAACGAGAGACGGAGACTGTATTTAGACAGGATTATGGAGCAGATGTAAAACCTCACTGGTGACTCACCTGCTCCCGACACTCTGAGTGTGTGTGTGTGTGTGTGTGTGTGTGTGTGTGTGTGTGTGTGTGTGTGTGTGTGTGTGTGTGTGTGTGTGTGTGTGTGTGTGTGTGTTTAATAAGCATCTCAGCAGAGGCCTGGCCTCCACTAAACCCCATTAAACCAAATCCTTGTATCACTGCCAAATTAATTTGATTCTCTGACATAACAGCCATAAAAAAGAAAGTCATTAAATGGCTTGTAGCTCCGCCTCATTCCAGTGGTTTGTTTCACATTTTTCAGTCCTGATTCAAAGGAATTTTCACCTTTGATGGTGATTTTTTCCCTGAAGACATTAAAACAGTGGTATGTTGTTTCTTTTATCATAGCATTTGGCGTGCTCTTGGTTTCTACCATAAAAAAAACATGTTTTTGTGTGCAAAGTACAATCAATTTCTTTTTTGTTTTCTTTTGTGGCAACTCAAATGTTTGAATAGATTTTCTTGGTAAAAGTTTGATTTTTTTGGTTGTTTTCTCCCATTTAGGCAACCATTCATTCTGCTACAACACAAAAATACTCAGAAAATACAAGTTTCAAGTCTCTGGTTGGTTTTGTTTGGTCTCAGAATGAACGATTTAGTTTGGGAAAGTGGAAAGACAGGAAATTTCATTTTAACTTGTTTGAGATGCATATCCAGAATAGAGAAATATACATGGCTGAACCCACTGACAGCATCTTCATGATAATTTCACCTTCCAATATAAGAACTTCAATAACGGCCTTAAAATGTTGACTGGTCATATAATGGAAACAGTTTCTTTACTGAAGTAACAATACTAGAAACAGGGTGCTCTTTTAAAGGATCATTCTCTGACGAAACTTTTGCTCTTTTATAAAGTTCAGAGGCTTAAAGGGCACATTTGAAATATCATCAAAGGTTAAATTTGATGCAACAGAAGCACATTTGTCCCATACATACAGGTGATGTTACACTAAGATGATTCAAGATGAAGGGTCGAAGATCAGAGAAGTACTCACTCTCAGCGGTTGCTGAAAAGTTCAACTCTAAACAAACATCTACTTTTTTTTCTGAGGTACCCCAATGACATGATATTCTGCAGCCGTCTATCCGGAGAACTTGAAATTTCCTGACAACAACTCAACACACTTCACCCAGGTTGATGTATGTCAGGTGACAGCCAGTGTGCAGGCTCGTATAAAAAATGGAAATGGTGGGTTTCACCCTTCAGCTCCAAAAATCCTGGACTACAAGTTTGAAAGTGTAGAAATCAGGAGATGTGGAGTCAGAAAAAAGTAAACTTACCAGAACTCTATGGTGTACTTCTCCCTTCTTTTTTTAAGGTGAATAGACTGCTATTAACATGGCATAACCAAAAACTGTATTTAGAATGAATTGCGTGGCTCTGTCATTTATACCCCATCACAGGTGGCACTATTATAGCAGTTTGCAGCCAGAGTCTGCGCAGTAGAGACTGTGAGGGATTCTGGGAGAATCTGAGTGGAACTGGGTGATAAAACTTATATATATTTTTTTCCTTTAAGAGTCTTGTCACTTTACCTGACATATTTTACAGTCCCAGAAAAAAACACACAAGAACGGCAGCTGTCAATCATCGTTAAACGTGACGTAAAACCCTAATTTTGACCTCATATAACTAATGAAAACAAAACTTTTCAGAAAAAAAAGAGAAATTGAATATGAGGCAGCCAAATGGTATCTTTAAATCACCTCAACAATCGGGTATTCAATTTTAAAGTTTGACCACAGCCCATCTGGAATGACTGGGGAGATGGATTTTTTTTTACCTATACTGCAGCCAGCCACCAGGGGGAGCATTTTTCGTGGCCACTTTACTTTGAGCCGAGCAAGATGACGTCCTTTTTTTTTTTTTTCACCGTCTGTGGGCATAACCTACAATTGACAAATGTTAAATCTCCCCACAACCCTTCTTAATTTTGAGGCAGTTAAATTAAAAAACATAATTATACTTACAATAATGTTTCAATAGTTAGCTTTAGAGAACTAAGAAAGGAAAGGCAGCCCAAAAGAGCAAACACTTCTATGAATAGACACATCAGAAATAGATGCACGTTTTAGGGCTTGAAAAAATCAAAACCTACTTCAGTCTGTGAAACCATTCTCTGGCATTACTCCATGAGTTTTATAGACGCAACCTTCCACTTTAGCCAGCCTCAAGCCCAGTGGTGGCCTGTGACAAAAAATACTGAGGAAGCCAGGACAACGAACAACAGATCGTTTGATGCTATTCAGTGTTAAACTGTTACTTTCAAATTACTGTTACAGCAATGTGATTCTACTGACTTCTCATTGATTTCAGCGTATGTGTTAAAAAAGAGGGCAGTGTTCATGGAGGTCACATCAGGTCAGCCTGTTGATGTCAGTAAATGTCTAGTAGCTTCTCTTCAACAGAACGCTCAACACATGATGGTGATCATACAGCAATTATGACAATGTATGGGTACTAAGAATACATATTATCCATTGCTTTCGTGCACATTCATACAAGCTTTTCTCCTGGTTCTCCCCTGAGTTAAACTGATTTTGGGTCTGCTTATTGTCCTGTTGGACTTTTAGTTGATCCTCTGAAGGAAGTTTTGTGAAGTTATTTTTTTAAAGAAACTCGAAAACCCCATCTCCATTTAGTCTCTGACTTGCTAGCTACATTGTTGTGTGATCCATCTTGTCACAGCCAGCCTGTTGCATAGAGTGTGGGTGTTTTTTTTTTTAACAGTTTGTGACTGGTTGGACGCAAGGTTTCATCTAATGTCCCTCATTTTTTTTTACCGAATGATGCATCAACCATTAAAAGATGAGCCCTGCTTCAATAAGATTGGCGCTGTTATGCTCCTCATGCTCCGCCAAAGTATGCTGATGTTGTGCGTTAACAACAAGGAGATGACATAAAAAAAAGATATATTGTGGTGGCGCTCAATATATCTTTCTTTCTTGAAATACTTAACTGGGGAACAAGGCTTCCCTTGGCATCTGTGAAAAACTGCTGTTGCTTGAGCCCTGTGTATGTCCGCACTGTGTTTTATGCATGCACATAAAGAATGTAATTCTGGTTCAGCTGCAAAAACATGAAGTTTTCCCTTCTTAATAAAGGATTGCCCTTTAAGAAGAATATTTAAAGCCACAAAGGTCACAGAAATCAGGATGACCTCACCAACATGCTGGGTTGTATTAAAGAGAGAAAAACACAACTACAACCAAGCCACGTTTGAGAGTCTCCAAACTTTTCCTGAAGGTCATGTCCCTGCATCATAAGGACTCATAATTCAGTCAGATGGTTGCTGCAGAAAATGGCACATAAAATAAACATGACTTGGTGAACAAACACAAAGTAATGAGCGGCCTCTCTCTGAGTTTCAACACTAAAAGCCGTGAGGAAGACGCTGTAAAGGTCAAACCCAGTTTAAGAACTTGAAAGCTGTGAGTAATATAACAGGCTCATTTGCATAATGCTGTTATCGCTGAGTACATGTTGATTTCTACTGTGCTTCCAGCATCACACTGACAATGCCTGAAGGATTCCTCATGTTTTTACTGCTCTAAATCCTTCAGTTGCTGTGTTCCTCTGGAGACTCAGAGCTGAGGGGAGCAGCTGTGCAGCAGGTATGTGAGACTGAGTGGGTGGACGGAGGGGGTGGACGGAGGGGGTCTTCCTCTGCGCTTGCATTGAGAGCAGATTTCATTCTTTCATGCACTCTTACAGTGCTTGTTTTTATTCATGGCAGAGACTTCCCAAAATCGAGGTCAAATGTAGCACATAAATATTTCTGACCTTACCTGATCAGTGTGTTATCACCGCAGGACATGAGAGCAGCCAATTAGATGAACTCCACAATCACTGCTGGTTTATTTGTCAGTGTTTTAGCTTTATTCAGTGTCCGGCTGTTGGAGGTTTATAAGAGCCCAGTTTGAGGTTGTGTGGGTAAGTGAGTTTCCTCCTCAGGCAGGGGTCCAGAGAACATCTCATGCTGCTATGGCAACTAGGCTGGCACCCCCACTGCTGCCTCATGGCAAGAGCACGAACATACAGACACATGAGCACAGTCATGCACAGGAACTATCACCACGGGGCCTTTTTAGTGACACAAACCGCACGGAGAGACTCAGTTTTCTGCTTAATTACACCAAAGGATTTTGTGCATAGGAGCAAGGGGAGGCTGGGAGAGGGGTTAACATCTCATGATGACACCGTAGCCTTAAGTCAGCTGATCCTGCTGCCATTGTTTGGGAAATGACTTCTGACTGTATCCTATAAAAGTAGTGGATGTAACTACAGTGATATCATGCACTGCATCACACACAGCCTTCGCTTATCTTTTAATACTGACCATCTTTATGATGGTTTTGACTCACAGCACACGTATTCTTGAATAGACATACACTGGTTAATATTTCCCAAACACTCAGTAATGATTTGGCCAAGCACCAGGGTGCCAGTTACATTTACAGCCCAACACCAGTGAAATCTGCCAAAAAATTCCACCAGTCTGGGGTTTCCAGGCTCTTGTCAACAGGTCTTGAAAACAGCAAACATGGTGTTTCCGAGATCTTTATCAGTTTGTGGACATCCTGAAACTGGGGTCAAAAATGCAAACTTTACACTGAAAAATACAGATATACCTTTCTGTTGTTGTAAGACGCCATCTTGGCCCAAGGTGTCTTCTATTTGAAGACCAATAAGCCAAAGGAGATGTGTTACCTTTAGCAAACATGCTAGTTAGTGCCACAGTATCAACCACGTTATTCAAGAATATGACACACTAAAAAAGAATGATGATAGACAACTTGGATGACCAGTTATCACTACTTAGCAACTTTTATTGTTTGTATAATCATTGAGTGAAGACCACACATCAACCTCCAGTCTAAAAACATAGAGTCATGAAGTCCATGCAGAAGTAAAAAAAAACTGCAGTTCTTTGAGATTCCACTTGAGGCTGGCAGCAGAAAAAAACAGAACCCACCTTTAGCCCAAAAAGCTGAGTGAATTTATTCATAAATGGATATTCTCAAAGTTATTTGTTATTTGCTCATGTAACTGCATTGCAGGTGGGGCTGAAGTTGCTAGGCATCGCCCTGTTGGTTGTGGCTGCCTGTTATAGCAGCTCTCTCTTTTTTGTCCGTTTCCTGTAATTTTTCATCCTTTTTTCGTCATCTTTGTGTTTGGAGTGGATCGTTTGTTGGTCTTGGACACCAAACTTTTTGTGTCTTCAGTGATATTTTTACTATTTTTGCTCCATTGTTTGTCTGAAGATCCTAGAAATCAGCTGTTAGCAGCCTGTAGCATGTTAATGCTAATTGGTGCAAGGCCTGATGTTTCCACACAAGGTGAGGAGAAGGAGGTGAGGACGATATGCTGGTTCTCAGGTGTGAGCTTTGAAGTGACAACATCGACCCATCCTTCCATCCATTGTTATTAGGAACGTAAGATCTATCTCCAATAAGATGGACGAGCTAGCTGTGCTAACCCAGCAAGAGGGAGGGAATACCAGAGGGCAAAGTAGCATCATGCTATTCACAGACGTGGCTGACAGAGCTAACATTAGACACCAACGCCACATTGGAAGAGCTTCGCCTGCTGTGAGCAGACAGGATCCAGGAGACAGAGATGGAGCATGACTGAAGAAGCTCAGTCCTGGACCCTGTGGAGGTGGAGGCTGGCTGAACTGGAGAATGATGGACAAGCTGTCATCATCTATTTTCTTATGGAACTTGTTGCACTTTCTATACACTTCCTTACTTTTCTTTTCTTGATTGCTGCTGTGACTCCTGAATTTGTCCTCACGGATAAATCAAGTACTTTCTATTCTATTCTATTCTATTCTATTCTATTCTATTCTATTCTATTCTATTCTAAACCTTTTTGTGACAAGCTGTAAACATGTTTTCTTAGGTCAGCGCCAAGCATTTTGATATAGGACCCTAAGGGAGATGACTCTTATGTGATGCCAGCTTCTAGTGGACACATGAGGAACTGCAGATTCTGGAATTCCCTCTGTTGACTTCATTTCTTAATCTGAATAGTTTGCTAGGACTGTAATGTTTGATTATAATGTGAAACAATTAGAAGTCCTGGTTTCTCGCACCAACGTTCACTCTTTTTGTCCCTTCATAATGTATAAATAATAGTGCTTCGACTGCTCTAGAAAGCAGAACGTCTCTGACTGGATGACTCATTTTCATCATGAATTCAGCTTTGCTCATTCCAAATCACCATGCATTGTTGTTATCCGCTGCAGCTGTGCTAATGCAGCTCGCCCTCCTGGCAGCCATTCTCTCCAGCTAATCTGAAAACCTGCCTCCAGATGGATCTGTGTGTGTGTGTGTGTGTGTGTGTGTGTGTGTGTGTGTGTGTGTGTGTGTGTGTGTGTGTGTGTGTGTGTGTGTGTGTAATTAGTCTGTTTATCAGCTGATTATGTCATTAAACTGCCCACATCTCTGCTGTGTTTTCTGCTGAAAACTCCAGAGTGTAACACACCGCATTACTGTCTTCTGAATCAAAGTGTTTTATGACAAAAGGAGAAGAAAAGAATGAATGTATAAAAAAAATCCATCCTCTCTGTGTTCCCCGGGCGCTCACCTGTGCCTCGGGTCTTCAAAGTCATTCCTCTCTATTGATGTGGATATAAATATGAGCTCTCGATGAATCTGTTGATGCAATTTCCTCCATAAGCCTGGGTCTATGCCTGCCTGTCTCCAGCCACAGCGGTGCCTTTTTCACAGTAGTACACCTTCATTCAATCTCAGTGATGTAATAATTTCACCACAAACTGTGAAGTTGCAGTGTTTTCTGTATTTTTTTTAAACAGTGTCCCGTCTGTCCAGAGTCCAGGCTGACAGTTTTTCAGAGTGTTATGGAGGCTGAGTATCTGACACTAGTTCTGTTTCTCTTTCTCTGTACAGCCTTGGTGGCTTTAACCACTCAGTGTGTTACAGTATTCTTGTTGTGTTTCAGCAAGACTTATCACTTTTCATGGAAATGTGAACAGTTCTCCTGCTGGCATTGCTTTCTTGGAGAGAAAGAGGAAAGCAGGTGCAAACAACAGCAGATGTAAGAGCTTTCAGGACATTACTGCAGGGAAACTGGAGAGCAAATGGTGTGTCGCAAAAAATAAGCTGTTGCTAGTCTACTTCGGCAAGCAACAACCTGCTGCTCTCCTACACCAAGAAGCCAGTTTATAACAATAATAATAATAAAGATAAAAACTCTTGAAGCTAACCTACTCTTGTATCCCCTGGCCATGGCTCCTCTGGGTCCTGTGAGGGCTTGGACCCTTAAGCCGCGTTTCCACCAAGCAGTCCGGTTCGGTTCAGTACAGTTTGGCACGGTTTGGTATAGTTAAACCTAATCCTGTTTGCGTTTCCACAGCAAAACTGTGCCCCCTCGTGGTAGGCAGCGTGTTAGCTAGATGCCAAAAGCCGCAGCTGTTAAACAATAGCGTGACACCGTAGCAACGCGACACAGTTTACCCCGCTAATAAATCCAAAGAAGAAGAAAAACACGACACAGTAAACAAAGAGCACGGATGGAAGACATGCAGCATTTCGTCCTCTCTGGGATTGGCATGTAGTTCTTTAATACTAAGTGCAAACAAGCTTTGTTTCTGAGAAGTCTGGGTGCCGCAAGGAGAAATGCAGCCACTGTCGGGGTGACGATTCTTTCGACCAATCAACGGTCTGCAGTGTTGTTGCTCCACCTTCCGAGAGCGGATCGGTTCAGTCTGGCACCCATATGAAAGGGTCCCAAAATATGGGACGGCTTGTCTTGGTTATCTGGGGATCTGTCCCGGGATTAGTCAGTGGAAACGCCACAAAATGCGCGCCGTACCGAGACGAACCGAATTGGTCTGCTTGGTGGAAACGTGGCTTTAGTAATAGTTTCTAGCTGGACTCTTGGCACCGGCACCATTCTTTTTCGGGACTGGAGCAGTCCTAAAACTGGTAGGCTATCCCCATACGCGCTCTTGCATTGATAGGCCGTATCACCACAAATCATGATCTGCACTTGAGGTACAGAGATGTCAAATCCTTGGCCTTACAAAAAGCCCTTTCACAAAAGTAACAAAATCTGGTTTGGGGCCAAACGGGGCCCTCCAGGCAGCAGCTAAAATACCACTGGTTGTCTGGGGATTCCTTCCAGATCCCTTGCCCTGGGCAGGGGTTCATACTGAGGATACCAGGGGAAGAAGCTGTTCTTTGCACATCATCCATTGCCCCAACCTTCCAACCCCAATCCTCTCCTACCACCAAGTAGCCAATAAATAAATATATAAATAAATAAATAAATAAAGTTTGAAAGGAAAAATTTTAAAGAGTAAAGTTTCTTTTTGCACACAGCTACCTGCTAGGGCTGGACGATTATGATAAAAATAAGAATCCCAATTATTTTAAGTGATATTGAAGTCACAATTAATTTACACAATTATTCATTTATTCAAAAACTTCAGTACTGATTTAAACACAACTTTAAAGAACTAGCAAGTGGCACATACAGTATTATCGATACACATAAGTCACACACGCTCGCTGTGGCTGCACATGGAACACAGAAGAGCTATGAAGCACAGGAACTTGCATACATCTGCACTGTGTGGCATATTAATTGTTTTTCTTCGATTAGTTTTTATAATTGTCAGATGGCAAAATTGAAATCACGATTAAAATACAATAATTGTCCAGCCCTACTACCTGCTTACCTAGCATGCATTGTACCAAGTCGGTCGAAACATCACCAAATGCTTAAATATTAGCCATGAAAAAAAACACCCGAGTTGCTTGTGAAAAGTAATAAAATAAAAACCTGCTATGGGGTAAGAAAATTTGCTTGTCATATTTTTTGAAGTAAAAATAATTTCCTTGCTACAAGAGACCAGGTAAATACATTTTCCTAAGCCCATAGGCAGGATTTTGTCTTTTTTACTCTCAACAAGCAATTAAGGTCTTATTTTTCTGTACATTTTTTTTCTGGAATTTTTAGGTGCATGTGGCTCATTTTTGAGCCTAATAAAGCACTTTTTACTACAACTAAGATCCGTTTTTTACAGTGCTCTTGATAAATAGATGTTACAGCCCATCAACAGATAAATGAACAGACTGGAGTCTCCTGTACATCATGTGAACTCACAGATTGCGTGACTGTGAGCGTGTCTTGAACAGGCTCAGTCTCCCGGCTGTCTGAAGTGTGTGACACATCCTGGAGGTGAGAAAGACTGAGCTGTCTCTATGTAACACATCAGCTCAGGAGCGATACTCAGATGATGCAGTAATGAAACGCATGCGTGTGTGTGTGTGTGTGTGTGTGTGTGTGTGTGTGTGTGTGTGTGTGTGTGTGTGTGTGTGTGTGTGAGTGTGTGTGTGTGTGTGTGTGTGTGTGTGTGTGTGTGTGTGTGTGTGTGTGCTCTGCTCTGCTTGTTGTCCCCTCAGGAAGCAGAAACTGAAACTTGATGCACATCTTGATTTCAAGGATTTCCAGGAAGACACAATCACAATCAGATTCACCAGTTTTGTTTGGAGCCTCTAGTGAAACATTTGGGGCTGTGCATTCATTATGGGGCCATCTGTCTTCATGGGAGATTTGCTTAGCAACCAAATTGTAGTTACAGGAAGTTCTGTTTCACAATTATATTTGAGCACCCGCTGATTAGCTTTGATACAGCTCTCAGGTAAATCATGCTAATTTTTTTTGTTTTGTTTTTTATCTTAAGTAAGATACAAGAGGGAGTGGGAGAGGATTTTTTTAAGCTTACAGTAACATTTTAATTCTACAAAATGTGTAGTTCCTACAAATTGAGGGTTAAAAAAGCTCTTTTGTATCAAAGCTAAACAGCGATTTAGTGAACTGAGATGCACATATACCGGGTCATATGACAGGTTCTCAAGCATTTGAGGGTACCTGAATGTATCCCATACGAAGCTAGAAACATGCCGCAGAAAACGAGGGATTTCATTAACATTACGTTGAATTTCATGTCTTCTTAAAACATTTACAGAAAATAACCTGTTTGCTCCAGCTAAATTCTGTTTAAAAAGGATAATAATTCTACACTTTTTTTTTGGCTAAGTATAACGTTTCATCATGCTTCAATTTATTTTGGTTTTATTTATTTATTTGATGATTGTTGCTAGACCTTTGAGAAGGTACATCCATATTTCAAACCCTGATGTTCCTCAGCAACAAGATGCTAAAACATTAAAACAATTCTGAGTCAACAACTGAATACAGTGTTCAGCCTTTTTTTAATCATCTTCATGTCGGTCGTCTTCACCGGGAGAACAAAGCAAAGTCTCAGCATCACTCTTTAAATTTAGTTTACTTCCTTTATGTTAACAGGATGCGACACCATCCCTCTCTGCTGTCTAAATATGTTTCTCGCCTTCAGAAAGGGTCAGGATTGTCTTCAGTGCCCTTGGTCACAAAGAGGATGAGACGGCATCCAGCCGTCTGCTTTAGAATAGTGTTTGTTTATGTGCATCTGCTTTTGTGTTTCTGCATATTTGAATTTATGAAGAAACATTCTTTCATGTAAGAAAAACATTTGGTTTTGGTGAGTGTTGTTTCTGTGTGTGTGTTTGTGTGTGTGTGTGTGTGTGTGTGCATGTTGTTCCCACAGAGCTGTGGAGCATATGATAATTGACGATGACTCACGCAGACCTTTTGCTTATTCTGTATGCAGGAGACAGAGAGAGGCAGCAAGAAAACAAGAGAGAGCAGGGTTGGTGATGATTTTGGGAAGTTGTGTTTGGATGCAGGGTCGGACGTTGTGTTTCCAAACGCCTGCGTGTCTGTGTGTGTAAGTTTGTGTGTGAGTGTGTCTGTGTATATGTGTGTGTCTGTGTGCCCCGTTAGACACTGCTAGCTCCCACTGACCCCTCAGAAAGACACCAGAAGAGCCGCTCTGTGTGAAGGATTCCTTGTTGGTTAAACACAGCAATGAGGACGAACCATGTTTGAGTGAAAATATCGTTTATTTCAGGGACAGGAAGAAATCCAGTCATAAACTGCTGGGAACCAGTTAATGAAGCTTCTTGGCGAAACTCCTGCTGTCTTGAATAGGACTGTGACTCTCTCAGCACACATGTTCTTGTGTGTTGCATTAGAAGCAGCACAGAACGTGTTTTAACCACATTATTAAATGGTCTAAGGTATCATTAAGGTATCTGGCAGCAAACATCTGCTAGAACAGAGACAATGCACCACATCTGTTTTTGTACTAAAGAAAATCAAGATCTTCACACCCTGATGATGTGTTAACAAATACGCTGAGACATTATTACTATGTAGCTCAGTAGCTTAACTGCTGAATTAGACCTGCAACCATTATAGTGAACGATGGATGAAAAGATAAATTCACAGGAAACCATAACGTGTTTTCAGGACCATTTAACAGCATGGATAAGGACAATTTGTCAATACAGCAATAAACCAACTTCCTGAATTTTATGATAGTACTGCTAGCACAAAATATCAATATTTTAGTTCAGATTTTACAGCTTTATGAACAGATTCTTGCTAATGACATAAACCCAGTACTTCACCTTTTCACTTCAGATTTTTTGTTTTTTAGGTTCACAATAAATCTTAAACTTCACTTCTTAAGCTGCCATTGTGTTTCCCAGAGGGCTGCCTTTGCTAGCTAGATAGCTAGATAGCTAGCTAATTGCTACGGCTGCAGCTTTATCTTCTCTTTGTTTTACGGCTGATATCAACCAGTGTTAACAACCACCGCTGCACGGGTAAGGATAACATTGGTATAGTACAACTGTTCTAGTAGCATTTATTCATCTATTCATTTAAATTTTTGTAGAATCATTGTGTATTGATGTTATCATTCCTAATGCAAGCCATCTACTCGTTTGCACACTTGTTCAACCAAACACTTCTATATTCTTCTTGTATTTGAGGAATTTTAACAGCTGATAAGCAGACAAACCATAATCCCAGTCAGTCTGTTTCAGAACCCACTAAAAACTCCCTGTGGTAGATTAGATTATAAAAACAAAAGTTGTTTTTTAAATGAAATTTGCCACAAGGAGGTATTAGTTGTGGTACTGAAGCTTAACCACAGCAGCATGTAACTGTACCAAAGAGACATCAGCAGGTCTGTTTCCATGCTGTTTAATGATCTGCAGCTAAGCAGCTAATTAGCTCTGTAGCCTGCAAACTGACATTAGCGGAGCACTTTACCCCACAGAGTGTCACTCTCTCATCAAGATAAGGTTCAGGGGAACATGTGTGTCCATGTTTGGAAGAAGGTAAGAAAACCTGTGAAGAATCATTGGAGTTGGGTGTTATCATTCAAAGGCGGATATAAAATTTGAATTGAGTTGGACTTGAAGGCTTTGGATTGATATTTGATAAAAGAATGTTTGTTAGTTTTCCACTGGCTTGATTGATGTATTTACTTATTTACTGTAACATTTAACAAGGGTTTGTTTTAAATGTGAATATCTCCTGGAGAAGTTTGTTGATCTTTAAACAGTGACTTCGATCCCTCACCAATATGTGCATGGCATTGATCAGTCCTTCAGGCATTTAACAGGGGGTTAAGTGTTTGAAAAACACGACTGATGACATTACTAAAGATGAATGCTGTTTTCTTGTCCTGATTCTTGTCTTACCTGTCCATAAACAATCAAACAAAAGACCCTGAAACGGAGCAGCTTTGAGATTATGTTCATGGAGAAGTTAACATGTATGACTAATGGAGCGCATATCCTGAGTAAAGTCAATAAGATCTTCTCTCCCAGAAAATTAACTTAAAGCGCCTGAAGCAGAGCTCCAGATGGAGGCTGTTGCTTCCAGTGCTTTCAGAGGCAGATAAACTATTTTTTACTGCATGCTCTCTGTAAAGGGCAACAGTATTATGTCTGCAGGGCAACATAGACTCTGTTATTATGTTTTGCAGCCTGGCATCTTCATTTTAACCCAATTTGTTTGACTTTGCCCTTGTGCGGATCTCTGAGGAGTCTGAGGATCACAAACACAGAAACAAACATAAACCAGCTTTAAAAGAAATCCTGATCCACTTCTTATCTTTTTATCATAGCGTACCACCACATTTTATAACAGGCAAAAAACGGACAATGTGACTCCAAGGCTTCATTTTTCATACTGATCTTCTTGGTTTCGAATAATGACGAACAAGAATTTTTGGAACTTATTCAGACTCATAGTATGATGTTAATGCAACAAATACTCAAGTGCGAACTAGTCTAGAATAGTAAGTCTCACTTGACCACTCTAAAATACTCTGTTGGTTTTTAAATCTAACAATTACAGGGCTCAACAACCAGAAATAATTCTTTTGAATGTGTAGTTAAGTCACAAGATGAAGCAGTCCATGCAAGCTGACCAAGACATCCATCTCCTTTGTTACATTTTCTAGCTTCTCATGTGGGTTTCTGAGGCATTCCAGTCCCTCTAGCGGGGCAAAAGACATCCTGGACAACGTTATCAACTGGTTCCTTTTCATGCAAAAGGGCAGTAACTCAACTCCCAGCTCCCTCTGGATGTTCAGGCTTTTTACTCAACCTCTATAATTGATGCAGAGTCACCCTCCAAAAGGAAACTTATAACAGCTGCTTGTATTTATTATCTCATTGTTTTGCCACTACCCATAGCTCATGACCTTGCCCCTCTACACCTCACTGATCTCCTCTGCATAAACAAACCCAGCAAGACCTTCAGATCTTTATACTCCTTCATCCTCAACATCCCCCCCCAGCCCACTCGACCTCCGTGAGATCCATAGCCTTCAGCCCTCTTCCCCCATCTGTGGAACTCCCTCCCACTGATATGTGTGACATTGACTCTTTGACTCATTGACTATCCTCAAATCCCGTCTATTCCACAGAGCCTACCAATTTTGACTGCCATCCATCTCATCTTTTTTGATTTTGATTTCTCTTAAATATTATATTTTTATTTATATTTTTATTCCTATGATCAGAGGTAAGGGTTAAAACATAGATCAACTGGTAAATTGAAGGCTTTCCCTCCAGTGTAGGGAGGGAGGGCTCTATAGCCCTGAACTTGGAGATTCTGATTCATTAAGCAGCAACAAGTGGTGCAAGTGAAATGCTTTATTTGTGGTAAATAATATATTCAAATAACTTTGTAGCTCTATGCGTAACAAAAGTTTGTGTATGGTTATTGAATTTTCTGCATTGCCCAGTATGTTTTTTAACAGCACACTGATAAGGGATGGGCATCTTACTCCTTAAATACTATCTGAGAGTTACTACTTGACAATTGACCTATGGCTAAGCCTCACTCTCAACAGCGATGAGCCAATCACAGTGGACATAACCATTCCTGTACACTTGACATTCTCTGCCCATACATTTATTGAAATGCATTGCAGAAGTCAGTTTTCGTTTGGTTTTATGATGTATTTCTGAGATCAAAAGTTTAAAAACAGTGTTAATGAGGTACACACAGCAGAGTCCTGCACGGGTCCAATTTTCAAGATCCGCCCCGCCCCGAACCGGGGACGTACAAACCCGCACCCGAACTGCAAACCCGCGCATCAGCTCGATTAGTACCGCAACCAGATCCGACCCGTTGAAACATGACCCGCAGCCCGACCCTTAACCTTGTTTAAAGTAATCATTTTGGGTCATATTGTCTGAAAATTGAACGGTATATCGCCATAGTTCAGATGCCAGTGAGTAAACAACGCACCTGAATGAAGCAACTCTAGCAATAAAAGCCTGACTTCAGCTCCATCATCAACCCTCTGTGATCTTCTCACATACAACTGTAAAATCACTCCTTTTTTTACGTTTAATGCTTTTAAACTTTTAAACTCTTAAAAGGACCTTTAAATGTGTAATAGTAGACTTACTTTCTGTCCAGACATAAGCGACGCTCAGCAGGTACGAGCCGTGATCATGTCACAACCATGGATGTATTATAAGAACTGGATAGCATGGCTCAGCCTTCCACCATGTTACGGATTTACGGATGAGGTCCGTGTTTTTTACAGTCTATATGGCCACAGCCTTACAACCAGCTTACAACTTATGTTTTTATTTCATTGTATTTATTATTATTTTATATTAATTTTGATGTGTCAAACTAAAACCCGCGACCCGACCTGCATGTTATTTTTTCCACCCAGATCCGAACCTGGGAAAAAAAAGTTTTTAAAAACCACCCGCAAATCAGCTGTTTTTGTGGGTATCTGTCCGGTACCCGACCCAGTGCAGGACTCTGACACGCAGCTCTAACCCAAGCTATCCTGAGAGGCTGAGCCAGGGGCGTATTTTTTACCCTTTCCTAAGCCACATCTCAACTGAGAAAAAGGTCCTTATAGATAAAGATGTGTGGTAAACCAAAACATAAGGTAAGCTGACATATTTGAAGCAACATATTGCCACTTTGCTGAAAAAAAAAAAAAAAAATTAATTATCTGTATTGTTAGGCTAATGTTACCCTAATGCTAGCCTCACATTTGGTTAGAATTTGGTTCCTAGCTGCACTTTGTTAGGAGTCCATTGGCCTATTTTGTTCCAATTTTGTGTACTTTGGTGATCGTACAGCTTTGCGTAAAGTAATGCTGATCCTCTATATTTTGTCAGAGATGATGATGAGGGCCATTACGTTTTACTGGGACATCTATATTCTTTGCTTAGTTTGGACCCTCTTGGTGACTTCTAGATGATATTTGATCTTTCTGTCTCCAGAAGCCATCAGTAGTCTCCTGTGAAATGGTCATTGTTCGTCCTACTAAGTGGAAGAGTCCGTGGCTTAACCAAAGGTCAATTATTTGATTTGGTCTGTAGTTTCAGACACAGCCTTAAATAACTTAAAATGTTTTACAATTGATGCCTCTCTAAGGCACGATGGGTTTCTGAGCTGCTGGGTTCTTTCAACTTGCCTTGCACTGATTATCTTTTATACTAAATGAACAAGAGTAACAACTGAGCAAATTAAGAATTAGCGCCTGACAAGAATAGAAGCCTGGTGCTTCCTTCAGCTCAGGTTAATTAAGGTCACTGTTTGAGTAGATAGTTGTTTATTTGTCGTTTACCAACCACAGCTTCCCTGTACCATCTCATTAACAGTTTGTTGTCGAAGGTGCCCTCGCCCCATAGATCATTAGTTTGACTAACACAGTCTTTAAACCACTGATGCGTCTTCCCCAGGTTTTTCTTAGACCCTGTTTTGAATCGTTTAAATCTGCTTTTTTGTTACCCACTTAAGAAGAAACTGGAGTGCTGCTGGTGTGTCCTTGATTTCACTGGCAGCAGCTGGAGTAAAACCTGCCGGCTGTTTTAGAAAAGCAATTTTCAAAACCTGTTAAAATGAAACAGCATCGATCTCAAGCAATGTCGGAGGGTTGAGATCCTGTTCAAACTTTATTAGAACTATGTTTGTACAAAGCAGACGGATGATGTAATGTGATTTATTTATCCAATCCTGCTGGAAACTTCTTTCCACTCGCCGCCCTACATGGAGGTCAAAGGTCACGTTAGAGCTAAAAACACCTTCTCTGGAAGTGCTGCTTCATTTTTTGGTCTTTCTCTTACAGAAAAACATGGTCCAACACTGAGGCTCAAACAAGTCTCTGAAAGCACGTTAAAGTGTTTGTGGCACAAGAGTGAAGCAGTTAAACTTCATTCCTCCCCTGACACACTTCATGGAACGGAGCGGGAGTCTTTAACCTTTAGTCCAGAGCTTCAGAACCGGGTCTCTGAGCTGCCCCTCTTCAGTGTGCTGCTGTTAAACTCATCATGCTCGAAGCTCAGATTATTATGTGACCTCGATATCATCAGCAGCTTTTCCCGTTTGCTGTAGTCACGCCTCCCGGTCACATCCAGCAGCCGCTCACCTTGCTCCTCCCTGTCTTCTAGCCGTGTGTAGCCTTTACAGCTGCCACGGCTGCTGCTGTTACTGCGGCTGCTGTTACTACGGTCAAGGCGTGGCCAGCTGGGGTGCTTCCGCTGCTCAGGGTTCACGCTCAGCATGCTCGGTCTACGCTCCAGGTCCAGAGACTTTGAGTGGCTACTGAGCATGTGCAGAGAGGAGTTGGAGCCAAAGTCAGTCCTTGCTGCTCCGGGAGAAAGCCAGCAGCCTGAGGGAGCTGGTGAGAGCGAGGTGGAGGAGACGGAGGAGCAGTGGGAGGACGAGGACGCAGAGTTACTCCTGTGGAGGCCTGGAGGTTTGGAGGCCTTGGCAACAGATGCTACAGGAACCACCAGAGACTCCATGGAGCTCAGAGGCTGTGACCTCTCTCCGTCTCTCCTTTCGCCAACTCTGTCCTCCTCAGTGATCGCCTCCATCTCTGGCTCGTCAATGACGCAGTTGTTGAGTTTTATGACAGGGAGTGTGAAGGCAGAGATAGAGGAGGAGACGATAGAGCGAGCGTGGTGCCCTCCTCTCTCCCCGTCTCCGTCCACTGACCACTGATGCCTCATGGAATCTGAGTGAACCAACCCAAGTCCAGGACCATAAAAAGGGCGGTCCTTGTAGAGTGGCGCCAGCAGCCCAGCAAAACTACAATCCAGCTTAGCCTGTGACCTGTTGTTATGAAGGTCCTCAGCTCCTAACAGCACCTCCTCCTCCTCGGTGGAACCTCCAGCAACACTTCCCGCCCGGGAGGAGAAAGTGAGGAGGGAGTTACTAGCAAACCGTGATGCATTATCAGCTCCGAAGCCGTCTCTTGAGTAGGTGCTGTTTCTGTGATGGTGTTGTTTTTGCTCCTTTTGCCTGAGGCGGTGGATGTCGATGACTGTGGAGTACATGTCTCTCATATGGATTATCTAGAGCAGAGGAGAGAAATATCAACAGTGATAGGAAACATATTTACCTTTAGATTACTTCAGTATGTGATTAACATTTTATTTTACTACACAGCTGGGTGAAATACTTCACTGTGAGGTCTGCCATCGCCTTCAGTAGGGCTGGGCGATTATGGTAAAATTAAGAATCCCAATTATTTTAAGTGATATTGAAATCATAATTAATATACACAATTATTCATTTATTCAAAAACTTCAGTACTGATTTAAACACAACTTTAAAGAACCAGCAAGTGGCACATACAGTATTATTGATACACAAAAGTCACACACACTCGCTGTGGCTGCACATGGAACACAGAAGAGCTATGAAGCACAGGAACTTGCATACATCTACACTGTGTGACATATTAATTGTTTTTCTTCGATTAGATCGTTTTTATGATTGTCAGATGGCAAAATTGAAATCACAATTAAAATCCAATTAATTGTCCAGCCCTAGCCTTCAGTGGTCCTCTATGAATCAGGTGACAAATGAGTCTGTAATGTTTTGTTTAAATTTAAAGAAACATGTCTGGCTCATCAGACTTAAAGGCAGGGTTGGCAGTCCTAAGAAACTAGCATGAATTTGAATGTAGCATCTCGTCAGGACTCCTCCAAGCCGCTCCTCCCCCTCCCTTTGGGGTCCTTCAAAGCAACGCCCCCGCTCACATGCACAGGCGCCGCTAATTTGCGACTATGATTGTGAATGACTGAAAGAGGGACTCAGCACATCATTCTATGTTTTGCACTACGAGTCATGTCTCATTCAGAGGTAAGGAAACACCAAAATGTTAAAACGTAAAGCTAAAAAACAAATAAACAAACATGACTTTTGTCAGCACTTGTAACTGTCATGCTAGCAATATCCACTTTTACCTGTGACACGATACCAGGAGTAAAGCTGTAATAAAAATAGTACATGTACATTTTCTCTAGGACTTACTAAATATCACAATTTTTTTGCTTGTCAGAGCCCCTGTGGTGAGAGTTTACTAGACTCTGATCCGAACTACAGCCAAGAGCCAAGTACCTCATCGGGTCAGAGGGGACAGGCCCGAGGACGAGTGAGAGGGGCAGTAGTTAGAGGCAGGGGAACAGAGCAAGAAAAGAAAGCTTCCGTCTTTCTTTTCTTGCTCTGTTAAGCTGGAAGAGCGGTTACCAGTAATCGGGGAATAGGTAGTTTCACTGCCATTCTTCTGCTGTATACCGCTAAACTCGGGAACATGCATTGAGTGAGGAGCAGTGCGCACCGGTGAAATGTACGCGCAGGAGGGGGGCAAAGCGGCAGGATGGGATTTGATTGGTTTAACAGATAGGATCCTAATCGATGTGATTGGCTGATGTTTTCCTGGGTTTTCTCCTGCTTTAGATCGTGGATATTATTTGCTTTCATTTAAGAACACGTCATTTATTGCTTGCTATCGAGACATATAGATCATTTTAACCAGTATAACAAAAAGTGTGTCTAAATCAAACTACTAATTATACCTTTAACCTGTTCATGACATATCTTTAACTCCAAAACAAAAACACAAAATGAGAGAAAAGCTGAAGATTTCCACAACTTTCAATGCAAGCAGAAATGAAGAAGATGTGAATGATCTCAGACCCCAACAGGTTTTAATCTGTGCCAAACTTACGTCTGCAGTCTTGCTCGATAAGTAGTTCCATTTTAGAGCTATCAAGTCTACATGATCCAATGATAAAAATAGCAGGCTATGGCTGGGTACTGAATTTTGGTTCTTTTGTGGCACCAACCAAAATGCTTCGGTAGGACCGAGTATCAAAACATACAACATGCAGTATCAAAAAACAGAATAAAATTTGTTCACAGTAATAAACTAAATAGCAGTTAAGAAAGGGTTCAATATAAGCTGTATACTTTTGGGCACTAATGTTAAATTCACTGGTCATCCCTCAGTGCAGTGATGTCAGTGAGGTATTATGAGGAGTTAGATGAAATAGAGGTCACATGATCCTGCTCACAGTATGTTTCCCTATAGTTCTGTGCTTTCACATTCCTTGCTCCTTTCTGTTTTCCTGTTCTATTTGCCACAGATTAAAGGATTTTGTTTGTTTAATATACTGGAAGTGGTATTAAAAGTAATACACACGTTGTTTAGCCTTTTATACATGCCAATAAATGATCAAAGTCACAGAGAAAAGATGAAATTGAATGATTACTTCTAGATCTCTTAATTTGTGTGTTTGCTGGATTTCTGTGACCTTGGTGAGCACAGTTTACCTGAAAGTGGAGAAGACAGGAGGACGGGAAGTGTAATTGAATCAAGAAGGAGAACAAGAGGGCATAAGAGCAGTGGAAATATGATCAGAGGAAAACTGCAGAGATAAGAGTGGCTGGAGGTTGGCAGAAATATGATTTGCATGTTCATTATGTAGGGATGATGAATTAGGATTCCTGGCTGCAGCGTGTATGTCCCTCACTTTGTAGAGAGAGGAGAGAGAACAGGAATGAAAAACTGGGGTTAAGGAAAGGTATGAGGCTTTTTTTTGTCGAATTGAAATATGTGTGAGAAATATTCTTATGTAACTATTCTAGCACCCTGTTCTGCAAAGTGGAGTGTTTTAAACCCTGCAGACAAAACACCTACATCAAGAGCTCCTGTTGGACCTAACATCTCCGGTGGCTGATTAAACCCTACCTTAGTTTCTCTGTCTCTGTTTTCATGAAGAATAGCGTTGGCACAGATAAAGATGAAAATCCCAATGCCCATGGTGAAAGGTCCGAACATTTTCATCCTCTCAGAGTGACGATGCTGCTCCAGGAATCTTGTCAGAACGCCCCCTGTCTGCTTGGACGGTGCATCTACATGTGAAGACAAAGTGTTTTTTCTTCATACGAGTAAAAATGTTTGAGTTAAATTGGCAAAAAGAAGTTAAAAAAAAGGAGGAATTGCATTCAGTAAACCTTTTTATTTCCTTGTTTACTGACCTTGAACATGGCTAGCGTTGGAGTTAGCCACATCTTCGTCCATCACTGCAATATTGGCTCCGTTTTCTTCCCCTGTTGCAGATGTTTTAGCTCCTTCAGCAGCTGCTGCCACTGATTCCTTTCCAGTGGGCGATTTGAGTGAGGTTTCACTGTGTGGCCAGTAACCCAGTGTGGCCATCCCGATGCCTATGGCCAGGATGACCAGTCCCAGAAGGAGGAAGAACCCAGAGGCGGAGTAGAGGCGGAGTCTCCCCCGTACCACCACAACATCAGTGCGCCGTTTACGCTTTCTGGCAAAAAGAATCAGAGAAGACAGAAATGGTAAAGGAGCTCTATTCAGTGTAGGGATGGGTACCGAATTAGGTACTTCTAAAGGTACCAACCTAATTGTGGCAAAAATACCGGGTATCGATTCATGTAAGACCAAAAGGTACCATGTTTAGGTACCTAAATGCATCCTTGTGACTATGAGTGGAAGAGTTGGCGATTTCCCATGCTGGACATGAACACAGCAATGCAAGGTTATACATTGAGGAATAGAATTTTTCTACACTTTATCATTACACAAATTGATATATTTTATCACATACACACAGGAAAGTACTGAAAAGTGGTACCATAGAGTACCAGTACCGATTGACAGGTTCCAGGTATTGGTACTGTATCATTTCAAATGTGAAAGGTACCCATCCCTAATTCAGTGGTATCAAAGACGAGAAAAAAACGTTTTGCACAACAGCGGAAAACAGCTCTAATCTTTGAAAAAAGACTCAAAAACAAAAACAAGAAAGCTGGAGTAGTCGAGAGAATAACCAAAAACACAGAGTGGAAGAGTGTTGATGTTGACTTGAGCAAACTCCATCTTCTTTGTGGGCATCAACATTAAACTAGCTTTGCCTGTGAATCACAGAGATATGTCCCTGTGTCTCATTTTCTAAGCTTTTTAACCATCATCAAGGGTCTGTGTTTAATCTGTCTCTAATGAATCACCTTGGAGCAGCCTCAGTCCCAGGGTTCCCCAGGCCTGGCGACAACGGCACAGGCCGGTGTTGAGAGCGGGCAGAGTCCTGCCGTTTTAGCTTAGCCAAGCCTGTTAGTACACCTGCTGCTGCAGTCATCCTTTACCTGCAGAAATGAAAAAGAAATGAATTAACATGCACTTTATGTTCAGTGTCTGTTCTGTGTCTGCTTGAACTGCCAGTTCACTAAACTACTGCTGTTCCCAGACAGTCTACTTTCAGTTTGTTTGCTCTGTTGGACACATTCAGAAAGAAACAACTCTCCAAGAACTTCAGACATCAGTTTGACAGAAAAATTTGCATATAAAGTAAATCTCACAAACAATGAAAAGGGCAGGGAGGCCGATGTATTCTCGCACTGCCAAAGTTTCCCAGATAGTCTTTTCACAGAAGGTATAAAATGCTAAACATTCACAGTGCCACATCATTTACAGCAGATCGAACCAGATCCAGGAAAAACAACTCTATTTGTCTTTATTTACACATGCAGACATGTCGTGTCATATACAGCTGTGACTTCTGAAAAACAGCTGTTCGTTTGCGTAATTTATCCAGGAGAGTGCGTCAAACATCAGCATCCTGTCCTGTGGGAGAATAGGGATGTTAACAGTTCAGCACTGATGAAGATGTGAGCATACAATAATGTACACATCCTGTCAAACATCTCTATTTACTCATCATATTTTTGTTGTCTGCTGTCGATCCTCAGGGCCACATTGGCGGGACGTGCATGTGTGTGAATACTGCACATAGTTATAGGTTTACCCCGGCAGAGTGTTTGTTTACGGAGGTTTTCCTGTGTGTGCGAGGGAGAAACTCAGGAAACAAGATGATGAGAGATATATAGGAGTAGAAAGCTGAGAGGCAGAGATGAAAACATACACAGCTTGTTTTTCCAGAATTGATTTCATAACAACTCTTGTTATTTTTGCTTTCATGGTTGTAATGTACGTCACGGATATAAAAGTGGAAATATAGTGCAGCTATTCTGACATTACATCCGAATGAATCATAGTGTGTGCTCACCAGCTGCTCAAAATCTATTAATAGTTATTAAGATGAAGAGGGCTTGAACAAACACAGCCTCCTCTCAAAAGCCTCATTTATGTTTAAATGCCTGTTAATCTGGGCTCCAATGATATTAGCATTGTCCTGTTGAGCAACAAGAGGATTACACTGACTGTGTTTGATGGTAGAAAAACTAGGTGTAATGTTATGAGACAACTTTCAGGTAGTCTTCAGATTAATTTCCAAGTTCAACTAAGCTGCAAGTCAGAACGATGCAGAATGGGAATAACAGATGAGAAGCAACAGTGTGTTGAAATTCATCATCCTGTTTCTCATCATTATCTTGCTTCCTCTGACATGTAATCTACTGCTGGCCCCAAATACACTCAGCTCTGTTTTGATATCTTCCACAACCAAAGGCAGCTGCTCAGAGTCTTTGGAAATCATTTATTTTGAGTTGGGTCTCAAATAATGTCACAACTCTGTCTTTCAAAGATGAATGGGGCGGATGATTGATGTGAAGTGAAGTACCGTTTGTTATGCACGGACTGTTTTCCTGTACACAGCAGTTGCCTGTGTAGGTTGAAGAAATCAGATCCTGCACCTACGAAACTTACATTTTTATGCACATCTGTTGTTTATTTTTGCAGACTTAGAGGTATAATGGCTGAGGAGGGAAAAGAAGAGCATGTGGACAGTACATGTAGCTGAGACTTACTCTCCATATTGATTAATTTGAATTAATTGAAAACACCTTACACACTAAAACCGGCACCTATAGGTTTTTTTTAAGTCACCCCTCCCCACCAGAGAAAACTCAAAGGACATCAACCTTTTTATACTTTTAGCTACTCATGATTTCTCTCTTCAGTTTAGTAATGTCTCAGTATTTAATGCATAAGTAATGTAATTTTTTATGATTTTCTTCAAGAAGGATAACTAATGAGTCTCTTTTTTCATCTCTGGGACGTATTTAAAAGAAATCCTTGATCATACAAATGAGCAGCTGGACGGCCAACTGGACACAGAACAGCTACCCTGTGAATGTAGTGTTTGATATCGACCATATTTCCCCAGCTGCATTAAAAACTTGATTCTAATCTGTAAATATCAGCAGGAATAAAGCAGAAAAACTGGACAGCCTGATAAAACGTGTAATTTGAAATTAGTCAACACAAAGAAGTGCAGAGAGACTTCACATCTTTATGTTGACACTGGGGATGTTTCTTGTAGTTAATTTCAGTTAGCGCCGTTTAGCATAGCCAGCTAAACCTCCAAATGTCAGATCCGGATCACAGTTTAGATCAGGGGTCTGCAACTTTTACTTTCAGAGGAGCCATTTCTCCTCGGCTCACCTGGATTGAAGTCGTCCAGGAGCTACAAAATCTACTTTATCTTCAAAATACAGATGTTTTTTTTTTTTTTTTTTTTTTTTTTTTTTTTAAGTGTCTGTAAAATTCTATACCAAGTAATAATCTAGTGAAGAATTATCCAAACAAGAAGATTTTTGTGTTTATAAAATTCTACATGTGATGACTTAGTTTCCTGTTTTTGAAAAAGTTGCAAATATCAAAAAAATCTAATTTCATAAATTGCAGAAATCTGCAAGATTTATGAAATTTGAAAAAATTGCAAAACTTTTCAAAAAAATTTGAAATTTCAAAAAATTGTACGATTACATATTATTGAAAACGAATTTTTAAAGTTTGCCAATTTTTGCAAAAAAAATTTCCAAAATTTGCTTTAGTTTAAAAAATGTGAAAAAAAATAGCAAAATTAAAAAAGGGAATTTACAATCTGAAAAATAAGTATGCAGAAATTTTTAAAAAGTTTGAAATTTGATTATTTGTTTTCCTTAATTTAAAAAAAACATATCAGAAATTCGAAATTCAAAAAATCTGCAAAAATAAAAATAAAAAAAAAAAGAAATTGAAAGCTTTTTTGCAAGAGGTGATGCATATTAAGATCAACTTCTTGAATTATTAATATCCCCTGTATTGCCCAAAACAAAAAAAAAAAAATCTCTATTTCTATTTTTAAAAAAAAATTAACGCTACAAGGAGCCACCGCAAAGGGGTCAAAGTGTCGACGAGGCTCCAGAGCCACCGGTTGAAGACCCTTGATCTAGATTCAGGTTTTTTTTAAAGGATTCTTTATCATTATGAGATAGGGCTGTTTTCACCATACGTGTATATAACTCCATGATAAATGGTCATATTGCTTTGCAAAACAATACAAGACAAGGTCACCATCATTTCTGGCAGATGTAAAATTATGAACCAGATCCTGGCAATATTCTGGATACTAAGATCCAGAATATGAAATATGAACTAAGTCATCATCATTTTCCGCACTTTCAGGTAACAAATTATTGTACAAACCTGTAACTAACACCAAATGGTAGCAGACAGTCTGCTGACAGGGAGTATAACATTAAAGTAGGACTTAAGTGTTGCATGACAATCACAATATGCTTGGTGGAGGTCTGCGCTCTCTGAGTGCTTTTCTAATTAATATTAGGTTGGAGGTGGCTCAGCTGTGGAAAACTGAGGGGAGAAAACATGCATCACGCTGTCATGAAGCAAATTTTTAACCTTTTTATAAGACACCAAAAGTTAAAACTTGTTTTGCTTCATTATAAATGTATGTCACATCAGATCTTTTTCATTTCTTCACTTGGCAAACAGCGCGGAGTCAGTTTGTTGTGAAATCACTGTGGTGGGATTTTCTCAATATGGTAATATTAATTAAAGTGTTTATTTGGTAAACAGTGTGCGTAAGAGGATAAAACTGATTTAGCATGGGAACAGGCACACACCCATGACCTTCCCCTTTCTGTTTTTAAATTCTCTCTTCTTCCTGGCCTCCACCTCCATCTCCCCCACTCTCTTTCTCTGTTTCTCTCCAGCTCTTTCTCACTCTCACAATCTTTAAATCTCTTGCTCTCTTTCCTTCTCACCCCCAGTCTGTGGGCTAATGCATTCTGGTTGTGACCCTGAATAATTTTATCCTGCCTTCACTTGCTTTTCCAGCTTTTTTTATCCTCATACCTCCCAGTTTGTCTCCGCCCTTTCCCTTCCTCGTCTTCAGATCTATTTTTAATCCGCCTCTAATTTTAATTTTCTTTTATTTGGTCACTCTCCTCTCTGTCGCTTCCTTCCCCGCTTTTCTTCCACATATCTCAAAGCAATAAACCCTTCTTTAGGATTCAGAGCGAGACAAAGCTTTTAGTAATCAAAGTAAGCGTGAATCACACACACGACCAGACGTCCTCTCCTCCCACCTTCTTTTCTCCTGCTCACTTCTTAATGTATTTTTCATGTCAATCATCCTTTTCAGTAATACTGCTGTAGGAAAGTGCTCGACCACAGATGGTGAATCACACAAGGACAAACACAAGCGGCCACTTTTTCTCGGGTTTTCTCTGCACACCCTCTTGCTCTGTCTCTGGCTGCTCTGTGTGCGTCAAACAGGAACCCACACAATGTTTGAGAGCAGGGGGAGAGATTTCCTCTGTTTACTGAGCGAGATAGATGGAGGGTGGAGATAGAGGAGACGATAAAATGGAGAGACAAAGATGACAGAAAGAGATATCCAAGCACTAATATACATCAGTGCATCTTCCAGGGTGCAACACTAAGTCATTAGGCTTCAGCTCACACTGTAAAAATACAACTGTAAAAACAAAGTGGTGGAGAGGACAGAAAAGCCCCACGTTAACAAGACAAGAGTGCTTTTCCCGACAGATGCAGAAAACAAACCAAGTGCATCCACAGTTTTAACAAGCAAGAGCAAAGAAAAGAGGGTTGGCGAGAACAAAAGTCTGCCATTACAGAGAGACCAGCAGGCCTAATGAGAGAGCACTCAGGCTCTGAAACAAACACAGCTTTCCGCTCTGGAAAACATGTCAGACCTGTGTAGTCTCTACATGATACGGCGTGCTAATATTCAGCAACTGTGATCAACATTCAAACAGTAGGTCTGTGCAGGCAGGGACGTGTCCAGAATCTATGGGCTGGGTGGTCAGCTGTCTCTAAGGGGCCGTTTACACGACAACGGTTTTAGGGTGAAACGCAAAAGTTTTGTTGTGTTTTAGCCGACCTAAACGCAGACTTTTGGAAACAGCCTCCAGAGTGGGATTTTTCTGAAACACTGCCGTCACCATTGCCGTGTAAAGGTTAAGCCGGTGTTTTCAGTGGAAATGATGACGTCCCACTCCGCTCCTTACAAGCGCATATAAGAGGACAACAGTACCGTTGTTACGATCGTCACGAATTACCGTGTTGTGCTTGTGCTGCTGAATCTGCTGACTGTCAGCATCTGTTGCTCCACTTTTGCACTTAGTATTCCCCAATACTCCAGATGGTCGGCTCAACCCTACTTCGGTGGAGATCTCCCAAAAGTGGCTTCTGGACCAGACAGTTATAGCACCGACTACAGGCCTGGCATGCTTACTCCAGCGTTTTCAGTCCCTCTGGGTTTCTGTGTCAACGCAGATTTTTTTCAGCGTTTTCAGATGAAAAGTTGTCGTGTAAACAGGGCCTAAGTCTCATGGCAAACAGTTGTTGAAAAAATTTTTTTTTCAAAGTCTTCATTTCAGTCTTTTTTATTAACTGGATTGGAAAAAAAGTTACCACTTTTCTCCAGCAGAGGGTGAAATGTTTCTCTCTGACTCACGTGATGTGCATTTTATGGTAAAATATGTCTCTTGATATAGTCTATAGACATTATCATCATCATTTAACTTTTTCACATGGTCTGGTAGTCAAAAAGCAAACTAAAAATCCCAAAATCGTTACTACCAAAGAATTGCAATTTAAATCAAATTGCGAGAATAGCATACCGTCCTAGCGCTACTATCTATACTTATCAACATTAAAATATCCAACAGCTGCTACATCCTTATTTTTTAATCAGAAAGTAAAACAACTAACTATCAATACATCAAAGTAAAAGATTCAGCAAGACAACAATTCTATATTCGCAAAATGGCGCTACACCAAAACCTCTCTTTTAGGCCAGCCTGACACTAAACACTGAACTAAGCTAGGTTGAATTCAGCATATGACGTCCGCTGACGATAGGCTTCAAATGCCTAAATGGACAAACAAATGTGTGAGGTCACAGACACTATGTCCATATATTATACAGTCACCAAAACTACCCTGCAATAAAATTAACATAAAAAGTTGAAAGGTGCTTTTTTAATGTGCTGTTTCAGGGTTTTGATGACACCAAGGCTGTCTTCTGTGGCCATACCTGTTCACAGGATGTCTTTTCCTGCGTTTACAACATATGAAGCGCTCCTTATGGGAGACATAGGCTGTTTTTTGCTTTGCGTTCAGTCTGTGAACCTTTCCCTATAATCATGCACAGACCCTATGAATATTCATGACTTTTTTTCCGACTCAAATCAGATAAAACTTATAAATAATGCCACATCCTCTGCTCCATTTTCTCCTGCTCTGCCTTAATGAGCAGTTTTCCAAATTAGTGTTTAATGAATTATAAATTAGCCTCCTTGTGATCACCTTAATACTCTAATGACTAAACTGCTTCTGCTGTTTATCCACACTGGAGGAAAATTATGAAACAGTCAAATGAACCAACACGTTTGAAGGAGCAGATCCAGGTGATTGTTCACATTCAGGTTAACATGATGTCAGAGAGGAGAGATCCCCCTCTCTGCTCTGTAACACCTCTGCTGTGATTTCCTGTGGTGGTGATGTGTTAGGTCTCTGAGTGGAGAGATGCTTTTTGTAGCATGATAATGACAAGATACCTATCTATAGGCGATGTCATGTGATGTGTTGTCCCTATAGCAACTACATGTGCTGCTGGTAGGTGACCTGTTTCTATAGCAACTGTCAGCTGTGTGCACAGGAATGCCAGGTATATCATTAACAATGTATTTTAGCACCTAAGGAGCATTTCTCCAGTGCACGTTATATATTTCAATTTCCATGAGGAGATATCAGGTAAAGACAGGCCTTATAGGTTCATCCCAGGGTTGACCTCTCCATCATTGTTAAATAGATGTCACTGAGCAGGGGAGATAGCACGGATACAAGAGTGGAATTGATATGAGGTGACAGAAAAGGGGGAGACACCAGAGAAGAACAGAGAATGTGTGAGCATCACAGTTTGGCTTGAGAAGGTGTTTGCAGGAAAAAAAAAACACAGAAGTCCTCGCATTTTATTCTTTTTCGCTGCAGTGTTAAAAATTAATGAGTTAGCACTGTGTTGGGAGTGTTAATTACATCTTCTTTTTTCTGCAAACTGTGTGAAAGCTCTACAGTTGTCGTCGGGAGAAAATGATAGAGAATGTGTTTGAGGTCAGAGAAAGGGACAAGTTGCAAAAAGAGGATTGGTAGTGCTAGAAGAGGAGAGGCATCAGGACCAGAGGAGGCAGCTGGAGGGAAAGAAAGAGGAGGTGCTTTGATCTACTTGGACTCTAAAAAGTAGCTGAGAAAAGTTAGTCATGGATGACTCAGTTCAGTGAAATGTATGCTAGCATTTCAAGACGAAAGGCTGATAATGGAAGAGGAAGAGGAGTGAGGAATGAAAGTGATAAAGAGAGACATATTTCCACCATTATGTCGTCCATTACAGTAACACTGGGTCAAGTGTTTCCTTTAGATAAACTGCTCTTTGAAGGTGAGCTGAGGCCAGAAAGCTCTATTAACAGAGAAAATACTGTAGCAGGGGACAAACAGACAACCCCCCCTACCACCCCATGCTGCTGCTGTTAAGGTCAGCTACCATTATATCATCGAGCTGGGAGTCAAACACAGCTCAAAGCAACACAGATAAGCTGTTAGCTTCTGCTGGAATTTCTGATGTGTTCAGTTTTTCTTTGTTCGGCAGACTTTAAGATGAGCAGCTTGCTTCCCGCTCCAATGCAAAGACTGCTGGCAGTCACCTGTATGAGGAAGTGTAAAGTGAAAAGCATTCAGTCGTTGTATAACCTGCTCTTGACACTGCTTTTAACCTGAATGTTGCAATAAAGAGATTTTCAAGTGTTTTAATGCCCGGGTCAAGCTCAAGTACTTCACTTCAAAGGACGCCTACACCACCGTCAAGCACAATACGGCAGACAGAGTTCAGGTTCGTGGACAAGAGCAGGTTCAGGTATTAAATTGATTTGAACATAAGAGCATAATTAGACCAATGTTTGACATTTATTTTTCTTTTAATTGCAGTAAAACCTAAAAAAACACCTCATTTATTCATTAAAGTAGTATAAAAATGTTTTAGTGTAGTTTATGAGCTATACGTGATGTGATAAACTAAAGTTCAATTTAAATCTTGATCTCAAAAGCAAATACGTATTTTTCTCACATTTTTTGAAAAAGCATTTGATCCAAAGAACAGTTCATAAGGTGATTCAGAAATCATGTCCTCACATACGTAGTCCATGTTCTATAGTACTCTCAGCCCTGCCTGCAGCACATACACATAACGCACTAATATCCTTTCATTTACCATATTCACTGTATGTTTGACATTATTCCTTAAATTGCATTAAAAAGGGGGATGTCATATTTGAGTTTTTAGAGACTAAAACAATTACTGTATTGTTCACAATACCGGGTACCACCACTTTACAGTTTCAGTAAAAATACATTAGTCGTCATAGCTGAGACCAGCCATTACTCACAGTGCCAAGGGGATGAAAGACAAAGACACAATTTTAACTTAAATGGCTGAAAAGTTGGCCAAATTATTGAGCAACTAACTAAGACAAAGTTATGATGCTGGCTCAAATCTGATCTGCTCTGTTATTTATCCAAAAAAAAAAAAAAAAACTATAGGGCTACTAATACTTTTATGATATCTAAATACCAACACCACAACTACACATGATAATATCTGTCTTAAATTTATATATATATATATATATATATATATATATATATATATATATATATATATATATATATATATATATATATATATATATATATATATATATATATATATATATAAGCATTTTAAAAACACTGAAACATGATTTTATAAATGATGTGCAATCTCTTTGTTTAAAGGTCTGATATTATGCAAAAATCACTTTGTTAAGTCTTTTAGTGAAATTTGTGGGTCTTTGGCTTTCCTCCCAGCCCACAAAATGTGATATGCAATGACAAAACCTGTGCTTAGTAGTGCTTGTGAATGTAAAATCCTGACCCAAGACAAGCTGTTTGGGTTTTGGGGATTTGGGCAAGTCTGACCTGATTGGTCCTCCAGAGCAGATAACCCCGAAGTTCAGTGAATTGTTATCATCTAAACATAGTCAAATAAAAATCCCATACTGCTTAAGCTCTGCAGTGTAATACAAAGTGTAATGTAGTGCAGCATGGTGTTCAAAATAATAACACATAGTAGGCTATATCACTTTATATAGAATTAGAATAGTGGATTATTTGAAGACACATATCTCATATTGTTGTTTTAGTCTTTTCCAGCCCATTAAACAAACTGAATTTACTTTCTGTCACATTAATCAGTTAATCTCATTATCAGTAGGTTTCTAGAAGTAAAAAAGACACAGTAGTTTCTGGAGATCCTTTACATAATGGACTTCAAAAAGCCTTTATAACTTTAAGTTGAAAAAGTTAACACAGTCCTATAATGACTTTTTTTTGCCTTCTGGGTACATTTTTTAGATGAAAAAGCTCACAAATATGAGCGTTTGCCAGCAGAGCTTTTTCTTTTGTTCCAAAGCAAACTAATGTGGAGGATTATTCAGACTCACCCGTTTGTTATCACATTATCCAACAATGAAAACAAAACTTAGATGATAACAAACTCTTCCTGTGAGGGATAATCTTTTCAGCCAATGGGAAATGTAGCAATAACGTGATTACTCATGCAGAAGTACTCACAATATGATTCTTTGGAGATTCGCTTCACCTTCACAGCCTTATGTGACAATAAATCTATAACAAAGATATGAGGTGATGTGACAAAGCTTGAATTTGGATCCCACTGCATGTTAAGTTCCCACTTTACTTTGTGGACCCCTGAAGTAAATTCAGGTTTTTATAACCGAGAGGTCAGAGTTGGCAGCAGGAGCGTGACCTTACAGTGTCTTAAACCAAGAAGTCACTCTTGATAGCTCTGCTGTCTCACTGATTCCTTTAGTCAAGCTGACCCATGACTACATCTGCATGCAGAGGTTGGTGTCCCACAGATCAGTTCTTAAAAAAATGGAGTGGACATGAATTCTGACCAGTTCTGCTCCTTGTTTCCAGCAGGAGAGGCCAGTTTGGCTGTATTTTCAGCCAAAATTTAGCAGATCAAGTGAGATTCTCACGCCAGCCCACAGGGTTCCCACACAAGGACGTAGGAGAGCCATGCAAACCAAACCTGCATGCATGTTACCCAGCAAATAATTTCAGGCACATACATGCTATATTTTATATTGTCTTGTGCGTGCATTACTACATCCTGTGAGGAGGAAACAACGCTCTGAACATGTGTGAAAATGGACCAAGCATGTGATAGTTACAGTGTGCTCCTGCTTGTGGAAATTTCACCAGCCGTCTCTATGAGCTTTTGATTTTTTTTAAATTAAAAGGCAGGCACTGTCATCATGGTATCTCTCAGGCCCCGTTTACACAACAAAATTTCATCCAAAAACACTAAAATGCGTGAAAAAAATCTGCGTTTACACGGAAACGCTGAGAGACTGAAAACGCTGATGTAAGCATGCCAGGCCTATAGTTGACGCTATAATTGTCTTGTCCAGAAGCGGCTTTTGGTAGATCTCCATCAAAGTAGAGTTGGGTTGAGTTGGGTCAGCGAATACTAAGCGTAGAAGTGGAGCAACAGATGCACATTTTGCTGACGGTCAATAGATTGAGCAGATTCAGCAGCACAAGAACAACAACGGGACGAGCGTAACAGCTGTACTGCTGTCCTGATGTATGCGCAAAGCATAGCGTAGTGTCAGCGTTTCCACTGAAAATGCTAGCTTACTGTTCACATGGTAACAGTATCGGCACCATTTCAGAAAAATCCCACCCTTGCGGCCGTTTCAAAAGTTTGCGTTTTAGGTCGGCTGAAACGCTGGTTTCATGTAAACGCAAGGCCCAAATGCAACATAACTTTTGTGTTTCACCCTAAAACTGTTGTCATGTAAACGGCCCTTCAATCTAACTAGCTACTGTGGTGAAGTCATCCTGCTCTGTGACCGGACACTGTCACGCTCTGATAACAGGAATGTTTTTTAGCCGGGTAGCTAAGTTAACTTCAAGGCTAACCACACTCAGAAAGGGAATAATGTTCAGATTGCAGCAGCTAAAGTGCTCACACAGCTCTGGTCAACACGAAGCTGGACAGAGGGCAGGGTTAAGGCATCTGTTTTCAGAAACATGGGGTTGTAGTGTGCTTGTGTAATTTATTTTTGTAAGATATGTTTACAAGAAAGACTACTTTTCCTGGTATTTATGTTAAATCAGGCAAAGCTGGATGGCATTTCAGTTTTCCTTTGTACACTCCATAGAAAACAGCATAGCATGCAGTCTGCCAAAACTTTCACAAAACTCAACTTGAATTCTAACTTGAGGCAGTCACAACTTTTAAAACTGTTAACAACACAACTTTGATACAACACGAACATGCCATTAGCCCACTTCTCAGGTTGAGGATGTGTAAAACTGTGAAGGAAGTCATCTCAGGCCACTGAATAACACCCTAACAAATGCAACACAGCACACAGGAAAAACGGCTCAGTCACCACACACCCACACACTCTTGAGGGGAGTCTACTCAGGCAGAAAAAAACACACCTGTGTAGTTGGAGCTGGGATGTTCAGTAGCTTTTATGATACAGCAGGGAGAGAATGGCTCTTAAAAAAAAACTTCCATTTATCAAATTCCATGTGTCGAGCTGTTACATAATGTTCAAAGTCATGTTTTCTCGCTTGACATTGATTTGAACTGAGCTGCAGAATCAGGTAAAATTAAAATGTGATACCTGTGAGTTTGCTTTGTGGCTGACTCTGGCTCCTGAGAAATCAGACCTCTGCATGAACCCGATACAGCAGCCTGACTGAAGTTCTTACAATGCAGATCTTAAAGTACAAGACTGCTAGCTCTTGTATTTTTATTAAAAGGTGTGAGTTTTATTTGATCACAGGTCCTCTGGCTATCGGAGTGACAACCAGAGTGATGAAAGGAGTCCTGCGAAAGAGAAAAGGAGTAGCAGGAAAGAGCCACAGATAAACAGATAGTGAGCGTGTGTTTGTGCATTACTTCACTCCTACAGACTCTCGGTCATTTGTGAGTCATCTGTCTGGAGAATATGTCACTCTGAGTTTTCACGCTGACCTTTCAGCAACACATTTTCTGATGTAAGCGCTCAAGTGTTAAATTCTGGAACATCTTCACCATATTGTTTGTTTTTTATCTGCTCATTATTCTGATGATACATACTGAGCTTTTTTACGCAAGTCTCGCATCCTTCACGCCTCCTGCAATCAATCCAGCCTTACTCAACCGAATTAAGTTTGGAATTGAATCATCGGGTGCTCATGCCACGCCTGTGTGTGTGTGTGTGTGTGTATGTGTGTGTGTGTGTGTGTGTGTGTGTGTGTGTGTGTGTGTGTGTGTGTGTGAGCCCCCTGTTGACTCAAACAAAATGACTCACTCTGTCTTCCCTGCAGTCCCTTTTTTTGAAGAAGTCACCCACACTCATCCTGGAATATGAGCTGTCTTGCCTCCAACTACACTGCAGATTTGATACCCAAACTAGGGTCCTGGGAACTTTGTGGGGTCCATGTTAAGATCCAGGGGCCCCCTTTTGTTTCTTTCGTCAGATTTATCTTGAGTCTCTGAGAATTTTGATTTACAATCCAAGATAAAAATGTTGTATCTGCACATAGTGTAATGTAGAATCTTGACTTCCAGGATGAGAAGTGTTCTGGTTCACACATGTAGTCTGTTCATAATACATTTGGTAATCACTAATCACAAATCAACAGACTTTGCTGTGTGCAGGAACACAATTCTCTGTGCCGTCATTACAGCTCCCATCTGTGGCAGTCGAACATTTCTCACAATGAATAGATATCTACGGTGACCTGCTGTCAGGTGTCAGTTGATTTACAAATTAAAAACGCTTTGCAAATGGAAGAAACACAACCACACCAATGAAAAACATGAAGGCACATGCTACAACAGACCAACACGAATGCAAATGCCACAACACAACAGGAGTACAACCACTACAGAATTAAAAGAGGTCAACTTTAGCGTTTTTCTCACAAGTGGTTTTCTAACAGATGGGACATAGAAAAGTTGTGAAAGTAAGTAAACATTTTTTTCTATTTAAACTTTAGCTGTGATAAATAACGCTATAATGCTAAGGTTATAGCATGACTGATTATTTCAACTAAATGTAAGATGCTTGTGAGAGACGCCTGGTGCTCCCAGCCCAGCGCGGCTCTGAATCTCTAGCCAGACTCTTCTCCTCTGTCGTGCCCAAATGGTGGAATGAATTACCTAACTCTATACGATCCGCAGAGTCCCTTTCTACTTTTAAAAGAAGTCTGAAAACTCATCTGTGCAGGGAACACTTAGGCGTTTAAAGGGCAACTCCATTTTTTTTCAGCTCGGAGTCCTTCAGAAGTTATTTAGATCCAGCTGATTTTAGTCGCACTTAGCGGGGGCCACGGCAAGGGAGCTTCAGCGCGGGTCATAATCTCTGCAAAATCGCTCATTTCGGCTATATTTTTTCATCCATTGCTATCCATCGTTATCACAAACACACTCCTCTTCTGTTGCCATAGGCAAACACTGTCCACAAGCGCACCACCAGTTCGCATTGAGTCGTGGACGTGCTCCTGTTTGTTGTTCTCGAGTCAGCTCTTCGTCTCTCTCCCTCTGCATCCTTCTTTCGTGGAGCTCCTCGTCCATGTACTCAGGCTCAAACCGGTAAGGACAACCGTCAAACTCAAAGTTGTAGTCTGAAGATGGAAGACGAGCTGACTTTGTGATAACACTGGCGATGGATGAAAAACTATAGCCGAAATGAGCAATTTTGCAGAGATTATGTCCCGCGCTGAAGCTCCCTTGCCGTGGCCCCCGCTAAGTGCGGCTAAAATCAGCTGGATCTAAATAACTTCTGAAGGACTCAGAGCTGCACGATGTTTGTCTGAGTGAGTATATGAGCATGCACACACCTATAAATAAGGTCCAGGTGTCAAAAAACCGGAGTTGCCCTTTAATAGCAAGTTAACTCAGAAAAATCATGTGATTAATCCGACCCTTCTCCTCTTTGTCTTCAGGGGTAGAGTGAGTCAGAAGGTTTAAGACCCAGATCTTAAACCCTGTTTCCATCAAGCAGTACACAGTTTAGATCATTAGGTTTGGCATGGGTTGGCTCGGTTAAGCTTGTTTGCGTTTCAACAGCCAACCGTGCCCCCTCGTGGTAGGCGGTGTGTAAGCTGGATGCCGACAGCCCCATCAGTAACATAATAGCGTGACGCCATAGCAACACTACACAGTGTACCCCACTAATAAATCTAACAAAGAATAAAAATGGGACACAGTAAACTAAGAGCAATGATGGAAGACATCCAGCATTTCGTCCTCTTTGAACTATAGTGTTGCAGGGATTGATTGTGGTAAATTATGGCTACTTGATTCTACATTGGAAAAAAAATATTCTTGCACTTGATGGCAGCACCTGCAGTCATAACTTAAAGCACTTGTCGCACTGACTAAGGTTTCCCCTTCTGTCTAAATTCTTGCATGTTATACGTCACTTTGAACAAAAGCATCTGCTAAATGAAACAGTACAACATTACAGGTAAATATTATAGAAATATAAATACAACAAAAGACATCACAAGGTAAGAGCCCTACAAAGCTATATTTTCATAGCTGAAGTTAAAAAGGAAAACTATGTTTTTACTTACTTTCGCAACTTTTGTGTATCTGTTGGAATACTGTTAGTTAGAAAACAGCTACAGTTAACCTTTTAACTTCTGTTTCTACTTCTGTTGTGTTGTTCTGTTTTCATTCTTGTAGCATTTCTCTTCATGTTTTTCATTGGTGTTGTTGTTTTTTTTTCTTTTTGCAAAAAAAAAAGATGATTTACAATTAACTTACAAATTTATGACACCTACCAACCACCATAGATCTGCGTGCAAGTGCAACTAACTGTATTTTCTGCATCAAAACTTTCAGTTTTAACAACTGAACAAGAACGTTTCCAAAGTAGATCTCTGTGCCAACTATAGGAGAAAAAGAGTGAGAGACAGGAGCCCTCTCTTGTATTACAGTATTTACAGTGAAACTAGGACCCCAAGAAACGAATGAGCAGTTGCTACTCAGGAGGATAATCAACCAAGACATGACAGCCGTATCTGGAGGGGTGACTTGTGCCTCGTTGTTAGTGTGATCACAAGTTGCTGATTAATCTGTAAACACTGCAGCGCACTGAGAAGTCATGGTGGTGAGCCTTTTTTCGTTAACCACTGGAATGCCTGAGAAGTCACTCCAAGAGGCTGTATCGTCATCTGACCATAGCTGATGTGTTCTGAGATTTTCCCTAAATGAACACTTCTTTTAGGCTCTGGCCTCAAGAAACCTTCTCAGGGAAACAGTAACTCTAATAAATTGGAGTGTTTCTCCATAAGGGGTCTGTGGGATTTTATCTAATTATCGGTGAGTGGTTTTGAAGCTTTCACATCTCCCTCCGGGAGCGACAAAGTGAAGGAATGGCTGACCTAGAGGGGATTCAAACAGGATTATCCATTTAGAGGTTATCTGTGTTTGAGGATTAGCTCATATATCCCCAGACTTCTTAACGATTTCTAAATTAAAGTCTGATAATTTCTGTAAAAACATTTGGCAGCAAAGCGTCTCGCTGTGAGCCATTTGGCTCTGAGGCTTTCCCTCGTTCTTCAAACAACTCTCAAGGTGAAAGTAACTTCTCATTCGCCGACATTAGAAAGAGACAGAGAATCTGCAGGCTCTGATCTTTCAGGTTTCTGGCTCCTTGTACCTACAACGAGATGTTTGACCTTCACTATTTCTACCTTCAAGTTCAGCCTTTGTTTTCAGAGGATTATTTTGTATCACAATAAACCACAGCAGAATTAAAACTATCATCAAGTGTGTTGCAGCAACTGTAGCCAACTGGGTCACACGTAAAAAACATCACTAGGCCAAAAATTTCCAGTACCATAAATGGGCTGCAGATTCAGAACTGGAAAGACACAAAAATGGAAATGTAATTCTATCAACACTCTGTCTTTATCACATTACTGGCCAATTTGTTGCAATTTTGTGGCCCAATGAAGCACACAAATCCAGAAAACAAATGCAAGAATACTGTGTTGTGTATCCAGTCAGTGGAATAGAAAGGCTCCAGGCCTGTGGGAAGAGTGTGCAATGCATGAGCAGAGCAGCTTTATTGTTGGCTGGAGGGTGTGAGAGAGTTACCCAGGCGTTGTACTTGATATGTTTAAGGTTTATTAGATTACAACATCCAAAACACCTGGAGTGTTTAAAAGGCTGGGCCACACCACTGCAAAACATAACTGCATAGTGGTAAAAGAACTTCAAACTCTGGGGTTGGGGTTTCCTTGCATGTCCACTTGAGGCTCTATTTTAAAGCTTGACTCAAAATACACATTTTTGTAGCCAAATCTGACATGTTTACAATCTTGCACCAAAAATACTTTGGGAGACCTTATTTCCTTATTTGTGACTACCATAAACTGTATACGAAGTGGACTGTGTGGCTCCGCCATTTACCATTGTACGGTTTGAAGCCAAAATTCCTCCGTCACAGGCGCAGCCATTAGTAGCCGTTGTGCAGCCAGAGTCTGCGCAGTTAGAGACTGTGAGGGATTCTGGGAGAATCTGAGTGGAGCCAGGTGACAAAAATAATAATAATTTTTTTCTTTCGAGAGTCTAATCACTTCTTGACCCTCCCTCCCGACATATTTTAATATCCCCGAAAAAAATACACAAGAACAGCAGCTGTTAATCAGCGTTAAACGTGACGTAAAACCTTGTTTTAAACTTCTTATAACTAATGAAAATGAAACTTTTCGGAAAGAAGAGGACTTGAATACTAGGCAGCTATATAATATCTTCAAATCACCACAACAATCGGACGTGAGAAACATCTCTATGAGGTGTAATAATTTTTTAAAGTTTGACCACAGCCCATCTGGAATGACTGGAGGGACTGATTTTTTGACACATACTGCAGCCAGCCACCAGGGGGAGCAGTTTTTGTTGCAACCTCACTTCAGGCCAAGCAAGATGACGTCCATTCTTTTTTTACAGTCTATGGTGACTACAATGCAGGGCAGCTTTTTTTTTTTTTAAGCTATAACAATGGCCTCTAAAAAAGCTTTGATCTTGCCCTCTTTGCTTGTTTCTACATTAAAGGAGGATGAACAACACAACCCACAAAAAGATAAGCCAAAAGATTTAGAGCTCCCCCTGGTGATTTGCAGCCATATAGGCCAAAATCCTGCCTCTACTTTTAAAATAGATGGGATTTGGGTCAAAGCATAAAACTAAAACCAAAAAGTCATGTTTGTCAAACATGCTTTCTGTCTTAGCAGCATGCTGATCTAGGTGAACGTTTTCTTTTTTTAGAGAAGTTGAGTGATGTACATAGTGAACATAGTTGTGTAAAGTTAAAAATGGGGTTTGTGACATCATGTTTGGCAGCTCTATGGAGGAATGAGACTCTTATCAGTGAAGCAGAAGAGAAATGAGTCTGAGTCTGTCTTGTGTGGAAGGGGACACATCTGGGGATCTTTGCTGTTTTATAGATGAGTTGAACGTGTGTTTCAGTTTGCAGAGAGGGTGCAACATCAGTCCACCTGCTACACAAACCTGACCCCTTCTACACCCGGCTCTGGCACACGTCAGTGCCCACTGAGGCAGTATTTTAGCTGATGGAGGCATGTCATGATTGAGAAGGTGAACTTTGAATTCTCAAAGGCCCAAAATGACAAAGTTAGGCAAACGATGTGTCCTTCACTCTTTGGTTTGTCAGTGAGATAAAAGGAGTGAAGCGTTGAGCCCAAGTGATCCATAGCAGTTTGGAATCATCTCTAGAAAGAAATTTTAAAGTATTACTTGAAGGGTTGGACTGGAAAGGTTTATCATGTGTTGAATGGTGAACTTGGACCTTGTTTTTGACAGGGATAAAAGAAAAAGAGCAGGATGGCAGAGAAAAGTTAATTGACATAACCTGGCACATTTAACTAAAAACCCTTTCAAATCAGCCAGTCACAGCAAACAAAGGCTGAGGTAATTAAAATTAAACATGTCCAATGGTAAGAGGTGGTAAATAAAAACATCACGCTAAACTTCTGCGCATAAAATATTGAGTAAACTTGATTATTAATGGATGAACATAAAGGGAGAGACTGTCAGGCTGTCAGCTCAGATTGTCTCATAGGGAGAGTTTGAAGAGTTTGATGGGAGTTCAGACAGAACTTACTGCTTACCTTCGCAAAAAGCCGACTTTTCACCGTCACTGTGCCATTAGGCATGCAGGGGGATTAGGCCGTTACCAGGGAAGAGAGAAAAAGCCATCTCCCACTTTGAAGGCTACTTCCACTCAGATGCCATGCCGGAGAAAATTAAGATGACAGGAGACAGCTCAGCTCCCGTGAGGAGCTTTAAGAACAACAACACAGTCTCCCCTCACAGCAGAGATCCTTCACGGAGTCGATGTAATGACATTATCACAGTTATTTCGGGTCACACTGCTCCTCAAAGTGAGAAAATTGATGACTTTGCTCTGAGTGGAGCATGTCTTTGGCCACTTGGAGACTGCGCGCTCAGGACAATGTGGTTAAAGACGCTCCACATGCAGGGAAATCCTTCAACACATTGTGTCCTTTCCAACGTCGTTAACGGGTTTAAATCTCGACCTTGTTTATTCCTGGTTTCGTCGATAAAATACGCGGCTGTGAACCCTCCTGATAGCAATGCGTAAAACCAGATTCCCCGATATTCGAGCGCAAAAACTTGATTTTTTTTCGTCCGAAAAGAGTCAATAATCCTCAAGAAACATCTCAACAGGAAGTTGTTGGCGGTGAAATGCAAAAATGCAAAAGACAGCGAGGTTTTTTTAGTCCTATGTTCCGGCGAGAAAGCGAGACAGCTCCATCCAACTCCTCCGAAGCGCTTCTACGCTTGTGGGAATGTGAGAGGCTGTGTGTGTGTGTGTGTGTGTGTGTGTGTGTGTGTGTGTGTGTGTGTGTGTGTGTGTGTGTGTGTGTGTGAGAGAGAGAGAGAGAGAGAGAGAGAGAGAGAAGGGGGTGAGTGCTTTGTATGCGCTCAGGGACGACGTATGCATGCGTGTTTATGGAGGGAAACGAGGCACCGTGCCATGCTTTTCTTGCGTGCGCAGGATGCAGACGATAAGAGGGTCGCTGGTTTTGAGAAAAGACAGATGGAGAAGCCTTGAATATCAAAAATGTTATCTTAAATATACCTCTGTGGAACACCAGAGCATTCAGTACAGTATCAACACAAACAGAAATTCTAAACTCCTGATGAAAGCAGTGTAAAAAGTGTGCTCATGCTTTGCTTTCAGACCTGAGTGTCTGTGTTATGTTTATGTAAGCTATGCATGATATGCCCAGATGTTAGGAGTTATTAACATACAGAGGGTGGTGTGTTTTCATTCAGCTCTTCTGTTTCATCACATGCAAAGAGAAAGAAAAAGGGGCAGCAAAAAAGTTGCAGATGTTGGCATGTGGATCATTTCCTGTATTTACATGCTGGGATTGATTCAGTGAGAAAATACAGCAGCTGGGACAAGAAGAGTGGGATTGAGGACAGAGATTTTTAAGCAATGAGATTTATGTGTGAGAAAAGAAGAAAGCATCATTTGTGAAGGTGGCAGAGATTAAGTTTGAAATAAAACACCAGAGGGTGGAGTGAACAGCTGAAAATGTACACAGTGTTCTTTGGATGCCACTCTCAACCTTAGACTTGACCGTGACATGCCTGACCTTTGACCTCTCCTTTTATCATAACACCCTCTGCACAAATATCCAAAAATGGCCACAAGCATCACCGCTCTGCTTTCTTTTCTTCCTCGTGTTCAGACATCTGGAGCCAGTTAGATCATAACAATCCTTATCTTGTTGACACCCCAAACCCAGCATCTGCTCTGAGTCTCATAGTTGAAATTCATGCAGCAGTCCCGTCCCAGTGGTCAGCTGTTGTTTTTACATCCCCTTAAACATGAATATGAAAACAAACCAGCGAGGGGGCAGATGATGTGGAGAGAAAGTGTGGGAGAAAACCAGGAGAGGACAAACAAACAAAGCCTCACATTGTTGACTGTTGCATTTCTTGTTTACGAGCCCACTCGGGATTATGGGATTTACCAAATGTGTTGACTTTTTGTGTTATACTTATTGTAAGCAGCTGTGGACAGGAGTCTGCAGCTTGATAATTAAAGGGAGGCTTTAATTGGGCTGAAAGGGGGATTTTTGGAAGGAAAGGCGAAGCATAGAGGGATGGGGGAGGACATGGAGGAGAAAGAGTGGAAGGTAAGGGGAGACAGGGAGAGTGTGAAGGCAAGAGTTTGTCATTCTCTGCATTTTTCTCATGAGATGAGGTTTTCTGTCTGATATAAGCGTGATGACAGCTCATAAAGGAGTTATTTCAGACTCAGTGATTGGGTAGTTGATAAAAAAAGAAGGCAAGTACACAAATAGTTAAAGGCTGCAACTACTAGATATTTTCAGAATACTCCTCTTTGTTACAAAATGATAGTGGAGAGAAGTAACACATGAGAAAAACCAAAGGTTATTTCAAGCTAACACTTCAAAACCAACAATGAGTCAATTTAGAGTGATATTATACAATTTGACTGATGAACAGAGATCTCCTTTTCCTTGCGTTTCCTTCACTTATTATGCAAAGCCTGTCTTTTCTTTTCCTGTATGACGTCAAAATCTTCACCGTGCCTACTCACTGATAATCAAAGCCTCTCTGCTGCTAACTCTGCATGTTAGCATGTAGGTCAATGAGCCTCAGCGCCTTCATGAGTATCTGCCTGAATTGATGATAAACAACTCAAAAATGGATCAGCAGGAACAGTTTGGATGTCTCTTTTTCTCTGGTTATGGCAGCCATTGTTTAATCTTTCTCACTCCCCTTCATAGCGAGCTTCTCCGCTGAATTGTCTCCATCAGCCCCATTTTTCATATTTATCTGATATCAGGACTGGAAACGATAACATGCTTTATGCTGAAATCAAAATGTGCTGCTGCTGTTTGATTCGTTCAAACTCGAGTCTTCAAGAAGTGTAGTTTGTGTTATCTTCACTGTGCTCCTTGCAAGAAACATTTTTCTGTGTTGTTTGAGGTTTGGTACAGGCTTAATATTTCATAAGTGCCGTGAAATTCATTTGACACTCTTTGAGTCTCAAATATTTTACTGCTCTGCTCCTCTACTTTCTTGTTTTTATTCAGCTCGCCTAAGTTTTTGCTGCAGTTGGCTGCAATGAGGATTTTTAAGGTCACCTATGTGATTAATGAGCACTAACAAGGATGGAATTTTATTTTCTCACTTCCAGTAAAGCTAACACAAAAGAATAGTGTTGACATGAAATATATGTGCATATTTAAATTCTTAACAATTACTAGATAGAACTATATAATTGTTCAATATAAAGGTTAAAAAAGGAAAAAGGTTAAATTAAGCTTAGCATAAATATGAGAAATCAGAGGAAAAAGGAAAGCCAAAGTCTCTTTGAATTTAAAATATCCACCTGTCTACACCTTAGGCTAAATAGTAGCTGTCGATTTAATCATGTGTTGATGGTGTTTTTTTGTTAAAATTTGTTTTGCCAAACCATACGTTTTTTTAAGTAATTTCACTCTTCAAAAGGACTACAAATTAGTTTAATGGGCCAAACAAGAACTAAGCAGCTCAGATTGTAAAAACATAAGGAAAGTCACCCCCAATAGCCATTTGATAGAAAGCCAGTTAAAGGTGCGTTTATGTAACCTTGAATTTTTAGACCACATAAAAGTTTACTTTGTATTCGATATTCACTCCAAATACTGAGAGGTGCATGAAGATAGAGCAGTTGCTTGTTTTACATGTAGGACTTTTTTTGAGTGTAAGACCTTACAATCAGTGGAAGACGCAAAAATGGCGGCTAGTTGTTTTCCCTGCCTCTACATTCTGCTCCTCTACCACGATGGCACCTCCACATTCTGCTCCTTATGCCCCATGTTTGGAAATCTTAGGGTAATACTGAACTACAGTGCTTGGAACAGCCTCAAATGATTGTGAATTATTGTCAGGTGTATGAAGGCTTACAGTTGTGCGCTTTTCCAGAATTGATTAGTAAAGGGAGCATGTTGACAGACAGGACACCTTACCGCCTGCTTCAGATCCACCCTTACATTAGCTTGGGCTGTATGAACTCAATAACATGTTGAAAGAAAACTTTTAGAATTACACTAATAAACAACACACTAGGAACAAGTGGGGATTTGTGTGAGAGCAGCTTGTTTGTGATATTTGTTGGTCCATAATACAGTTTTCAGAGGCCAGCAACACAAAATTGGGGAGGATTAAAAAGACTTACATGAGATCTTCATTGTGCAGTAAACAGAAATATAAACAGGGAGATGAGAATGGTTAGTTTGTTTTTCACCACACACAATCACAAAAGGGGATGAACAGTAATGACGCCCACCTTGCTCCACATGCACCCCACCTCCCACTCCCCTTCTCTCCATCACCATAGTTACGATGATGCAGGTTACCGTGGCAGCCAAGTAAACCCTTGCTTGCACAAAGGCGCACGTGCATGAGCGCCACATACATGGACATACGCAGACTGTGACGCTGGTGAGCTGAATGAAGAGTTTCTTCGAGCTATTTCTGGAGGGAGGAGGGAGGAAGTGCAGCTGTCGTCATTCTTGTATTCACCTTATTACAACGGTTTCTAATCTCTGTCTTATCTGAAATGAAACACTGAAGCTACAGAAGGCAAATCAAAATGATTTATGACCACATTATTACAAATTCATGAATATGTATGGAGCATCGTGGGCTTCTTATCAGCTACTGTCAGTCTTCTGCACGTGGCTATTATCGTTTCTGCTCTAGGTTTTGATTGATGGATTAAGCGGTATTCAGTGCTCTACTGACACCTAGTGGCCAAATGTTGAACTTTGAGACGAGATTGCAAATTAGTCTTGAGTTTTTCGTTCATTTTCCTCAAAATATTACTTACAATGAACAAATCTGGGATTAATACTGGGAGGGAGTAATCTAGATTCACAGCAACAAATTACTATAACTCATACAGCTAGGTTGGGTGCTATATGTTGCAAATGTCGACATCAGTAGCTAAACCTGCTGATGTCACTCAGTTAAATGTTATATTATTTTAATCAAAAGTTGCAATTAGTAAATGACTTAATGAAGGAAAAAAAAGTTAGGGTTTAGAAAAAGCAACAGTGAAATAAATGGAAAAAGAAAGCAAAGTGTCAAGTGAGGACCAGCTGAATGTAAATAAGAATTCAAAAATGCATATAAAAACACAGAAAAGGTAAACATGGATATGGCAAAACTAGATAGCCTTAATAATTTTTTTTTTTTTTTTTTTTTTTTTTTTTTTTTTTTTTAGAAAAGAGAAAAAGGGTGCAACCACAAAAATATGAAGTCATTGTCCAGATAAGGAAAGGCAAGAAAAATACCTGGAAATAAAAGTATGATATAAAATACAAAAACACTTAATTATTAGACTTAAAGTCTAGTTATAGCTCTAAACATTGGTGTCTAGCCCTTTGCATACTACTGTATATGTTCATACTCTATGTTCACCTTTATCCCTTTTTAGGATTTACTCAGACTTCTTAGTAGTAATCTCATTTCTCTTTAATCCTTCTGTTCCTCCCTCCTCCTTCCCTCTCTGAGGTGCTCTCTCACACACAAACACACACATGTAGCCTACTTTCTCTCATTTAGACCCTCGGCCATTCATGTTGTTGGACTACTGCTGTCGTTGCTGTGGATTCACACTCATAAAACGCCATGGACCCTTCTCCCTCAAGACTACACCCAGTGACACCTGGGTAGGGATGCTGTGTGATATTTAGAAGTGTGCTAGAATTGATAGCTGTGAAATAGCAGTGTCAGTATGCAGCTGAATATTAGCGTTCTGTCATAGTGCTGATTTGTTTCTGTAATAGAGTGTTCTATATCAAAAATAAAAATAATATAATGACTGTTGTTTTAGTTATAGCTCCCTCATGACAGTCTTGATTAACACTGAACTTAATTTAGCTTTTGAATTATTATCTAAATATTTAAGATAAAATTCTGGCATGTTTTTTTGCATTCAAACCAAAGCTTGGTAGGCTAGAGGGATGAATTTAAAGTCTCTAAGCTGTCTTCTGGAGCAGTTCCTTTCCGTGCAGCCTTTTCTGGATAGAAAAACAAATCAGCAGCTAGCCAAGGTGTTTAGCTGTCTCAGAGTATTACCACAGGCTTGGCCAGCCACTGCCCTGCTTTTAGACACACCCACATTCTCATGTGTGGACCATTTTATTTTACATCTGGGGAGGTCACATTTAAAGAAATGTGGACCCTTTGAACTAGAGAAGAAAAAACTCCTCTTTATTTAGAAACTCACAAATAGCAGACAGAATGTCTTAATTTTCCCTGTCACTTCTCTAATTCATGCAGAGAAATTAAGAAATAATCCATGAGGTAGTCAAAAAACTAAGGCAGTGAATCCAACATGATGCAGTGTATTCCCACAAACAACAATGAAACAGACAATCTTCTAAATGTGCTATGGTCTCAGTAAATTATGTATTTAAGCCATTAGCAGTGTGATTAGATCATGCTAACTGCACTGAGAGACTGTTTAGCACACCTGTATTTAAGCTCAATGCTAACTTCAGTCTATAAACATGCTAATTTATGCCATATTGTGTGTTTACAAGAATTTTTCCTCTTAAAACAGTTCTACATTTTGCTTTTAACTTCAAAAATGTCTTCAACATGCACTGCTCTTGGTGTGCTGATTAGCATGCTAGCATTCACTGATCAGTTCCAAACACTTATAGACAGTCATAAACCAGACATCCACAAATGCTTGACTATTTAAATAAATAAATAGAGAAAAACAATACAATCTTGGTTGATCTTATAATTAAGAATGAGTTTTGATGACCTACCATTATTTATACTAAGTGCTTGCTAGTTTAGCTCAGAAGATTCTCTTGTTCCTACTCACAAAAAATGAGTAATGGCTACTTTTTTGAAAGTGCTTTAAAGCGCTTTCAATTCAGTTTCTGTCTTGATTTCTTTGGATTCTTTTGACTCATGTAGTTATCACTATTCAAATAAAAAAAATTGTACTCTTTGAGATCTTTGTAAATTGCAGCCCTTGTAGCCTCTATCCCAAAAACAGTGCATTGATTTAATATCAATGAAATAATTATTTCTTTGAATAAATGGTACATTCAAAGTGGTATTTTACCTTGTCTTTGGTTTCACAGCAGACGTTAAACTTGTCTCAACAGGGACAGCATAGATGTATTTTTGATTAATGAGCACTCTCCTTCATTTAAGTGTCCGCTGAGTGAACGTGCAGAGCTCTGGCACAGGAACACCTAAGCCCATTATTAATGTAATTTGTTACCTGTGTATTTGACAAGTCAAAATGTCAGCTGTGGGGAGAGCTTTCATTCCTCTTCAGAGAGTGTCCTGTAACCTAGTTCCTGTAAGTGCTGCAGTTAATCATATATGAATAGAGACTTTAGCAAGAAGGAATCTGCTGCTTTATCGTCATCAGCTCCACTTTTCTGGGTCATGAAGGAGAGGAGAAAGTGGAGGAGGGGAGCAGGGATTTTCTGTTTGCTTTGGGACACACACAAGACATCAAATAATGATGACACTTTCCAGAAAATGTCTCCATGCGACTCCTCATGTCTTCATGACATATTGAAAGGTTTATGTTTCCTCCTGGTGCTTATAGTCCTATGCACTCATTGATTAATGGCTCTCATATCCATTATTGATTTCTGTGTTAAACATTGCAGATGGTTCTTATTTCAGCCTTCTCCAATCAGTCTAATGAGGAAAAAATTAAATAACCATGTTACAGTGCTACCAGGAAGATATGTATGGTCTGTGCCACCTCACTCTTCTTCCTTCTTCCTCCAGGTTGTCTTGCAGAATCTGTTGATGTGCATGGTGTGCTTCTACTCTCTGTACTACATCGTGGTCAGTCTGTGCATCGGACTGCTCAGGTACACACATCTTCTGCATTTGCATGGAGTTAAGTCAGACAGACACCTTTTGGTTAAAACAGAATTGATAAAGACTAAATTTGACAAATTATTTTTCCGTTTTTGCACATCTTTATTATCCTCTGGTGTGTCCTCAGGGTTCATGAGATCAACAGCTTGTTGACTCCATTTGACTATACAGCACAACCATCATGGCAGAACCCCAAATACCTGGGTGAGTGTTGGTTAAATGTTAACGGCACTTTTTTTTTTCCTGGTTGTAGACAGACAAACAATTTTAGGGTATATTCTGTCAAACGGCTATTTCAGTTTTTGAAATTTGGGTTTTTTATCTTTGTTCAACTTATGTGACAGTTTTGAATAACTTGCAAATTTTTATTTAAAATATGTGGCCAGTTTATAAGGTATGAGGCACTGGTACAAACCTTAAATCTCTATAGCGTCTCCATGGGAAACGCAAAGACATTGCTTACACTCTCTTTCAAGTAGTACAAATTTGTTAAATAGGTTTCTTCTTATACAGAAAATACACATGAAACTCATGTTGCTTAACCATGACCACTTTTAATTCAAAAAGTCAAGTTAATTTTCCAAAAATCTTTGACTTCAGAAAGTTTTCAAAACTACTTTTACCATGCCATCACCTAAGGCACTATAAACAGAAAGTAAGAGGAAAAAAACAAGCATTGTAAGAAGAAAGAAACTATTAACCCATGTTTGATAGAAAAAAAATAAAGTAAATGAAAACAGAACATGTCAGACTCTCATATAGCCTGATAAAACATGGACAGTCAGTCAGAAACTGACAACAACAATAGAATCCTGATTAAGTGCGACAATAAGAGGTATTCTCAACATTTTCATTTTGTTTTCATCTGCCTTATTCTTTACATTCCTCACAAAGAATAACCTCCATGTTTTTACTGATGCCATATTATCAACAGTGAGGGTGAAATAGAAATGTGCTGGATTTATTTCTACAGATTAATATCATATGAGGTGTGAGCTCATTGTGTAGGTCTTGCTATTCATAATAAACAATAGATTAAAGTTATTGGTCAATCAGAATCATTTTCTAACACAGTCCAGTGCTGAGTAAACAAGTTGGGTGATGAGATATGAGGTTTGACTGAAAAGAAGCTGCAGTGTCAGTGTGTTGTGTTCATTCCCCTCTCCACCAGTTGGTGTGATCTCTACAGAAGTCACCTACTTTTTGGGTGGGCTGGTGTTCGCCTGGATCGTAGAGGAGTGGGTTTGGGATTACGCTATCACTGTCACACTGCTGCATGTTGGCATGACTGTAGCAGGTAAACACATACAACACTCACTAACACAAACAGAGAGACACAAAGTAGATCAATAGAGCGGAAGAGCTGATGGGATTTGTGGCCTGGTTATGTAACTGGATGTTGTGGCTGCAGGTAAAAGATGTCTATGCACACTTGCACAGCTACTTGCATTTAAGACACTTTAAAAAAAATGAGGAGAAAAAAGCTTCTATTTCTGATGCAAATAAGTTATTTAACAGTAAAGAGTAAAAAAAAGCTTTAAACTTAATTATTTTAAATGAATAACTACATGTAACTCTCATTTTTTGTCCCCCCCCCTCCCTTTTCCTTTTTTCATGTTCTTTTTGCAGTGATGTCAGATTTCCCTTCGGCTGAACAATGGTGGATTGCTCTGGGTGAGATATTTACTTACCATCATGCTTACTTTTTAACATGCTAACTTTATGGTGTACTTCTCTTGTGGTCTTAACTATCCAAAGTCATTTATTTTTCAACTAAAAACACATTCTATTCATCCCTTATCCCACCCCAAACTTCCCTTCAACTGATCTTTTTTTTCTATCTTTATTGTTTTATTTGTCTCCATGCAGCTTCAGGCCTTGTGATGATGATATTTGGAGGACAGCTCCTGGCATACAAACTCTTTAGAAGCAACTTTGTCTATCCTACTGACCTACAAAACTTCTAACAAACACAATAAGGAAAGCTTCTAACAGGCTTATGGTTTAATCTCATAAAACCAGAGGATTCACTTTTAAAGATTCTGCTGCTAGGTGTATTAGCTTAAGCAGTCATAGCACACACATGAACAGCACATATTTTCTGCATAGAAAGCATAATCAGCACTTTCTCTGCTGGATAACTTTATTTATAAGGTTAGTCAGATCTCTCTTTGTAAAGATGTTCCACATTTGTCTATGAATCACTGTTGTTTTGTAAATCTGTACAGTTTAAATAAAGTTTTGTATTGTTTCTTTAAAAACCTCACACTGTTAGAAAGACATTTTAAAAAGTATAACCTGCTCTGTTACAAATTATGCATTTACAAGTGTTAAATATCACCTAGTTAAAAGAAATTAAAAATGGGTATCGTCAAGCTGTTATATTTGAGATGTTAACATTTGACATTTATTGTGTTGTGTAGTGTAGTGTGTAGTTTTTTGATTGAGAGTCACTACCTGTTGAAAATAGGACAAGAGCTTTTTCTGAATGAATGGACTTTTCTGTTTTCATGTTCAGGCAGTAAAAAGAGACAAGACAAATCCATGATGTCTTTATCCCTTGCTGTATAAACTAGCTAAACTGTACCTACATTAAATATTTTGAGCAACATTGTTTTGTTTTTTTGTGCATACTGACAAGTTTGTGTGTGAGTGGTACTTTGGTGAAATGATAGCTTCATCTTCATAAGAGACATATAGAATTACAAACAGGTTGGTCAATCATCTGGGAGACTCCATAATGAAGTGTTTTGAGCAAGACACTAGACCTGCAATTATTCCAAGGCATTTTAATTTGGTCCCATTGAGATTTTTTTTTTCTTTAAGGGAGATCTGGGTGGCTATCAGTGTATGAATACATGCTGAACTGTAAAGAGGTCCTCCATGTAGAAATTGTGCAAAAGGCTATGATTTGGTCAAAGAGAGGAAAAGTGACCAGTCCAGCTACCATTGACATTGCCTTACAAAGGGTCATTCTACAAACTTACATTTACACCAGAGATATCTTTTTTTTTTTTTTTTTTTTTTTTTTTGTAAAATTTAAATTTTTTACATGTAGGGAATGTTCAACTTAAGGAATATAGTAGTATTTTCTAATCTTTATTTTAAAACACTTCTCTTCAGTGTTTCTTTCTTTCTTAGGTGGACAAAGTCTTAACATCCATGATGTTAAAGAATGTAAAAAAAAAAAAAAAAAGATGGAGTAATGTCTTTTTAATGAATTGGAATTTTAATGAATCAGGTAATTGACCTGTGCATTTGTGACAAAATGTCTAATTAAACTATACTGTTGGACGCTCTCATAAAGGGTTGTGACAGTGCCTGACATGACTCTGAACTGACCAGCTTGACAGTCAGTCCTTTGACCTGACATTACTCAATATATGCATGCTAGCCATAATAAACTTATATATAGATAAAGGGAATAGCGATCTCCTTGAACATAACATTTTGTCGGACTATGATAATGCGTTCAGGTGCAGTCAGTAATCTGGAGCACATTTAGTCACTCACAGTTGAGTCTCATGTGCTCTCCAATGCCACCTCTATTTGAGTGACCCGAAGTTGAGCGGTAAAACGAAAATAGAAACATTCAAAAAGCACAGAATTCACAGACTGGAAATATATCTGCAACGTACTGGACGAAATGTCAGGGAACGGATTGGTTCACAGTATCAGGCGGTTACTGGACGCCGATGAGCGGCGGAGTGCTCCGGTAAGTTGTGTTGAAGTGTCTGGAAAGTTGGCTGTGCTAATTAAGCTAAGTAAGGTTGGCGCCACCATTTCATTGCGTTACGAAAAAAACATCTACATAGTGGAAAAAAACGCGATGATACGGAATTGATGTAAACCGTTAATGTTTTATATCGATTAGTAAAAGTCTATCGCTTTTTAAGCTAATAAGTGCGTTGTACTGTATGCTGAAAGTGTACAGAGCTGCTACAACATGAAGTCCCCCTCTGTCACAATCATAGACTGTATAGGTCACAAATAGCTGCACTGTGGAGTAAAGAAAAAATTCTACCAGAACCTTTTCATTGGATTAAGTACTAGTAACTCATTTGTAAAGACACAAATAAAAAAAAATCACCAGGGAATTGGGTACTTTTAAAGGTACCGACCGAATATTGCACCGAATACCGATTCATGTTACATCAAACGGTACCATGTCTGGGTACCTGAACGCATCCTTGTGAGTGTGAGGGAGTGGTGAATATGAACACAGCTTTTCAAGTTTATATATCGAGAAATAAATATTGTAAGTTGAAAAACTTTGAGATTTTATTATTGAACAGATTGATATTTATTACCACATTAACAAATACATAAGTACAAAAGAATTGGTACCGTTTGCCGGGAATTGGGCATCCATACCGTATCGTTTCAGATATGAAAGACACCCATCCCTGATTTTCACTTCACCTGTCAGTGATCTGAATGTTACTACTGATCAATTTATGGGATTTTTAGTACTAAACTATATTATACTGAGGCCATGGCATGTTTGTACCTTGCAACGGGTAAAGGTAGACATGTAATTTGCATTGTTTGTTTTGCTTCATGATAACATTGAACCCCAGGCTTTGAGAAAATGAAAGCATTTACAAATAGTCAAATCAGTTCTCATGTAATTTTTACCTTGTAAGTATACAAATTAAATAAACCAAATTGCAGCATGAGTGTAATTGAATGGCAGTCAACATGCTGTCTACTGTATCAACTTCATGGTTTAGGGAATTATGAAATCTATCTTTGACAAATGAAAGGCACAGTGTTATGCTTTGCAAGTTTTTTTAATCTAAAACTTGCCTCCTCCTGGACATGCAGTTTCATCTTTGTGAATGTTTTCAAGCTTTTCTCTCTCTCCCTAATGCCAAGGGTCCATTTGATTGGCTTCGCCAGCAGATGGAAGATGTAATGGGAGATGGTGGGATCCTAAAGGAAGTAGTCCATCCTGGAGAGGGCCCGCCTGTCCCCCAAAATGCCTCAGTACTGAGTATGTTTAAATGCAGTCTGAGTTTGAGAGCTTCTGGCTTAACTTTTATTTGTCAGTGTGATTTGTTCTAGTTGTCTTTCTCCAACAGTCCATTACTCTGGTTTCCTGGAGTACTCTGACCAACCTTTTGAAACTACCACACGCTACAAGCACCCCCCAATGATGAAGCTTGGGAGAGGTCTGTGATCCACTTTTGATTATTATGTCTTTAAGTATTTAGGCCTTTAGAGATCTATTCACTTTTGCTGAAACCAAGAGTCTTTGGATAACTGAACTGATCGTTCAAACAGACTTGACGCTGGCTGGACTGGAGCTGGGTTTGTTGACTATGAGGAAAGGGGAATTCTCTCGTTTCCTCTTCCAGCCACAGTATGCATATGGGGACATGGGTTGCCCCCCTTTTATTCCCTCTTCGGCCACAGTTCTGTATGAGGTACATATCCTTGATTTCCTCGACTCAGGACAAGTGGACGACTTCATTGGGATGAGTCCAGTAAGTTCTCTGTTGTTATCTCAGTCAACATTGCTTTCCCACATGACAGCTGTATGAAAATGTTGGGAGATGTATTAAAATATATTCCCCATCTATGCTTGTGAGAATGTACAGAATTTATAGCCGGTTCAGTATTTTAACTTTTTAAGGCCTTTCTTTTGATTGAGAGGTTCAAAGAGCTTTTGAAAAAGTGTTGTTGTAGAAAATATTTCCATATTCCCTCAAAACTTGTCTAAAAATTTAAAATATAGAGATTCAAGAAAATTCAAACATGCAAAATGTCTGTGACTGAGTTCATGTGTGTAGTGGTTGTTTTTAGGGATGCACAATATTGGATTTTTGCCGATATCCGATATGCCGATATATCGAAACCTCTTTTGGCCGATACCAATACCGATAATCACAAGTTTGTTTGTTTTTTTCACTGTAAAGAAAGCTAAGTCTATCCTGTACTGGAATTTATATGTTACTCTTATTGTGACGGTCTTATTTGTTTAAGAAACACATAAAACAAGACAAAAAACATTTGATTTTACCATAAATAAGAAATGTATTATTTTTTCAAACTCAAGACATTCGGTATTGAAATACAGAAAAATAATTTCTTTAGATCACATGAACTTTAAATGTACAATGCATTTTTAAACATAACCAAGTTGCATTTGATTATTTTAGAGCTACTGTAACAACCTGGTGACAGACACAGAGCTCTGCAGTGCAAATAAATGAAGTGCTACATTTTATTTAAGGAGCTTATTTTTCAGATGGAAAATAATAATAATCCTAACTGAATAGCACCTTATCGGCTGTGCATATCGGCAGAAATTTTCATATCTGCCGATACCGATAAACGTGTTTTTAAGCTTTTGTTGCTTTTAAGCTTTTATTGTGCCAATAATATCGTGCATCCTTAGTTGTTTTGCACTTTGTTTTCTTTTTGATAATTTCCCATCCTTTCTTATCCCCTCTTCCATCAGGAGGAGCAGAACATGGTGCCTCTGTCCACTCTTCTGGAAGTTGTCAACACAGTGCGCAGCTTTGGCAACCGCTTCTTTAAGCAGAGCCGCTATGACAACGCCAAAGATCGCTACAAACAGGTAAACAATCAGACACATACAGTGCCATTTTTTTTGTTCTGGTTATGATTTTTTAACTGATGAGGTACGATGGTACTGTCAATGAGAAATTTGGTGAAGGGGAGGAAGTGCTCATTACAAGGTTTCTGCACAAACAGGGAATGACGCTGCTAGGGAACAGAGATGCGCAGACTGACCCAGAGACAGAGAAGATCAAGAAGGCTTTACTACCTCTCTATCTGAACCTTTCTCTCACTGAGCTCCACTTGGAAAGGCCACAGAAAGCCCTGAAATACAGCAACAAAGCCTTGGAGATTGACTCCAACAGCACAAAGGCTCTTTTCCGCTGCGGACAGGTGAGATTACTCTTCTGCTCTACAGATCATCAGTTCAAAATCCAGGTCTTTTAAGAGCAGGAAGGTAAATGAGGTTAATTTTGGTTCAGTATCTACACCCTGTGAACCACTAGGGGGCTATGGTCAGCTTGTCCCTCCCATTCTGAGTGCAGCATATTGGTAATTGTTCATGCTCCTGAGAACAATTAGTCCATTATTTGAAATGATGTAATCTCCATCCCGTCAGGCGTATCTGGAGCTGCATGAGTACGAGAAAGCGCAGGATTGCCTCATAGCTGCACAAGCAAAGAGACCCTTTGACAGTGATATCAACAACCTGCTGAGAAGGGTGGCAATGTAAGTCACTTTATTTTCCAAACGTTTGAGAAGCTTAGAACAGGTTAAGATAGTACGACGCACTTGTTTTTAAATTTGTCTTCGCAGATCTTAATCTAAATTGGCAGAGCCCCCATAGGCCAGATTGTCTCTTGTTGGTCATATTGTCTCTCGTTGGTCACGCTTGTATATTGATGGTTGTCCTGTTTCAGGTGCTATAAAGACAGCTTGGACAAACAAAAGGACTTGTACTCCAAGATGTGCAGACACTTACGGAGCAAGTAAAGCTGTAAAGATGAGTAGAAAGGTATGACATGCTGTCCACTTCTGCTGTTGGCTTTAATCTTATGAGCTTCCTGCTTGTTTGAGTTTTAACTTTGCCCATCCAATTACTAAATAGGCTGTTTTACCTTTTTATGTCTTTATTTTGGAAAGACATTGACCTAAATCAAGAAATGTTTGTGTTTTACAGATGGAGCTAAGAGTGATTCTCTAAAAGTTCAACTTTTTGTTTGCCTAGTTATAAGGAAATGTTCTAAGATTTATTGTCTACAATTATAATGATGTCTTTAGGATCATTCAAAGCTTTTGGTAAGCAGTGATGTTTTGGGCAAATGAAGATGCTCTGTAGATTTGCATGTTGAGCATTTACAGAGGACACGTTACGTTTGTGGTGTTTAAAATAAAATTGCACTTTTCTGAGATATTTTGTCTTTGGGCCTTTTACAGATGACTCTTTTAAATTCCCATATTCTGTGTTAAGTTTCCTATTTCTTTATAAATCAATACTGATTTTTCAATAAGTTAATTAGATTTGCATCTTTGCAAAGTTTTTTTCAACGTGAAATTTGTAGTTAGTTCATACTTTACATCACCAGGGGGCGTACTTGCTAAATAACTCAGCTCCTTCAAACAGCAAGATGATCTCCTAAAAGGTCATGTAAGAAAGCAAAAATATGAAGTATTAAAGTTGTAACTGAAAAAACTTCATATACAATCTCAAGAATGTTTAACATTATAATTGGATAACTAGAAGGTGTAAATTCTCTGTAAATCAACTACTTTGGTATAATACTGCCTGCATCAGAACATACATTAGTGACTTTTGTGGAGGAGATACTTGACATTGTGCATCAGATCAAAGAGTGCGGAGGGTGATAATAGCGTAAGTGCGGCACTGTGAGGGGTTGTGGGGGTAAGATAACAGAGGATCAGATGTGGGGAGGTGCAGATGGAGGAGCCGCAGAATCTGATTGACCTCTTTGGCTAATCCACTTTCCACAGTGTGTGTGTTAAAAGCAGCATCTCTCGGCAGCACATGGCCAGCAGGTCGTGCTCTGTTAAAGACCGCTTAGCTGGACGGAGGCACAGACAGACACAATGGTCTCCAGGCTCGTCTACTACCTTCATCTCAGGTGAGGAACCAGAGTGAGACAGGATCTGTGTACGCTGATACTGATCCCTCCTCAACCCTCCTCATGTCTTTGTGTGTGGCTGCTCCTCTAACAAGTACACTGCTGTTTGAATACTGTGTGTCTGCTTCGTTTTGGGCATCTGTTCAGCCTCATGGCAGCAACACTTACTTGTCGGTTGCAGCAAGGCATTTGTTGGTTGGGATGTTTGGATTTAATTTACATCTAAATAATGTTTAAGAAAAAAGAAACTTAATTGATCTTGGTTTTTAGGTCTGGTATATTTTGACCTGGATGACTGGCCTCCAACACTTACCAGTGCTTTGACCTGTAGGCAATTTCATAGATTGTACAAATAAAGTGAAATTAATAGTTTTCATCTTTTTTTTATTCCCTAGCTGAGGTTTATGATATTCTTTATAGCACTGCCTACCTACAAGGAACATGTCTCTAACAAGAGAAACTTTTAAAAAGCCAAATGCAAATTAAGCAGTTGTGCCAAGATCCACTTTGAGCGCCTTTTAACATGATCCTAAAATGTGAGAATACAAGCTTTACATCAAGAAAGTAGCCAGTGTTAGCATCTCTGACCATAAACTGTATTTTACACTCAATGCAGCAAGTAAACAGCTTTTTTTATCTTCAATACTCTGGTCGATGTTTTTACTTTAAAAGCCAGATGCTGATATGTGGATTGAACAACAGTAAAAAAAAAAAAAAAAAAAAAAAAGACGAGTTCCTTTTAGTCAGATTAGATGAACTAGTTAGATCCAATGATAGTGTGGTTCTGGCCCATAGATTATTCCTTTCGAGGCATGTGTTTTTCTTACCTTCAGTCTGACCTTATGTAGTCCATGATTATTCGGATTGACCCGGACAGTCAGGGAGATTACTTTGTAACCTTGTATGTTTGGCTGTGTGTTTGTGATGACTGTCCAAAAACTTGACAAGTTCCTTAACTAACCATGAAGGCAGTTAAAGTGGCTTAGTGTCAGGGCCTTATATTCATCTCAGCATGCCAAAAATGTTTAAAAGATAGTACCTTACACTCGTTATTATTATTATTATTATAATATTAATGTTATTGTTGTTGTTGTTGTTGTTGTTGTTGTTGTTGTTGTTTTACTAATAGAAGAGGAAAGATCCTTTTATTGATCTACCATTGGAGGATTTTGTCACAGATGCTTAAATAAGAGAAATAAACAAAGTGCGAAATGCAATACAATAATAAGAGATAACTAAAAATCAAGGAGTTTATAATATTCACAATTTTCCAAATACTGAATGCAAGTTAAAGAGAATAACGTCAATAAGAATGGAGAAAAAAGAGGTGAAATGGTGTTATGGATGGAATAATGATATAAGTCCAGTCATGTTAGCATCAGGTAGTGGTGCGCCGATTGTTGTTATTTTATTGTTTTATATCATTATAGTACATCAGACCAATGACAATTTGTGGAAAAACCCTGAACAACCCCAAGAATTGTCCCCTCTGTAGCCTCCATTGACCCTTTGTTTCAGGAAGTAGTCGGTACCCTCTCCGAGCAGAAGGGGGTGCTATCACCTTTGAAACTTTGCCTTGTGATAAAACTCCAGCCAATCCCAGCCCAGTGTCGGATACACGGTCCGGTCCAGCCCCTCTCCGGCTGCCGTGCCTCCCGCTCCAGTTCACACACACGCTCACAGTCACGTTAGCGCACGAACGGACACACAAAGTTGAGGAGAAAAGAGAGAAGAGGGGCCGGACGGGAGAGGAGTTGATGTCAGAATGAGTCGGCGGTAATAATGGAAGTTAACGCGATGGATTTATGGCGTAGGTAGAAAGGGTATTTAGGATAAAACAGCGAGTGGTTGGATGTCAGCTGAAGAAGAAGAAAGAAGAACCGGAGCAGAAACATGAGTCGGCAGCAGCAGCAGCAGTCACAGGGAGTGGTTTTAACGGGTTACCACAGCAACGCCGAACTGTTGCCGAAAACTGGCCCGTGTTCCTCGAGCTGTCCATCAGCGCAGGAGCACGAGCCCAACCTGAACAGGTGGGACTTATCAATGTTGTTATCACTTTAAATGAGGGCAGCAACGGCTAAAGGTTTCTGTTTATGCGAGGGAACAAAGGTCACTGTGGAAGCGTTATTCCTCGTTTTAAAGCCTGTAACTTTGTTTATTCTTCAGAATACTGAAACTAAAAGAAACCTTCAACCTTTCCTGAGCTGTAGTAGTTAACTGCAGCATAAATATGGTGTGGCCCAGCAGTTAACCGACTTCAAAGTAGAGTCTGAATCATTTCACCCACACAAGCTCTACATGTTTCATGCGGAGGCCTGAGGCTATATATGCTTTATTTTTCCTTGAAGCATATTCATAATCAGCTGTTACCGTGACTTTGGTCAATTCACTCAGATTTTACCACTAGAAAACCACAGCAGCTCTAAAGAAAACCTTATAACTCTTACTGATCATTGTCAATATAAAATAATTGGTCTTGTAATGTTGTTACTAGATTTATATTTCCAGGCAGCTTTTAGAGGATTTATAAACTAAGTAGTTCAGACACAACCCTTTGCTGCATTCAACCCCCACCCTTTTTCTCTACATATTTTGTCCAATTAAAACAAGAATCCAGGAGAAAATTTTGTCAAAATACCTAATGAAATAAAAAAGAAGAACATAGAATTGCTCTGCTTTGCCAGTTTTAATTAAAAAAGGTAGTTTGCAAAGCATTATGTGTTTATTTTCTAAATAGGCTAGTCCCACTGAGGTCAGTGATCTCCTTTTCAAGGAAGACCTGGCAAAGTATGGCAGCAACACAATGTTTCAGCAGCAAAACAAACAGATTCTGTGGTAGAAAAGCTCCATGACAGACATCACCAAAAAATATTTTCATTCATTAAGCCTTGATTCAAGACTTTCAGTTGTTTTCAGCTGTTATTCTGTTAGGTACACAAAAAAACATGTCAATAAAACAAGATATTGTAATACTTCATATTAGGGTCTGAAGAAATTGTCTTGTCATTTAAACAACCAGTGTTATACTGTTGTTAACAAAATGGATTGTTGAGGAAAACACATTCAAAAATTTGGGGGTACTTGACAAGGAGTGTACTGACCAATAGCCATGACTGTCACATTCCTTGTGTGAGGCCACTCCTGAACCAGAGACAACACCAGGAGTGTCTTAACTTAGACATTAAGTACTCTTTCCATCTGAAAGTCATTTTTGTGTTATATTTGAGAATCAAGCACACAAGGGGAGGAGTGGAGGGATGCAGAATCCAAGTTGCTTGAAATTTAAGAGCACTTCATGCTTCTTTTTGCTGAGAAGTTTTATGGAGATTCTGATTTCATTGTCACGCAGGACTTGGCTCCTGCCCACACTGCCAAAAGAACCAAAAGCTGGTTTAATGACAATGATATAACTGTGCTTGATTGGTCAGAAAACTTGACAGAGCTGAACCCTGTTAATAGTCAAGAGAAGCTAGACTCGGACAGACAAGCTGAAGGCTATCGAAGCAACATAGGCTTCCATAACATCTCAGCAGTAAGGAGCCCCGACCAAGTATTGAGTGCATCGAAAAGGAACATACCTTTTAGCTTTAATCATCACAATTAAAAGAAATAAATGCTTGAAATATCTGACTTAAAAAAGCAACACGTTGTTGCATTACAGATGGGAAAATCAGAATCCTGTGTCTCTTTTTGTCCCATTCACAGTTTTTAACTTAGATCAATAGATTTGTCATTGGCACATTTCTGTTTGTTTATCACAAAAACTTAAGCTTTTAAGAAGCTGAGCCACTTTTAGTCTTCAGGACAGCTCCAGTTTCTCCCATTAAATGTTAACCCACCTTACGCAGCTTCTTACTGCGAGGAAAACACAAGTTTTGAGTCACTGTCACAGGGACAACTCTCAACAAGAACTGCACTCTCTTGGAAAACAACTGCACAGTTCATTCCTTTATTTATAACAGAGCACATTTGTTTATTCCTCCATGCTGGGCTGACTGTGAGTGTGTCCAGTTCATGTTTAGATCTGCTCACAACCACAGTCAACAACCCTGGTGTACTGAAAGCAAACAACCGAGTGCTGCAGCATTCAGATGGACACACCTGCATCCATCTGTGGGTGTACAATATATTTATGTGTGTGTGAGGGTGTCTGTGTGTGTTCCAGATGGCTTGTCCAGCTAGCTGCAGAAAAACAGGATCACGTTTCAGTGTGTCTTTGTCTCACCTCCCACAGGAGAGTGTGAGTGTCCTGTCTAGGCTGACGTTAAGGCTTAGTTTGGTGCTCATTGTTTCCCTTGTCAGGAAATGAGAGACAGGGCAGCACAGACAGACAGACAGACAGACAGACAGACAGATGGACATGGAGACGGATAGGAAGCTTCTGAATATTTTTCCATCAGAGGACATCCAAGCTTTGGTTCCCACCTAGGTTTTGCACATGGATGTAGATCATTTTGAATTTTGGCGCTCTGAACTTGAGGCAGCATGTCTCTGTTGTGTTTTCCCTTGTGATTTAGTGTTTCCTCATTCCTTTCTGCAGTGTGGCTGAGTAAAAGGTAGTCAGTCACCACACATGGTTTGAATTAATTCACTCTCAAAGAGGCATCAGAAATACAATACTGCACAGGAAGTGACATTCTGTAGAAAGGACGAGACACTGTGAAAGGTTAAAAGATGCCAAGCCAGCAACTAAGGAGAAACACCCCGTGAATGAACACAACTCAGATTCGACTCTAAAACACTTGAAAAAAGAACAGTAGCGAAAGAAACAGATGTCAAGATGGCAAAAAATGTCCCATGAGGAAGAGAGAGGCTGAAAACAGGCGTTCATCTTGCATGTCCAATAAAACTGGAGCATATAATGTAGTTTAGGTTAATCAGTGCTAAAGAGACAGGATTTATGAGTCAGTGTGTCATTGCTGAGACAAGTTACTGTGAGAGGAGCACAGGCACTCTCTGTTCCCCGCAGAGAGCAGCTGGCACCTGTTAGTATGAATAGGAATACATCTAACACAATACTTATCCTTCTTCCCACTCTGCGCCAACTGCAAAACATCCTCAGCTGTCCATTGTTAAACCACATCCGTCTAAAGTGCTTGAAGAAGTTTTTAAACCCACTTTAACCTTGTGTCACATGTTGCTAACAAACCCAGTCTCCTTTTTTGGCCAAAGGTTTATTAAAGATGGATAAAAGTCTAATTGAAGACAAATATGGACTTGAAAAAGGCACAATGCTCTAAAACTGGATTTAGTAATGAACTTTGGCTTGAGGTTTAACACCATAAATAAAGTCAGTTCTTAAATGTGTTGCATCCTGAATATATACCATAGATTGTTAATGTACCCTACAGGTTATATCTCTGTGTTATTAGGGTTGTAATAACATAACATAACAGGACTTTATAGGTGATCTTGAAAAGGTCTTACTTTATGTATTTACCTGTTCATTATCTACAATTTAAAACAAGATAGTTACTGCAAGGATTGATCATTTCAAAATGCTGTTTCTCAGTACCTGTTGGACCAAAAGCCTGTTAAAATTCATTATGGCAGTCTAGCAATGGTTAATGAGTTGATCGAGTGAAAAAAAAGATATTTCGTCTTTATAGAAAATGACTTTTTGGATTTATTGTATTGTAATGGCAGACACTGAAGCTGGACTGTCAAAAAGGAAAGGACAGAAGAGCAGAAGAAAGCTGAATGGGAGAGTGATAGAGCATGGGCTAAAGACTACTACAGGGGCTTAGCTGTTTGTGATAATGTTCATTCCAACCCACAGTCAGCAGGTATTCTGCAGTGGTCTGTTCAAACCTGAGAGTCTGTCAATAAAAAGAAGAGTGAGGTTACGTTAGCTCTGCTTGGCGAGGTTGGAGTTGGTAGATGAGCACTGGTAGAACGTAACCAGGATTTACTAGTGTTACAGGTTCTGAACACATGGTGCACTAAACTACGTCACAAACTGAGTTTACAGCTTGATTTCTGTTACTTTTAAAGCAGTTGTGTTATGTAACTATGAATAAATTTATGACCTTGTCACTCTGCATTCTGCAAAAAGTAGTCTTGAACAAAGAAAGGTTCATTATATTCTTCTTCAACAAATGCACAGCTTGGCAGTTCTACTCAGAATGATGTAATAGCTTTTTTATTTAATATTCAGTCACAGAATAATTCTGCTGCTACAATAATACACGTTGTGGACCCAAAAGCTTTTAAAAGCGGTCAAAACCTGAATTTTCCACCTCAGTGGTGGGCTCATTATCCAAAGTCATGAACTTAACAACCTTTACTGTTGGCTTTTCGTCTTATTTGCTCTTAAAAGTATTTATCCGTACTTTTAAAGTCAAGCTTGTTGATTTATCACAACAGCCTTTTCTTCAGTTGTTCTTTTGAACACAGGATACCATGCATGTTGTATTTTTAGATGCTATTTCAAACTGGTAGTGTGGCGAAGTAAAGGAGTTTTGTTTGTGTAAACCAACAAATATACTACCATTTGGATTTCAAATATACCAACCGATTAAATAGTGTGTATCAAGTGGCATAAAATGAAAAACGTGAAAAGAGGTCCTATCTACTTCAAGTATATTTTTTGGATTAAAGTATGTCCTTGCTGACATGAACCATAATCTTTTATATAGTTCATGCAGCGCCAGCCTTGCTGCTCCTTGGTTGGAGAAAAGGACTCTGATCACTCTGGTTGTTTCTCTGATAAAGTTTGATTCAGTCACTTCCTGATGTCTCGGCTCACACTGCACTCACTCCACCGAAGCTGTTCTTTGCTGGCTGATTTAGTTTCCTTCTTCTCCGGCTGGCCTCTCAATGCTGGATTTACTTTTGTAAGCTGCACACACACTTACATCATGAACACACACACACACTTACATCATGAACACACACACACACACACACACACACACACACACACACACACACACACACACACACACACACACACACACACACACACACACACACACACACACACACACACACAACTTGTTTTTAGTCAGCAGCTCTGAGCAGCTTGTGAAAAGTGTGCGGATAAAGGTACAAAGAGTTGAACAATAACACGCAGAGCTGAGGTACTGTTTCCTTTAAAGAGCCATGTGCAAAAAATGTATGAATGTGTGAAAATGTGTTTGTTTTACACACAAAAGCAGCTCACCTGACTTCACTGTGAGAGTTAGAGTGTACATGAACAGTCATGTGTATTATTGTTTGAACAAGTTGTTTGCATTTTTGTTATATATATATACATATATATTTAAAACCTCTTAAAATCACAGTCACAAATCTCTGTGACTTATTTGCAAAGAAGTAGTGTGTATGAGTTGTATGTGTTGAAAAAATCACCAAGTGTACCTGTGGAAACTGGAAAGCTTAATTTTTAACACATCGTTAACATGTAAACTGAACTATAGGATCCTTGTTAAAGGTGAAATAAGGTAGAAGTGTCTTGTCTGAACATGGAGATTAAGTGTGTCATCATAATCTTCTGTGGCTTCGTTTTTTCTCGTTTGCTTTTGATCTTTGTGATTTCTGAGTAGGGATGCACTGATCCAACTTTGCCAGTTTCGATACCGATACCATATGGAATTACTGAAGTTAATCTGTATTTAAACTATGAAATATTTATTCATATTTGTTTATATTCTCATTTGTTCAACAGACTTGAAGCAGATCATTTTATGAAAGAAATTTAAAAACACAGGTTTACTCCTTATTGGTCCTCTAAAAAAGTAATGAAGTCATCTCAGGCATGAAGTTTATCCTGAAGGGAATTTGAACTTTTCACTGCTTTGCACCAACAGTTGTGTTCATATTTCAATCTGGACTGGAGGGGTGGAGATTTTATTTCCAAGATCCTCTTAACCTCACAAGCAGAACTAAAAATAGCACAAATGTAAGCCCAGGAGGAACACAACAGTAAAAAAGTATATCAGGAACCCAAGCTCCTATATACCATAGACAGTATGATGACATGGAGGTTTTTAATCTCTTACATAGTTTGATAAAGGTGTTAAATTAATACTAATGCATGTTTGTGTGTGTGTTTGCCAGTGTGTGATTTATGGCTCTGTAGACCGTTGCTCTGCATTAAAATCAATGATTAACTTCTCTAAGTTCATGCCTGCTCCCAGGGTAAACAGGTCATCTTCAGTTTGTGTTAAAACAAGAACATTTCTGCCATTCCTTATGAATGAAAGCATCTCAAGGTGTTAGTGAAGCCTGGAGGAAGTATGACCCCCTAAGTTTGCTGTTAGGTAAACACAGAAGAGTCAGACAGTGTGTTTGAGCTTGGACTAAATCCCACCAGGGGAAGGACAGAGGCATCAGAAAACAAGGAGGAATGTGTGGGGGAACGAGGAGGAAAGAGGGGTGAAGTCCAAAGAGGAAAGGGAAAAGAGACACAAAAACCAATGGGTGAAGTGTAGGAGTGAAATGCCTGATGTTTCTTTGTTGAAACCAGATCAAAGTCTTGTGCCTTTATTTACAGCTGGTGTGAATGCTTCATTAGTGTGTACAAGGTGTGTGTGCGTGTCAGGAAGTCTGCAGTGGTATGTGACCTCAGCTCAGCAGGATCCTTCAGGCTAATACTTCTGTGTTAATGCCAAATTAATCAATTCAGGAAGTTAACTCCATGCTGTTTTTGTCTGACCGCCAGGTTAGCCTCTCATGGTATGTTGCTAGCAAAATCTCTCATACCAAACTTAAACAACACAGAAAGAGTTTTTCTTGCAGCATTTCCTGAGACAACTGGTTTCATCTCATTGGGATGAATATTGACCTAGACTGAGTTTGCCTCTACAGCAACAGCTGACACATCCAGTTTGAGAGGTTACTGAGCAGGGCTTGAATTATGAACAGTTCATCTGTCAAATACACAGCTCTGTAGTTTTCTGTAGCTTGTGTTTGGGTCGCTGAGACCAGAATGATGATTGGCATGAGACACTGAAACTCTTCTCCCCTCTGTTACACTCAAACCATATCTGTGTTCAGTCCTTGATAACACTACAGCTTCAAGTAGAAGGAGAACACAGAGAGAAAGAGAATGTGCTGAGTTAGATAGTGTCACTTCCTGTCTCAACAAAGAGGGCATTTAGTCAAACATTGTCAAAGCCATAAGGAGATCCACTGTTTGAAACAAAATTATTTATATTCTCAGATTACAAGCAGCTAGTAATTTGTTGTCAGACTTTGCAGGATGCCATGTATCAGGGATTTTATTACCCAGCTGTGTTATATTCTTGATTCTGATTGGTCAGTTCTCTGCATAAAAAGGGATTCTTTAGACAGCCAGAGCACACACATTATGTCTACTATATCAGTATCAAAAAGTCCAGCACATATCTCCTCTGCCTGTTTACAATGTGGCAAAAACATTATTTTCAGTCTAAGGTTTGTCATGAGTGACAGGAAGTTACGGAAGTAGCTGAACAGAAGTGTAAGCAGCTTGCAGAGCTGAAATCCAGCGAGTGGCAACAGAGTTGATGAATGAATCTTTAAGTTGTTGATCTCTGATAGTAAAATACACAGCTCTGTAGTTTTCTGTAGCTTGTGTTTGGGTCACAAGGGACATGATTGAAATCTGTGACTTTTGTCAGTTAGGTTTTAAAGTTGTTAACTGCAGAGCTGCGAAGAGGAGAGATGAATGAGGACAGAAAAATTCCTGCATACAAACCACCCTCCTTGTGTAAAGATGCCTTCAATAGAAGAGTTCATTTTGATATTGTATAATAACAATTGACTTGACGGCAAATTGAGGCATGAAGTTAAATGCTTATTTTTTACGACTGAAGGATGAAACAAATTTGTTGACATGGATGTGTCATTAACCAAAATTTGTCAGTTAACCCTTTAAAAACCATAGACTGTATATAGAGTGGACAGCGTGGCTCCGCCATTTATCATTGAATGGTTTTGAAGCCAAATTACCCCCCGTCACAGGCGCTGCCATTGTAGCAGTTTGCAGCCAGAGTCTGCGCAGTAGAGACTGTGAGGAAATCTGGGAGAATCTGAGTGGAGCTGGGTGACAAAAATAATATCAATTTTTTTTCTTTTGAGAGTCAAATCACTTCTTGACTCTACCTCCTGACAATCCCTGAAAAAAATACACAAGAATGGCAGCTTTCATTCATCGCTAGACGTTATGTAAAGCCTTGTTTTTAACCTTGTATAACTAATGAAAATGAAACTTTTCAGAAAACAGAGGACTTGAATACAAGACAGCCAAATGATATCTTCAAATCACCACAACAATCAGATGTGAGAAACATTTCTACGAGGTGTATTGATTTTTTAAAGTTTGACCACAGCCCATCTGGAATGACTGGAGAGCCGGATTTTTTTTTTACCTATGAAGCAGCCAGCCACCAGGGGGAGCAGTTTTTGTGGAGACCTCACTTCATGCCGAGCAAGCGGAAATCCATTTTTTAACAGTCTAGGTTTACAACCAGTAGAGTCATCGTTAAATTATTTTTTTCCAACTTATTTATGTCCTTAGTTAGTAGCAGGGTAATCTACAGGTCAATGCGTAGTAAAGGGTTGGTTATCAAATTAGAATTCCGATGCGGTCAGACAAGCGGCTACTAATCCAACAAATAGGTTATGAGGTTATGACATTTGTACTATATTTTGAAACACGTTTCATGATCATTAATCAAATGGAAGATACAGTTCATTCTAGGAAAAAAGCATGAGATCTCCACAAGATCTTTACAAGACTTGCAGAAATACTGAGGTGATCACATAAGAAGCTCCTAACTGGTTCATGACTTGGAGGGGCGGGGCCTTAAACACCAAGGCCTGCCAATAGCTTCACTCATGACAGGCCTCCAGTGGGAAGGAGGTTTGTGGAGCGGGAGTCTGCTTTTTAAAAGCAGTGTGAGAGAAATGGGGATATTTTTAAAGCTGTAAAACATATAAAGCTACTGTTGAGGTACCAGGAGGACAGTATAAAGCCTAAAATAAAGCAGCACACCCTCTCTTTAAACTCTGTTCATTTATTTATGCTATGGACACTGTTGTTCATTTCAGGTCAACCGCAGACCACAGATCTTTGTTTTGGGGCTTTGGTTTACAATTTCAAAGACTGCTCCTTTAAGCTTCTTTGATAACGCACCATGGTTTTGTTTTTCGCCCTCAAGAGGTTCGTAGTTCATCTGCCTCTGTGTCAGTATTGCTGTGTCTACTTTTATTTAGTGTTCCTAGTATTTTGGCAGTGTTTTACATGCTCCATGATGGCACTTAACATCACAACAATGATGAAAATGTAAGACTCTGCATTTCCTGAATGAACTCATCTCTATCATAACTAGCACTCACAGTTTGAGCTTGGCAGGACTAAATAACACCATCCACTACATGCTGAGATAAGCTGACTGTGTAAAGTTAACAAACAGAAGTCCCTGCTGTGTGAGCGCTGCTATTCTTAGTCCCTGGCTGAAAATTCAACACACTGCTGTCTCGTCTTCAGGGAGAGACGCTGACCAACTTCTGTCCACCTGACTCACTGACCAACAAGTGTCACAAGCTCGCTCTGCCTCCTGTTGTGCTTCTTAGTCAACACTTAATCATGCCAGTGAACAGTACAACAAACACTGTCGGCTAGCAGAGTACAGAAAATCTGTGACCATTTAATGTTTGTTGAATAGATGCTGTTGTGAGGCACTTAAACGGGGCAAACAACAGTTTAAAGTGACACAGTAATGGCTGAGAGTAGAGCTTCTTGAGGTTCGTGAGCATCACTTTTCAATCAGGGTTTAAGAGAAACGGGAAGAGATACGTAAAATAATCAGTCGATATTTTGTTTTTCTCTCTGTATGTGTCTTTCTAGTCGCAGAACAGGCCACTACGCAGTCCAACAGAACCCAAACACACATCATGGGGACAGATATGGACCTTCCACAACACCCAGATGTACAAAATCCACAAGCACTGACCCATTATCACAACCCATCCCAATCGCAGCTGCTTGCCCGAAGTCTCAGCCATCCTCCAGTCCGAAACCAGGCTCCAGCCCCAGACACAGTCCCGCTTCAAGGTCCAGAGCACGACCTCCGTGTCAGCGCTACAACTCCCAGGTAAGCCTTGATAAGTGAGTACAGACTTGCTAGCTAATTTGCTAGCTTTGTTTTGGACTTTTATGAGCTTTGTTGATGCTACGGGGGCAACATACTCCTAAATAACACAACTTTATGTTCTGTTAGCAAGTTTTTAAGACTATTGATAAGATTCTACAAAAGGCAGAAGTAGTTTTAGTTATGACGCCAACATGTAAGTTGTGGAATTAGCATGCCGGAGTTTGGTTGACAGCCATACGACAACTGTGTTACATTAGTTCTAGTGACTCAATGCTCTCAGAGGGGATGTATTTCAGTCTTTGGGGATTTTCTGAAGATTTGTGAGCTTTAACACTGGTATTCAAATATAAACCAGCAATACACAATTCAACTTACACGCCTTATTTGGAGAAGCAGAATGACCTGGAGAAGCTGTGATGTCTGTTTAAATATGAACTGATTTTTATGAGGATGGGAGCCTTTTTTTCCCCCTTTTTCTGTAGGTGTGTGTTTTAGAGGCCATGCAGCCAGTTGTGACCATTTTGAAGACTTGTTCAGACTGGTTGTGAATTCTTCGCCAGCCTCTCTTATCGTTTTACATCAAACCTACAGAAGCTTGTCTTCTACCTTTAAGAGAGAACCACAATGAGGTCCTGATAATTTTTCTCTGGCTGTTGCAGGACTCTCTGGACGAGCTGGAGATGGACGACTACTGGAAGGAGGTGGAGAATATCACTTGCTCAGGTGGAGGAGCAGGCAGGGGGGAGGCTGGAGGAGAAGGAGACGTGCCTGAGGAGGAGCAGCAGAAGATTCCTGAGGGTGAGATATACTGCTGTCATGGAAAAGCCTGAAAAAGACAGATTTGATCTTTTCTCATAAATGTGAGTTTAAATAGATAGTTGTGAGACATTGTGTGTTAAAGGACTATAAAGCTTAAAATGGACAAAACCTGGTGTTTGAACACAGGCTAGTTTTGGCATGTGGGAGAAACCAGGAAATGAGACTTGTCATACCAGGGCCAAGTGTGTTAAAGACCTCTCACTGCTGGTAGATAAAAAGGAAACACCACTAATCCAACATCTACTGACAACTGCAGTTCTTAAAGCAGTAATTTCTGCTTGAGGCAGGACAACATCTTTCTGTGGTTATTTAACATCTCTTTTGTAGATTTGCTTGATTCAAAAGTAAATTGGAACTGAAATCATTACTGAAAAACTTAGTGATACCAAAAAATGTGAAAAAAAGTAGTTTTCTACTTTTCTACTTCTCAGTTTCTGAAACTTCTGATCTTAGGTGCTGTATGTTTTGCAGAATAATTAGATGTGCCTTTGAGTAGATATCAGAATAACTGCTTACTCAAACTTTTGTCCCCCTAGATGAGAAGTGGTCAGATCTTGTGTATGTTTCTGTAAGTCTTATCCTGCTTGTTTATAAAGAGTATTGTTCTCTCAAGCAAACACTGTCTTCCTGTTAATGTGTACAGTATTTCTGTGGTTACTCCTTTCCCTTTCCTGCACCTGAAGGGCGACCTTGAGTGTCTTTTGCGAGGCTGAAATGATGCCTCTCTATTCATTTGTTTACATTTTTTAAACATTAGTATCACCACCTCATCACCCATTCTCCCGCACAAAGGAATAGAAAATGTCTAAAAAAAACATCTTCCATTTTTTTATTTTTCCCTCTCACTCTTTCTTACAGAGGGTGAACAAGAGGAGGCGTGGCTAACAGAGGCGGGCCTAGCGCGACTTTTCGATGTCTCACTAGCAGCTGACCAGGACCAGGTATCTATCATCGTTCCCTTATTCAGGCAGAGCTGAGTCATGACTGAGCAGTTTCATATTTTTAGTTCAATGTTTCAGTGCTCTGCTGTGTTTGCTGATGTGAGCTAGACCATGTTTTACAGAAAAGACTCACTAACTGATGCGAGAAGACATAACAGAAAAATATCCTGCATGAATACTGTCGAGTCATGGCCTTGGTTGTTTGACAGGAAGAAGACAGTGCAGTGTTCCTGTCTACCCTCACCAGAACTCAGGCAGCAGCTGTAGAAAGACGCGTGGCATCACTACAGCAGACGCTACGAAGACGCAATCGGCAACACGTCCCTGATGTCAGAGATATATTCAGGCCGCCTGAAAAGGTCAGGAAAAGCACACATGAACACAGAGTAACCTGACGTACAGTGTATTTATTTAACGAAATCTGCTTTATATGAACATTTTAACCTCCTGAACCCACTGACTGTACATAAATATAGACAGTATGCCTCCATTTCCTCCCATTTGTAAAAAAAACTGAAGCTAAACTAAGCGTTGGGTGTAAAGATACACACCGGCTGGCGGTCTTGCTCATTTAAAACTACAAATATGGGGGATGGGATGGATACGAGTGTCTGTTTGAAGCAAACACATGGCTTTTGAAAGGTCACTGATTTGTGTTTTTTGACTTTAGCTCTCCAAATGTTTTGGCTTAAACTTTGGAGAGCTGCTTGTGTTTTTCATAGTCAGTGGTGATACCAAGGGGCAACCCCTCAGTCTAAAAACCATGAAGCCTTTGCGGAAGTGCTAAAAACTGCAGCTCTAAATGCAAGGAAATAGGATCAGACTGTTGTTAATGATTACCATCATCAATGATGTGCTACATACCACCAGGATTTACACACTCAGCAGTCTCGAAATATGTGAAGTTCACCTGCATCTGAAAAAGTGCATCCTTCCTCACGATTACTTGCAGCAACAGGGGTCTTTGGTTATATTTTGGTTAGTCAAAAAACTTTACATTCAGAGTTTGTTTCTGAATGGTGTGTTGGGCAGCAGCTCTGCAGCATTGTGGCTTGTAGTTTATTTTTCAGCACAGTGTTAACCAACTGTGACAGTTTTTGGGATGCTGACTGTATCCCTAGTCACCTTAAAGACATTCTGCTCTCCAAAGTCTCAGCAAGGGAGTGAATAAGTACTCAGAGTACTGATTGATTTCAAAGCATTTGATAATTACTGCACTCTCAGTTTTGTTTATTGAGGTGATTTGCTGCTGAAATTATGAAAGAACCCTAAAGTCCTGAAATTACACAGATTCTGTTCCTCTTTGAAGGCTTCAAAAAAGATCCCTTCACACCACACGAGTTTGGCGATTCCCCAATTTAGAACCGCAAAGGAAGTGATAATAGCTGCCGTTTTTGTGTCCGTTTTTACTTCTCTTGATTTGCAGCTTTTGCGAACAAATTGAATGGCTGTTTGTGACACAATCAAATCCAACTTCATTTCTGCAGCTTGGCTCACCAGATTTAGAGTACTTCTGCTCCTCTGAACTTTTCCAGTCAGCAGAATGCAGGTTTTTTTTTTGCTAAGATTAACAGCTTGTCCACTAATTAACAGACAGGATAATGTGTAACGAAACAAATGTGACAGGCAAGAGGTGGTCTGTATTAAGCTACGACGCAAACTGTTTTCACACATGCACAAAAACTTCCTGAACTTTTCCAGGTGCGCTGCATGTGTGACACCCCACAGTGGGAATTTGAATTCAGAAATTGGCTGCTAACATTTCACTGTGTGCTGTACACATCTGTGTCTCTGTGCTGCAGGGTGAAGAGCCAGCTAAACTCAAAAGAGGAAGTGTGAACGGACAAAAAGATGTCACCTCAGCTGGTATGTGCATCATCGCCTACAGACTGACACACACACACACACACACACACACACACACACACACACACACACACACACACACACACACACACACACACACACACACACACACACACACACACACACACACACACAGACAGTATGAGTCAGAAAGCTGAACTGATGCCCAAATTAACTTCTGCCTAGCAACTTGTCAACAAATGATGACAATAATCACATGATAATATCTAACTAATACAATCAAATAGAAACAACCGTAGCTTTTTGTGTTTATAGGTGCAACACTGTCTTCAAGTGGTAGAACTGTTTTCCCCCCTTTATTTTTTTTTTTTTTTAAGTTTTAAATTTATTACAAAAACCTTTGATCTTGTTGTGGGTCACTAGAAGATAGTTGAAATGATGAAGTCAAGGCTCATACATTTGCTCTATTGAAGAGAAACAGTCGGCCTCTTTTTCTTCATCTATCTTGACAGTGGTGTCATAAACCACAGAGAAGCTCTTTCAAATGTCCGTCCCTGTGTTTATAAAACTGCACTTAACTTCCATAAACACCCCGCAGCACTTTAGCACTACTCCCCCCACTGCATCTTTCTTTTTTTTTTTGTCCATGTCTGCACAGAAACAGAGACTGAACTGAACGTGGAAGTGGCTTTTTCAGAACAGGCGCTCACTTACAGGGACAACCACCAAAGGTTAAAGGTCAGCACGGGCCCCAGCTCACCTGATGACAAACTACCGGTGAGTCACGTACCTGTTAACACACTCACACACATACACACACTGCTTGTTACACTGCCACAATGTAAAAAAAGAAGCCTTTAGTGAGTTTAAAAGCTGGCATATATAAACAAAGATACTCTCCTGCTGCTGATGCTAATGTAGAATTGGAGCTTGTGATGTGTAGTTAAGTGTTTGTGGGTCAGGGATTACTTTAGATAGCAGATACAGAGATCTGTGATGCTTTTTTGCTTCTCTTTTTGATTTTTTAGCTGTCAGGAAAATGATTTCTTACAAGCCTCATAGTTTGCTCTGGTATGTCTCTAGATCGCAGCCTGTGCTGAAATAAATGGATAAGTTAAGTTCAAGTTTGTTCACATTGTTTCTGCTTCTTCAACTGATCAACCCTGTATTAAAAGCAGGAGCAGGAAGTTAAACCTTACATAGACCGTTAGATGTGGTTAAGCAGCGAAGTTGGACTGTGTGGCAGTCTGTGCAGGCTGTGTTTCACATCGGCAGAAAGTTGTTGTTCTCCAAAGTTTCTTTTGAGTGGTTTGTAGCACCACCCGGTGGTTGAAGCTGATATAACTGTCTGCTTCCACACTATAATGTGGTCATAAAAACTTTTTGACCCTGTCTTTAAATACTTTAAATAAATCCTATTTTCCTTTTTATCCTCAACACATTTCTGTGGTTTTATTTTGTCTCTACATCCACTAAACCTGGTCTGGTATCTCTTTTGTTTCTTTTTCCTTCAGAACTTCAAGCTGATCCGGGATAAAACAGGTCAGACCAGAATAGGAGATCTGTCTCCTTCGGATATGAAAAAGGTAACTTGGTTGCATGCTGTTATTTGTTTGGATATGCCATGTTTGTATAGGATGTAATACAAAGAGTAACAGGGGTGGTCTGTTGGTACAGTAATTGTTAGAAGCTTTTGATACAATAACAGGTTATGCCACACTAATATAAAGTTTGTATTTTTGTCTTTTTTTTTTTAGGTGCGTAGATTGGTGCTGGTAGAGATGACAGCTCTGTTTGACACGGCTGGAATTGACCCCAAGGCTCACAAAGCTCTCAAAATCAAGACTAAAGGTACAACACACAAACACTCTGATGCACAGAATCTAGAAAGATCTTTAGGATACTCAGCTATAAGTTAACCATTACAAACCAAGATAATACAGGCAAGAGCTTTGAGACAGACACATTCATGAATATTACAAGAGAGACAACAAATCACATTTTCTTTTCCAGGTTAAGGGTTAGGGTTAGGGTTAACATCCAAACATAATTTTCTGAGTGAAAGTATTTATGACTGTATTTTTGTTTGTGTGTGATGCAGAAAGTGGTCTGTTTGGTGTTCCCCTTGCCACTTTATTGGATCAGGACCAGAGACGAGCTCCTGGAACCAAAGTGCCATTCATACTGCAGAAGGTGAGCACACCAGCCTGGAGCACTGGTTAGTCACGTTACAGCTAAGAGGAGAATAAATCTTACAACAGTAATTCATTCGAAAACTACACTGCCTGGTTTAAAAAAAGTTGCCAGCTGGATTTAACTAAGCAAATAGGCACGAGCCTCCTATTGGATAATTACTGCATGGGCCATTATCTTTCAGCTGGCGACAAGATATTTAACCCCAACTGGTGCAATGGGTTGCTTAGAATTTCTTAAACAACTATGACTAAAGACATATCCTATGGTCATGGAAAAGATGTTAGTCTGCTTGAGAAGTGTCAAATTATTTTCATGCATCAAGCAAAGAAAACATCTAAGGAGATTGCAGAAACTACTGAAATTGGGTTAAGAACTGTCCAACGCATTATTAAAAACTGGAAGAATAGTGAGAACCCATCATCTTTGAGGAAAAATGTGGCCAGAAAAAAAATCCTGAATGATTGTGATTGGAGATCGCTGAAACGTTTGGTAAAATAAAAATCAAAGAAAAACAACAGTAAAGTGAAAGTAAGAGCATTTCCACACGCACGATACAAGGGGAACTCAAGGGATTGGGACTGAACAGCTGTGTAGCCGGAAGAAAGACACTAATCAAGGAGACTAACTGGAAAAAAGGGCTTCAATTTGCTGGGGAGCATAAAGATTGGACTCTGGAGCAATGGAAAAAGGTCATGTGGTCTGATGAGTCCAGACTGACCCTGTTTCACAGTGATGGGCCATCAGGGTAAGAAGAGAGGCAGATGAAGTACCTACTGTCCAAGCCTGTGGGGGCAGTGATATGATCTGGGGTTGCTGCAGTTGGTCAGGTCTAGGTTCAGCAACAGTCTGTGCTCAAAGAATGAGGTCAGCTGACAACCTGAATATACTGAATGACCAGGTTAGTCCATCAATGGTTTTTTTCTTTCCTGATGACACGGCAATATTCTAAGATGACAATGACAGGAATCATGGGGCTCAAACTGTGAAAGAGTGGTTCAGGGAGCATGAGACATCATGGATTGGCCTCCACAGAGTCCAGACCTTAACCTCATTGAGAATCTTTGGGATGTACTGGAGAAGACTTTGCGCAGCAGTCAGACTCTACCATCATCAATGCAAGATCTTGATGAAAAATTAATGCAACACTGGAAATTAATCTTGTGACATCGCAGAAGCTTATCAAAATATGTAATCAAAGCTAAAGGTGGTCCAACAAAATATTAGAGTGTGTGTCCTTTTTTTTTTGGCCAGGCAGTGTATAATCCATCTGCATTATCTGTATTAAATATCACCATCGACATCAAAAACAGTTCTCCGTGGAGTATGTCTAACAAAAATTTTGTTCTACTTGTTTTTCTATATATTTGACATCTTTTGTGTTTTTTTCCTCTTCAGCTTATGAATCATATTGAGGAGGAGGGATTAGATACGGAAGGGCTGCTACGGATCCCTGGAGCTGCAACTAGAGTCAAGGTTAGTCAAAAAATTCCCGTCACTAAAGGTTTAGCCTGAATACAACATGTTTGCTCATATTCACAGACTGAAGAAAGGTCCTTGCCAACATTTTTGCTTGACATTGTGATTGTTGATACTATAAACAGCTTAAAAGTTGGATGACCTTAAAGAGAGTTTCTGTCATTAGTTCTTTCTTTCTTTTTTCTTCTTCTTCTCTTTATTTCCTCCTCAGTGTGTTAAGTGTTATAAAAAGTTTAGTTCTTTAGAAAGATTGTTTGAATATTTTTTTGAGGCTCTTGAATTAAACCATCCATTCATCTGAATCATAAATGTTTGACACTATCAGTAAAATATTCAAAGTTAATTGAGTCTGTCTGTGTGTTCATGGTCCAAATCCAGTCGCTGTGCCAGGAACTGGAGTCCTCCTTCTACGATGGGATGTTCTCATGGAAACAGTTGAAGCAGCACGATGCTGCGAGCCTTTTGAAGCTGTTCATCCGAGAGTTACCCCATCCATTACTGACCGTGGAGTACCTCAACGCTTTCCTGGCTGTCAACAGTATGTAAACCAGCTGTTCAAGGAGACATCTGCTCAGTCACACTAAGAAATGATAAATTCACATAATGCACTGCTCTATCTGTGTGTGTGTGTATCTCCAGACCTCCCCACAAAGAAGCAGCAGCTGCAGGCTTTGAACCTGCTTGTGCTTTTGTTACCTGAGGCCAATCGGGACACTTTGAAGGTGCAACTTCCCTCATTTTCTTCCATAAATTTAACAAACTGGACTGTTTTCATTGCTCATTTGACTTCTGTTCACCTGTGCAGGCTCTTGTGGAGTTCTTCCAGCGTGTGATCGACCACCAGGCCAAGAACAAGATGACTCTGAACAATGTTTCAGTTGTTATGGCGCCCAACATCTTCATGTTCAAAGGTTTCCGCTCCAAAGTTACAGAGCAGCAGGAGTTCTCCATGGCGACCAGCACTGCCAACATTGTCCGGTTGTTGATACGATACCAGAATCTTCTATGGACGGTAATAAAACTTTATCCTCTAACCTGATAAATGTGCTTCTATTCAAATACTCACATTTACACTCTGTTTCATTGTGCCTTTATTTATCCTTTCATGGGGCAGGGAGGATAGTACAATGTGTGAAATCTAGTTTTTCCGTTCCCCCAGATCCCAAAGTTCATCGTGACCCAGGTCAGAAACCAGAACATGGAGAGTCAGAGGAAACAGAATAAAGAGAGGGCTGTGAGAAAACTCCTGAAGAAGATGACCACAGAGAAAACAGCAGAGAAAACTATTCCAGAGGTAGGAATCATGTTGTATCCTGAGAAAAAAGCCCTCCCTGTAAGTCAGCTGAGTAGCGTACAAATAAAAAACTCTGATTTCAGATTCATATAAAAGTAGGTGTCAGATCAAAAGAACACTATAACACAATCTATGATGCTTTACCGTGCCGTCTAAACCAAAACATGTACTGTTTTGTTTCCACAGTTTTCAGCAATGTACTATGCTGCTTTTGGTGGATGGTGGTGAACTGTGAAATAGTGACATCTTGTGGTGGCGTATAGTCGATCCTACTTTTATGCAGGGCTTGGTTTTCCAGTGCTGAAACATAAAATCTGCACATGTTGAAAAAGGAGAGGGGTGAAGTTCCGGCTTATTTCATCCTACTACTCTTTCTTTTTCACTTTTAACACAGAAGTACCTAAAGCCTCAGTATCAATAACAAAAGAAAATGTTAGTAGATCTGTATACTTAACAAACTACTCCATGTTTTTGTTCACTTCTTAAACAGTTAAACTTTAGCTTTGCTTGAACTCAGTATGCAGACTATTTCACAAAGTCTCTCCACAGATAGAGATGTTAACCTTTCAAAGTTTGAGCATACAGTATCTTAAAGTTAAGATTACTCCTTAAATTATAACCTCTCTCAACAATATTTTTGGATGTTGGTTGGAAGCGATTTGTGTCTTACTTTCCACAAAATTTGTATTGTGTTGAATTCTAACTGGGTCATAAACTGTTTAGATCTTATATAACAAGGGGTGCCCAAATTCTTTTCCGTGAAGGGCCAAAAACGAATCAGGGTGGAAGGTCACGGGTCAAAACTTATCAGTCATCATGTTGCAGTGCATGCTATTAAATATGCCTACAGCGTAATTGTGCAAAATAGATACTCAAACAAGTAATTTTGAAAATTAAAAAAAAAAAAACAATATTTCACAGCACGAAGATACTGAACATCCATATGGCACAAATACTAGGCCTATGTCTTCAGAAACATTTGTGCAATGAAACCTAAACAACACAGGACACAACATGCTCCTATGAAACCAAAATAGTTCATTTTTCATCCTTTTAGATATGGAACAGCAATAAAACTGGACACCTGCTGTACACCTTTTTCCCTATAAATAACTACTACATCTACATTAATTTAGAATATGTATGTAATTAAAATTCAAACATGGGTAGTGGGATGAAAAAATCAGCCCCAAATTGGACAGCCCTGCATTGAACAGAGGACTAGGATTATCCAAAGTCACATTCTCATTGTCTGGAGTCTGACAGTGTTAAGACCTCATTTTTGTAAAGTGTTTATGGCTGATTTTATTTTATTGTCTCTCTCTCTCACTGTGTTTTCAACCAGGAGGGTTCACAAGGATTCATTCGAGTCCAGGCCCCACAGTTTAGTAAAGTGTCCATGGCAGTTCAGCTGACAGCAGAGTTACAGGCTGCTGATGTGTTATCACGTTTCCTCAGCCAGGACAGGTAAAATACAGTATGCACCAGATACAACCACACATACAGCATTTGTTTTAGCTACAGTACATACAGCTAGTTATTCTTTCCATTCTTTCTCTCTGTTTGTCAAACCAGTTCATTGGCGGTGAAAAAAGAAGATCTGTGTCTCTATGAGATTGGTGGAAACATCAGTAAGTTCTGCACCATCTAACATGTATTTATCACACTTCTGTTGTTTCAGTTTATTCTAAGGTATAATAACTTTCTCTTTTCTTGTCTCTCCACATCATCTGTTGTTTCTCAGAGGAGAGATGTCTAGATGGGGAAACATACATGAAGGACCTTTTCCAGCTAAACCCTGCAGCAGAGTGGGTCATCAAATCTGTACAAAAATAATTTTTTCCCTGACATTACACCCCACTGGACGCTGGACGGCTGATTTATCCCTGTGTCCCACTGAGGAGTGACATGATCTGGCTCTTTGTGGTTTCTGCTGGTTCAAGATTTACCTTCAACTTTCAATTGTAGCAGGTGGTTACATTGTTTTACACAGCCCAGGCCTTGAAAGTTACCAAAAAATGAAAGTCTAATGAAAAGAAACTGCTTGTATTTTCTCACTGGCTGAAGAAGTCTGACTTTCAGAGAAGAAAAAGAAAAATGATGTGCTTTGACAAACCCTGTCATTTATTTTCCTTTTTGCCTTCTGCTACAAGTTGAAATATTCAGCCCACTTTATGACCAGCCAGAAGTTCATGTGAAAAAAATACTTTTAGGTGATCTCTGGTCATCTCTGGAGTCCTCACAGACTAATTTGGCAAAAATGATCAATTTCTTAAAGTGTGATACAAGGATTGAGCCACAGTATTGTGGAGACACTTTGTGATACTGAAAGTGTTGCAGTTGTAAACTGTGATTTATTGCCACTAATCGGTATTTGGCGTATGCAGTGAAGGGTGAAATGATTCACACTGTAATTTATATTATATTCATTCCATTATTGATTTTACAGCATAAATACCTTTCACAGTCTCATTTTGAGAATTTTAACTTTTTATTTATATTCTTATTAAAAAAAACTATAAATGAAACACAACCTCAATTCCAAAAGGTTGGAATGCAGTATAATGTTGCAGAACACAGATTTTTATGGTTTATAAATCATTTAAATTCTCTTTTTCAATGAGAATAGTGCAAAAATAACATGTCTGACATTGAAGCAAAGATATTTTATTGTTTTGTTAAAAGCATAAAATCTTTTTAAATTTGACCCTAGCAACATCTATGAGAAGAAGTTTGGGCAAGAACAATACTGAGCAGGTTTAATGCCCGAAAAACACCTGGAAGGGACATCTCCAACCAATCAGGTTAATTTGCAGGTGATAAACACGACTGGATTTAAAAAAAAAAAAAAAAAAAAAAAAAAAACATTTTAGAGGAGCTGATGGAATGAGGTTCCCTGTTCTGGGAGAGACTGTGTGGGCAGATAGTTCAATAGTATGCTGCCATTCAGGCAGTTCCTTTTTTCAGGGAAAACCTCCCACATTTTAACCAGACAATGCTGAACTGCATTCTGCATGTATCAGAACAGCATGTGTCTATAGCAGAAGAAGGCTCCACTCATGCAGCTAACCTCATTGTGTCACTCATTAAAAAAATGTGGATCACCATGAAACATTACTTATGACAAAGGAGACCCTGAACTGTAAGCAGCTGTAATTCTGTCTCTGGCAAGATTGGGACATTTCACCTCCAAAACTCAAGAAGACAATCTGAATGTGTTGAATGTGTTCTTGCACTATTTCAAGTCAAATATAGGGTTTGAATGATTTTTGAAGGATCAAATTCTGTTTTTATCATCTTATGCAGCATGCCGGCATTTTTAGAATTGTGGTTGGATATGTTTCTGTTATTATTTGCCAGTGCACTGAGGCACTTCATTGTAACCAGAAAGGGAATGACTATTAGGATGAACTCTTGTAATGTGTAAAACTTAAGCTGATGATTTACAACAAAGGAGGTGTGATGAGGCACTGCTGTACTTTGGGGTCTCTGTGTGAGGGAGGAGCTCATTAAAATGGCACGCCTCGACATAGATCTCAAAACTTTTCCTAATGATGTTGTCACTGACAACTTCCCAGGGCATGCAATGATGACATCACTGTTTAATGGTACAACAACAATGCTGTACATTCTGACTTTATTAACCACTGATGTTTGAGTGTTTTTGGGCATGAATCCATTTCCTTAAAAAAACTGCTGCAGTGTACAAATGTGAATCCACACTGTGTAGACTGCAAGCCCATGTGGAAGACACAAAATCAATTGCCTTATAAATTGTAACCAAAGACTCATTTTCAAGGACTGTTCAACCCTAAATTTAAAATCTAAGAAGCTTAAAAAAGGAAAGCTGCCTTCTTCAGTGGTACATCATGGGATCGTAAAGGTATCCAGGCACCTTTGGCTGTCCTCGCCTTGATTTATTTCCTCTGCACTAGACACAGTCTGCGTATGACCTTTTTTGATCCACTGGCAAAAGTTGTATTAGTTCAGAAAAGAAAAACCCCTATCTTCTGTTTTGCACATGTTTACTTTTCTAGTCTTGTAACAAAAGCAATATCTGATAACATGTGGTTTCTCACAGTTTAGGCAGCTTGTGAGGAATATTTTCTTGTTCAAGTAAAACACTGCGAATGTTGAACTCACAGAAAGCTCTTAAACTACCAATAATGTGTCACCCCCTGCCTTGTATAATTATGTTTCACTGTGAATTTTTGTTTTTCTTGTTAACGCCCCAGAAATGACCACTAAACCGCCTGTAAATAAACAGTTATTGATGACCTACTATGCTGAATTGAGTGCTAATGTATGCAAACAACTGCACACAATGCAAAAATACTGAAAATCATCTGTAAGAGATTGCTGTTTTTTTCTGTGAACAATCATTGACATCTAAAAGAAATCAATAGCTTTGGAGCTGTCCATTGCACACTTTTATTAGGATTTCAAAATTAACATGTAATGCCAACTGTCAAATTTGCAGACTACTTTAGGTTATTTCCTCCACCTCATCAGGCAGCTGACAGTCCTGACCAGGTGCTTGTTCTAATTTCCTTTGAGAATTAATTGCCCTCAGTTACTTGTGTGGTCAGAACGCTAATAGCGTTAGTGTGGCTTATAGGGCCTGAACTGTAGTTCATTGGTTTACTCGGGTCAGTGACGGACACAAAATTTAACAAGGCATAGTAACCTTATTTCTCCTCTGTAAGTACTGCAGTCTGTCCAGACTTAAAAGATGTCAAAAAGGAGTTGTAAAATTTTGGATTGATATGGAAACAAATCCCCTAAACAGACTGAAAACATGAGGCAAGAGGAAGAAATCTTGCCATCTTTAATTTTTCTTTTAAACTAATGAAATTAAAGCTGATGCCAAGCATTTGTTGGTTAAAGCAGATTTTGTTGCCACAGGTAAACGATTAGAGGTTAAACTACAGCTGTTAACATGCGTTGGGTGAATTTTGAAGTGTTTCTAAGGTAGTTAGGCACTTTTACTAAAAACAAGATTAAAGGGAACTCGCATGGTGATAGAAAAGTGTACTGACACCAAAAAAGAGGTGTAAATTAATACATTTTAATTATTTATCTTAAACTTCCTTCTCAAATACAGTACAATTTTAATGATGTGTGCTCAGACGCTTCTTCAAATCTGCTGATCCACCTCAAAGTCCTCACACCGATCATCTACAGTGTTTTGGTGTCGTGGACAAACCCATCATCAAGAAATATAATTGTGTACGCAGCCGATTGGCTGGTGTGTATTTCGCCTCTGCCCATTGGCTACTGTCAAAACAGAAGCGCTGTGATTGGTGGGAATGAGAGAATAGGAAGTATCTATCGGTAGTAGAGGGCTTAACATGAGTAGCTTAGCACTAGCTGGTTGATTGAAACGAAAACAGTTTGCATATTTCGGTGGTTTTTTTTGTATCGTATCACGCTGTTTCAGCCGTTTGTTGGACCTTGGAGTTGCGTCTTTGGAAAATATTGCGCAGTCTGTTGAGTGTTTGCGGAGCTATGTAACACTAGCTCGCCAGCTAGCAGCTAAACGTTAATTCAGCCTGTTACTACTTTACAAACGCAGCTCTGCATTGGGATGTGTTAGCTCGTTGGACAGGCTCTGTAACTAAAATTATCGGGGTTGTTTTCCAGACAGAGCGCGGTTTCGTGTTGCCTAGCTGGAGTGTGCGTTTATTAATGCTGCGTATGATAGTGTGACTCAACTGTAACTGGATGTTTAGTGATAGAAATAGCAGCAGCTACAGCTAGCAGAGTGTTAGCTTGTCAACAATGGGGAACAGGAGGTTTTTAAAGACGACAGGGTCGTTTTATTTGTTGACAATAGTGCTGCTAGTTGTTATCAAAGCAATAACAGCTGGTAAGTATGTCAGTGTTGTGTAACCTGCATGGAAATATTTTACTGCTCACTTCTCATGTTGTTGTAGGCAGCTGCTTATGTTTATCATACAGGTGTGTCTGTTTCAAGTAAACACTGCTTTTATTTCTACCACCCTAAAACTTTTCAGATGAAGAGCAGCCTGTGGATGATGGACCAGAGCTAAAGGTGAGTTGTGGCTGTGTGATTTTTTTATCTTAAAGTTAGCAAATCGTACCTTTGAAACCACGACATTTGTTCAGCTTGGTATTAACTTAAAACTAGAAGTTAGCTCGTTTTGAAATGGCTCCTTATGTCATTGACGTCATTGATTTTATCTGCCATGTGGTTCTTCATCTTGGTTTGGACTCAGAGCGTTCAACTTAGTTAACCTGTTTTTTGTTCAAGTGTTCAGCTGTTTATTATCAACAGCAATCCATAGAATTATCTTTATATATCTGTTTTCAACTAATTATGAATGTTGGGATGACGTTTCTACCCATTTCCTTCCAGTCTTACCATGACCCAGACTCAGATGAGGAGGATGTTCATATACCAGCACATATTGTGGCTGGCGCGTCTGTGACCTCTGGTCATGATGCGCCCCAGCCAGAAGAAGAGCAACAGTCCCCTGAGGATGGACTAGAGGGAGAGGAGAAAGAGGACTTACCTGAGCAACCTCCACCAGTCCCAGAGAAACCTAAAGAAGGTGAGAACTCTGTGAACTATGAACATGTTGTGCTGTGCATTGAGAAATAAAAACCCACAGGAAATCTGATTACTAAGTTAGTTTGCTTTGGTCCAGCTTTGAATCCAGTTATTTATCTCCCAACAGCATGTTGTTTACCAGATTTAAATTTCTATGATTTGTCAGTGTGAGGCAGAGATCATGAGCAGGGAACTTTCTGTCACTGAGCAAAGTGAACTTTTAGTTGTACTTGAAAGCAGAATTTAGGAGCCAATAGTTAGAGCCTTGACATTTAGAAATGTGGCTCCGTCTTCACCAGAAATCCTGATACTTTGTTTCATTGCTCTGTGAGCTATTGCACATTGTTTCCCATGGCACACAGTTTAAAATTTTATGAAATCTTATCATTTAAACTGTTAAAACAAGGGTTGGTTGTTTAATGGGTTCATAAAAACACATTTTGACTTGTATGAGTTATTGGACATAAGACTTAAAATGATTATCATGCTCAGTGTTGAGAAATTTGGGCAGTGTATATTTTTCAGACATCTAGAGTTTCTGACTTATGTGACTGTTCTGCCTCCAGTGGTCGTCCTCCGGTTAAACTTTCCCTAATATCTCAAGGTTTTAACTACATCCTAAAAACTTTGTCTGCTTTTGAGAACTGTTTTGTGTGATTTTCCATCTTTGCTGAGTCTCAACATGTTAACCTGTTTTCACTTAGGCTGACTCTGGGCACAGGCTTGTGTGGTTTTTGGGCTGTGCCAGAGTAGATGAACGGTTAACCCCCCTGAGAAATTAACAGTACTTTGCACCTGTGACTCCTCTTGCAGCCAGTTACATCATTTTTTTCAGGGAGTGTTGTTGTACAGTTTGCTGCGTCTTGATTTCTTGCTTCAGTTTTGATAAAATTGTGGTTCCATAAATGTGGCGGTTTACTCACATTTATTAAAATCAGTACTGATAATTTAATCCAGAGTTTGAAATCTTTACAGTTCAAAAGGCATCACAATGGAGACAGAGTTTTGAATGTGTTTATGTAAAATTCTCCGATCTTAAACTGTATTTGTAACTTCTGTTTTCAAAACAGTTCCTGTGGTAAACGGAGGTACGGCTCATGGAGAGCCCTGCATCTTCCCTTTCTTCTTCCAGGGGAGGGAGTATTCAGACTGCACCACTGATGGACGTGGGGATGGACGGCTGTGGTGCGCCACAACGTACGACTACGAGCAGGAGAAGAAATGGGGATTCTGTGAGAGTAAGTCTTCAATATAACACCTTTAATGGTATGAAGTAAACACTTTCCAAAAGCAAGTACGGTGTAATTACAGTTATACACAATAAGTGCCAAGTTTTAAAATGTAGCCATCAATCTACTTTAAGTGGAATAAAAAAAACCTGGTTCAATGACAAAAACAGAAAGAAAATGAAATCAAACCTGGGGGCACATCATGGTTTCATTTCTAAAATTACTTTTGCTCTCTCTGATTCTGAAAATGCTTTCTGCATGATCTTATTGGTTTCTTCTCTCTTTCACTCAGCGGAGGAGCAGGCACAGCAGAGACTGCAGGTGGAGGAGACCGAGGAGCAGTATCAGTCTATTCTGCGAGTGCTCAATGCCACAACCAGGAAGACCCAGAAGAAAGAGTGAGTGTAATCGTGTTCTTTGATAAATGAATATTTTGCCTTTAAAAGTTTTCATAAACATGCCTCTAAGATAAACTTTCCAAGGGTTCTTAAAACCAGATAATCAGTTTAAAGTCTTAAACTCTGACAAGATGAATGAAAACACCATCTTAGACAGACAGAATAAAGATAATGCTCAGCTGGAAAAACATGCCCTCCTTGTTTCATAACACGGTCAATCAACTTGCAAAAATCCATTAGCCTGCTGTATATTGAAAGTCATTCATCATAAAGTTAAAAGCTTCTGTTGTACCTCTCAGGAATCATGATCTGATCTGATGTAGTTTTGACTGTGTCTCTTAAGACATGCTGTCTTTGTGACTCTGTTCACCACATCCTTATTTACTCTAGGTGTCACGGTACTCTCAAGTTATTTACACACCATTTATTTCAGTGCATGTGTCAGTCTGACTCCTGTGTCCTCCCTTTCCCTCAGGTTATATGAAAAGCTGCAGAAAGTAGCAGAGAAAGGTCACCAGAAAGCCATGGAGAAGGTGGCGTATGCCATGCTGTTTGGAGACTACATGATCCAGAATGTCACCAAGGCCAAAGAAATGTTTGAGAAGCTCGCTGTGGAGGGTTCGCCCAAAGCTCAGACGGTAAGAGGAAGCATCTGAAATGCTCATGCCTGATGAGGAAATGTGGAAACCATTTGATAAGACTCCCGATGTTGTCAAATAAGCTGATAATATGTGCTCAAAGATAAGTTGTATAACATTTATTTACTTACCTACAGGCTCTTGGCTTTCTGTACGCAGCAGGACTTGGTGTTAACTCAAGTCAGGCGAAGGTAATTTCTTGTTAAGTGCGACTTCATTGTTTTACTGTTAGTTTAGTGAATCGTTCTGTTAAAAATGTGACAGAAAGTTTCTTTTTTTCCCCAAGAAAACTTCACATATACGCATTTGCCTTCTTTCAGGCCTTGGTTTACTACACCTTTGGTGCCCTGGGTGGAAACTTAGTTGCTCACATGGTTCTTGTAAGTTGATTTTTCAGTCAGTGCACAATTAAAATATCATTTCACTTGAAAGTATAAACACTGTTGTGTCCTCTTTTTTTATTAGGGATACAGATACTGGGGAGGTGTAGGTGTTCCCCAGAGCTGTGAGTCAGCACTGACACACTACAGGCTGGTCGCAAACCAGGGTGAGCATTTACTGCAGTGTGTTTATATATATGATCTTCAGGTGGCACGTTTCCACTGATTTGTTCTCCTCCCATCTGCTTCTTCCTCAAACCTACCCCCCAGTGGCCAGTGACGTGTCTCTGACAGGGGGCTCAGCGGTGCAGAGAATCAGGCTGCTGGATGAGATAGAGAACCCAGGATCAACCAGCGGGATGCTGGAGGAGGACTTGATCCAGTATTATCAGTTTCTGGCTGAGAAAGGGGATGTTCAAGCTCAGGTGAAGTGACATTGAATTTTACATTTATTCACTTAATTACAGACTTTTACAGCTCCAGTTGTCAGACTTTTAGTTGACACTGCACTGTTCGTTTATATTATAACAAGTCTTCACTTATAAAGGTTTCCTCTCTGCATTGATAGGTGGGGTTGGGTCAGCTCTACCTGCATGGAGGACGTGGAGTTGAACAGAATTATCAGGTGACATTTTAGGATTTTTCTATCGTATGTAAAGTTTCCCTGTTTTAGAAATGAGCAGGTTTAAATATACTTGTGATCATTTTTCTCCAACAGAGGGCGTATGACTACTTCACTCAGGCTGCAAATGCAGGAAACACACATGCCATGGCTTTCCTTGGAAAGGTTAGTGAAATGCTTTCTATTTTATTCTTTTTGGATTAATGGTGCAAAGATTTTTTTAGTTGAAGTTATAAAGATTTCAGTTCAATCACCATCATCCTCACCACACATTGCTAATACCAGTTTAACATACACTGGAGCATTTTCGTGTGTTTTTCATCACTGTCTGCTTCTACTTGTGTTTGTCAACATTATAAATATGTATGTTATACTGTGAAAAGATTTGTGCGAAGCAGACTGCATTGAAAGATGAAAAAAGCGAATAATCTGGTACAGGGCTGTGTAATGTATTCGTATGTGAGCGACAGCATTAAGCTCTTTATTTCTAAGAGATGTTTCTTCTTCTGACCTTCAGATGTACTCAGAGGGCAGCGAGTATCTCCCCCAGAACAACGAGACAGCGCTGCAGTACTTCAAGAAGGCGTCTGACTTGGTAGGAAAAAAATCAGTGAATTAATGTCTGTGTTTCTTTACCCTTCAGTTTCTGTCATTGTGTAAAAGCTCTGCCGAGGAATGGGTTTTGGATTTGAGTTTTATTCACTCCTTGCCTTTGTTCACTCAGGGTAATCCTGTGGGGCAGAGTGGTCTGGGGATGGCCTACCTCTATGGGAGAGGGGTCCCAGTGGTGAGAAACTTCAATGAATTACACACTCTTTTTACAACTTGATGACTTTGTAAACATTGAAGTGTTTTCCTCTGTTTTGGAAACCTGAGAGCCAAAAATACTGGCATTAAATTGAAAATTTGTCAGTTTTTAATAACTATAAACTCATTAAGTGACTTAATATTAGAATTAAACTATAGACATTCCTCATGCAGGACTCTCAGCAGTCGTTGATTAGTCTTTTGTGTGTTTCTGTTTCAGAACTATGAGCTGGCGCTGAAATACTTCCAGAAGGCAGCAGAGCAGGGCTGGGTGGACGGACAGCTCCAGCTGGGAACCATGTATTACAGTGAGTGTTGAATGCTGAGTTTGTGAGTTCACCTACAAGACTGCCTCCTGCCTCCTGTCACAGCTTCTCCTTTCCCTTCTTTTCTCTGGGAGATCTTGCTACACTGTCTAAATTTTGGACTTTTTTGTTTTCTTCACAACACACAGTCTCTCTTTTTTAAGTGTATTCACATCTCTCATCTGGATTGATTTTCTCTCCTCAGACGGCATTGGCGTGAAGCGGGACTACAAGCAGGCTCTTAAATTCTTCAACCTGGCCTCACAGGCAAGCCACATCCTGGCTTTCTACAACTTAGCCCAGATGCACGCCACTGGTACTGGAGTGATGCGCTCCTGCCACACTGCTGTGGAGGTAAGACACTGAGGAGCTCCTCTTCCTTTGTAACGTCAGACTCCCTGGAGTCCACTGGAGCTCTTATCCTCTACATATATGACTCAGCTCCTCATGGAAGTCAAACTATTCTATCTTTCAGCTTTTTAAGAACGTGTGTGAGCGAGGCCGGTGGTCAGAGCGTCTCATGATGGCCTACGGCAGCTTCAAGGAGGGCGACTCGGATGCTGCGCTGGTCCAGTATCTGCTGCTGGCTGAGCAGGGCTACGAGGTGGCCCAGAGCAACGTGGCCTTCATTTTGGACCAGAGTAAGACAAAACATTACATAACTGACATTATATAGTGAAAAGCAAGATTGTTTCAAATGGTCTGTTTACTTTCTCCCTCTGTGTAAGGCTTATATATGTTTATATGTGGCTGACTGATACCTAAGTAAAGTGTGAAATTTGCACTCATCTGCCTCAGATACATCAAGTTGCACGAGATATCAGTAGTTCATATTTATCAGTAGATTTCCATCCGAGCCTAATGCTGGTTGGTTAGCTTCTCTGGCCCATTACATCCATTCAGAGAATACTTTTTGATCTAACCTCAGGAAAACTAACATCCCTACCTTTGTTTTTTTGTTTTTTTGTCTTTATTTGGACCGCAACAAACAGAAGGAGCAAAGATCTTCAGTGAGAACGAGACATACCCACGTGCTTTGCTCCACTGGACAAGAGCTGCAGCCCAAGGTCAGTCTATCCATTCCCTGCTGCGCTGTTAGTTCCAAACCTGCTGAAGTCTCAACATGTTTACCTTCTTGTGACTCCAATCTTCCCCCAGGTTACACTGTGGCGAGGATAAAACTCGGGGACTACCACTTCTATGGCTATGGGACAGATGTGGACTACGAGACAGCCGTCATCCACTACAGACTGGCATCAGAGCAGCAGCACAGCGCTCAGGCCATGTTCAACCTGGGCTACATGCATGAGAAAGGCCTGGGCATCAAACAGGTGGGCAAGAGTGAAGTTGCCCTCAGGCTACAGACGTTTTAGTTTGTGTTTTTTTGCCTGTGCCCACCACGGAGGGATTGATCTATTGATCTCCTGTTCTCTGGAGCTGCTAATAATATCAAATTGGATATATAATCTGAATGTTGATATCAGAATTTTAAGTGGTGACAGTCAATGAGTTATAGAGAAAGCCAGTTGCAGTGTTTATTATTAACTCTTACTAATACAGTGTTGTTTAAGGTCAACCAGAAAAACAGCTGTAACAGAAATGTAATGGTTAAGCTCTTACTTCAAGTTCTTACTTAGTTGACATTTCGTCTGAAGATGCGTCTGCAGTGTGTCTGCAGTGTGTCTCTGTTCTGTTATGGCAAACAGATCAAATAAGTTTCGCTCAAATCAATCTGTCAACTTACACTGTCTCCGTTCTGTTGCAGTAAGTCTGTGTAGCTGGTCTGCCGCGTTGTAGGTCATATCCAGCCATCCTATTTTTGACACATGCGGAGCTGTGACGCATAAATTCAGCGTAGGAAAGATGGAGCGGGACAGAAGGTCATGACTGGAAACTACCTAAAAATACCCAGTGACTTTCAAAATAAAACCGACCGTGTCAAAATCATAGACTAAAAAAAATGGACGTCCGCTTGCTCAGCTTGAAGTGAGGACTGCTCCCCCTGGTGGCTGGCTGCAGTATAGGTTTAAAAATTCGGCTTTCCAGCCATTCCAGATGTGCTGTGGTCAAACTTTAAAAAATGATAACACCTCGTAGCGATGTTTCTCACATCCGATTGTTGTGGTGATTTGAAGATATAATTTGGCTGTCTTGTATCCAAGTCCTCTTTTTTCTGAAAAGTTTTGTTTTCATTAGTTATTCGAGGTTAAAAACGAGGCTTTACATAACGTTTAACGATGATTAACAGCTGCCGTTCTCATGTATTTTTTTCGGGGATTGTAAAATATGTTGGGAAGTAGAGTCAGGAAGTGATTAGACTTTCGAAAGATAAAAGATAATTATTATTTTTGTCACCCAGCTCCACTCAGATTCTCCCAGAATCCTTCATCGTCTCTACTGCGCAGACTTTGGCTCCAAACTGCTACAATGGTGGCACCTGTGACGGCGGTATTTTGGCTTCAAAACCGTACAGTGATAAATGGAGGAGCCACGCTGTCCATTCTATATACAGTCTATGGTCAAAATCAGTTCATATTTAGCTTGACTATGATGATAAACTGACATAACGAGCAGAGCCAGACCAGGAGTCAACAGGTTTGAGGTTTTACAGCCCAACACAAATGAAGAGAGACTTATCAACAGAGAGGGAAGTGCAGGAACTCCTCGGTCTCGTGACTTCAGCTGTCTGTCAGTCATGCAGCTTGTCCGACTGAACACGCAGCCGGTGAAAGTTGACAAACGCAGTGCAACGGAGTCACACTGCAGACTTATCTGGTTTATTTCAGGCATGAGTGAAATAATGAGACTAAAACTCAAAACCTAATTTGTGATGAGAGTCTACTCTCTGTGATTCTGCAGGACATCCATCTAGCCAAGCGTTTCTATGACATGGCTGCTGAAGCCAGCCCAGATGCCCAAGTCCCAGTTTTTCTGGCCCTGTGCAAGCTGGGTTTGATTTACACTCTGCAGTACCTGAAGGATCTTAATGTGAGTACTCTCTCCCCATTGGAGCCAGGACTATTTGGCGTTGAAGTAGAAACTCACTTAGAGTTGTCACTTAACAGAGTTAAAAGCTTCATTACAGGAAACAGAAATTAATTCAAGCTAATTTTTTCCTCCATTTGCTTTTGGCTCTGCTCAGTTGAAGGAGCTTGTTTCTCAGGTGGACCTGGACCAGCTCCTGGGCCCAGAGTGGGACCTCTACCTCATGACCGTCATCGCCCTGCTGTTGGGTACAGTGATCGCCTACAGACAGCGCCAGCACCAAATCATTGTTCCTCCTCGTCCACCGGCCCCTGCCCCTCAACCCTCCCCGGCTCCACCACCCAGACCGCCTCAGGAACAAATGCAAGCCCCAGCCGAGCCCCAGGGCCAGGAGGAAACACAAGCCCAGGGCGCGGCTGCGGAGGACGAACAGCAGCAGCAGCAGCAGTGAGAGGAACGTAGTGAGAGCAGCGAAATACCGACGCTGGCAGCAGCTCTTCCACCTTCCCGTTCCCCTCCACAGGCTTAAAGACAAGCAGAAAAAGCTGCTGAACTGTGCAGTCTGACAACTCCTGTTCTCCAATTCAGATCAGCTGAAGACCGACAGTGGGGGTGTTCACGGACAATGTTACAGAACAGGGTGAAAGAGGGAAACACAGACATTGGACTTGGTAATCTGTGACTCAGGATACAGCCAGAATCTCCCCCTGTCCCCATCAGCATGGAAGCAGTGACGCAGCTGCCAAATTTTAGGCTTTTTGGACTTTACTAATCAAAGAAGTCGACATGTTTGGAATCTGATATGTGCGTTAGTTATTTCTCACGCTCCTCTTTTGTGAAAATCACACCCAGTCCAGCTGCTTCAAACCTAATCTTGAGCAGTATTTGAGAAAGACTTCAGGCAGGAAAGTGATGTTATTTTAGTAGTTTAGTTTGCTAAAGAAAGTCATGTTGTTGCATGTTTTTTCTCATTATTTTGCAGACTCTAATTTTGGGCACCTTTGTTTCAGACACTTTATGGCTCGGCGCAGTGTGCAGACATCTTTACGTTTCTTGGGATTTGATTCAGTTGACATATCGGATCTGTTCCTCCACAGTTCAAAGAGAGGCGGTTTGTGTTTATGCTAAACCATTGAAAAGCCATGCTGTGTCGTTTGTATCAGAACAAGAAACTGGTTTGGTTTTTTTGTTGTTGGGTGAGTTGTATTTGTTGGTTAAGTTGGGCTGGAAGAATAACTAGATTTTAAGTAACGGTGGATGTTTGTCAAGCTTCCAGTGTCAGAGACACATTGGAGAAAACACAAGAGGCTGCTCAAGTGAACCATGATTTGTGACTGAAATCTCTGGGTCTGTTTGAAAACTCCACCTCACGCTATTCACTCAGAGTTCAGAGCGAGAGCTGAGTGCACAGGCTTCAAAGAACAAAAGATGGTCCAGTCACAGATCAGTTTTTCAATGTAGGAGGCACATTTGCGTGGAGTTTTTCCATCAACAACTATTTCATGTTTTTTGTTCTTGTGCTTGGATTTGGTCCGTCTCATCCCAGAAGTCCCGCTTTTTTAATCTTTGAGTTAGCTGAGGCAGAACTGGAGCAGCCTTAAGTATAAAAGGATCTCAAACCCTGGATTGTTCCTACAGAAGAGGAAGTGAATCCTTTTATTTTGCGAGTGTATGTGTGTGTGTTTGGGTTACACAACTTGTGAAAACTTCCGCCCCCTCACCAAAAGTCCAAGTTGGAGCTGTGTGCTCTGCCTACACTTCTCAGCTCAGAGACCTGAATCCATAAAAACTAGGTCAAGTTTGACCAGACGGTATTTATCAAAACAAGATGAGTAACTTCTGATTTTGCCACATTGAGACCATTTGTTCGATTCCACAATATGTGCTTGTTGTTAAAATTAATGAGAAGTCATCTGCCAATCTGCATGAAGTCACAGAGGAGGGTAAAATGTTATTTGTAGGAAGAAGAGAGGAAATAGTTTCTTGCCGTCACATTAAAACCAACACAATTTGTCTAAAGTGAAACACTGGTAAAGATTGTCGAGCTGACTGCATTTTTACCATCGCAAAGACAAGTTTATAAAGAAATAATAAATGATATATGGTATTTAAAGACTGTTTGAGGCTCTTTTTGGTGTACTCTAAATCACAAACTTTGCATTGTTTGAACATGTGGAGGTATTGTTCAGACTTTGTGATGCTGACCCTCAGATTAGCTCCCATTGGACCTGCAGGGTGTCACTCTGCATTACAGGGTGAGCGACTGACAAAGCAACAGTGCTGTAAAGCTGAGCATCACATTGTGTGGGTCTGTAGGGGGGACCCATTGACTGGCCCGTACGCACTACTATGGAGTGGCTTTGGATCGCCGTGGCAACTTGTATGCTCGCATCCCCCTCTGTCAAAGGTAAGTGCTAGAACAAGCAGGAGGGCAAAACACATGTGAGCCTGTGTGCCTGGGTTATTGTTACAACAGCCTCTGAAACTGGGCCTTTTTTTTCCACTCAGTTTGTTTGTAGGGTCATATTCTGTAATGAATGAGCTGTTATAGATGTAAACATACCACTGGGACCAAAGAACAAACTGATACAGAGTATTTGGATGCTGAAAATGACAAGGACAGAAGTGTCATGATGTACGGTGCCATTTACTTTGAAATGATTTTTCTCTTTAAGGCAACGACTGGTGGTGGGAGTATGAAGAGGGGATACGACACTACAGCCAGGAGGCCCTCAACAAGGTACAGCCTACATCTGCTTTATCACCCAACAGAAACATGTTTCTGATGGTGGAAAAGGAATAGTTTGCTAGGCTGTAACAGATAAGAGAAGCTGAATAAACTTTAACCAAATACCTCTGATTGATTTAAAACAAAAAAGGTTTATATACATTTAATGTTCTTGGTTGTTATCAACATAACCCCATTTGTTAATTCTGACTGAACAGGAAGCCTATAACTGTGTGAAATTAAAAAAGAAAAAAAATGTTTGTTTTTTTTCACTGCATTTACTTATGCTTGGCAGCTAATTTCCAAATCAAGTCCTGAGTTAAGCTTTTAGTACATTAAAAGGAAAGATATTAAGACTATATAAAGTACATATAATTCAGTAACAAGTTTGGTTTGAAAAAAAACAGTTTAAAGATAAAATATGAATAATTGCATCAAGGTTATATAAAGATAAAGTATTTGAAGCCCTTTTTGTTAACTTGGTTTGGATGATTTTGTCTTATAGCTCATAAGGGCTCAGAAATCCACAAACTCACTTTATGATGATATTTACCAAGGTCAGTGAAAAGGGATTTAAAATAAAAATGTATAACTCCCTTTGTTGTCAAATGACTTCAATGCAGCGTATCATCGAGAGGTTCAACCTGCTATGTGTGTTGTTGAAGTCCAGTTTACTTCAGTTTGTCTAAAAACTTGACAAATATCCCCTAGATTCTTTATGCGGGTCCAGGTCAGGCAAGTTGATATCATGGTCAGAAAACCATACAGTAGTAGTTTAGGGGCTATTGGCAGATGTTACGTCATAAAGCTTGTTAGCAGATGGAAGTATGAAGTCATTTCTAATATCCTGATAGACCGTTGCGTCATTGGACTTGATAAAACACACTGAACCAACAGGGGCGGGTGTGGCTCAGTGGTTGAGTCGTCATCTGTCAATCGGGAGGCTAACGATTTGATCCCAGCTCCTGCAGCCACATGCTGGAGACGCTGAACCCAGAATTGCTCCTACTGTGAATGTGTTAGCCAAAACTGATGGTTCCCTACAATAGAAGTCTCTGCCATCAGTGTGTAAATGTGGAGTGTATGGGTGACAGAGACAAGAAGTGTGAAGTGCCTTGAATGGTTAGAAAGACCAACAACCCCTGTAAAAAATGATGGATGTCTTGGAAGACGTTCAGCTGTTTAATTTTGAATAAAAAAGAAGATCACAGACGAACTGAAGTCACTCAAAATGAAAACTTTCTGGTTTAGGAAACACTAAAAGATATCAAGAAAATAAGTTTTGTGGTTGTTTATAACAACTGCCTTTTTAGATCAAGCCGAGAAAGGAAAAAATTATGGAATCATTCAATTCTGAGGTTAAAAGTATGGAATCACCCTTTAAGTTTTCATTTCCAAAATTAACACCTGCTCATTAAAAGAAAGAGTTAAAAAGCTGCATTCAAAAAGGAGTGCTCACACCTAAGAGAGCTTGGTGCACCAGGTGGATTGACATGAACCATAACTCCAACATGAGAGGTGTCAGTTGAAACAAAGGAGAGGATTATCAAACTGCTTAAAGAGGGTCAATCATCAGTGAATGTTGCAGAAGATGTTGGTTGTTCACAGTCAGCTGTGGGCTGGGAGCAGCTATCTTTAATTCTATCTTTAATATTACCCTTAAATCTAAACTAGGCTTTGAAAGTCTAATCCTTGGTCTCTGTAATCTTGTCGATCACTTCGATTAGAGTCGCAGAGGACAACAGAGCTCTGAGGTACCATGCTTAAACTTGTAGGCACAAACAAAAATCTATAAAATTAGAAAGGATATGGTGCTCCATTAAAAAAGGAGTCCTGTGTGTGTTGGAAAAATAACTTCAATGAATATAGAAAGACTTAGCGGTTTGTGTGCACTGCTTGTTACCAGTCTCTAATAGATAGGGAATAAAAACATCCCTGGATTCCTTTCCAGCACTGTAGCCAGACTGACAAACGGTCATAGCTCTCCTGAGCCATGCATTCCTCTATCGCTTAGCAGTGAGGATGCTATGATCTTCTTTATTGAGGAGGTATTAAAGATTAGAAATTTCCCTTTCCCTTGGTTGGCTCCTCTTGTCTGAGGAGGAACTATTTGTCCTTACTGGCAGGCTATGTGTCCCAACTGTTTAAAGTGGCAGTGATTAAGCCTCTTCATGAAAAGCCCTCACTTGATTCGGGCTCTTTAGTGAACTACAGACTGATATCTAACCTGTCTTTTCTAAAGTCTTGGAGAAAATTGTCACCTGTTCTGTGAGTTTCTTCATAGCAACAGTCTTTTTGGGGACTTTCAGTCTGGGTTCAGATCCCACCATAGTACTGAGACTGTGCAGCTGAAAGTAACCAACAATCTACTTTTGGTTTCAGGTAGTGGTCTCTGCACTGTACACACGTTACTCGATCTTAGCCCTGCTGTCGACATTATTGATCATCACATCCCCCTGCAGAGATTAGAGAAACGATTTGGCATTACAGGAACCACTTTAGCATGGCATGAATCGTATCTGTCAGATCGACCTCACTTTGTTCATGTGAACAATAAATCCTCTATGTACACCAGGTTAAGTTATGGAGTTCCTCAAGGTTCAGTACTTGGACCAGTTTTTTTCTCCCATTGGCACTCTCTCCTTGCCTCCCTCAACATCTCCCCTTCACTCCCTATTGAAGCAGATGTCTTTCCAACATGAGTCTTGTTCTGTCTGAGGTCTCTGCCCTTTAAAGGGAAGTTTTTTCTTGCTAACGTAACTTGCTAGATATTGCAAAGTACTGTATCAGGTAGGTTAGGTAGAAGTAAGACTTCTTATCTTGTCTTGTCTTGGGTTTCTTGTAATAAAATAAAAATGTTATTAACGTTAACAGGACCTGCTTATGTTTTCAGAAATTGCCTTGAGATAATATTTTTATGATTTAGTACCATATAAATAAAGATTGATTAATCTATTTTTTTGGACACTATTCTTATTCCATCAAATAAAAGGGTGTTTGTGGATGATACATCTTCCCATTGAGTGAAAAACTGAGAATTTTCCTTGAAGAAAGACGTGCAAAGTCAATGCCATGGCTTTTGAATAGCCCAGATCTCAATCCAGTTGAAAATCTGTGGTGAAAATTAAAGATAATAGTTCATGGGAAGACTCCAACTGACAAAGCTGATCCAGCAACAGCAAACATAAAGTTGGAGCCAGACTGATGAGGAGTATATCACTTGCTAAGTCCTGAGACTGGTTCCCTCAAAACTTTTTGACACAACTTTTCTTGATAACCCTCTCAAGGCAGTGGTTATCCTCATGCAACTTTTCTACTACAACTTTCTTTTTCAGTAGTTTTTCAGTTATTAAATGTTTCGATTTAGCACTCTACAAAACAGCCAGTCTTTTCCAGCAATGATCTTCAGCTACCACTCCTCCTTGTGTTTGCCAACGATGATAATCTTACTGGCAACTATCAAATTACTATGAATGTAGCTGTAGTTTACTATTTTCACAATTAAGATTAGAAAATTCTGGAAACATTTTTCATGTAATGAATTTAATTTGATTAAATTTTAGGAAACTGATGGGAAATATTAAACTTTTTCAAAATGTTCTCATTTTTTGAGATTGAGCAGCTGCTGTATTAGCAGCAGAGGCAAGTCAAGATCCATGGGGGACAAATGTTACCAGTGGTACCAGCAGCAGGTTTTATGAGTCTGTTCTCCACAAGTACAGATGTATCAGATCAGAGCCAAAAACAAAAACAAGGAGACAATGCAGAGATATAAATCAAGACAGGAAAACGTTTCTTTCTTTGATTTTTTCTTTTAATGTGTTTCTACAAATAATTGTTTAAAAATGAGAACCTTACATCAAAGCATCTGTTGTTTCACTTTTAGGAATTTCCTGAGAAAACTAGACCCGTGAGCTTCAGACATCCTACGTTTCAGTGTCCTGACATGAGTCCGTCTCCCTCTGTCCCCTCTTCAGGTCTGTCCACCTCAGATTCACCCTACTGTCTAGTAATGAGCCCAAATGCCATATGCATCCTGTTTCTCACACCCCTAACTTTCTCTCACCCTTAACTCCAGTTGAATATGTCAAAGCAGCAGATATCAAAGTCATCGCAGCCTTGGGGGATTCTCTGACAGTAAGAATGATTAAATCTTTATTCATCCTTAAGAAGGACATGTTTTCTGTAATATCAGAGATGCTTTATGCACAGCATTGCGACAGTGAGAAAATCACTTTGATTTAAGTGATTTAACATCAGCTCAACAAATCAGACTTTTCAGAGTCCTCATTAGATCCTCTTTGGATGTTGTTTGTTTTTCCAGACAGCCATAGGTGCCAACGCCACTAATGTGCTTGGGATTCCTATTGAGTTTCGTCATGTGTCATGGAGGTACTCGTATGTCAGAGCAGAAGCCCTGCATATACACAGCTTGTCTTATATTCCTGTTCCTTCACCATTTACTACAATGGCTGTTTTTATACAAGAGAAAAAAGGACTTCTCCCAAGTTTCCTGTTAAAAATATCTATGGGGTGATTTTAACTTTTTAGGGGATATTTATTTCAAAAAGACTTTTGTGGTAATATCATCTTGACTAGATTTCTGTATTTTGCAGCATCGGAGGCTACGGCTCATTTCAAGAAGCCATTACTTTGGCAAGTAAGATACTTAAATCAATGATAATACCTCAGCTATCCCTTTGTTTGTGATTACACCATTTCAACTTAAAAATAACCCAATGTGTCATCCTCACACATTTCTTTTTCCAATGGTGTGTTTTTCAGACATCATCAAACTGTTCAACCCCAAACTGCTTGGTGCAGCTCCTGGAAGGACGGTCCATGGGATGCAGGCTCCCATCAGTGAAACCGGCTTCAACCTGGCTGTGACCGGCCACAACACATTGTAAATACTCATCAGTGTGACATGAGCTGTGTCCCAGTTCAGGGGCCGCGTCCTTTAAAAAGCCTGTTCGAAACCTGAATTCTGTCCCACTTTAAAGGCTTAGACCTTAGACCTTAAAGAAAAAAAAAAGGCTTAGACAAATGTGTCCTACTATTTCAGGGCCATGTATTGATGTATTACCTTCACAGTCCAAAATACACTGAGGTTCTTTGCATACATGCATAACAAACAATAGAGTAGCCAAACAATACACTGTGTAGTGTCTGTGATTGGGCTTAACTGGGCTTAGTGCCAAATACAGTGTTATGCATACATTGAACAAGACAGGCGCTCGTGTTAACCAATTAGCCAGCTAGCTACTTGTTTATGGGTGATGAGGACAGTGCTGTTTGATGTAAGTGTAAGGGCTGAACAGCTGGTGAGGAAATCCTCCATAGACCAGACAGTCTCACTTCAGTGCAGCCTGAGTGATCTATGCAGGCTTTGAACTCTTGATCCTTCAGAGAGTCAAACCTCTAGACAGGGTCACAGCCATGGACTGTTTCCAGCTCAGTTCACAGCAAATAAAAATCTCAGACCTTACGTATGCTCTCAGCTAAACCAGAGAAATGATGTTTTCTTGAACAATTCTTTCTCTTTGCCCCTGTGTATGTTTAGCTTTGATACAAGCTGATGTTTTTCTCTCTTTTTAGCAACCTTCCTGGGCAGACGAGACATCTGATTGACACACTGAGAGAGTTTGAGGTGCAGTTGCATCATCATGGAGTTATTGTAGCTGTTTTCATACCTGAACAAAAGAAAACTCTGCCCTTGATTCTGTTATTTTTGTGTCAGAACGTTTTCACTTCCCATCTCCTCATTTTTCCCTTTTTTTAGGGTCTAAACTTTGAGGAGGACTGGAAGCTTTTAACTATTCTCATGGGCATGAACGACATCTGTGATTACTGCAAAGATAAGGTCGGCGGCTCCTATTGAAAAGGCGACAGTTCAATGAAAAAACAACTTTTCACAGAGTGAAAAATATTTCATTAATATCTGCAGTCTGCATGTCTCTCCAGGCTCTATTCTCTGTGGATAACTTCATTCACTACATGACCATGTCTTTGGAAATGCTGATGAACGAGGTACAGTGAAAGAAAGGAGGAAGTGTTTGTATCTGAGAGGTGTCAGTACACTGCCGGAAATAACTTCAGTCTCTGTGTCTTCCTCATGAAATGCTGCAGGTTCCTCGTATGATCGTGAATGTTGTTCAGATTCTGCCGATGCAGACTCTGAGGGAGGTGCAGAAACCCACCCCTGGGTGTCTACTCCAAAGGTGGGCCATGTTAAAGTAACGCCAAGCTATTGTAAGGAGTTTTTGACTTGCATGAATCAGACATGAATCTGATATTAAAAGTGGTGCCTCAGCATAATCTACAAAAGCATATTAGACCATCAGAGACAAGGTAAGTATTTCCGTACTGTCATTTTTGACGCTTGAAACAGCTGCCTGAGTGTCAGATGAGATGTTTAGCACAAAATGATGCATACAACTGACTGTTAAAAGTAAACAGAAAAAGATATTTTGTCAGAAAACACTAATTACACATGCAAAAAACAAGGTTAGCAAAGAGATGACATTCCCTTTTGGTCCACAGGGGGCGTCAAATTAGAAAAACAGTTTCTCAACCGAGGCTTTAACAAGAACGCCTTTGAGACCCTGCTTCAGTCAAAAAAGTGCTTTAATTTTTTGTTACAGCTCCTTAACTTTCACTATGATGAACTTGCCATTAAAAGGATATAGTCAATTTAATTGTTATAAAGAAAAGGTTTGTTTGTGTAACCTCTGTTTTAATGTCCCAGAATCCCCCAGTGGTCGTAGGCTCCTGCTCCCCTCTCTACCCGCCTTTTCTCTTTTCAGCAGTCCTATCACAAAATGATCTTTAAACAAGTTAATCCTGGCATTACTTTGTGGCAAGATGTGCCTGGCAGCTTGTCATGGCTTCAAGTAATTAATCACAAAGTGCAATTAACTAAAATCAAAACATGCTTTAATTAAGCAAGTGTATCAGTTTTAACAAACTTGAAAAGAGGACTAAGAAAACAAGCAAATAAAGGATGATAAATGTCTTATTCATGGACCTTGGTGCAGTGGTGACCTGTAAGTTTTTGTCTCTGATAGCAGATGCGTTAAGTTTCTGCTGTCCTGATGCCAAATAAGAGCTTGTTCCTTCACGGATCATCCAGCTCAGTGATTATATTGAATTTTGATGAGCTTGCTCAGTATTCACTTCTAGTGATGGAGGAGAATCAGATTCTATCAGACTACTTGTATTCAAACAAGGGAAAATAACAAGTTGGTGCTGAATCAACTGCATTTAAGTGTTTGCAAAGCACTGATAGTGAATGACAAGGCTGCCTGAAATTGAAAGAGGACCCAGTATGGAGCCCTGAGGGATCCCAGAGATAAGGCCACAAGGCCAAGGCACATGTATTCTTCAAATTACACTGAAGCAAGACTGGTCGACTCAGCTGTATGCAAAGAGTTAAACAGATGTAGAAACAATTGTTTTGGGAAGAAATGAACAAGAAGAGATGGGTTTTTTTTTCATTACAGCTAAGGGTTAAGCATTATATTCTCTAGAAAAGATCTTTTATACTTCCTTAAATGCAGAAATCTCACTATTAAAAGTCATACCTTCATCTTTCTCTTTGTATCTTGTGACTTAAATCCAGGTCTTTCTGCTCGTGTCTGATTGAGCCAGTTCCCAGATCTCCTGAGCTGCAGGAGCTGGTTGATGTCAATCTTGAATTCCAGGTACTGTTTTTACCTCTCAGTTTATTGGTCATGTATGTTGTTGTTATAGCGAACATTATTTTAACTCTTTATTCAACATCATAAGATATTAGAAGAGTCTTTAAAAATTGATGGTTGGATCCAAAACAATACCCTGACTTGATAGTCATAAATGTATTCTTAGCGTTACGAACCATTAAAAACAGCATCTGTATTGATTTTATGTTGCATCCATCCACAGAAAAGGCTTGAAGACCTGCTGAACAGTGATCGCTTCTTCAGGGACGACTTTGCCGTCATTCTCCAGCCCTTTCTGAAACACGCTGACCCTCCGCGCCTCCCGGTAATCAATTGTCACTCCTCAGGCCAAAACAATAAGGATGTGGTGGAGATGAGTCAGTGTGAAACAACACACAGTCATGATTGAATCATTAAGATCCTGAGTGTGACGGATTTGGCCTTTGGCTTTGTTAACATGAGGCTGAAAATGAGAGAGAAGTCACGTTTCAGACACAACATGCTCCATCAGTCACTCTACTCCTGTTTGTCTCGTTTCTCTGAGCAGAGTGGGAAGATCGATATGACCTTCTTCACTCACGACTGTTTCCACTTCACCATAAAGGGGCATGAGGAGCTGGCCAAAGGGCTGTGGAACAATATGGTGAGTTCAGTACTTGAAGTGAAGTGGATAAGAGGTCGAAGGTCAACAATAATAGCAGGGACACTCAGAGGGACTGATTAGGTGTTGAAATATGTCACTTCCGTCTCTGGTGACCTGGAATAGCCTTCCTCTCACTGCTGTTTGAATGCATCGTTTCTTTTCTGAAAGTTTTGTTCCATTTTATCTTTTTTAATCGTAAACAACCATGTCATGTCTGTAAACAAGTAAACAGAACAAAAACACAAATTTGCGGTTTTTGAAAGTGTTAAAAATATTGACAGTCTCAAAAAAGGAAATCTATAGAGTAAAAGTTTAGAAAAAAAAGAACACAACCTTTTAAAAACCGTAGCCCTAGAAAACTATCCCTCGGTTATTTTCACCCAAGCAAATGTTTTTACATGATTTCCATTTTGTTGCATTTGTCCAAGTTTCATGGGTCCCTGAGTAGCTCAAGGACACTCACTGATGACCTCAGTAGTCGTGTTTTCCTGCCGCCATCCCTGTTTTTTTCAGCAGGCTCGTGGTAGTGTTTAAAGGTCGCATATTCTGCTCCTTTTCTGCAGTTTAATATGGATCATTGATGTCTTCATGAAATGGTAGTAACACGTTTTGGTCCAAAAAGCCAATAAATCAAGCACAGCAGCATTGTTTCCAGGCTCTCATAGCCCCTCTGTTCAGAACGCTCGGATTTAGTGGGCGTGGCCTTCATATGTAAATGAGCCACCGCTGATACCACCCCACTCTTCCATATCACTGAGAGTGGCGCCACAAGCTCCGAGTGCACAATATTTAGAAAACAGCGAAGCTCGTTTACCGTAACATTACAGGCTAAAACAACAGGCTAACTGCAGCTACAGTTAGCATCATGAAGCTAACACAGAGACAGGGGGGACACTGAGGAAAAGCTCTTACATCTGTTCCACAGCACACAGTAAATAGATTATTTAATAATATAAATTCGCTAATCATCGCCTTCTTACCTTGCAATATGGAGTAAATTTCAAAGAAACTGGAAAAAACAGTAACCTACCAATTGTGACTTGCAACAATAAATTTGGACATTATGTTAAAGAAGCTATTTGCTAATTTCAAAGAAATAAGAAAAAAACTTTGACTAATTATTACCTAAGTGTGATGAAATATGAGGACCTCTTAAGTAAAGTGTTACCAATTTTCTTATAACCTTCACTTGACGAGGCTCAAATCTCCAAGAGATGGGTTGACTGAAGAAAAAGCTCCCAGCTCAGTTAGTTTTTGGGCCTGCTCATGATACTTTTTTCCCATTTCATTGGACTTATTATATGGAAAATTTAAAGAAGAGTACTTCACTTTGCTATGTATTTTTGTACTTCTTTATATTTTCATGTGAAGTATTTCTTATTGGGTAAAATATACCCAATGCTATGTGATGGTTTTACTATTTGTCTATCTGTTTTTTATCCCCATAGTTTCAGCCTGAAGGAGGAAAGATGATTGTCAGCAGTTTCTCTGACCCCATAAGTCTCATCTGTCCTTCTATGGTAGGTCAGTGTTGTTACTTAAAAAAAAAAAACAGACCCAAGGTAGCTTTGGTTTTCTTGTTGAGTTGTTTTAACAGTCATTTAGCAGCTTTGAGCTAGAAACGGATGTTATTCATCAGTCAAGCCTTTCATTGAAATCATTTTGCTGCATGCTTTAAAAAAAAGATACACAACAAGTCTAATTTAAGACTGTGCATCCATTTTGGTATGCTTGGGCAATATTAGGTCTTTTATTCTTTAGCAGTAGGAAATTTTGCAATCAATGAACTACTTCTCATTTTTTATAGTTGGGGTGAGACTCGGTTGTGATAATAACCAGAATAAATCAACACAGACTTTTCCAGAGCAGTCCCAGTTTTGGTCCCCCTGACACTGCTTCATCATCAAAAAATAATTTGGAGAAGACTGAAGGAAAATAATAAACTAAATATGAATGAATCAAATATTGATGGTAGCCTAATTCTAAGTCTGCAGTTGATAAAAAAAGAGACAGACATATTAATCTTTCAAAACAAGAAGTTACGTTCCTCTGCAATGTTTTGTGAGTGATGATGTCTGTCGTCTGCAGGAACACCCGTACATCTTCACCCGACCGATGGCAGCCAACTCGGGTTGGCCTCACCTTCAGTCCAACGCTCTGTCACAGGCCGCCGTCTTCCTGCTCCTCTCACTCCATGTGGTTTTGGCACGTCTTGGACTAGTGTAGCTTCACTTTGCTGAACTTTTTACAAGCGTGTCACGGCTGCATTTATTAAATTAAGATGATACGATGGACCAGAAGCAAAGGAGAATTCAAAATGCCACTGTTAAACGTTACGTATTTGTGGCTCCAAATAGCAGCACTGAGGAAGTAACACCATTTGTGGGATCTGAAATCTGACATGTAAATGAAAATTGAAACTAAAATCCCCAGACTTTGTTTTCAGAAGGAGCTGGAGATGGGAATAGAATGACTTAAAGTCTCTGTTCATGAGAAGTTTTTATTAAAAACAGAAACAGTTTCTGATTTTTGCTGAACCCTGTCTTTTTTGCTCCTGTATTCCTGTATCGTAGAGGAGAGAATAAGCTGATCTATCGCGGCACCATTCACATGGTAGATGTGGCAGATGAGCCATGCGCAAGAGTGAGCGTGTATTTTTAAAGGACTGATTCCTCCCCTTCACACCAGTCATTGGCTGGTCACACGAGACAACTGAATGATCCTCAGCTCACACACAGGAAACAGCTCCCAAAGACCACCAGACCAGACTCCATAGATATCAGCTCTTAGAGAGTCCTGTGACTTCAAAATATAAACCAACATGGAGCGTGAGTGATGTCTTCAAATGGCCGTACTGATGTTTTCTGAAATGCATCAAAAAACAAGGAAAAGTATATAGAAAAATAATACCCCAAGATGTTCTTTTCAATGCTTGGCTCTGGTTTCAGTTGCCGTGATGATGAGACACAGAAGTCTGTAACATCCAGTGGATGTTGCTTTCAAGTAGAGGTGAGGGATATGTCAAATATACTTTACTTCATATACCGAGGGTTGTTGCATGTGATATGTATGAAGTGACTATGTCACATAAATGTTTAAAGACATTGGTATGTAACTCTCTTTCAAGTTTCCCTTCTTTCACTCTCTGCTGGTGCTCCTGTCACAGCAAAGCAAAAAATTCTTCGCACATCTTTTTATCAGAACAGGTGCATTGGAGGGTCAAGTATCCTGTAAAACAAATCCAGAATAAACACCTTCACACCGTTAGACATGCAAATAGAACAGAATAGAACTGTATTGTCATTGTAACAAGTATAACAAAATTGAAGTCACAGCAGCAATCAAGAAAATTAAAGTAAGAAAGTGTATAGAAAGTGCAAAAAGGTCCATAAGAAAATAGATGATGACAGCTTGTCCATCATTCTCCAGTTCAGTCAGCCTCCACCTCCACAGGGTCCAGGACTGAGCTTCTTCAGCATCTGTTCAGTCTCTGTCTCCTGTATCCTGTCTGCTCACAGCAGGTGAAGCTCTTCCAACATGGCGTTGGTGTCTGGTGCTGGCTCTGTTAGAAATGTCTGTAATTAGCATGATGCTACTCTGCCCCCTGGTATTCCCTCTGTTGCTGGGTTAGCACAGCTAGCTCGTCCATCTTATCGGAGATAGATCTTACGTCCCCAATAACGATGGATGGATGGACAGGTCAATGTCGTCACTTCTTAGCTCACACCTGAGAACCAGCACGTCGTCCTCACCTCCTTCTCCTCACCTTGTGGGGAACATCAGGCCTTGCACCAGTTAGCATCAACATGCTACAGGCTGCAAACAGCTGAGTTCACATGGAAACAATGCAGCCATGGTTACATGTAGTATCTCCAGACAAACACAGGAGAAAAAATAGTAAGAAAGATCACTGAAGAAAAAAACAGTTTGGTGTCCATGACCAAAAAATGAGCCAAACAAAGTAATGATCCACTCCAAATACAAAGATTATGAAAAAGAGACGAAAAAATTACAAGAAACGGACAAAGAGAGAGCTGCTGCAAAAGGCAGCCATAGCCAACAAGTCGGCGCGTAGCAACAAAACATTTTTTTTATTACAATGTTACAGTACAAGACATTCATCAGGCAAATGATTTGATCATAAGAAGGAGCATGTTAAATAAGAGGTGGCGGCCCCACACCTGCAGACGCTTCCTTAATCATGACGTCAAAAAAAAAAAAAAAAAGAAAAGAAAAAGAAAAGCAGCAAACTCCCCTGCCCGACAAGAAAACTCTCCTGTGCAGCATGTTTTTTGTATAAGGAGAGGAGAGCAAAAGTTGCCTGCATATCTCATCAGTCTGGGTTTGGGATTTGCATGCAACTTTAAAAAATCCAACTGAAGGGCCTGCTTGAATTGTTATACTGGTGTTGCTTTATGCATCAAAGGGTTGAATTCAAAATGTATTTAAGGATTAAGAGGAGAAATCGAAATATCAAGACCTGGCATCTATATTCACTTTCAAGGTGATGAGGCTCTGACTGGGTCAGAAAAAAAGCAGAATAGATGGATTGACGCCACCCACTTGAGGATTATTTTGACAAATTATCAGTAATGACAATCCCCAGGTCACGCCCTCCTGGTTATAAAAGGAGGAAACTTAGAGCCTGAATCTGGCTTATAAAAGAAATGTGTGAAACAGTTTTCCCACAATTTGAGGTACCAACAAGGAGATGTGCTGCATTTACATAAAAAGGTTAAAACATCCTGTTGACTCTAAGTCAGGACTGTGACAAAGCAAACAGCCAATCGCGGTTATGGTTTTCTTTTTTCACTTATGTGCTGGGTTGCCAGTTAGATTTAAAAGGCTTATGCCACCCCTGGCCATCCTCTGGATCTGGATCTGCCCATGCTGTTCTGACCACATACTGACTGTAGGGATGGAAGGACCTTTTATGTTTCTTCAACAAGGAGTAGCTTTAATTGAGGAAAATTGGCAATGCTTAAAACTTAACTTTTATTCAAACTTTTATAATTTCATATCAATACAGAAACATGTTTGACCTGTTAGTATGAAAGCATACCTATACCTTTCCAAAGTGGTGTCCTAATCTGCCTTTTCTGAGTGAATTTTCCAGAGGTCAGTCAGTTTCTATGTAGCTCATCACCTCCTCACTCTTTCACTGTTTCTGGTTTTAAAGTGAAACACTTTGAAATAAGGGTAAGTTCCTTTTTTAAGCTGGCTGAGAGAGAGGATAAAATTTCTGAATTTCAAAGAAAAATACAACATTGAAATTCTTTTACCTGAGAGATTGACACAGGTTAAATTCCTATTTTCATTTTTTATGCACAGTCACGCCGAGGGGCCCCACTTTCAAAGAGAGAGCACTGATCCGCTCAATGATTTAAAGATGAAAAAGTGTTTTCCATCCTTATTTCCACTGTGACTTTTCAAACTAGACATTTTAGACACACATCTGCTCTTCAGATCTCCAGGCTGCTGATGGCCCACTTTCACTTTGCTGTCCTTCAATAACTTCATTATCATGCACCAAGCACTGAGGACGAGATGTAAGCTAGCACAGGCATACACAGCAGCAGATAATATATATGATACTTGATGCTTAGCAGAGGATTCTTTGTTGTTTATCTGCACACAAATGAGCCACATTTAACAAAGTAGTTTATGATTACACAGTAAGGCTAATGTTTTATTCATGTACTCCCCGGGTTAAAGTAAACAGCACAGTTTGAATGTTCTCTGTTTAATGAGGAGAGCTCACAGGCAGGTGCAGGCTGTGTTTGGAGCAGCTCAGGTTACTTGAAATGTTCATTTAGCTCCTGAATGGGGATAAAAACCATGCACTATGTGCTTAGCATGGTTTGGTTGAGTTGTAAAGAGCAGAATGGGATTGTTCACTCAGACTAGTTTAAGGTAAACATGATGTACGTAACTCACAATGACTGAATAGACGGGGTTTGTGTCAATATATTGGAAAAAACATTTTCCATGACTTAAACCCTGAGGCTTGAGAAAATGCATGTATTGTTTTTTCTTATCGCCCATATTTACTTAATTAACCTCCCACTTGAAAAGCTGAAGTATATATTTCCAGTGTCCTCGTTTTCTTGCATTTCTCTTGGATGTTTCGGTGCAGTGAATTTTAATCAGTCCTCGTAGCTCTTGGCTTTCATTAGAACCATATTACTGCATTCAAAGAAAAGCCTCTTCATGTTTAAACAAAGCCATCTCTGGTTCACGCAGGACAAATATGGATGTGACGCAAATTGTTCTTTATTGTCTCTCTGAATGCACAATAAGATCTTCAGGATCTCAGAGGACAGAAGCCAGGGGTATTTGAAACAGCAAACAGCTTCATCTGTCTCAGTGAATGTGTCAGTAACAAAAGAGAAAAAATATGTCTCACAGAATCATGTCCATCCGGGCCCCGGCACTCAGGAGGCAAAAGAAAAAAAACAGCTTTACATGTTACCAGAGGCTTTTAAAAAGGAAACCTTTATGGAAAAATAACACGATGTCAGTTTTGTGTAATGGACTTTGTTTGTTTTAAGGTAGACTACAAAACATTGACAATAACATAGCCCGAATGTCTGTCTTTCTACATTTATATGGCCAGCACTGTGCTTTTCAATGTGACACCCCTCAGCAGAGGTAGCAGGCAAAAATGATAAGCTATAGATGATCTGCAAATGGTGATGTGTTCTTGTTTAGGTCATAAAGAGACATCAGTGTTAATTCAAGTTGTTTCACAGCCAAATGAAAACCTCTAGCAGGAGCTTAATGCTAATCAGCAAGCTAACAGACTCTCAGCAGCATTTCAAGAAAATATAACTACATTCCCCTAACACAAACCAACACATTGGTGTTGCACACTGACTTTAATTAAATACTAAGTAAACTTGGACACTGACTGTATATCACCAGTTTTGAAACCTTCAGCTTGCACTTTAAACAATAAACCACTTGTTAATTATGAGTAAAGTGCAAGCATCCTTCAAATTATCATCAAGTCAATAAGTCTGATAAAAACGTATTCTAAAATAACATATTTAGTCTCCCTTTTGAGAGAAAGTGGGTGTAAAACACCTTGACAGTGCCCTCAGTGTTGAAAGCAACAAGCTACATCCTGGTCTTCTGCAATTTAAGTTTGTGTCATGTCTGGCACTTCCTGTGGACAATGTGGGTCTTCTTACATATTTTCTGATTTTGTCCTGTATATTTGCATGTCATGTTTTTACAAACAAACCAACAAACAAAAAATTGCTGTGCTTTTTTATAAATCACTCATCAAAACTCTTTGGAGAAGAAATGTATAAACAAGACTGTTTGGGCAGTTGATCACTTGAACATACTCCTCCCACTCAGCAGAGTTTTTTTCACATTAAGAAAAACAAACAAACAAAAATACAAAACAAAAACAAACAACAACATAGAAAAACAACTATGAAGCAGTAAAAATGGCTTTGGAATTACTATCAGAGGTGAAAAGGCAAGAAAAATGAGAGTGACATCTTTTAAATTAGTCCTTAAAACGCTCTTTTACAGACTTTCATTTTTATTTAATTTTAGACTTTTAGTCTTGATGTCATCATTTGTTCATGTTTTTATTTCTTTTGTCTCATTGTTCCACATCTTTTAACCCTTCCTTTTTCACCCCATATGATGTCATTCCCTTTCTCTTCTTCTTCTTGCTAAATCCCTCCCTTTTTTTCTCCTTTGTGCTTTTGTCATTAAGCTGAATTTTCCACTTCCACCACCACTGCTCATCTCTTTCTGCTAAATGTTTATCAAGTTGTCTCTCCCAGTCTCTGCCATGCTTTTATCTGTCAAAGCACTTTGTAAATATTTGTTTAAAGGTGCTAAATGAACAAAGTTATTATTTTCATTAACAGTCAACTAATCTCCTGTTGCAGGTTTTAAGAACACATCAAATAAGTTTTTCTCTCCTTTATGATGAGGTTAAGAAAAACATAAAAATAAAAAAATAAGAATAAAAACTTCTTACAGGAGCTTTAAAAGAATCACAAAATTTTATTTATTTATTTATTTATTTATTTATTTATTTATTTATTTATTTATTTATTTATTTATTTTTGCACCAGGGTTGGAAATAAATACAACTAAATTGTTCATCATGTAACTCTGATTGCCTCACCGTTTAATACTTAAACATACTGATTTAAAATCATGATAATATGTTTGGTCTCAGAGTCAACAATCATACAAGTTTCATTTTTATGGAAACATTCATTTAACTAAATTTTATGGAATTTGTCTCCACCATATGAGATTTAATTGGTTTTCAGATAATTTTATCATCAAAATCTTTTAATTTGTGCTTTCCTAAACACAGTCCACATTTCATTCCGAGTTTGACTTTAAAAAGGATGATTTGCTGTGGTCTTTGGTTATGATAGGTGACGAAGGTCTTACATTATCAAACTGGAACAATTATGACTGTAGTCGTTTTTCAATAACCTGAAAACTAGCAACAAATTCAGGTGGTGTGGAGACATGACTGGTGAACACAGTTAGACAAACAAATGAGACAAAGACACTGAAACTGTAGACCTTCATCCTTTTGTTTGATCACATTTACCTGATTGTGTCACAAGTTTCTCTCTAAGTTGAAATACAATTTTATTATTTATTTATTCCTTTATTTATTTATTTTTAGGAATAATTTTGAATAGTGTTTCATTCACTGAAGGTTGTTACCATGTGGACTATAGCCTGTACTTTGTAATGCTGAACGTGTTCTCTACACCTAAACACAATAAAGATAATACTTGTAGGATTAATGAAGAAATCATAAAGTGTATTATTGTCTGAGTAGGATCCATGGCGTCATCTGACAGGTGATGTTAACCTGCGCACGCCCTGAGGTACAGGGATCAGGTACGGTGGTAACCGTCAGTCTCTGGATGATGTCACTTCCTCGATCCTCTCCTCCTATAAAAGCGCGCTCTGTTGCGGCGAGGTGTCGGTGAAGAGACCGGAGAGGACGATGCAGCAGGAGATTTAGCTCTCCAGAAATACTAAAAGGCGGCTAAGTTTGCTTCAGAATGCACCCGTAACCCACCGACTTTTCTTTCCTTTTTTTTAAAGAGGTGAAAGTGAAACCTTCTGAGAAAAGCTTCGCTATTTTCTTCTATTCCTGGAGAGCTCAATGCGCCTTGTTTCCAACAAAATGATCGAGAGAGGACTGTTCATTCTGACAATACTGTCCAACTGCGGTGAGAAAATCCTGAATCTGATATAAGTTGGTTTAAATGACGCTCATGTTGGTTTCTCAGAGGAATCTGCAGTAAGAGGAGAAACTGCATTGTTTCAGCACCAAGGACAGAGACCGACACGTCTTTAGATTGAGCTGCACCTTTGGCACATTTGGTCCCCTGTTACTGAAGCAGTGTGTGTGTGAGAGCTCTGGGGATTTGACAGAAATACAGCAGATAGATTATGATGAATGATTCATGATTTTCTTTTCTTTCTTTTTCTTTTAGTTCTGTCATTGCCAGTGACTCCAAGTCAGCTGGAGAATGAGGACGTAAAGGTAAAAAATACAATTATATGCAGCATACAGCTTCATATCACCATTATTAATATAGGGAATATTATGCATCAGTTTGAAGTAATCTTTTAACACATCAGAAATCGTTTGGAAAAACACATTTAACTATTTGAATAATCAATATTTTCCTAAGCCTGTCCAGTCATTCTGCTTTCCCAGCAGTATGAGAAATATTTAATCTGTGCCCTCAACTCACTGAAGTTCCCTCTCCATCAAGGGAAATCTCATTGTGACCTTGTTCCAATCAATATATCCCATTTTGGGAGCAACTGAGAGGCTTATCCTCCATGATTTGGTACTGCTGGATCCATTTCACTACTTGATGGAGAGAGTGGGGGAGAAAGAGAGATAGATTGGAGTATGGAGACATGGGAATAAAGAAGGGAGATGTGAGTGATGCGTAAAAGAGTGATGAGGCTTGTGCGATGGGACTATTTATGCTCAAAGATCTGGCAGGCATAACAAATAATGAGAGAAAAATCATCAGGGATGCAGCGCTGGCTCAAAATTAAGGGCACAATGGGAGTTAAAATGATTTTGATCTCTCATATAAGAGACCCCAGTCTTTGAATTAGGGGTTGAGTAAGCACTAGAGCTGCTTTCAAAGCCGAAGTAGATGAATTTTAATCTTTAAACTGTGTAAATTTATTCTCAAATAGCCCCAAACAAGCAGAGAAGGACTTTATTACACCACAAGGTCCTTGACTCACACTGAGAGTAGTAGCATCATAGTTTACTGTAACATCACTGACTCACCAAAGAGGCAATTTAAACAGTTTTTTCATCTTGTAAAGCATGCTCTAGGCAAATATCAGACTGTAGGAGGAAAAGGTTTTTGAGTCATGTTGAGCTCTGTCTGTGTCTGCAGGTAATGAAATGCATCGTGGAGGTGTTGGCTGATGTCCTCTCAAGGCCCCACCCTAACCCTGTCAGTCAGGAGTGTTTGGTCACACTGAGGACAGGTGAGCGCCACCTAGACAACTACACAGCTACTGATAGTGCTCAACCATTTCTAATCTTTAAACTGCTTCCTTTTAGAGAATTTCCTCCCTTCTCTTTATTTTATCAATAACTCTCTAACAATCACAGCATAATGGCATGAAAACATTTCTGACTCTAAAAAACTGAGGCTAGTTTTACTGCCAAACATACAACAAACTTACAAAGCCTATAATTTTTGTCTTACCGTATTAAAACAGTCAGAGTTAAGCTATTCATTTCATAAATCTGAGTGCAGGATTCATACTATATACTGCTGTTTTAAATATAGAAATTAAACCGCTACCTTTCTGAATATTATTTTAAACACAGAAAACTGTTTTCAGTACAATTAACTTAGTTTTTTTCTTCTCCTTTTTTATTTGGCCAAAAACCAAGAAATCAACTCTTGAATTTGTGAAAAAGAATGAGCTATAAAGGACTGAATAGTATCACATTGTGACTGTTATCTAATTAGCATAATAAATTTAAAAGAGTAAATCACTGATGAATGATACAAAAACATTTCCACTATTTTCACCCAGTTATTTGAGAAAAACTCAGCTTTATATTGTTTTTATGTATTCATTTTAATTTTTATATTTTGTTAAATGCTTTTTTCAGCACTTCAGAGTTTAAAATGATCAATTTAAATGCAAATTTACAAATTAATACCTTAATCTCTTAATCAATTCCTTCAATGCTCCATAAAAATGTTTCAAGTGATCTTGAGTTAGTTTGACTTTTATTTATTTGTCTGTTCACATTCAGTAATTTAAAATTAGGTTTATCAGCGCCAAAATGGGCCATTTCTATGTATTTCTTTTTATCAATTGTTGGGTTGGATTTCCTGAGGGAACACAAATCCATTTATGGCACACATCCCCTTGTTGCTTTGCATCCTGTAAAAAGTTGTCTTGAACAAAGAAAAGTAGCGTTAAAAACAAGATACCATTTCCATTCTTTGCTCCCAAAACAAAAGTTTGTCCTGGCAAGACTAGTGTCTATGTGACAGTGGGTGATAGTGCTCATGGGAAATGGAGTCTTTATCCCAGCAAAAATGCTTCTGACTCCAGATAGCGCAGAGTTTATCAAAGCAAACAAGGCCATCAGCTTTGAGAATTACTAATTCTGCACTGTTACTTCTAAGGGATTATCATGCACACAACAAAGGTGTTCTACGTGAATGCAAAGATGCAGGTTATCTGCTGAAAACAGCTGCCTTACACATCCCGGGACATTAGCCAAAACAACCAATCTAGATAAGAACTTTCTGCATTTACAGGTTGTCGTTAATCAGTCAAGTCAGAGTTTTCTTTAGGCAAATCTTTAAGCACCATTTCTTAATCCCTCTACGCACAGAGTCAGTCTCTGCAGAGTTGGTGTAACCCTAAATCAGAGAATTCTCAAAACAAAAGCCTGAAATTAGATTTTCTAAAAGTAAAGTCAACAAAACATGCAGCGTACAAAGCCCTACAGTGGTTGGCTAAACATGCTGTAATATTCATAAAGTTTTAGAGATATCATTTGTTTTTTTAATGGGATTTGATCGGTAAAAAATGAATAATTGAATCTGTTATATAACAAGGATTTAAGTATGCAACTGATTTAAACTTGGGTTAGAAAATTTGGCACTCTCAGGCATTTCTCCTCACCCTATTTGTCATTATAATCTTCACTTTCCACACGCACAGTTTCCTGTTAGCTACAACAAGGACTAAATCAAATGCCCCCTCTCTGGAACAAACACAGCTGTCTGAAAGAGCCAATAAGTATTCTCCATCTTCATTGAGAGCTAAGTGACAGCATCATAAGGTTAATGGATTGATGCAGTGGCTGCTGGGTAAAAACGTGCTGGGTTATTTGCAGCAGGGTCGCTAACCCACAGTGAAAGCTATTCAGTTACATCGTGAGTGTATTACCTTGAAGCTGTCCTTGTTGTAAAATCAATCGCAGCATTACTCACAAGTGTTTGTTACCGAGCGAGAGAGGGAAACTGGAAACCACTGGGGGGTGGAGGTGGTGGAGTCAAAGTCAAGGAGAGAAAGGATGAAAGGAAAGGGGGGAAGGTGAAGCAGAAGAAAGATCATGAGCTGATATTACAGCAGAGCGGCTGTCTTTTTTTCTGCTTGCTGAGTACAGTATGTGGTGCTGTTTTTGGGTCAGCAGAAAGTCCACGGCTCACTGCTGTGGGGAGTCTCTGTGGGCCAAATGATTAATTGTGCTCCTGCTCGAAAAGCACTAAATTTCAGGGCAATTATCTGTGACGAACCACTGAAGTGAAGTGCTGAGTCCTTTGAAAAAGTGAAGGTGAAAGATGTATACCTGTGATAAACCCCCCGCAGGATCCCATTAATACCTCTTTACTGTTGTTTTTATTCCTTGGAAATTCACACCATGGCCTGTTTCTCTTAACATGTCACATAAGATGCTAAGCTAAAATGCTGTTATAAGTAAAACTGTCTGCACCTGGATGCAAGTTATATAAACACAGTAACTAGACAAACCATTATCCAAATTGTTTGATTATTTACTTTATCACTTTACTTTATTTAAAAAGACAGAGTTAAGAAATAGTGAGTCAGCTGTTCAGAATTTCGGTTTGAAGAATGTAAACAACTTCAGCCACAGTGTTCAACCCATTCTTCGTTATCTCTTCTTCCAGATACTGCAAGCCGTTTATTTTGAAGGCTAAATTACTAGCATAGCTTGTCTAGAGATAAAGTCAGCAAATTGTCAAACAGTGTAGCAGCTAACAGTAATGCTAGCTATGAATGTTTCTTATATCAGTTTTCTGTTTTTTTAGCTAGCTTGACTCTTAGCACAGCTAATTTATTCAGCAAACATTTACACTGACACTACCTGCAATGGCTAATGGTATTCTCAGCTTGGTTTTTCCGCAAATGTATTGTCGCTTTTTGCTAGCTTAAACATTAGCATAGCCTTTCTGGTAAGAAAGCTAAGAAACTGTTGAACAGTCTAGTAGCTGGCTGTAATGTTTATCAGTTAGCTGACTTCTTAATGTAGCTAATGAGCTCGTAAGGCTTCTGTTTGGAAATCTTGTCTTCATCTTCTGTCAGATTTTTATCATTTGTTGTTTTTTTTTCCTTGTCTGGAAGCTTTTTGTTTTTTTAATTTACTGCCCTGAAACATGTTAGTACCAGCAGCACCTTATTACTAGCCCACTTGAAATCCCCACCCTTAGAGTGATGTTAAAGTGAAAATGGCCACTGTGTGATTATGGTTAAATGAACAAACTGCATTGATTTTGCTGTGTTTTAATACCTGTGGTTACTCTCACATAGATGACAGACTGGTTTCAATTCTTCGCCATCACAACTTTCTGAAGGAGCTGCAGGAGATTGCTGTTAAAGGTGAGTCACAGATCACACAGCTGGTGTCTGTTCACATAATTATTTCCTCTACAATGAAGAAACAATAACTGGTTCTAATCTCAGGTGGTCAAGAAAGAGCTCAGCTGCAGGGAGAAGCTGCTGCTGCTGCTGCTGCCTCAACAACACAGAGTCCACAGACTACAAGTGATGTTGCTGGTAACTTTCTCCCAGAATCCACACGTTTTCTTGTTGTTTATTTCCCATCATAGTGAAGCATGTTCCATTTTGGGGAACATCTAATCAAAATTTAAAATGCACCGGCTGTCAGAATGATGTATGACTCCCATTGCTTCCCACTTTTTGTTGTTGACAAATCAGGGCTGAGAAATAGAGGAGAAACATAATGCACAGGAGTGAACTCTATGAATCAATGTCATGTGTGGAAGTTTATGCAAACATTTACATTTAGGACACTAGGACCATAAATCATAAGGATTTTTCAGATTCAAAAATTCCAATAATCCAGCTCATTTGGCAATTTCATTTAGCATCGAACATCTAACTGTGACAACCAAAAATATTTCCAGCTGTAAATGTTTGTGCTTCTGTCCAAGCACCTACTTTAAACGTCACTGAAAAATCAATGCCTTCGAGTAAATTAAATTTCTCCCCCTCCCTGTCTGCAGATCGATCCATGTTGGAGGCTTTAGGAGGCCCTGGTGAGAGATCCATCCTGTCCCAGAAGAGGGGGACAGGACATGAAGTCGGAGAAGAAGAAAAGGATGACAGCCCAGAGGATGAAGAGTCACAGGAGGACACTAACAACCCTGAAGAGGGGCAAGTCAAGATGGAAAATGAGGAGGACCCTGGAAGTCACATCTCTGAGTCTGAGGATGAGTGGAGGGAGGGGAAGGATGAGAAGAGAGAAGAAGAGGGAGAGGATGATTTAAATTCACAGGAGAAATCAGAGGAAGGAAGCATGGCCAAGGAAAAAAAAGGCGAGTAGGTCTCTGTTTATTTATGCACACCAGTCATCTGTTTGTAATAAGGCTTAGTTAAATCAAAACAGATGTTAAGAAATAAAAAAAAGCGTTCACATTTTTATTGGCAGACAGCAGAGTTTTTAATTAAAATAGGAAATGACGTTGACCAAAAGCAGATGGCAGAATCTTGAGATATAGGGGGTATGCAGAAAGATGAATTGCCTTTGCAGATAAAACAGTCTGTCACCACAAGGCTGGGGATTGATTGAAGTGCTTCCATCTACATGATGAGTTCAATCCCTCCCCCCTCAAGCCCACAGCAGGGCGAAGCCAGCGCGCCTGACGAACAAACAGCACACCAAGAGAAATGATTAAATGTGTGCACGTCCCAGAATTCAAATGAGCCACGGTGGATAGTCACAGGTGGGATTACTGAGGACTTCCCCACATTAGCGGGGTCAAGTCAGTAACACCCAGAGAGACAGGTAGGGGATATATCTTAGTGAATATATATATTGAGTGTTTCTGGAAGCTGTCTGTTGTTTTTATTTGATAGAACTGAGAAGAGACAGAAATCATTCAGAGCAGAGAGTAGGAACTCACAAATCAGGTATAGTCTAAGGTCAAAACTGATAAGACAACTGGTCTGATGGGGATGAATATAAGCTTTGAAAATGATTTTCATCTGACATTTTAGGAATTTATCTTTGAAAATTGAGTGTTTAGATATTGAAACCAAAACCTAATTGAACTAAAAACAGCTTTATGTGAAATATCAAAGTTTTTTTTAGATGGGACTTCAGGCTGCAAGCTGAACTGCCCTTAGCTCAGTGTGCTTGAAGGTGCCTAGCTTGTGTAAAGGTGGGGACTCCATCAGTCTTAGCAGTTAACTAGTGTTTAAAATGACGCTATTGTGAGCTATTGTGATGCAGAAAATATGTAGTTATGGGTACCAGCTAAAGACTTTCTGGATCTTCAGAGCAAACAGCAACTTTCAGTGATAAATGAAACCAATGCAAGAGTGCTAAAGCTGCAGTTCCACAAGTGTCCACCTGAGATTGGCTCTAAAAGTAACATAAACCGCATAAACACATATTCATAGAAGCTCAACAGCAAAAACAAGCACTGGAGAAAATGCTTTTACACAGAAAGCAATAGTTTACATTTCCGATAACTTTGCTAACTTAAGATATGATTTTTGAAGCTATGATCTGGGGTGGCCAACCTGTGGCTCGTGAGCCGCATGTGGCTCTTTTCCTTTCATTGTGCGGCTCTTCCATCCATTCATAAAAAAAATACAGATATTTTTATGAGTAGTGGTGTGCTGATCAATCTAAAATATCTATGTGTTGATGCCAATGTTAAGATCACTATTGATCTATACTTGGTGATGAGATTGATACTTAAGTTTCGGTTTCTCTTCTGTACATGTGCTCCTCTCAATTGCTCATGTGCTCATAGCTATCTAGATAGATAGATGGAAATGCTTCTACTTACTTTTTATTTTATGTCATTTCGTTTATGTGTGTGTAAGACAATGTGTGTGATGCGGCTCTTTGTAGTACCATGGTAATTTGTGCGGCTCTGGGTCTCTGACTGGTTGGCCACCCCTGATCTGGACAGTAAAGCTTGACATGAGCTGCACAAGAGTATGAAACTCTTAGAGAGGTCTCAGCGCACATACATCAGGATTGCAATCAAGTTCCCCCTTTTCTGTCAAAACACCACTCAACAGATCAATATTTTTTTTCTTCTCTGAAACAGCAGAGTTCAATAAAATATGCACACCTGCTCTTTAAAAGGGAGTTTCAGCCAAGCCATCTCATTGCTCCAGCCATGCTGTTAACTCCCATAAAGCATCGCTAGCAGCACAGCCACTGAAGCTGCCAGCTGGCACCAAATCTTTCATTACAAGAAGTGGATTCTTGCTGATTGTGGAGGGTGTTCTGTCGCTGGGCCGGCAGAGGTGTTTCAGTTCAAAACAGAAAGATAGAAAAGTTCTCATTCTGTTTCTTTTCTTTTCTTTCATTTCACCAGGTGCAAGATCGAATGAAAAGACAGACACGCACAGAAACAAGTCAAAAGAGAAGAAGTCAGGTGAAGAAGATAAAGAGGAGAAAGAAAAGAGATCAATGTTTTTCTCACATAAACAAGAGCAAAAACACCAGGAAGGAGAGGACAAAGAGGAGGCAAAGAGAGAAGGCCTGCAGAGAGTAAAGCAGTGGACCAAGAGAGGCAAGGCCATGGCAGTGAGGAAGAAAGCAGTGGAAAAAGAGCTAACAAGTGAACCAGAAGTGCCACATCATTCAAAGGAGATGTCAGAGGAGGTGGAGGAGAAGAAAAAAAGAAACACACAGAGGAGTCTGGAGGAAAAAGAGCTGCAGATGATTGCCAGAAGTGGACCCGTGGGGAGTCGGGGGTTAGAGGAAGAGGGGAGCGCCAGCCGAAAGTCAGAGGTGAGCCCTCAAACTATCTATCATACCCCAATTGTCTAGAATTACACTTTTTAAACTTTGGCTTAATTTTTTTCTTGTTATTTTACGTAAGTGAGGAGACTATGTGAGGGGCTGCAGTGTGACAGCTCAGAATAAAGAATAGAGGAGGATAATGGGCCAGCACAACTTATGCTTCCCCAAAAAACACAGCAAGTAACCACACACTACCCCAAAGAGGCAGATGTAGCGTTATGGTTTGAAGATAAAGTTCACAAAGAGGTTCAGTGAACTTTTTTTTCTTCTATCTTATGACCAGCAGGGGGCGACTGCACTGGTCCAAACCACTCTAAACAGAGAGGAAGTTTATCATATCTATCTTCTCAGCTGATTCAAGAGTCTATTTTTGATGAAAATGATAATAAAGCTGGGTGAAACTGAGAGATAGATTTCTACCAACTAGTCTAAAGGTAAAAAAAGATACACAGAAAACAGTCTAAACAAGCACAATTGATCAAAAAAGGCTAAACACAGGATGATATGATTTGTTTGCTCAAGTTAGCAGAGCTAGCACTACTCATCCTGCGCTGGTTAACATCCATGTGTCTGTCCTGGTTATACAATGCTCTTGTCTGGTGGTTATATGCTAGTTTAACCAGACACAGCACAACTTTATCTACAAAGTCTAGGTTAAACTGCTGCCAAACAGCAACAAGCTACAAGATAACATCTGGGCTTGTTTACATCCAGGTTATAGAGCATTACAGAGAGTTACACCCTTAGCTAGTTCCTGTTATATGTGGCTACAGCTGAGACACATCATGGCCCTACACTAATAAAAATGATTAATACTTGACTAGAAATTTTGGTGAGGTTGAGAGGGTTTCTTTATGTATTCGACAAAACACCCCTCATTTGTTTAGGCTAAAGTTACATATGCAGAGAAATATACTGTATCTATGTGTAAATACCCTTTCGTCAAGATGTGGTCAAACCAAACAGGTGACATCCTGGTGGCAAGTGTTTTTCTTTGCATGAAGGAAACACATGACTTGCTTGTTACTGTGATCTAAAACTGAAAGAAGCAGGTAGCCTTTTGATCTTTCCAACAAACAAAAAACGATGTGGCAGGATTGGTCCTAAAGCTAGACTCCCATTGAGATGCAAAATGTAGCAGCTGCTGCTTGGCAACATGTTCAAAGGCAACCACTTGAACATTGATAGGCTGAATGGCCACACACTGTTTCATATGTGTTCTGACAGTGAGGCTAAAAGAGGTGATTCTGGCCTTAATGAGTCCTGCTAATGGTCCTAACACCCAGGCATGGAGGCTGAGTATATCCAGAGCTGCTGTGTGGACAGAATTTGCACATACTGCTCTCTTCGTAACTTTTTCCCTCTTCCCATCCTCTCATCCTATCTGCAGGATCCAGAGATTGAAAGCTTGGCAGCCATTGAGTCAGAGCTTGAAAACGTTGCCCAGAAACTCCACGAGATGCGGCGAGGCTGATAGTGAGAGAGAGAGAGATGGGAGTAAAAGTTGACACTGCAGCCTCCTCTTCCTCTTCGCCCTCCTCCGCTTTACCAGCTGCCTGGTTTCCTCAGATAGAGCGTGTGAATATGTGACAAGATTTTATCTTTTGCTATTTCTCTGGAAGATGCCCTCTGGCACCAAACTGCTGCGGCCTCCCTCGTGACATCCTGTCCTTTACATATATTAGTAAACAGTAGAGGTACATTGCACCTAGACAAGCATACTGAAAACAAAGAAACACCCGACTTGTTTGCTGTCTGCAAATAAAATATTTAGAAGACATAGCAGGGGTCCTGACGGAGAAATATTCCTGTCGGTGAAGGTTGACAGCTTTCCTCTTCTCTCTGACAATCATCTGTCTCTCTCTGTCTTTACAAGAAGTGTCTGCCTGCTTTTCAGATAGATTTAACTCTACACATTGATTTGTGTAAAAGGTTGAGCTAGATCCAGGTAAACACAGCAGAAAGGTGAGGTTGTACAATAGCAGCATGTATTCATGTACAAAGACTTTCTGCCAGGCTTCCTTCAGAGACGCTAGCTTAGTGTAGATACAGCTAACTCAAATCAAGCAAAGGCAATAAATGAACATTTTTAGCAGATTGAAAACTGGATTCTGATCTTAACCTGTAATTAATTTATGTAAGAAAACCAATAAATTAAATTGAGTTTAACTTGAAATCTCTGCTTCTGTTTCTCTGATCATAAATTCACATGAATCCACAGATAAGAGCAAACCTGCTTTTACAACCATGAAGGTGACAGATGAGATTTTTTCATTTATTTTGTTTAGAAATGTACCACAAAGCACCAAATTAAATGACTGTAAAATTAGATTAAAAATTATTAAAGGTCCCATATTCTGCTCCTTTTCTGCAGTGTAATATGGATCATTGATGTCTTCATGAAATGGTAGTAACATGTTTTGGTCCAAAAAGCCAATAAATAAAGCACAGCAGCATTGTTTCCAGGCTCTCATAGTCCCTCTGTTCAGAACGCTCTGATTTAGTGGGCGTGACCTTCATATGTAAATGAGCCACGGCTGATACCGCCCCGCTCTTCCGCGTCACTGAGAGCGGCGCCACGAGCTCCGAGTGCACAATGTTTAGAAAACAGCCAAGCTCGTTTGCCGTAACATTACAGGCTAAAACAACAGGCCAACCGCAGCTACAGTTAGCATCCTGAAGCTAACACAGAGACAGGGGGGACACTGAGGAAAAGCTCTTACATCTGCTCCACAGCACACAGCATTTAAAATACTCACATTTCCAGGGTTTGTTGGCAGATGGTTGGTAATGCGCCTGGATTCAGGACCAGTCTATTCACTAGCCCTCTGTTGTACTGTCCAAAGTTGGAAAAGCAGTCGGCCGTGAAGTGACGAGCACACACATGCAGAGTTTTACTGAGTGTAGCTGGCACATTTCCTTAATTAATGAACTCTCGCCACTTAGTCTTGTCTTCTTCTGAGATGGGAAGCTTGTGCATGAAACTATGTGGCTGTTTACAGCTAAAAACAGAGCAGTGATGGCTCTTCAACTTTGGCATTCTCCTCCCCACTGCGGGGACAGTAGTGGGCTGGGAGGAGGTTGGGGGGTATCTGCTCCAATGGACCAATCAGGTCAGACTTGCTCCTGATTGGTCAAAAAAGGGAATCGCTGATGTCGGCAAATCCCCCAAATCCAAACAACTCGTTTTAGGTCATGATTTTACCTTCAGAATCACTACTAAGTACAGGTTTTGTCATTGAATATCACATTTTGAGGGCTGGGAGGAAAGCCAAAGACCCACAAATTTCACCAAAAGACTTAATAAAGTTATTTTTGCACAATATGGGACCTTTAACATGTTTTTACATTCATTCAGTGCTTCCACTGTACTGGTATCCACAGTCCACTGTAAATCTGTCTGTTAGGAGACATCGATTATCACCGTAGTTACAGTTTGCACTCGTTGGTGTCTGTGGGCGAAGAAGCTGAAAACATGAATCATCACTCTGACACACAAGCTGTTTTTTCATTTCCAAGACAGTCACACTTTAACCTTTAGTTCTGGCATCAGAAATACATTGTTCTTTGGTTGTTACTACAAAGCGGAGCCAGCTGAGTGAGAATTTTTACAGTTTTTCTATAAAATCTGTGAATGCTCTGCAACAGAAGTGCGAAGCAGAGAAAGAATTGCTCTGCTGTCTCTGGCAGAATGTAGGTACGGATAAATTATGTAAAGGTCTCTGTATGTTTTTCATTCAGCATCAATATACGCAAAGGCAGACTTGGAAAGCTTGAATACACATTGTAATTTTAATGAAGTCGCTCCCTGCATGAGCTTAGCATAGTTTAAAAATCATGTGAATGTGAAGGGAATGTTTGGGTGACAACCCAAAAATGTGCAAAGGGACAAGATAAAAAATACCCTCAGGTTTGACTTTTTTATTTTGTAGACAAAGGAGACAAGGAGCAAGGAATGTTTCATTAAATGGTTTCTGCCTAATGCTTTAATGACTGAACAAACCAATTCACCAAAGATTTCTGGTTTATAAAGTGGTGAAACGCTGCTGCAATTCGCAGTAACACAAGCCTCAGTTTAGTGTCAGTCAGAGCTTGTCATTATCTTCCATCTTAAACAGAAAACTGTGAAAGCTGTCTGTCATTTTGACAGATTACAGTAATGAGGACAATCAGCGACTCATTCAGCGATTGTGCTGTGGTAACAGTGCTGTCAATATGCGGGAAAACTCCAGCTTTCTGTCTTTCTTTCTCTAGCTGAGACTTTAGGAGAGAGGATGGAAAGGAACCAAAGACGCACCTGTCAGACAGGTAACACTGTTACCTATATGTTATGAAGTTAATGGCAAAACTTTGCAGTAAATTAAAATCAGTTCAAACGACAGAAGTTTATTACACCTAAACGAGAGTTCCTGAGGGTTGTTGGCCCTGTACAAATGTGTTGTTCTTTAACTGCAGACTTCTTCAGTCTAAAGCTTTTCTGTCTCAGACCCTCAGTGCTGGTATTGATCTGATGTTTGCTCAAATTAGAGCTCATGCAGACATGTTATGACCAAGCTGCAACCTGCAGAGTGAGTGTCTGTATGGGGCTGACACCAGAAACATTATACATTAATTAATAAGGTAGATTTCACAGCATGACTAAAGATATTTAAAGCCTGGATCAGATTAGTAAAGAGGTTTTCATCTGAATTGCTTATTTCTTTCATAGATCACATTGTATGGGGGATACATTATTATTATTATTATTATTATTATTATTATTATTATTATTATTATTATTATTATTATTATTGCTTATTTCTTCAGTATTCCTTAACTCTGCCTCTTCACCTCACATATGGTTAACCCGAGAGCTCATTGTAAGCACTAACAAAATCCACTCTTCTCATACTAAGATTCAATACATTGACAAAAGATGCTAATAGAGAATAAAATCAGTCATCTGACTCTGGAGTCTCTTATTTATTTGTTTATTTTTATTTGTTTATTTATTTATTTATTTACACAATAGTCCTGTGGCTATCGAGAAGACAAAACAAGCTAAAGGTTTTAAAAAAATATGACAGCTCTGTGAAAAGGCCACCAGATGGCAGCATTGAGACAAACTGAGTCTTCCAAAGGTGAGAGGAGTTGGGAAGAGTGCACCTTGGTGACATTAGGACAGTTTTGTTTCCTTCTTTTAATCCCTGACTTGTTACAATCCTTGTTTTGAGTCCTCTGAAAAGTAGAGCCAAACCAGCAGAAATGCTTTTCATTGATAACCTTATTTAACAGGTTCATTTTCAGACAATATGATGGAGGTTTTTCTGTGGGTGTGATGACTAACACTCATTAACAAAATTATAAGATGTGTGTTATGAATCTTATAAAAGTGAAAGAACAAGAAGTAAAAAGGGTCATTACACTAATACTCCCGCTGATACCCTGTTTTATCTTCCTCATCCCCAGATCTGATGTAACGACTAAATGGGGTTATTTAACTGTCCCCTGGCTCCTGACGCAGTGATATTTGAGATATCTGAGATAATGATTAACAGACGCCCGCCCTGTTTGAAATGTCAGCATGAATGAATTATGATCCAGTGAAGCAGATAACAACATGTAATTTCTGTTTACCTCTGCTTCCAAGTGTGAGTGAATAGATCTTTTATTGTAGCTCTTTGCAGGTAGATGCTAAAGTGAAATTATTTAGATTTATTTTTAGGCATAAAGACAAGTGAGTCAAACAGGTTTGTATAAAAAAATATAACATTTATTTCCAGCTACAAAGTGAAACATGTAACATTTTTGTCACACTTCTCAATAAAATAGTAAAAAATACTGTCAACAAAAAAATACACTATTGATACACTTCGAAGCACAGAACAATTTGGCTTTAAATTAACTTAAACTGTACAAATATATACAAAATGTACACATCAACAATAAAAGGAATGAAATAATTCTTCCAGTCTTTTCTTCTATTTTTGTACAAAATAGATATTTTGTTCTTATTGACACTCTGTTTCTTCCTCCTGACCTGAATCAGTAAAAGTCAACATGTCTGTCTTTTTTTTTTTGCTTTTTTTTTCTCAGTGCAGTGGCAACGCCCACCGTGTTCAAATCTAACCCTAAACTCAGCACGCTGCATGCTTTCTCATCCACATGCTGGGCGGAAACTCTGACCTTTCCTCCACTCTGTGAGCGGAGACAAGGCTGACATTCAGGCCTGTGCTAACACACACACACACAAACACACACACACACACATACAAGGACACATTCAGACCTGTTTGGACAGGGGAACACTGGCCTGCTTTGGTCTGCATGCTCCGTCTACAGCTGCTTAGAGTTTGCAGGTCTGGTCTAGGCTCGGTGGAAGGGAGGAGGGAGTTATTAAACACCTCATTTAGAGAGGGGGTCATAGTTAAGATAAGGCAAATGAATACGGTGAAAGGATGGGTCTGTAAGAGGGGAATTCAAGGGAATGGGCAGAAACCTGGCAGTAGGTTTGTCAAAAATACAAGTTATAGTGCAGGAATCTCTTGGAGCTGCTATGCAACCCTCTGTCTGAGTCTATGCGGCTGATGTCAGCCATACCAAACACAGACACTTACACAAGTGTCTCGACTACTTTTACAATGAAAACATGACAAAATAGAATATTACACATAGATACTGAGCTGCAAAATGAGATGGAGTTCTGTTTGTTTTTCAAGTCATAAGCTGCGATCATCCGTCAGTGGCTTTCTATGCCATGTCTCCCATCATCTTCTTGTAGTACATGGACTCGAAGATGTCGTTCTCCCCTGGGCAGTTGTGGTGGCAGGCGCATGACTTGATGAACATCATGTGCTTCTTCATCACCTGTCCGTCAGGGCACTTGAACTCCATGGGCAGGGTGGTGGTTCTGTGCGGCGTGCAGCAGCGACCGTCCAGGCAAACGCCGCAGAACTTTGGCCTGTAGGACTTTGTGGTGGTGCAGCCGGAGATCTCAAACTTCATGGGCTTGGAGAGTCTTGGTGTGCGGATACACTTCTTTCCTTTCTGCAGGAGGAGGATAAAAAAGAAAGGGGTTTTATTAAACATCCTGCTCATTGCTCAATGTTATGACTTCTTGGAAACTCTTCATTTTGACAAACACTCACCCTGATGCTCTGCTCCAGCTGTGACTCGCATGGTCGCACCATACACAACCGGGTCTGTTTCTCCAGGCGACATTCACGGTTATCGTTGGTGACCCTGGTGGAGATCCCAAGGCCACAAGTCTTTGAGCAAGCGCTCCATTCAGTCGTCTGAACCAGGCAGTTCTCCCTCATCATGGAGGGGTCTGGGCCATAGGTCTCCTCCTCTCTGTAGGCTGTAAACACAGCAGCAAACACTCGGTTAAAGAGACCCTTCTTCATGTCTCATTTCAAAAACTTTACTGATGCAGAAAAGGAGACTAACTTACCGGCCAAAGCAGAGCCCATGAAGCTGTGTCTGTAGGGGGAATCACACTCCCACTCCTCACAGCACTTCCCTGGCACCTTCACCCGTTTTGGCATAGGGCAGTCGGGGCTAGGCAGACGGATGTCCATGGAGCAAAGAGGGACACAGCCCACGGCTCCGTCTAAGCAGGTACACTGGTACTTGCAGCTGCTCTGGAAGGACTCTCCACTCTTGTACACCATTCCCCCGAACACACAGGTGGCTCCATCTCGAGCTTTTGGGAAAAACAACAGAAGGAAGTTATTATTGGTTGGGAAATTAGCGTTCCAGTCAGACTTCTGTCATAACTAATAGTGTATGTGTGTGTGTGTGTTTCCAGTGTCTCACCTGTACACACGCCAATGCGCCTGTTAATGGGGGCTCCGAAGTCACAGTAGAGACCTTTGTGTGGGTCACAGACGTCTTTCTCCGTGCACAGCTCCCCCATCTGTTTGGCGCACACCCTGCAGCAGCCGCAGCCGTCCAGCACCAGGCTCACACCTGGGGGGCACTGAGGGGGAGTGGAGGGGCACGAGCACTGGCTGCTACACTCCTGACCTGCAGCCTGAACACAGGACGAGACACGGGTGCATGCTCAGTCAGATATCATCTACACATCATCCCTACAAACTGTGTTAACTTCCACCACAAGAGAACATGTTGTCCCCAAAGCTTGTGTCACAGCTTCAGAGTTTAAAACAAAAACAACAGCAGAATGACATCAAGTGAGGTTTTGACTTACCATGTGTGAAAGCATGATGCACAGGAGAGGCAGCAAAATCATTTTTGTCATCCCAGCAGACATCTTTTCTTCTCTGGAGGTTTAAAGTCTAGTTTTCCTTAAGTCTGGTAGAGAAAGTCTTCCGTTAGTCTCAGGTTCTGAGCTTGAGAAACCTTTTCTGATCAAGTTGATCTCTTGTCTGGTTCGTATAGTAGCGTTTCTCCGCTGCTCTGGTCACAGTCTGTCCCGTTTCTTTTCTTTCTTGGTGAAAGCTAGAGTTTAGCTTCGGTAGAAGAGCTGATCTGAGTTCTGACTGCACAGCCCAGCTCCCTTTATACTCGCTGGCCCTCGGAGGACGTCACTGGGGGCTGAATGGAGAGCCGGCCCTGGACAAACATGGACATACTTGGCATTCTTTCCTCGCTTCCTGACCCCCACTCCAGACATCCCACATTCCTGCTGTCTGAAGGCAAGGCTCTGCTGCTCGGGCCAAACAACACCGTCTCTCTCAGAGCAGCTTTCATCTGGAAGGGGAGGTTAAGTCTGGTTAGAGGCCTGGGACCCCACACTGGGAATTCCTGAAGACTGACTTCACAAACAGACCGGCAGCACCTATAAATATTATTTTTAAAAAAAAGAAAGAGCGAAAGACAAGGGAGGAACAGATCAAAAAGCTTCCTATAAAAGAGGAAGAAAGATTAAAGAACAGCAGGTAGAGGCTCATGAAAAGCATTAATGTGCAGCGATTAAATAAACCAATTGATGTGTAAGGAGTTGTTAAGACTTTAAGCCCACAACAGCATTCCTCAGCTTTAGTTCAAAGGCCCTCAGACAGCCTATACTTAAGTAAATTAGAATCACGTCGTAAAAAAAAAAAAAAAAAAAAGGAAATTCATTTGAGTCATTAACTCAAGCTGATTATCTATCAAGTCCCTGCACACAGACTTGGCAGCTGCTGCAATCTTGTGCTTGTGTGGTTACATCGAGGATACTGTAACAGCATTTTTGTTCCCTGACATCAGTGGCTGAAGTGCAGCTCTAAGCATTCTCAATGAAAACACAAGATAAGGACATTATGATCTCTTATGTATGAAAATAGAAATTTGATCACATTCCTTTTCCCTATTACTATTTAACCAGGGTTCCTCCAGCTTAAGGCAAGTTAAATTTAAGACTTTTTAAGACTTTTTTAATGATGTTGGGAATCAAATTTAAAAACAAGTCGACAATGAACCTCAATTGAAACAAACAAAACTAACAAACAAAAACACCACATGAATTACCTGGGTTAGAGTCAATTTTAACCCAATGTTTATTTTACATAAAAAAAAACACTTTTGACCTTTTTTTAACCCAATTTTTACAACTTTACAACCTATTTTGCCCCCATTCATCTTTTTTGGACACCTTCACAACCATTTTTGGAATTTTTACATGGTTTTTGAAAATTAATTTCAAATTTAATTCTCAATTTTGCTGCCATAATCAATTTTCCAAAGCCACTTTTGGATTTTTTTTTGCCAATTTTTGCTTATTTTTTTCTCTCTCCAGGCACCCTAGGTAGAACCAAGACATGCGTCTGCTTTAAAAGTTTCTGGTGCAACCACATCACCGTTTTGTTAGTTCTGCTATTGCAATTACTCGATGTTGCCACGAAAGTAAATGAGGAAATTATTTAGAAAAACAGATAAATGTTACTTGATATATTTTTTTACTTCAGACAAACATAAATCTTACCAATGTGTTCAAATTTTTAAGACTTTTGAAATTTGGATTCAAGACTTTTTAATGCCAGTTCAGGCCTTATTTTTTTTAGAATTATGAATTCAATGCCTTTTAAGACTTTTCAAGGATCCGCTGGAACCCTGTTAACTATACTTGTGAAAGTCTGGATTATTGTCTCTGATGCTTTTCCTTTGTGACTTCCAGTTTTGACACCGCATGCAGACTCCTTTGAAACAGGAGCAATAGATTAAAAAAAAAAAGTTGTTGGTGATGCGATGCCAAACTTCATTTTCAGCCACAGGTTTGTGGTGAGTCACACACTCTCAAATAGAGCTCTGCCATTTTTTTTGTGATGCAGCTGCCCGCTGACTTCTGGTGCACCTGTATGCTTAGCTCATGGTTGGTACTTCAAACGCAAAGTACTTCAGGGATATTTTGCTCTGTGAAGCTGCTGCTGCTGACTTAGTTCGTTGAGTCAAAAGAGACAAAATACCATATGATTAAAAATAAGAAAAAAAAAGTTGCCATTTTGGATCACATTCCCATTAGGATTAATAAACCAATGCTGACAGCCTAAAAAAAATTTTCTTAAGCCTTAAATTATACAAAACCAATGTTTTAAAGTAATTTTGGGGGCTTTTATGCCCTTAATAAGAGTTGACAGGGCAGTGGATAGAGCAGAAAACAGGGCAAGAGCAGGAAGTGACACGTGGGAAAGAGGCCACAGGCTGGATTTTGAACCTGGGTCGTCCCACCTGTGAAGGGCGACCCCATAGACCAGGGATCTCAAACCCATGCCACGGAGGGCCAAGAGGCTGCAGGTTTTCTTTCCAACCGAAAACTCCACCAGCCGATTTCACTGATTACCTCACCTTCAAGCAGAGAGCAGGGACTATCAGTGAAATCAACTGGTGAAGTTTTTGGTAGGAAAGAAAACCTCTTGGCCCTCCATAGCACGAGTTTGAGATCCCTGCCATAGACTGTTTAATTAATGGATGTTGTCTCCCGGCGTCACCGGTCTGTTTCTGAAACAATTTTTGAAGCAGATCAGCCATATTGGCGGTAGCAAGAGCTATGTGTACAGCTACAGGGTGCTCATCAGTCACGTGACCTCAGCTGTGCTTCTGATTGGGTGAGCTTGGTGTGTATGTGACTTCTGGTAGTTTTGGAGCCAGCTTCAAGTGGACACTGGAGGAACAGCAGATTTCAGCACTTCTGCACTGTCTCATTTTCTTAGACCAGAGGTTGCCGCTTGGGGACCACTAGGCAGTCTGTGTTCCAAAGACTCACTTTTAACACCAAATTTTAAACTAAAAAGCAGTTTTAGGCAGGGTTACTAATATTCATAAGTCTTAACTCTTGAAATTCCTGTTGAAATATTTCAGTTGATCATACAAAAAATAACTTGTCACTCCTTTACTGTTGTTATCTGCCAATGATTCAAAATACATAAATCCTCCGATTATTTCATCGCAGATGTTAGCCGAGCAGCTTTAGATTGACAGCTTCATGGTTCTTAGGTATTTGTTTTTCTTGCAGAATTTAGTATATTTTTAGGCTTTGCCATGGTAATTTGGCCAATAGGCTTGTTTTTTTTCCAGCTGTTGTCATACATAATAACAGTTTTAAAAAGACTAGTGAGTAATATTGTTTTTGGTAACAGGCCCATTAAAGCATCACTTTCTGAAGTGAGGTAGGGAATAGTAAACAATTACTGTCCCTGAGCAAATAAACTCAGCTTCTTTCCATCTCTACAAACCTGGCCTGACCAGACTAACTTTCTTGAAAAAAAAAAAGTTCTAGCACTAAATCATCAAATAGTACCCACTTAAAGGAGATTTCTGTAGCTGTTGCAAGGTCATGTGACCTGTATATCAGTCAAACTTACAGATTTAGCATACACTTAAGAATATCTTAGAGTAAAAATGATTTGTCTTTCATTTTGTAAGATGATCTGGATGGTCTGTTTCCTGTGCTGACTGTGCTGAAACTCAAGCCAAGGTATGCAGGTGAGGGATTACGTAGACAAAGACACAAAGTGGCTGTTTGTTGATTTGAGCGCAAGGAAAACAAAGGCAGGAGGTTTTATTTCACAGCAGTCAGGCACTATTTTCACTCCATCAGGCCTTACTCAGAGCAAACTATGACTAAAAATCCTGACTCAACTAGTGAAAGTGCAGCCCAGCCCATGAAGGCATGATGGGAACAAAGGCTACATGTTCTCTGGCTTCTCACCTGAATAATGAGGTTTAGTCTATGACAAACTTAAAAAGGCCAGGTGTGCCCCGTCCGCGGCTGGGCTTATTTTACGACATCAAACCCAAGAGTGGAGGATCGCAGGAAAGGGGCTAGACGGAGGTTTGTGTATATTGTGAATAAAAACGGGGGGATCACACACCAGGCTAGACTCTTATGAAAGGCGTCCCTACTCCTTCTCCAGCCAGCGAATCGGAAATGAAAAACTCCCAGAGAAACCTAGAGCTGGAGGAATGTGAGGGAGATGCCAGCAGACAGGGCTCTTACTACAGAGGAAGCTGTGCCATATAAGGGCGTCTGCTCTTTCCCTAATATGGATATTTTCTCTGTGTGTGCTGGCTCAGTACAGTAGGGACTCCTGTTAGACCGTCTGAGGAAGGCAAAACAGTCAAGAGTGAAAGTTTGGTGCGTGTGTGTGTGCATGTGCGTGCGTGTGTGTGTGTATGGTTTTCATGGTTTTCTGTCTCTCAAAACAAACCAGAGAGAAGTTTAATCTGTACGTGAGTGTGTCAGACACTACAGCCTCTGGGCTCAAACTTCACCTCTGATATCTAAAGGAAACAGCTTGATAGAGGAACGTGCTCTGGCCACGCTGCAAAACAAAACTCAAACTGGGCTGACAGCTTTATCTAACATGCAGTCAGGTTGTTTATTGAGCCAATTTATCTCACATTTTTAAGCAATTACTGGAATAATTCATGTAAAATCATTGAAAATAAGGTTCATTTTCACAGAGAATTTATCTCATGTTAACACCATTGAAAGACCTCAGTATTGGTCTTTTTATAATAAGAAGGCATTAAATCTTACCAGGTAAGTAAAAGTGCATCTGTGAGTTAAAATATGAAATATAAGTGTATGGGTCAGAAAACAATCTGGATATTATTCTTCATACCATTTTAATGTAAACAAACAGCTTGTTTGGTTGTTTACTGGTGTTGTGTTATTATTAGCTGTTATTTTCCTGGCTGTTGTTATGGCTCGGGTTGTTTTTGCTGTCAGACTGAACGTTCATTGAACTCATTCTATGAGCCTCATGGTTTCCTGTGTTAAATATCAGGAGCCTGACGGGCCACGTGCTCACTGTTCTGCAGATCTGAACGCTTGAAGCCAAAGGAAACATATGGCTCTGTGTGTGGTAGGCCCAGATATGTTAAGGCTAAGTTTAGACAGAGATATTTGTCTAAGAGAGAAGCCATGGGTTCAGATCAGTAATGGGACTGTGGTGGTGATACAGTGTCAGGGGAGTCTGTTCAGCTTTGTGCTCGTTGGCAGCAGTTTTGTAAAACATACTTGCCTGCAAGCTGTCTGTGTTTCACACGCTGGGGAAATCGTTCTTTGAGCAAGACAATGCAAGCAGTGCAGAAGTCTGGGTACGATGGTTGTGACAGGATTCAGATAAAAAAAAACATATTTAATAAATAAATCATAAATATGGAGCAGAGGAAACAAACTCAACACAGGAAGTGAATAATGCCAGCATTTCACTGCTGCCTGATCACTGTTAGCAAAGAATAGCTTATAGCTTATAGCTTATAGCTTGACCTTGATGACAATCCCAACCAGTACACAAAAGATTAACTTTGTTTTGTTATTTAGGTTATTTTAAGGAAGCTTGGCTCAGACATACCAACATTTTGTTATACCGTTATTATGGACCAAACACAGGTTTAAGAATCTCAGAGTCAACTAAACTTTTTCACAGATTTATTGATATTTTGTGGATTTTACATTGGTACCCCATCCCAGTTCTCCTGCATTCCCTGTAGGCAACTTACAAGTACCCAAGCCTATAATAACATCTTGAAACTGTCAAAGTTCTTTCACTTTAGGATTGGCCAAATATAAAACTGTTTACCATTTATAACATTGTTAATCACCAATCACATTATCACAGCTAGGGGGCCGTCACACTGGCAAACCGAACTGTACCTAAACACGATTCAACCCATGGGCCAGTGTGACTGCAAATGTCCCGTGCTTGGGTATGATTGACTTCTCTGCTTTGGCATGCTTTGGAGAGGTGGGCTTCATCGCTGTTCACTTCATGCATGAGCACAAGCACATGGACATGAGGTATGATCGGTGCGACCGCTCCTCTAGACAACCATTTAAAACAATAGCGGGCGGTGTTGGATCACAACAATGTATCACTAGCCAAAAAAGTCCCTTAAGTTGTTGCAGTGTTCTCTGTGTCTCATTGAGCTGACTGATGACTTTTTAATCCATGGCATAGGCCGGCTATGCGTGTGCCCCAAGTCTGGTTCATATTGGGGTAGTGTGACCGCAGGCTGTACTCTCTGGCGGGGGCAATTGTGCTTGAGTATGGTACGGTTCAAATGGCCAGTGTGACCGCAGCCTTAATTTGGTGTTATGACAGCTTTTGAGCTTTACACCTTGAAGCTTGGTGGATTTTGTCTGCTTATCCACGTAAAAATTGTGAACTGTTGTGCTACTACATTTGCTCATGTACTTTTTGGGTGTTTTACTTCTCTTACTCATATCTTCCTCTTGTGTCTGAAAACTTCCTGAACCGATTTGATCTTGGTCTTTGGATTTGTTGCCAGCCTCATGGGCTGATTTCACAGAATTTATGGGGAGCTTTTGGTTTTTGCTTATTTCTACTCAAGTGATTAGTAGTACCCCAGCTGCAGTTGTGGTAAGCCTTTGGACCCGCTCCCCTGTGTTTCTGTGTCCCTGCTGGAACCAGACATGGTACTATGAAGCGCACACGGCAAAGTCATTAGCAAAGTGGCCTATTTTCCCATCCAACAGACACAAGCAACAGTTTTGTTTTTATTTTTTGGTCTTCACAACCTCCTGAGGAAAACTTCTGGCTCTTTAGCTCATTAGTGTACTGAAATCATGTGCCAGCTAAAGCAGCACTGAAGTTTCAGTCTGTTTCCAGGCTTTTATCTCTTAAATCTGCTGCTGGCTTCAGTAAAAAAAGGATTCTGTGAGAATCAACAAAACAGAAAAGAAAAGTGACCATGATTATTCAGGATCTAATGTGATGATGATGTAAATTCTTTATAAAGACTAGATCAATTTCAGACATGGTTTGTAAGTAGTCACATCTGTGCGACAAAAAACTTGTTCGTAGATGTGTTACATCAAAACAAGTTTTAATACTTTGAATAATGTAGAAAACATTAACAGCTTCTGTGAGGAATCTTTGATGGGTTATCAAACAGACTGAAAAAAAGCAGCGTGGTTACTTTATGATAAACTATAAAACAACAGGTAAATCAAAATGTCTTAACACTTTTCCATATAAGAAACAATCCTCTGCTTTTCTACTCTTTCAGAGCAAAAGATGCTGATTTAGGGATGATCCGAATTTAGCAATGAAGTCATACTGACTTAGAGTCACATGACCTGTAGTTATTCCAGGTCAAGGCCTGGTTTCTATCCTGGTACAAACTGACGCACATTGCAGCCTGCCATTTATAGCCTCATTACTTCACTGCTGCTTTCATTGCTACTGTGTGACATCACAAGGCAGCAGAGCTCTGTCAGCTGGGACGTGTCCAACTTTAGGATCTGTGGGGATGACAGGCTCAGTGTCTCACTGAGCCACATTTTTATGTGCCCACATCAGCCTCTGGTGACAACACTGTCCTCATTTAGTCCCATATCCTGCTGTGGAAAGTGGAATTTATTTCCAGTTTTCATCGACGCTTTGAGCGTGAGCAGTTCCATCACATCAGGGGGGAAGACGTTATACCTGCTGGTGACGTCACAGAGGAGGCCTCTGTGTCCTGAGGGACATGGTCAAGCTGTTTCCATGGTTCACACACTCACACTGCTCGTTTTCAGAGCAGCTACAGTCATACCTTCCCAGCACTTTTGAGCTAAACAGAAAGATAAACATCAAAAGTAAAAAAAGGCAAGTAGTCACACCAAACACTCTGTTTCTCCACTCCATCAGACCGTATTTTACAGTGGACAATTTTAGTGTTTGTTGAGTCTCTTAAAGCCTGTACTTCCCTGTACTTTCCAGTTCATGCCAATTTTAAATCATGTATGGAGTTCAGTGGAGACCTCTGGTATGGTATGACTTTTCTAATACATTAAGACATAATGTATATCAAAAATACCAGCCAAACAGTTAACCTCTTTCACCAATACATTCAGGTTTTTTCCTCACACCTGTGGATAATGTAGTTTGAAGTGGTGTAATCTATAACTAAATACACATGCATATATTTATTTGATGTATATGAAAAGGCAAACGAAGAGTATCTTTCTCAAACTGGCTCCGCTTTTGAAGCTTCACGTGTGTTATCTGCACTCAGCTGTCCATTAAAACTAAATTCCATTAGCGGTAGCTGGCAGGCTATTTGAGGAATGTTCCCTGGCTTCAGCCATCAAACCGACTCGCGTACACCACTGTGTAAACTGAACAAGAAACCACCATTCCAAAATGATTTTCCTGCCTGAATATTTTTGCTTCTTTGAACTTTGGGGCTGCCTGCAGAGCCACAATGAGGACAGAAAAGCTGAAAACAACATGGTTCCAAATACTGTCATCTGGTAATTTATTGACTTTCGAGTCATTTTAGATGATTCCCAACTTGTGCTATGGAAAAATAAGCACATATTTCTGTTTAGCAACGCACACAGCTAAGAAAAAAAAGGGATGGAAAATGAATGCAAGAATTGGGGCATAACTTAAGTTTGCAGTCTGAGATGAGTTTTTCATCAGCGAGGCAAACAGCCCAATAAAGACGTGCTGGGAAAGTCTGAGTGCAAAAACACTCGTAGGGGAATATTTTAAAGGCTTGGATGATGATCTTTGGACATTTAACAATCGAGATGGGACTTGTCAGTTACAGAGAGATGAAAGAGTTGGAAAGTGAGGGAAACTTTCTGAAGCCTGTCTGTGAGGAGACAAGCAGTGGAAACTAATAATGGATCTGGAGCCGGGAATGATTTGTCGAGATTTAACAATGGGGTTGGTGGGCAGATGAACTGTCAAGATGGAAACTGTGTCTATTTAAAGGCCAGAGTGGTGGAAAATGTTCAGACTGGAAACATGCATGAGACTGAATCTGATTCAGGCGCAGCCAGTACAAAATAGTTGGGTCTAGGATTACTCAGGGTAATGGGCGGAGGTGTAATATATGGACCATTTCATGCCAAAGGGGCATAGTTGGGGGGTGGATTGAATTTTTTGGTCAATCTTTCTCATAAATCATTTAGTTAGGTTCTTTTAGGGGAGTACAAATGCCAGTTTGTGTCAGAAATGGAGGAGCTTTGTCTTTCATGTGCCTTGGACAAAGTGTTTTTCTCTGGCTGGGGCTCACAGGTGGACGCCAGCACTGGATCCAGAGCATGGGAACATCAGTTCAGATACAACAGAGGGGAGACGGTTATGGGTGGTTGAGAGAGTGGAAAGCTGCTTTTTAAAACCTGTGTCTTGGAAAGTGTTTAGACTGGAGACACTGATGAGAATTTGGGCAGTCCCTCTTTCAACAAACAGCAGAAAACCTTCTCAGCTGTAGATTTACTGCCACACACATGGATCTGGAAGTCAGGTGGTCTCAACCTAAACACAGCTACATGCAGGTCCAGGATGACCTCTGTTCTGGTTTTGGTGACCTGTAAACTGGAGGTCGAGGAACTTTCTAATCTTAGTAACAAATTCTGATTTTTTTGACCCATTTATGGATTTCTGGTTCGAAAACAGATGGTTTAGGGTCATAGTGTCTCTGACCCTAATGATGGTCTGGTTTCTAAATATAGCCTGGATCCTACCACACACAGTGCCACAACCACAATAGGGGCATTTAACTGAAGCACACTGAGACTTATTCAGATAGTCAGCTTGTTGAGGGTCTGTTCTTTTGAGGAATTAGGCGAACATTTTGTTAAATATGCTTATTAGCTACTCATATGACTAAGCCAGGAAGTGATTAACACAGCTTATCATAAAGACTTTAAGGGAAACAGAAAGCCCACAACAATACTAAAGCTTGCTTAAGCCAGCAGTAGTAACTTCCTTGAGTCTTCCTGGAAGTGGACAAAAGAACTGTTGTTTATCTCTGAAAAAACACAGTATGTGCTTCCTAGTTTCTCATTTTTTGTTTCAAACAGATATGACAAAAAGCTAGCTGTCTTTCCTGTCCAGTCTTTATGTGGAGCCAGGTTATGCTCAAAAACCAATTTGGTAATATATCCCCATGCACTCCTCCAAATCATGCACCAATGTACATTATTCAATCAACACAGTTGCACATGCTTCGATGAAAGTTTAGCAATACACAATACATATCACTAAGAGACTACCCTGCTTTGAGGCCTGGCTCGCAGAATTCTCTAGCACCTTATATACGGCTGTTAGGGGATCCTCATGACACCTCAACACCTCTTCCTTTAAGTCACACAGTATAATTACACGAAAGGAAAACCAAAGCAATAATTTATTTAGAGTACTTCACAGATGATGTTTTTGTTATGTTTTGTATTTTGAATTTTATGTATGTATGTATGAACGTATGTATGTATGTATGTATGTATGTATGTATGTATGTATGTATGTATGTATGTATGTATGTATGTATGTATGTATGTATGTATGTATGCAGGGGCGGACTGGCCATCTGGGCGTTCTGGAGAAGTCCAGAACGGCTGGTGCTGCCGGGGGGCAATGTGTCCCGTTATTGTAGGCTGGGCAGAGTTTTGCCACTGTATGTATGAATGTTTGTATGTATGTATGAATCTCTTTTTGTTTATTGTTTGTCTGTAAAATGGGATGGGGGGGGTGTTACTCTTCTATGTCAGGTGTGACTAACCAGTCAGAGACCAAGAGCCACAAAAGTTACCATGGTACTACAAAGAGCCACATCACACACACACTTCCTCTCACACATAAACAAAAGGACATAAGATGAAAATCAAAAGATTTCCAAATTTTGAAGTGACATTTATTGTGTTTGTAAGTGTGTTTCAATTCATACTTGGAGCCGTGTCAAAGACAATTTTTTGTTTTTACTGCAGAAGAGACAAAGTTTCATCCATCAATCTATCTAGATTGCTATGAGCACATGTACAATGTAGAGAAAAGAAAATGAAACTTAAGTATCAATCTCATCACCCAAGTATTGATCAATACTGATAACAATATCAGTATATCAATAATTTAGATTGATTGGTACACCACTACTCACAACAATAATGAATGGATCAAAGAGCCACACACCGAAAGGCAAAGAGCTGCATGTGGCTCAAGAGCCGCAAGTTGGCCACCCCTGTTCTATGTTAACCTTTAGATTGTTCTATTCCCTTTTTAAAAAAAAAAAAAAAAGGGAAGCTATAAATAAACTATTAAAAAATTACATATCACCAACACCATATAACTAAGCCGAAAGGTGACAGTCCAGTCAAATCAAAGATGCATAGAAAAAAAACACATCACTGCAAAAGATAGGAAGCTGGATAAAATATGAAACACTGCAGCAAAACAACAACCCTCTGTCCACAAATAATGAGTCAAAATTCAGGTTAGCCCCTGGTAAAACTGGTTTTCCCTCAAAAGGCTCAGAAGATTAAAAAAAAAAATCTTTTTCTTCACATGAAAAGACTTTCAACCCTTTGGCCACTGTTACAGAAGAATAATTTGAATTGATGAAAAGTTATCGGCCTTTCTCATATCTTCCAGTTTTAGTAAAGATGACTGAAAAGCAGTTTTACATTGATTAAATAACCATCTGAAACTTTAAAACTGTTTCAATGTCTTCCACTCACGACCTAATTGCAGCACTGAAAACACTCTGGTTAAGGTGTTTGATGACAACCACTTTAACACTGACAGTAATAGAATTTCAGTCTTTTAATACTGGATCTCAGTGCTGCTTTCAACCTAGTCCACTACAATGTACCACTACACACAGTACTCAGCTGATTGAAACCCCACCTAAGGAGCAGAGACTACTTTGTGTCATCACCACATCTGAGCAGACAACAATCGGAGTCCCTCAAGGCTCCATTCCTGGGCCTCTTCTGTTTAACTTCTGTAAGTTTCAGCAGGCTCAGATTATAGAAAACAACAAAATGAGTTACATTACAAGGTCATATCCTTCCTGTACAAGCTCAGGGTAAATGCATTGAACAAATTAACAAGTGGATGCGTCGAAATTTCCTTCAGATAAACAAAGACAAAACTAATATAGTTTTTCTTGGAGCCAAGAAAGAAAGATTCAAAGACAGAAAGTTGGTTTCCCACCACAATGAATATCAAGGATTAAATGACTCAAGTTTCAACAGGATCTGGAAAAAAACTGGTCTGTGCATTTATTTTCCGACTTGATTATTCTTACAGCTTCTTTGCAGGTCTCACTTTAACATCCGTCAGACCGCTGCTCGGGTCCTTACTAAGACCAAGAAAGTGGATCAGTTCACTTTGGTTCTGACGTCTTCACAATGGCTCCCTGTTTATCAGATAAACATGTTTTAAAAAAACTGCCTCTGGTCTTTAAAGAGCTAAAGGGTTTCAGGTTAAAACACATTAGTGATCCTCTCATACAGTGCGCAGGTCACCTGGGACAATTCTGCTTTTTGTCCCCAGAGACAGAGCGAAACAAAGTCTCAGAAAGTGTCAAGTCTGCAGAAACATTATGTTCTTTTCAGGTTCCAGGTTGAAGACTCACGTGTTGAGAGCTGACTTTTATTAAATTATATTAAAACCTATTTTTATCAAACAACACTGCAATGTGCCTTTCATGCTTTTGTTTTAAAACTGTGTTGTTACAATTTTAGCATTCTGTTTTTGCTGTCTTATGGCTCATGTAGAGCCAACCCTGAACCAATGACAACATCAGAAGGGTCGGACCTGTGTAAGACCCAAAGAACTGGGCTATGGCTCAGCGTCCAAAGTCCTTGATTCAGATAAAAGTTAATTGTTCATTACATCAGGAAATCAAGAACCCAAAGTCTGGGGGAAGTGTCGACAAGCACACAAAATAATTTGCCTGAAATCAGGTGTTAAGTTTCCACAGTCAGTGATAGTTTCTGCTTCTGCTCATTATGTTTTCTGAAGTCCAGAGTTTATACGGCTGTTAACCAGGAGATTTTAGAGCACCTCATGCTTCTTTTCTCTTACAAGCTTTATGAAGATTATGAAGACTGGCTCAATTGCTATATTATGAGCTTGACTGGCCAGCAAACTTGCTGGACTTGAACTCCAAAGATGGTCAAGAGGAAGACACAGAAGAGCTGGAGGCCACTTTCAAAGCAACCTGGGTTTCCATCACACCTCAGCCCCAACCAAATTTTGAAGACACGAAAATGCACATACTTTCCCAAAAGGATATCATTTTGAAATCCATTTTTGTGGTCTTATGTCATAATCAAATTTCACGATATACTGAATTCTGCTCCAGACAAAGGATAACTCAACTAGATTAACACCAGTTTGAAATTACACAATCTAGATCTACACAACACACGACTGGTGTAACCATCTATCTACTCATGAAAAAACCCTCTTGTTGTTTTGTTTTGCAGATTGATCCTGTTTGAAGCTGGCACATCAAAAGAAGAGAATCTCTGAGGTTTCAGAATCAGCCAGTCTCTTTTATGTCAAAGAGTCTTTTATCATGTTGTTGAAACAAGGAATAAACCGCAGCATGTTTTTCTGGGTTGTTCATTTACCCACCTTATAATCCAGGGCCGTGTCACAACTTTTTTTCAATATTCAAGTTAGATTTGAAAGGAAAAAAAAGGGATCTGTCAGTGAAGTGTTTCATTATGACATGTTACTGTGCACCCAGACTTGGCCGTGACAGTAAATGCATATTCTGAAGCTTTCTGCGGGCACCGCTCCCCTGCAGGAATGTCAGCTTCCCCCTATTAGCCTGGCACACGACTGCATACCTTAGCTAATTAGCTTCCTGTAAAAGCCTTGAATAAAAACATCGGTTTTAATCACACGCTGCTGCTTTGTTTTATTCACTGCCAAGGTAAATGTTACCTCAAGCTGAGAAAAAAAAACCCCTCATGTTGCTTAGTGGGTTTTTGCTTCCTAGACAGGTGTTTTGGGCTGTGATGTGCAGCGAACCAGGTCAAGTCCTCACCTTAAGATTCCTCAACATCAAATAAACTCTGACTGTTTTCCTACCATTAGAGCTTTTAAGGCTTTCATTTAAATTTATGTGAGTTTTTTCTCTCATCCTGAGGTTGCTTGAGATGTCAAACCGCTCTTGAAATGTGTGTTTTATTGGATGGTAATTTACAACTGTTGGTGGGAAAACTGTGCTCTTGTGCGTGTTAGTTCACACTGAGCGTATGGTCGCTTTGAAGGTTGTTTGTTTGCTGTCAGCTTCTGAATTCCTGCATGAGAACTGGTTGACTGGCTTCTGATTATTTAGCAGCTACCCACCGGTAATACTTCCTTCAATTTACTGTAGCTCAGTCAAACACACAAATTATCTACAAGCTGTTTTTTTTTTTGACCTCGCAAAAAGACATACCCACAACTTTTGACAGACCTTGATTCATTTCTAAGAGAAAAAGGCCACAGAATTTGCAAAGTCACATAGACACTTTTGATTCTTTTTTCCAAATCATTCACTGCAGACATAGTTTGATTCACAAGCTGATTCTTTAACTCTCGAAAAGCCAACTCAAGGTCCAGTTTATATCCTGGAAAAATGCAGGCCCACTTGAATCCAAGAGAAGTATGGGAGAAACAGCCTTCAATATCAGGGCCCTCCTCAGTAGATTTTTCCGCGAGCCAGACAGCCTGAGTCCCTGTAAAACTTTCCTTTCTGATAAAGCTTAAATAAAAGTTGGCCTCACGCTTGCCTGATCTGGATTCTGGTTATGCTGCTGTAGGCTAAGGCCTCAAATACATCATATACGTCCGCAGTCCAGCTAAGCTCCGTCGCGTGTTGACTGTGTTCGTCAACTCAGACCGGCTGCGTGTTCAGTCCAGCAAACTGCATGACTGACAAACAGCTGGAGTCACAAGACTGAGGAGTTCTCACTGCAATGATAAGCCTCTTTTTATTCATATGGGGCTATAAAACCTCAAACCGGTTGACTCCTGGTCTGGCTCCACTCATTTTATCCATTTATTATGGCAGTCAAGCTAAAAATTATATATATGTTTTATTTTGAAAGTCACTGGGTGTTCTTCTGTGGTTTTTGTCCACAACTTCCTGTCCTGCTCAGTACCTACGCTGAACTTATGTGCCACAGCTCTGGCGTTCGAAATAGTTGCATGCCTATGTACTACCTGTGATCTGTAAGACCGGCCATGCAGCTGGACTGCAATAGAGTAAATCCAGTGTAAGTTGACAAATTGACTTCAATGGACACCAGTGGCAGTTGCTGGTCAGTCAAGGAGGGGAAGCTCATTTTTTTCCAACCTACATCATAACTTTATTTATTTAAACGTAAATTCAACCCTCCGATCCTTTTCAAGAAAATGATCTGTGACCCTGTCGTACCAACCAGGTGTTTTCCAGGTTTCCAGGGATTTTACCAGTGTTCTCTCAACACTAGTCATTTTTAGGAAAGGTAAACTCCCTGGGGATCGATAAAATCTCTGGATCGGTCCAAAACAAGTGAGAAGATGCTCCGATGGAGGGTTATACTTAAAGATCACTGACTGGCTCATTTCACTGTCAATCAAAAGGGATTCGGCCTCAGACAGATCATCCAATCATCATGCAGAAGCCCAGCGTCCAGGCCAGCCCACTGTCTCATAGACCCCTAGAGACGCTGAGCGTCTGATGGGCGGGACAAAGCCCAGCGTTTATCCAATGACTGTCCAGTTTCCACAGTGGAACAACCCACTCTACGCTTCCCCGCTGAAGTCAGAAGACGCTCAGTGTCCGACATATCAACATTTTTTGGGGGGACATTTTAGGGGAAGCTGAGCTTCCCTTGCAGTCTCAGAGCAATCGCCACTAATGGGAACCAATCTGATCCGATGCCGAGACGGAGCAGAAACACATTCAGTGCATTTCAGCTGTAGGACTGTAAGAAGACTTGATGCCAAGAGCTCCATTCCTTTTTTTTGTGCATACACATCCAATCAAAACATGACACTTACTTTATAAAATCCTAAATCCGCTTGAGCTTCATGCATGTTTTCTCATAGTTGTTTTTGCAAAAAAAAAGAAAGAAAGAAAAAAAAAAAAGAATAGAAAAAAGTATTTAAAGAGACCCCCTTTTGCCTTCCCAACTGCATTAAATCTTCATGGCATAGATTCAACAAGGTGCTGGAAATATTCCCCAGAGAGTTCTGTCCATATTGATATGATAGCATCCCGTAGTTGTTGCACATTTGCTGCAGATTTGTCGGCTACACATCCATGATGAGAATCTCCTGTTCCACCACATTCCAAAGGACCTTCACTGGATTGAGATCTGGTGACCGTTAAGGCCATTTGAGTACAGTGAACTTATTGTCATGTTCAAGAAACCAGTCTGAAATGATTCCAGCTTTATGACATGGCGTGTTATCCTGCTGGAAGTAGCCATCAGAAGATGGGTACACTGTGGTCACATGATCAGCAACAACACTCAGGTAAGCCGGGGAGCTTTAACCTTTACTGAGTGGTACTAAAGTGTGCCAAGAAAATATCTCCTACACCATGACACCAGCAGCTTGGCTGTCCAGCTACGTGCCACTTTCTGCCTGTCTTTAAACAAGTTTTCTCTCTACACACAGAACATCCTTTATCATTGGTGATTCATGTTGGGTCTGTGAAAGTACAGAGTTGTCTTAACCATACCTTAGAAAAATGAAGGTGTGATTTATGGCTTTATTAATAATCAGTCTTGACACACTGCATTGGTTTACTGTACACAGATAATGTCTCTAGATCTCAATACTTTCTCCTATACTTCCATTTGTTTTCCAAGACAAACTGTACTACAGTGAAGCGCTACTGACTCTGCTTATGTGTCACTAATGCTATGAAATAACTATAATGTATCTTCTGTGTGGGTTTTGTCTCTAGCCAGCCCAAAGATTTGGTTCCCATCATCTCAAAAAGAAAAAAAAAAACCTTTCACCTCCGAACACAAAGATCAAGCCACAAACCTTCCCACTGAAGGTGTGTGCAATAAGTCCCTTTCATCACAGCTAGAGTTTTGGCCTAACCCGTGAACACCCTGTCTAGCCCTCTGGCACTGACAGCAAAGACCAGCGCCTGTCTGGAGAGGAAGAACACTCAAAGTCAACAATTGATCCGTCCTGTTAAGGAACTGTCGGTGCTGAACGTTGCAACATTTTCACATGACTAATCAGAATTAACAGAAGTTGAATGGTTAGCCCAGAGAACTGTGCCTGTTTCAGCGGCTGTGAAAATATTACTCTTCAAGGGCTTTCCCTCTTGCTAGGCTATCATATTAAACACAAATGTGTTTTTAACTTAATTTGAAAAACAGTTTTACGACATGCTGCTTCATAAGGTGCTGATAGAATAATGAACTGAGTTTTCGTAGTGGGTGGTTTGGTGATTAGGAGAGCAAAATCTCCCATATGAACTCCTGATGAAATAATTCACTGCCAATTTCTATAAAGAAACAGACCAACCAGGGTTCCTATTGGTTCTAGTGATATGGAGCTTCTGCACAGAGGCTACAGCCGCTAACAGGACCGCTCCCAGTCTGTCTGGGTCTGAAACCCAACAGCCTCTCACCATTTGCATGGGAGTTGCAAGGTCAAACTTTAGCCGACACCCCTGCCTCGTGTCTGTCTGTTTGTCTGTCTGTCTGGTGGCAATTTGACCCCCCTGTGCTTGTCTTTGCATCTGTTCACTGGAAGGTCACAGCAGGTCTGACTTTACTCCTTGTTTTTTTCTCTCTTCTATGCAAAACGTGGCTCCTGCAGTATGAAGTTTTTAGCCACTTTTTCCTCAAGTTGAAGAGAAACATTGGAAATGTGGACTTTTTAGGTTGGTTAAAAATGTTGTCAGGCTTCGAGTCAAAGCACAACCCTAAAACCAAATGTATGTTATGCCAACGTCATGGAAAATAAGTGAAAAACCTGACAATTCAATGCTGACAGTGTTCTTTGCCCTGCAGCATACCTGCCCGCTCCAGATGGACAGCGGAAAATATTAGGCTCCCATCATCCTCTCCACAACAACATGGAATATTCCCAGCTGACACAGTGGAAGGTGGATTTCTCAGCTAAGTGAGGAGGAAGTGATGACGCAGGAAGGAGTCATCGTTCAGCTAGCTGTCAAACTGATGGCAGACAACCCAAGTTTCACATGTTCTTCCTACCTCAGCCCAGACAGCGGGAAATAGGTTTTCCACTACCTGCATGAGAGAAACAAACTCAGACCTTAAAAGGCAGTGCAAGTGGTACATGACACAGGCACAGGAGTCCACAGACAACATTTAAATGTATTTCTCAGAGCAAGATAGGATGGTGTGAACTACACTCGAGTTTTTAATGCCAATTTTATTTTATTTTTTCAGAGATGTGAGCAAAACTGAGAAAGTCAAAACACCCAAATTGTACTGCATTTAGCCTTGTTCAGCTGTTGTATCTAAGTTTAAACTTATATAGAGAAAACACTGACAAGGTGGAAAATATTGTTCTTGCAGGCTTGAGTTGTTGCATCACAAATATTCATTTTTTTTGACTCATTTGATTCCACAACAAAGCCACAAAGTTCCAAGGGCCACATCTTTAAGACAATGAGTGATGGTGCTCATGAGAGATGTAGAGTTCCACCAATAAAAACACTGGAGGCTTTGTCCAAAGGTGGCACCAGAACAGTGGCGGCTGCTGGTCAGTCAAGGAGGGGAAGCTCATTTTTTTCCAGCCTACATCATAAATTTGTTTATTTATTTAAACGTAATTCTACTCTCCATTCCTTTTCAAGAAAATGATCTGTGACCCTGACGTACCAGCCAGGTGTTTTTTTCCAGGGATTTTACCTGTGTTCTCTCAACGCCCATCATTTTTAAGAAAGTTAAATTCGCTGGGGATGGATAAAGCCTCTGAATCAGTCCAGAACAACTGAGAAGATGCTCCGGTGGAGGGTTATACTTCAAGATTGCTGACTGGCTCATTTCACTGTCAATCAAAAAGGGATTTGGGCTCAGACAGATCATCCAATCATCATGCAGAAGCCCAGCATCCAGACCAGCCCACTGCCTCATAGACCCCCAGAAACGCTGAGCGTCTGATGGGCGGGACAAAGCCCAGCGTTTATCCAATGACCGTCTAGTTTCCACAGTGGAACAACCCACTCTACGCTTACCCGCTGAAGTCAGAAGACGCTCAGCGTCCAACTGTGTGAAAGCGCTGAGACGCTGCGGAGATGAATGAGAAGGAGGTGGAGCCAGTTACCTGTGATAGGTAGCTGATTCTGAACAAAAGATGAAGGAATTCTAGCGCATATTTTGTCAATGAAATGTACACACAGCAGAACATATCACCACTTTTTTGGGGGAAATTTTAGGGGAAGCTGAGCTTCCCTTGTAGTCTTAGAGCAATCACCACTGCACCAGAAGCAACACAACATTAAAACTCTACAGGGGCCTTAAAGGGGCTGTGAGGACTTTCTCAGTGATCTTGAAAAGGTCTCACCACTATATTCTTGATCATAATCTGCAATTTAAAATAAGATTATCAGCGCAAAAATAGGTTGTTCCTCAATGCTACTTCTTTGCTTCCTAATCAAGTCAGACAGGACCAAATTGATTTATGACACGTCAAAGTCTCTATGACAAAATCACGCCAGCTGAAAAAGTTAAGCAGTGAGAGGAGAGATCAGTGTTTTTTTGTTTCTCTGCAAAAAACAATTTCGTAGATTAATTTTATAGTAATGGTGGACACTGAAGCTGAACTGTCAAAAAGAAAAAGGACAGAAGAGCAGAAGAAAGATAAACAGGAGAGTGATAGAGCACTGGCCAAAGGCTGAAACACAAGCTAATGCTAAAACATGGGCTAAACTGTTTGTTATAATGTTTATTCCAACCCACAAGCAACAGTTATTGTGTCTGTTCAAACTTGAGTCCATCAATAAAATGAACAATGAGGTTACATTAGCTCTGCTTGGTAGATGACTGGCAGGACATAACCAGATACAAGTGTTGCTTTTGTTTTAACTCAGACATGTCTAATAGGCCAAAACTGTGCTGCTGTTTTTCCAGCTGTATTCAGTCTTGCTCAGTGTATAAATCTATCAGAAGAAGACAAAAGAGGACATGATGCCGTAGGGAGGAACTATCTCAGGTTGGGTATCTGTAAATCAAGTGCTAGCAAGAAATCTTTCAGCTCATGTGATGCCTTTAAAAAACTGTGACTAAACCATGGCTGTTTATAACCAGGATGTGCTGCACATGTTTCTGCGATCAGCATCACTTTTCAGTAATGTGTTCAATGCTTTTGCTTTCAAACCCAGATGGGATCAATGGACGTTATTCAATGCCCTTCCATATTTCAAATTCAATCGAGCAAGAGTTAACAGCCAGAGTAAATCACTTCCAAAGGACATTTTTACAGTAAAGACTCCTCCAGGTCAGATGTGGAGGCCAGGGGGGCTCAAACCTGAGCCTCTTGTGCTATAAAGCGGTGCAGAATGCACGGCTGGGGCCCCTGGTGAGGTCTCACTTACAGCACAATGATGAAAGGGTGCGACGGTTACGCAACGACAAGGTGTTGTGTGATGCCGTGTGAATATGAAGCCTTGTCCTACAGAGCAGAGCTTTTACAGGGCACGTCTGACAGGTAGGTGTTCTGTCACCACAGGTCAATACGTAGCCTGTCTTTTAAGCCCTCACACATATTTTCTTTAACCCCTTTTGCTCTTTTACAACATTATTGCTGAGATTTTTATTTTATCCTGTCCCCCACATAGATGTCCGTTTTGACATTTCTCTCCCATCTGTTTTTTCTTTCAATATGTGCAGATCTCTTACGACTCCATGTTTGATTTCACACATATGTAGAGTTCTGCATTTGTTCCTCAGTATGTTTTGTATGAAGCTTAAACCTCTCTGTTAACTAAGCACGTAGGAACTAAAACTTTCTCCTTTACCTCAAGCTTCTCATACTAACTGCTCCCAGGTATATTATTCTCCTGCCTTTTAGACATGTGGTTTAGCGTGCCTGGCAGGGTGGCAGGCAGCTCTGCTGGCTTGGTGTGTTTATGCAGGTGCAGGACTTTCAGGACACACCGCCCTGCAGAGTACTTTGAAGGGGCTTTTCAGAGCAGCCTACCCTGCAGTATATTAGAAGGGGCCGCCTATATGTGGCATTTAGTGGGAAAGCCCAGAAAAGGCATTTCCTCAGGTTACTGGAAATGGAGCTGTAAAGGGTTAGAGCCAAAGTCAAACACATCAGAGTGAGAAATGTTTGAATGACAGACAAAAGATAGATTCTGTGTTCATTTTAAGATCAAAACATTTTATTGAAAAAGTACATGGTATGAACTCTCACAAAAAAACAAATAGGTATCCAGATATTAGAATCATATTTCAATTACAAGTGTTGTGTAATATAAATTGGGGTGTAACCTGCATAACATATGAAGTATCAGCTGCAAGTATGCCCCTCTTGAAGCATGAAGTTGAATTGTCTCAAATGACTTGTTAACCAGGTGTCAGGTTGCAGCATGTCTGCATATTTATACTAGATGCTCCCTGAAACATCACGACTATCACTGCCCTCTTTATTTCTTTATGGCTTCATGATGTGATGGCCGTCACATATTGCCTCAACAATCTGTCACTAGGTCAAACAGACTGGTTCAAACTCAGCTATTGCCAATCTCCACCCAACTGTCTTGTAGTTGTTATTTGTCCCTGAGCCCAGGCAAGGTAAAGTCTTATTCATGTCTACAGTGTCAAACTAACAGGCACTGCGTCAAACTAAAGGCTCCACCATTTTCCAAAGCACTCTTTCTTGCTGAGTTGTTCCTACGACTGCTCATATTTCCTCCGACAGTCCCAGATATGCAGGTTAGCTGAATTAACAACTGTACATTGCCCATAGGTGTGCTGTGAGTGCGAATGGTTTCCGGCCTATGCAGTGCTATTATAACAACTTGGCTAGCCTGTCACAGACATAGACTGTAAAAAAAATGGACGTCCGCTTGCTTGGTTCGAAGTGAGGTCTCCACAAAAACTGCTCCCCCTGGTGGCTGGTTGCAGTATAGGTTAAAAAAATCCGGCTTTCCAGCCATTCCAGATGGGCTGTGGTCAAACTTTAAAAAATTAATACTTCTCGTAAAAATGTTTCTCACGTCTGATTGTTCTGGTAATTCGAAGATATCATTCAGCTGTCTTGTATTCAAGTCCTCTTTTATTTGAAAAGTTTCTTTTCCTTTAGTTATACGAGGTTAAAAACGAGGCTTTACGTAAGGTTCAACGATGATTGACAGCTGCCGTTCTCATGTGTTTGTTTCAGGGATTGTAAAATATGTCGGGAGGTAGAGTCAAGAAGTCATTAGACTCTCGAAAGAAAAACAATACATATTATTTTTGTCACTCAGCTCCACTTAGATTCTCCCAGAATCCCTCATCGTCTCTACTGCGCAGACTCTGGCTGCAAACTGCTACAATGGCTGCGCCTGTGACGGGGGTATTATGGCTTCAAAACCGTACAATGGTAAATGGCGGATCCACGCTGTCCACTCTATATACAGTCTATGGTCACAGACCTGCAGCCATGTCAAGCAGTACACAGCTCTCACTTGGCCCTTGCTCAGTTTCTTTAGTCTGGTACAGTTTCCAGATACAAACAACAATGCAACTACACATAAGTGGGATGAGGTTGTAGATAAATGCATGGAAAAAGTAATATCTCATTTATCCTTTATACATTGATTAAACCTATGTAAGGAAATAATGATGTCCTTAGGCTTCCGGTCAAAGCGCAACCTTTTGTTTCAAGAGTTCTCTGCTTTTTCAAAGATTCACCGTTACAAGAAACTGACCTTTTTCTTACAAAGCTAAGACTACATCTGGCTTCAAGTACATAACTATTTTGCTGTTCAAAAGGCAGTTTTTAGAGGCCAGGGCTACAGCTCATCTGCCAAAATAACAGCAGTCATCAATAGCAGCAATAATAGGTCTATTGTGTACAACAGTTTCATTGTCAGAGAGGACAGGGAAGAAGAATAGCCTTGCCCTGCTTGGCTCACTGTGCTCTGTAAAGTGTTTCCAGGATAATGAATTCCGCTGGTTTGTTCGGCCAACAGCAGAAATGAGGGGGGAGGAGGAGTGAAAGTACAAAACGGAAATACTGAGGTGTTTGTCCAGTCAGCAATTAGGGTTTTAACAAGCCCTCTGTATTGTGGGTAATTGCAGATTACTGGTAAGATAAGTGGATTGACTAGAAATGAGTGGAGGGAGGCCAGAATTACAAAACAACACATTGAAGTCCAATTTTTTTGTCTTGTCCCTGAATGTAGGTTAAAAAATGAAGCAATTTTTATTAGCCAGGACTTCTGGTTCATCGATGAAAAACATATTGGAATACCAGAACAAAGTCTGCTATTGAAAATTCTGTATTGAGTTTAATATGAATTTAAAAACAGGCCTGTTGGCTCGGGTGTGAATAGTTTGTTCCAATGGGCATCTATCTTTTACTCTTCACATCTGGGGCTGGCTTCCTTTACAAGAGCTCAAAGTTCATAATATTTGAGCTCTCCACTATGTTCCACTTTAAATCTTGTGAAGTTTGGCACTGGCTTAAAATGAGCACATGCTCAATGAGCCATACTGTTGCCCAGTGGTACAAACACAGATGCACACTTAGCGATCACCTTAAAACACAGAATGCACACACGCACAGCACACTGCGCTTCCACATCGGAGTGAACTAGGTTGAGAAATTTGAAAGAAAACAAACAGGATTCCAGAGCGGTGCGGTGTGGCGTGAGGCTGCTGGACTGCAGCACAAAGAGAGGCCTGTTTGCAGCGTTCAGGAGCATTCCAGCTAACAGAACAGGCTCTGGGACACTGTTGACCTAAGCTACTTTAGAATGTTTGTGCAATAGCTTTTGACCACTTGATTAAAAATATCGTTTGATGCTGGAGCGGCTCTGTCCTAGCAAGGGGCAGTTCAGACTGGTCTGAGCAGAGCAACATGTTGCTGCATAAAGGAAGGGCTCTTATTAGGAGGTGAGCGCCGAGCTCTTTGACTGGAACAGTGAGCCACAGTTGAAACATTTAGGATGATGACCATTCTTGCCATCTAAAATGTGATTTTGAATCAATGGATGTTGGTTCGGTGTTTCTTTTTTGATTATTAACACACCACAAAAGTTGATGGGCTGTTACATGATTCATGTTTTTAACCATGACTGTGGCTTGGCTCTGAAGTCTGGCAGTGCTGTTCTGTTGGTTGGACCACAACTTTAAACCAAAAATAAAATATCTCAAAAATATGTCTTTGATTGCAAGGGAATTCTTTATCAACTTTCATGGTTAACAGATAAAAAATACATTTTAAAAAAAAAATTACATCAATGACTTTCTTCTCTAGTGTCACAATGACACCCACATTTGTGGTCCATCCAAGTAAAACTGTAAGGCAATGCCATGAAATCAGACATAGTTGCTAGGTAATTATTTTTGTCTCTTTTTCGTAATCTTTGTATTTGGAGTGGATCATTACTTTGTTCGGCTCATTTGTCAGTCATGGACACCAAACTTTTTGTGGCTTCAGTGATATTTTTACTACTTTTTCTCCTGTGTTTGTCTGGAGATCCTACATGCAACCATGGCTGCATTGTTTACATGTGAACTCAGCTGTTAGCAACCTGTAGCATGTCAGCGCTAACTGGTGTAAGGCCTGATGTTTTCCCACAAGGTGAGGAGAAGGAGGTGAGGACGACGTGCTGGTTCTCAGGTGTGAGCTAAGAAGTGACAACATCAACCTGTCCTTCCATCCATCCTTATAGGGAACATAAGATCTATCTCCAATAAGATGGACGAGCTAACCATGCTAACCCAGCAACAGAGGGAATACCAGAGGGCAGAGTAGCATCATGCTATTCACAGACATGGCTAACGAAGCTAACATCAGACACCAACGCCACCTTGGAAGAGCTTCACGTGCTGTGAGCAGACATGATACAGGAGACAGAGATGGAGCATGACTGAAGATGCTCAGTCTATTCTATTCTATTCTATTCTATTCTATTCTATTCTATTCTATTCTATTCTATTCTATTCTATTAATTATTGAATTGAGAGAATTTTGTATTTTTCCTGCAGTTCTCAACACCAGGCAAGTCAAAATGGATTACGTGACTTTCTCATCTTTAGCTGCAGCTAATGCTAATGCTAATGTTAACATTAAGCTCAGGCTATGTTTCACAAAGACTAACAAGCTTTTGGACCATTGTGTCTCCATCCTTATTAAGTATGATACCAAGAAAAACCTGGAATGACACTTCTGTAAACTTATTAGTAATTTTGAGTGAGAAAGAATTTTAGCACACTAAGACATTGAAGGATGTCAAAGGTATCATAACCTGGGTTGAGGAATAATAAAACTGCTTCAGACGGATTGGAAACCTTTGATGATTTGCAGCGATTTGCAAAAGAATTCCAAAGCCTTTCATAAAAAGCTTCATTGTTTCTTCAAAATGTCTTTCATTACACAAAGGTCCTCGTTCCAATTTGTGCATTCCTCATGTTTAGACAAGTGGGCTGATGGGATGATTGAGACTTTGGATCCCTAATTTGCCAAGAAAAATGGACGCCAGTGAAATGAATGTGACCTGCTCTCTAACTCAGCTAATACCATAGAAATGTCCTTGAGCAAATTTCTTAACATCCAAATTGCTCTGGTGGAGCTGCCCAGTGGACCAACACTAGCAGACTGTGGTTGCACGGGGCAGCTGCCAGCTATGAATGTGTGTAACTTTGTACTTGTGAAGCAGCATGTTGATGAAAGACAGAATGTGTGCTTGGCAAATATTCCCAGGATAAATTAAGGCCAAAAGTAAAGTCCATACTGAGATCTAAAAAGCAAATGTTTGATGTGGTGGCAGATTTGTGCTTTGAGGGTTGGATTGAACTGGTCACAGAGCAGAAACACGGGGATGAAGTTAGATTAAGTCTTGCCAGAGGTGTTTTGACTTTTGTATATCTTTGGTTAAGAAGATGTTGCCTGAAGCCAACAAAAAAATCCTGAGATAAAACATCAAAGAATCGCAAAAAATGCCTTAATTATTCTTTCATCAAAGCCCACTAAGGTCTGAAATCCTTATTTAATCTCTTTTTTGGGGGGTTAGGTCTCTTTTTGTTTAACAACTACAGCTTGCCTTTTTTCTTCACCTCCAATAAAGTTTTTTCCCCTTCTCGTCTCTTTAAAGTCATTTATTTCAGTCAATTCTAAACTAAGTTAAGTCCATCTCAAGTAACTTTAAGGATAAAAATTGTCTGATCTCATGATTTAAGAATAACACTCATCTATTACTACTACTTTTTATCGCTTTCAGCCACTGAAGCAAAATATTTTCATCCATTTCATTTACTAAAATAAAAATAATACTTTATCTTATCAAGTCATCGTTGTATAGTTTACTTATCATCTGAAGAAATGAAGCATGTAGTATTGTAATCCAACATGCTAAAAGTTGCTGTTTTCGATGATTAATTTTAGAGTACTCAGTTGTTCCAAGCTAAATTTCAGAGCAACTGATACCATATGAGCTATCTTGCAGCTTCAGATCCTCTGGCGAAGGCCTTTTGGCCGTTACAAAGTTGAGGCTCTAAAACCAAATGTGACCAAGCTTCCTCCAGAGCTCCTCGACTTTGGAACGGTCTGCCAGAGGAGATAAGGCGTGCAGAGTCAGGCGCTTCCCTTAAGTCACTGTTAAAAACTCACTTTTATAGATTAGCTACTATGTGATGCCGTCTTTTTGTCTATTTGTTTTTTTTTTACTTTTGTCCTTTACCTTCTCTTTTATCTTTTATCTCTTTTATTACTATCGTTTTACAGTCTTGTTAGCTTTTTTTATTGTTTTTTTTCTCCTGCACATTATTTTATCCTCACTTTTATTATTATTATTATTATTGTTGTTATTATTATTATTATTGTTATTATTATTATTGTTATTATTTTATTACTCTATCAGCACTCTTATTATTGTCTTTTTATATTTGCTGCCCTGTTTTCCACTCTTAACGTCTTTTTATTGCTTTTTCTTTAGCTTGCTGATTAATGTTTTAAGCTTTTATGTTGGTCCTCATGGTCTGATTTTAAATTGCATAGTTCTTGTCTGTGTTTGCATGCGATATGAAACCTCAGTGTTTCTAAGACTTGTCTCAACTGAACTTAGCCTTTTGTTTGATTGAAGCTAGTGTTTCTGGTTTTTATGGCCTGTTTTTTTTTTTTTTTTGTCAATACATTTTGTGAACTTCTGTTTTTTAAAGTGCTATAAAAATAAAGTTGTCGTTTATATTATTGTCTTGTTACTTTATTATCCTGAACAACAATTTTATTCCGACAACAGTATGGCAATAAAGGAGAAGCACGAAAATGAGAAAAGAGATGAAAAAAAGATGAAAAGAGATAAGACAAAGTGAGAAGTAATGAGGGCATTGTTTTATCCATAGAATCAGGTTAATATGCCCCCTCCCCCTTTCAATACACTCTTTCTCAACTCCTTTTTACATTCCTCTCATCTCATCTTGTTGCATAGCTTCTCATCATGTTATCTATTATCCCAAATGCCCTTTTTTTCCAGCTTATCATACACTTTATCCTCACTTCATCATCTCATTGCACTTTTTCTCACGCTATCATCTCATAACTTTTTTCTCATTTTATCATCTCATTGCACTTCCCTCACCTTGACATCATGATGCAGATTTTCCTCACTTCATCATCTCATTGCTGTTTTCTCACCTTATCATTTTTTCTCATTACACTACTTTTCTTATCTTGACCCTTCTTAAATTTTCTTTTCATTGATTCATCCTCTTCCATCCTCTCTTTTCTCATTCCATCTTCCCCTCATCTCATCGTCTATCATTTCATATTATCAATCCATTTTTGTTTTGTCTATCTGATCTCTACTCCAACCTTGCAGTATGGACATAATCTTGTTAATCATCTCATTGATCATCTTCTCATGAATATGGGGCCTTTATTCATGTTAATGCTTAGTCCTTATCTTATCTCAAAAGATAAAGAAACTTTTATCTCGTTTGTTCACTTTTTCAGAAAAAACCCTAACACATCCTCATTTACTAAAACTCATTCTGTAATGTAATGCATGGTTTTAACGGCAAGAGGCAGAAATGAAACACAGTTAAAGTGCAGGTAAACACCACTCAAAACTGACAACGTGTAACAGATAACATGATAAAATCATTATAAGTCAAGCAAGCTGTTTAAGTTGATATCAAAGATGGAGACAAGCAGAGAGGCAGAGGATGAAGTGAACTTGATTTAAGAGACAGATCAGAATCTGGAAGAGGATGAGAAAGACAAATACCAAAAACAGAATGAGACTCTGTTTCTGCATTTACCATCTTTGCACTTACTAACTTGCTTATGTCTCACAAATGAATGAAATGTCCAGAAAGATTTTTGGCCACTGTTTTCTATTCTTTAGAAGCAGGGTGTCATACCTGGTCAATAGTCTTATTTTGATGAGAAACGTGACTTAGCAGTTGTGCGAAAACTGAATAGTTAAGTGGCTTTAGTAGAATGTATTTCTTTATCCTAACAAACTGTTTCTTACTGATCTTAGCTTGCCTTTTAATAGAATATTTCTGTCTTGAATATTCTTTAAAAATCAGAGTCTTGTCTCATTGTGTCTCTAATCTTTGTATTCATCTCATACTGTAGCATCTCTGCTGGCTCTGGTCTCTTATGGGATCTAAACTCAGCAACATCTTGACAGCTGGAGGTGAGGGCCAGACAGAGAAATGGAAAGAAGCAGTCTGAGAATCCCCCGGTGTGAAAACATGACGAACATATCACAACACTGTGAGTAAACCCATAGCCTCCTCCTTCACTCTCTCCCTCTCGTGAGTCTTTCATCGACCTCTTTGGCCTTATAGCCTCTCTCTCACACACTTATCCTTCCTCTGTCTGCCTCACAGGCCTGTGGTGTTTCATATAGCTGCTGTGTTTGTAACAGCAAGCTGTGTTTGCAGAGCAGCTTTCACCCCCCACCTCCACTGTTGCACCACCCATCAAACCCTTTTAACCTTTGACCCTGACAGCCCCACCTGCCAACTCACCAAGCCAACTCACGCACACACTCTTCACACCTCTTGTTCTGTTAGCTTTGTCCAGCTCTGACGTCAAACCCTTTACAATGATGCTGATTAACAGGTATAACTCACTCAGGGCTCAGGATGGATCCAAAAATGCTGGGCGGGCATTCCTGTTTGTGGGTCACTTTGATATAAATAATCTAAAAAAGGTTTTTTATGAAACAAAACAAAATAAATGAATAAAACACAAAAAAGTTAGATCTTTTGATTAAGTGAGTATGTTTTTCCTCATTAAAACTATAGTTAGTCTGATACCTCAAAGCAAAGATAGAAAGCATTGAAAACCTAATGGCTCTTTCCCCATGTGGACTAATGGAGTTGGCACTGCTTGGTTTGTAAAAGTTATGTAATGGATCCACGTGTACAGGTAAGAGCTTAGGTATGTTTGGATTGAAATGTGTTGACAGATGTGCAGTTGTTTCCTCATTCAACCTTCTCTGTTCATCAAATCTAATCAAACCACACTCACAAAGTCCCGATGAAGGAGATTAGCTCAATTATGAAGGTAATAGGCTTTGTCATTAGAAATTATTAAAGCTGTCCTTTTTCTTTTGATGAAATCATTTTTGGGCTGCTCTGCCTTTATTTGAAGATAGGAATGTGAATACAGCCAGCAGGTGGAAAGAAGGAAAGGAGAGTGTATAAATAACTGATACCTCAGGAAGGTTTTTTTTTTTTTTTTTAAATACAAATTTGTGTAACATTAAGGTGGTTTATATTTAATTTAATTTAATTTAATTAATTTAATTTAATTTAATTTAATTTAATTTAATTTAATTTAATTTAATTTAATTTAATTTAATTTAATTTAATTTAATTTTAAGGTGTTAATTAACAGTGTTAGTATGAAGGATACATTTCATGTTGGTTCAACCTATTTAATCCATGGTGGTAGGGGGTATAAATGATTAAAACCATACAAAACATTTCAGAAACAGTAATCAGAGGAGGAGGATAGATGACTGCTGAGAGAGGAAATACTTGCATGATAAGATACAAATAAATTCTGGTAAATACAAATCCCAAATCTAAGCTCATTTTTATAAATGAATATGAAAATATTTCAGTGTTAATTTTTAAGACAATGCTGTGTTTGTCAGTATCACTTCTCCGTTATCAACCAGTCAAAATCAAGAACGGGTGTGATTTTTGATTAAAACATTTTTTACACCAGCAGCAGTTTTCCAACAGGAGACAAGCAAATCACCATTGCTTTTCATTGTTTACTTTGAAACTGCTGCAAAATACCATACCATACCATACCAGCTTTATTTATAGAGCACTTTTAAAAACAACCACAGCTGTAGACAAAGTGCTGTACAGGTAGATCAAATGAAATGATGTAAAAACAGACAAATAAAAGAAAAACATTGTAAAAACAATAAAAAGCAAATAAAAAGCAAGTAAAAGGGAATAAAAGAAAATAAAAGAGAATAAGACCAGGCAAAGAAACTAAGTCTCGCTGGAGTTAGAAGCCAAAGAATAAAAATGGGTTTTAAGACGTGTTTTAAGAGTGGACAGTGAAGGGGCCTCTCTATTGTGCAGAGGAAGACAGTTCCACAATCGGGGAGCAACATTAGAGAAGGCCCTGTCCCCTCTGAGCTTCTTCCTGGACCTCGGTACCTGCAGGAGCAGCTGGTCGGCCGACCTGAGGGACCGAGAGGGTGAGTAGGGCTGAAGAAGCTCAGAGAGGTAAGGCGGGGCAAGGCTATTTAAACATTTAAAAACAAACATAAGAATTTTAAAATCAACTCTAAAAGTCACAGGCAGCCAGTGGAGTGAAGCCAGTACTGGGCTGATGTGCTCTCTTTTTCTTGTTCCGGTTAAAAGTCGTGCAGCGACTAATAAAAATGGGTTTTAAGACGTGTTTTAAGAGTGGACAGTGAAGGGGCCTCTCTAATGTGCAGGGGAAGACAGTTCCACAATCGGGGAGCAACATCAGAGAATGTTCTGGACCAGCTGCAGACGGGAGAGCAGGGACTGACTCACTCCAACATAAAGTGCGTTGCAGTAATCCAAACGTGATGAGATAAAAGCATGGATCACTGTTTCAAAGTGCTGCCTGGACATAAAAGATTTGACCTTTGCCAATCGCCTTAAGTGATAAAAAGCAGACTTAACAACAGTTTTAATTTGGCTGTCTAGTTTAAAATCACTGTCCAACTTAAAACCCAGATTGGTAACAGTTGATTTAAAATAAACTGTCAGGGGTTTTTACAATTGTTTTTATCTTTGTTTGTTTGTTTGTTTTTGGTAAAATTCTACTAAAAGAAAGAAAATATGAAGCCTGTTGAACACCTTTCAAACAGGATTCTTTGGTGTCCTGAGGTGAGTATAACTCTCATTAAACTAACAACAGTAAACACCAGTGAGAAGCCCTCTGAAATTGAAGTTTTTGCACTTTGTTCACGCTAAAAACAGACTCTTGTTCTTGAAGTGAACTAATTGCCATAAACTTCCAAAGTAGTCCGCAAAAGAAGTTACCTCATTTTTTCTAAACAGATTTTTTTGCTTTTAGGCATAACCATTGGGGAACAACAAACATAAAAATGTGTATTTTTAGCTCTGTAATGACCTAACACATGCAGATGGACGGAAAAGCTCATTTTTCCTCTGCTGCCATGTTTTTCCTGCATCATTTAGGTCCGTCAAGTAAAACTGTGGTTCAACAGGAACTTCCAATCCAAATTCCTCAAATCCCACCATTACAAACACCCACAATTTACTACCCACCATTACAGAAACCCAGAATCAAATATCAGTCTAGTAACAGTCTACATCCTTTGGTCCTGCCACGGTGAAAGTTCAGAGTGTAACAATAACTCATGCTGAAGCTTGGTGGGGCCTCGCTGCTAGTGTGTGTGTGTGTGTGTGTGTGTGTGTGTGTGTGTGTGTGTGTGTGTGTGTGTGTGTGTGCGTACACGCACACGTGTGTGTGGTCTGACCAGTGCCCACATCCTTCCAGGGCAGCAGCATGGCCACCTAGGAGACACATCCATTCCTCAATTGCCTCCAGGCTTCTCTCCGACCATCCTTCCTCCCACCAACAGGGAGACGGCTGGACGATATGACGTACGTTACCCTACACAAGGTCACCACAGTTTGTCTCCCTGCATTTTTCCTCAGGGATACATTCCTCTGTACAAACAGCACCCCGTACATATAGGAGACAGTTTGCAGTGAGCAAACCAGGATGGTATTTAACTTGTTCACAAAAGATGAAGCAAAACATATTTGAGGTGGAGGCTAATGAAGGCCTGTCTGACTCTCTCCTTTGTGAAAAATGAATAAATCATTTTTTGCTGTAACAGGAGAAGCCTGCAGGATGAGAAAGTAAGGGTTCAGGAAACTGTTAACACAAGTTACCCTCCAATATAATTTCATAGCTAGGATACAACTATGTGTCTAAAGGTCAAGATTCAAACCACAGGAACTAGTAACTATAGGAACGAGTCACAGTGGAGCACGATACACAAAGTTCAGAGAAGTGAGACAATGGCAAGGATTGCTTTGTTTTTGAAAACACAACTGTAAGAAATTTGTAGTAAAGACTTCAGAAAGACAGCAGATGATAACATGTCTGGAGGCTCAAACGAATACAAATAAAATCTGTTGTATGATGTGCAAAATAAAACAAAACAAAAACACTTGAAAAGCACTCAGAGAGCACAGACCTCCTCCAAGCATATTGTGATTGTTGGCAACACTTTAGTCCTACTTTAATGTTATACTTCCTTTCAGCAGACTGTCTGCTACAATTTGGTGTTAGTTGCAGGTTTGTACAATCATTTGTTACCTGAGAGTGTTAAAAGTACATACTTCATATTCCAGATCTTAATATCAGATTTTGCCAGGGTCTGGATCGTATTTTTACTTCTGTCAGAAATTATGGGGCCTTGTCTTGTATTTTCATTTTGCAAAGCAATCCGATCATTTATCATGGAGTTATATACACATATGGTGAAAACGGCCCTATCTCACAATGATAAAGAATCCTTTAGAAAAATCCTGGATCCAGACGGGGATCCGGATCACCTCCAAAATTTAATCCCTTCTTCCTTATTCCATTTTGCAGATTTCCCTAAAAATTTCATCAAGATCCGTTCTTTACTTCTTGAGTTATGTCGTTCACAGACAGACAGACAATCTCTCCAAAAAACATAACCTCCTTAGCGGAGAAAATAACCCTCTCAACTAACCATCCATTTATTTATCAACTATCTAGACATCTGATCAAAAGTAGCAAATGTACAAATTATATTTTTAATATCTAAGGGCTCAGCAATAAACTGTAAAGTCCTGCTCCAGTGTCTGCCATTACTACAAGACAAATCCAAGAAATTGGAAAGATCTTGCTTCTAACTTGGTCAGCAGCTCGACTTTGCCTAGTGGTCACTGAGGGGTCTAAATGCCGGAAATGGATTTGTGTTCTCCCATGAATAGAATAGAATAGAATGGAATAGAATAGAATATTCTTTTATCGATCCTCCTTGGGGGAAATATTTTGTCACAGCAGGCCATGCAAAAGTGCAATAATGCAATAAAAACAGAACAATGATAATAAGAATATGAAATTAGAAATTTAAAGAAATATAGAAAATAGAAAAATGCAAAGGTGCAAAAAGGCCTGTATTTATTGCACGCTGGATGTCATTATGGTGAGAATAAGGTGAGGATCCTTGAATTATTATTTAAAAAGGAATTAAATGAATTAATATAATACAAAGAAGTATCGTTCAAAAATAACCAACTTTGGTGCTGATAAACTCATTTTACATGGGGGATTATGAACAGGCAAATGTATAAACGTTTATGAAAAACTTATAATATATTTCAATATCATTTACTAAGTCCTCAATGCCTGTAAGTATAAGTATAATAAGGTCAGCTGAGTTTGTCATTAATAGATGTTTTGACTTTTTCCTCCCTGTAGTGCTCTTTGATATTAAATGATGCCCACCTCAGTAAATATGGACATACTGCATTTGTACATCACCTTTTACCTCCTCCTACAAATAGCCAGCTACCCTCTGTGTCTGAAATATGAGCGACTGTCAGAGCTAAAAAAAACACCATGTACACGTTTGTTTTCTCGTGTAAAGGGAAAAAACTGTTCTGTGCAGGTGTACCAAAAGTTTTAGCAGTGTGCAAATTTGAATTTTTAACTTTGACACCGTAGGTGAGCGCAGCGGTTTCCTCCCAGTGCGGAACATCCTGTCACATACCTGAGAGCTACTTCCTCTTCAGAAAAACATCAATATTTACCTGAATACACAGGAGCCTCTAAATCTAAAAACCCTTTACCCACAGGCGTGTTTTTCTGTTCTAGTGCCAGTTGTCTTGCAACTTGTGCCAGCTTCACCACATCTTTATTTATGACTTTTTTTTCTTTCTGAATATTTCTTTTCACAGAGAGTACACCTCAGAGATGACATTTTAACAGCACACTCTGCATTCCTGCTGCTGGACCAGAGCTGGACTCCAAAATAAAGTTTACATTCCAGGGCTGCTGAGAGGAATGCAGCCCACTTGGGCTTTGGACCAGACCTTGAGGATTACATGTCAGGGATCTCTGATGGATACAGAGATGCTCAGTTACAGGTAGGTTTTGAAGACGTCAACAACCAATGGTACATTACACCGGCCCTGATGGTTAAACTATGGGTAGGGTTATGAAGACCTACAGACAGTCAAATTTACATTAACAGGTGCTTTTTTTAAAAAAAGTAATGACACCTGACAGATAGTTTATGTTTCATTATGTGGGCTGTGGCTGTGACATAGCTGATGAGAACTGATTGTTTTCTTAAATAAATGAAGTCTAAGTAATTCATGGTGAGAGGGGAATTGGGATTGAGATTTTATTAGGGCACCATGACATTATTAATGCAGTTTATTGATTCCCAGGGATTGTGTGTGTGTGTGCAAAAAGTAGGCATACATTTCTGTGTCAACTTGGACATGCATACTTTCACTGCTCTCCTTAGATGGGAATGTTCTTGCTGACCAGTGTTCTGGTTTAGAGAGTGACCGTGCAAACTAGCAGCTGTTTGCCAAATGTATTGTGGTTGTTGTACATGGAAAGAATCCTCCCAAATGCATCCTAATTCAACTTAATGGGTCCAAACTAACTTATCAGATACACAGTTTGCTTTATTGAAATGCTTGCAATGTGGCTACAAATCACCAGTTGATAGGGTCACTGTTTGTACTGGAACACAGGCATCAAACACTCCTGATAATGTCACATGTCAATGTTCTGCAAGGCGTGCAGAACAATGTAGGAGGCATTGATGAGCATAAATGCAAATGATACCTCATAATGGCTTAAACTTGATTGAACTGGTTCTCAACTGGGACTGGTTTTTGATTCTGGACCCTAAAGACTATCAGTGGAAGCTTTAAACAGGAACTGACAAAAATCACTTATTTAAAAACAGGACTAAACATTCTCCTAAATTACCTGCTTTCAAGATCTTTCGCTGCTAGTTAAGCTATACATTACTTTTTCACTTTCTCCTCTTACCTGTGAAGAGATGGCCCGGTAGCTCCCTATGCAGATCTCACTTCTGTATCTGGTGTCTGACATTATTTCTTAACTCCCAAGACCAGCCTGAGAAAAGAAGCATTATGGCGCAATATTTAGTGTTTCAGACTATTACAGACTATGAATTACCTAACTCCATACCATCTGCAAAGTTCCCATTTACTTTTAAGAGATGTCTGAAGACTTAACTGTTCGGGGAACACCAAGGTACTTGAGTTGACCCTTCTTCTCTTTGTCCTCAAGGGTAGAATAAGTCACATGGTCTTCTAGGCAAATACTTAAAGGGATAGTTCAGTTTTTTTGAAGTGGGGTTGTATGAGCTCTATGTGACCACTAAGGACATTAGATACAGTAGAAAGTTGTCTCCTCTCCCTCAGTAAGACATAAACTGTAATCGATGGTGACAAGGAAATAGGCGCCAACAGGGAGAGACGGTACCAAATTCAAAGGCTATTTTCTCTGCCTACAAGAACTAAAATCAAAAAGTAATACCACAGTTTAAGAGTGCGCTACATAAAATATTTTTTAAGTGCATTAAGTCTTCGGAAATATAAACATTTATCCGGACCTAACTCACTGGTCATTTATCCTTCTGCCCAGCGCTAGTGTGCTCCGTCCCCCCTCCTCCTCTCAGCTGTAGGGAAGTAAACAAGCTATGCTACGCCGGTTGTAGCCTCGTGTAAGTTTGATCAAGTATCGTAATTCTTTTGTTTGTACTCTGGACATCAAGATAGAGTCGGAAATACTCAGTGGTGTAAGTGTCTGAGCTGTGACTCAATGCCCATAGATGCTGAGTGTTAGTGGTGTCACGAGTGGAACTTGGTTACAGACACTCTTCAGGATTTGTCTGAGGACACTGCTGGCTCTCAAACCGTCTGCATAACTCATCACACAGATTTCCCTGCTCTTCTGAATTCTGGAGTGTCCTGTAACAGCAACAACAACAACAACAACAACAACAACAACAACAACAGTCGTGGCAGCAGTAACACTCAGCATCTTGATGTCCAGTGTCCGTGGATGTCTCCTCTGTATTCCTTTCAGTCGCCATCTGTAGCAGCTCCTCTTCTGTGTACTGCGGTTCATACAGGTATCCTTTTGGTTCCAAAGTGACTGAAACTTCTTCATCGCTGTCATAGTCACTCATTTTGAATTTCCTACGCTGCCACACAATCCTTAGAGTACAAAAAAAAGAATTACGATACTTGATCAAACTTACACGAGGCTACAACCGGCGTAGCATAGCTTGTTTACATTCCCTACAGCTGAAAGGAGGAGGGGGGACGGAGCGCACTAGCGCTGCGCGGAAGGACACATGACCAGTTAGTTAGGTCTGGATAAATGTTTATATTTCCGAAGACTTAATGCACTTAAAAAATATTTAATGTAGCGCACTCTTAAACTGTGGTATTACTTTTTGATTTTAGTTCTTGTAGGCAGAGAAAATAGCCTTTGAATTTGGTACCGTCTCTCCCTGTTAGCGTCTATTTCCTCGTCACCATTGATTACAGTTTGTGTCTTACTGAGGGAGAGGAGACACCTTTCTACTGTATCTAATGTCCTTAGTGGTCACATAGAGCTCATACAATCCCACTTCAAAAAAACTGAACAATCCCTTTAACACTGATCATTGAATGTTGTTACAGTGAGTTTAGTTGTGGTTAGCTATAGCTATATCATTTTACATGGGAAAAACAAAAAAGGCACCTCTTCTTGCATTTGATGGCAGGACCTGCAGCCAAATAACTTGAAGCACTTTGGCACGCTCACAGATGTTTTCCCTTCTGTTTAAATTCTGTACGTTGCTTTGGACTAAAGCATCTGCTAAATGAAGTTGTAGAATTGTAAATTAACAGGGAAAGACATTTTTGCCACAGTGTCAACAGGCTGATGTAATACGTCCCAGACCCCTTTCTGCTGATCCATTTGACATGTTGTGCTTTTTCTGTCGAGAACCACACTCCACTGTTATGTGATTTTGACCAATCAGAATCAAGTACTTCAAATAGCTGGGTAATAATTTGATGTAACAAATTCACAACCCCAATACTTACAAACTTAGCAACCCACACTCAAAGTACTTTGCTCGATATAACATGCGGAGCATTTACTGACCTTTAACCCTACTGCAAATTCAATTAATGTTATCCAAAGGAAAATGTAGTTTACATTATGTTGGAATAAGATAAAGAGGCTTTCCACAAAACAGTGATGGCAGCTGCTGCTATTGGTACTGCTCAGTAGATGTGCTGTTACAAAGAAAAAGAGAGAAATGTAGATCAGTTAAGACAGGCACACAGCCACTACTGACAAAAAAATGATCTGAAAATAATGTACTGCTCCAATGTTATTAGAACTCCATCTGATCATAATCATAATTAACTGAACTGCACCTCCGGCCATTAAGAGGTTCACTGTTTCAGTCAAGGTCTTCTTCATGATAGCTGCTGCAGGGCTTGGAAGTGAGCGGACAGTCTGAAGGACAGTCTGGACTTTGATCTAAGCTAATTAACGTAGACTGGACCTGATAAATCTCTCCAGAGAAAGAGATCAAAGCCGTAACAGACACAGTTTGATAAATGTCTAATTGAGCTAAGTAGAGCTTGTTTTTACTCTTTTAATGAAGATCACTTGTTTACCGCCTGTATGTGTGCTGAATTTTAAAAAGTGGGCATTGACTTTAAACTGTGTCCATTCCATCACTGTGTCCTCAGTCATGTTAATGCATGCTCACAACCTCACATCAGGTAACGTTCACAACACTATGAGGGCAGTGTTCAGAAGTTCAGGACTGCCTCCTGCTGGCAGCAACAATAACTGATTATACCAAAGACAACCCTGACTGACACCCCTCTTTAAGATACATTTTTGTGAAGAAAAAAAATTAAACCAAAGAAGAAATCTTGTTTCTAACAGTAACCGTTTTATTTAAAATAATTAAAACAGGAACACAGTGAATAACACGTTTGTTAATAACAAGGTAGACCCCTTATGTAAAAGCACCAATGCGTATTTGCCACTTCACTTTACAATGTGTAAGTGATAAGATTTGGGTGTTTGTGTCTCTATCTTGCTTGACAGTAAAATTAATGGTTATGGTTTTATTCTTAGGGGAAGTACTTTTTAACCTTGTGAAACATGAACTCATGTTACAATAAATGGGTTTATTTTATTTGTGTCATTTAGTTTAATGGTAGTGTCTGCTGAAGTTTGCGAAAAATATAATTAAATGTCAATTTTTGCAGGAATAATCCAGCTCAGTCATCACTTCTGGGCTTCTATACAATGTCTGTGTCAATGTCTGTGTCTGCCACAAACCCTCTCCTCAGCCTCTATGCTGATGTTTTAGTTGAGTTGAGGTGTTTCTGGGCAGAGAGTAAGTGTGGTTACCTCAGCCAATCACAGCACACCTAGTGTGCAAGTGACTTTGGGTGTTGATAATAGCAAGTTGAGATGCTATCCTGAGCAGGCATGATAGTGGACGTAGCAGGGAGCAAGAAAAACAACAAAAGCGAAACGAAACACCAAACAGATAAAGCTTTTTCCTGAACAAGGGTGAAGCTTGGCACAACTTTCACTCGCGTCTAGGCACTCAGAGAGCAGCTCAGGTCAAAGGGCAACACAAGTTGGCTTTCTACTGAGCAGGTATGGGTCAAATAACCCAGTGATTAGCTTGTGCTAACATGCCAAGTCAGGTGCATGGCTCTAGAGTCTCTTCCACATAGAAACACGATGCTGCAGGTGGTTGCTGGGCTAGTGAATGCGTTCACATAGTAACAGTTGGAGGCTGTAGGTGTGCGCTGCTGCTGGCACCGAGCTAAGGAGGAGGAGCCCAGTTTGAATGTCGTGTTTAATAACAAGTTGTGAAAATTCCTGCAGATGCTACCTTTAATTTTGTTCAGTCTAGCTGTAAGACAGTTTGAGGACTGATAGAGAATAAACATGTCAATAAAAACATCAGTTATTACTTTTGTTATAGCCCACAGTTACAACAGAGGATAATTACCCCATTAAGGATACGAAAAATTAGATTTCAAGAACAAAGTAATACATTTATGAAAGTAAATGTGTAAAAACAAAAGTCACTGAGGATAAAGTCATAATTTTAAGAATAATGTAACATAATGAGAAAGAAGTCGTAATTAAGCTCAGGGATATCTGTGTCAGCCGAGGGATGTAGATCATCTTGTGAAGTGACAGCTCAGGACAACCCACTCCATTACTTTTTTCTCTTCAACCCTTTAATTTAAAGTTCCCATATTTATGCTCCTTTTCTGCAGTTAAATATGCATCATTGATGTCTTCATGAAATGGTAGCAACATGTTTTGGTCCAAAAAGACAACAAATCAAGCACAGCAGCATTGTTTCCAGGCTCTCATAGTCCCTCTGTTCAGAACGCTCTGATTTAGTGGGCGTGACCTTCATATGTAAATGAGCCACCGCTGATACCTCCCCACTCTTCAGCATCATTGAGAGCGGCGCCACGAGCTCCAAGTGCACAATGTTTAGAAAACAGTGAAGCTCGTTTACCGTAACATTACAAGCTAAAACAACAGGATAACCGCAGCTAAAGTTAGCATCCTGAAGCTAGCACAGAGACAGGGGGGACACTGAGGAAAAGCTCTTACATCTGCTCCACAGCACACAGCATTTAAAATACTCACATTTCCAGGGTCCGTGGTTTGTTGGCGGATGGTTGGTAATGCGCCTGGATTCAGGACCAGTCTATTCGCTAGCCCTCTGTTGTACTGTCCAAAGTTGGAAAAGCAGTCGGCCGTGAAGTGACAAGCACACACATGCACAGTTTCACTGAGTGTAGCTGGCACATTTCCTTGATAAATGAACTCTAGACACTTAGTCTTGTCTTCTTCCGAGATGGGAAGCTTGTGCATGGAACTGTGTGGCTGTTTACAGCCAAAAACAACCACACTCCTCTCCCCGCTGGTGGAGCGATTTCACTCCAGATGCGGGGAGGGGGTTGGGGGATATCTGCTCCAGTGGACCAATCAGGTCAGACTTGCTCCTGATTGGTCAAAAAAGGGAATCGCTGACGTCGGTAAATCCACAAAATCCAAACAGCTCGTTTTAGGTCAGAATTTTACATTCACAAGCACTACTAAGTACAGGTTTTGTCATTAAATATCACATTTTGTGGGCTGGGAGGAAAGCTAAAGACCCACAAATTTAACTAAAAGACTTAATAAAGTGATTGTTGCACAATATGGGACCTTTAAATCTTATTAAAACGTTTCAAAAATGGATCCAGATTCACATGAATAGTGTGTTATTTTTCTAATCTATTTTTCTATAATGGTTTATTTTAATTATCATTCATTTCTTATTATTTTTCATCTGTCCATGTGTAGGTATGAATACAGCGTTTGGTCTCATGCCTTTGGTCTCATGCTCACATAACTGTCTTTGGACCTTTATTTCAAGAAAAAGATTACTTATTGCTGTTCTTGGAAAATGAGTTTGTGAGGTTGTATAACAGGCAGCAAATGAATTATCACTTTAAACGTCCAAATCACAAATAATCCTGCAGTTATCAGACAGTATCACTGAAAGCTAACACACCAAATTGACCCACTAAGTACAGCCAGTACGTAATTTGTCCTTGCCTGTATTTGAACAAGGGATGGGTCGGTTATAAAACCTTGCTTGAACCTTAATTTTTTTTAAGGAAGTGGACAAATAAACAGCCAGGCTGAAAACAAGTTTGACCCCACACAATTAAACATCAACTATCTAATGAAACTGATATTGAGTGACAGAAGATCTTTTCTCCTCTCCTCTAAGTTTTCCCTCTCCATCACCATTCGACTTGCACTGTTTTTGCTTTTGTCAGACTACAACTAGTTTTTCATCCTCCAGGCCACGCTTGCAGAGGTCTCCGGATCCGTCTCATTGTAAAATATGGGAAACCATTAATCTGACCCAAACCTGACCTCCCCTGTTACATCAGATTATTACAGTAAAAATCCCAGTCGTACCATGATGTTGACAGAGGTTAACGACATGCAGTTGTTGTTTTTGGATTCAGTTCCACTTAAATAAGAGACAAATATTAAGTTGAGCTTTGTGTCCCCTGACTCCAATCATGATCTGCTGATTCTGTTGAATCAACAATCAGTTTCTGCATTAGGGTCATATTTATGCTACATGGCACTTTAAAAATACACAAAGTAATAGCACAGAGCAAGAGAAGCAGTATGTGTGATATTGAGATAAAAATAATAAATGCTGTAAAATGCATTATTACTTCTCATTATTGTAGAAAAAAAATATTAACAGATTTGTAAGACTCCACTCAACTTAGTTAAAGAAAAAAATTAAAGTGACTAATACAAAACAAATATAAACTTTAAATTTATTTATACATTTGAGAGCATTATAAAACACTTTGCTTCAGTAAAAATCATTTTTAGGGTCATTACATTCACGTTAGTTTCACACATGCATAATGTAGGCAGCTTCAAAAATAAACATGATCATCATTTACGTTTTAGTCAGAGAGCTGAAGCAAACCATCTTTGTTAGTGTTTGCTTCAGTATACTGCACTTACCAGTTTGAATTTGGTGAAATATTCACAGTCAACTGTGAGAATCAGCACACCTCAATGAACATCTAACACACAACAGTTTGAGGGGTACATTCAAACATTGAGGGGTATTTTCTTAGAAATCATGGAGCGAGGAATTCAGATACATTCGAGTTAGCTGACGTTTCTGTGACTACTCATCAAGGCTACCTTTTACAAGCTGTAACTCCAGTAAGAGAAAGAGTTAGGAATGCCCCCATGTTTTAAGAGCTGCTGATTCATGCCAACCTTTTGACTTTTAGAAGAAGTTTAGTTTTAATTTATTAGTCAGGGGTGTAACTTCAGTGTACACTTCACTTGCAGAGTAGAGACACACATAATGTGCAGAAACACATGAGTCATTAAACCTTACATAGTCATCTGCTTTGATAAGAATCTGTTACACCCTGGAGTGTGCTAACTTTAAGAGTCTTTGTGAAGATGCATTATCTGTCTTATTAAAAGTCCATGGTTCACTGTGTCAAAACAGCTTGTGGACAAAAACCCTTGTATAAAAACAAGCTGTGACTTTAGCTCTGCTGAACTGACCCCTCCTCTGGACCAGATGTTTTGACATTGCTTTGGTTACCTTTAACTCGTATCAACCCATAAAATGACTTAAAACAGTAAAACAAAGCTACTTAGGCTATAACATGTTCTTCATCTATACTCTACATGTTTCTCTTGATATGTGCAATCATCAACAGTGAGTCAGGTCGTTTCATTTCCTTCCAGGTAATCTTTCTGAACAACTTGTTCAGCCCAAAAGAGACACACTAACTACTTAGAGTGACAATAAATTCTTAAGATTGTGATCAAATGATTGATTCATCGTGGAGTGTTCTGTCTTAAACACAAGTTTAAAAATATCTAAGTACAGTAACTATCACTTCATAGAGTTTCAGGCAGATTCAACTCTAACTTTAAAATACAGGATATGATACAGAGGCATTTTAACAAATAAGAACATCATAAAAAGGTCAATTTCTTCATTCAATTATAAAGAATATGAAAAATTAATATGTTCTACAGTCATAAAATAAAATAAAATGTTTCCAGCATTTTTCTGCAGCCATCCCTCCAAAAATAATAGAAAATTTCATTTTGATTAAATTACTGTTCAAAGAGACAATTTGTATCTCTGGTAAGACTTAAACACAATCACAAGTAGAGGGAGTCTGCTGATCTGACACTCCTCCAGAAGATTATCAACTTAAAAAAAAAAAAAGCAGAGAGGCTTTCAGTTAAATTAACACCAAAAAGCCGCTTCATTAAAAAGATGGCTGCAGTCCTAGCTGCTTCATTGCACTCAGAAGTCTATCTGAACTGTGTCTCATTTAACTTTCAGACCTGACTGAACAAAGCGTCTGGCTGACTGCACACAGAGGACTGACAGTCAGATAAGAACCTAAACTAATGAACTTTCCTGTCAAAGGAAACAGTGTTTCAATGGCAGCATTTATAATATTTGTGTGTTGCATTGTCTTGTGTCTATGACTCAATCATTGATTACCAGCTCTATTAATGCTTTTTACAGTGCAGGAGTGTGCAGTCCTGTTAGTGGGATCTCTGCAACTGACAATCTCAAAAACTCGCCCCCACGAGGAGAGTGAGAGGAAGAGGAGGATGAGGAGAAGAGAGGACGATGTCTCACCCTTTGTGCCCATGCTGATGAATTAACAGGAGAAGAAGAGAAAGGAAAAGAATCTCTCAATTTTTGAGAGCCCCCCAGATGATAAGTCCAATAATAACAGCAACTACAGCCAGCACTATCACCAGGATGCATATCTTCTTCCGGTAGCCCCGCTAGAGGAAAACAAACAAAGCAGAATGTAGTTTTTCTAATACTGACTATGTATAACATGTGATTTGACAGGATTGCTCAGGACAGCTGATAACCTGAAGTGACTCACTGCGTGAATCAGCTCACCTTGTGACTCAGCCTTTTTTGATTTTCTCTCTACGCCTCCTTCTCTCTGCCTGAATTACCAGAGTCCTTGTGCAGGGGGCGGAGCAGTCATTGACTCACACTGTGACACACTCTTGGTCTGCCAGCTCACTTCTACTACATTTAAACTCCTCCTCTTCTCCCAAACTTTTTTGCATGCCCCCTCTTTGGTAGATAAAAAAAATTCACACCATTGATGTTCAAATACATTTCAAACATTCAACAGTGCTTCAGTCAGAATATAACAGCTAATAACATGCCATTTCCTTCCATGGCCGTTTCACAGTAAAAGATGTTAAACCACAAAACTTGAGGGGACTTTTATTGTGAGGATTTCACATTATTTTATCATCAAATTAGCTTAGCTGCAAATAGCAGTGTTTGACCGATGTGACAATACTTATGTTGTCACAGTATGTGTTGTTCAGGAAGTACTGAAGTAGGCCACTGCTGCTGCTTCACTGTTGGAGCAGTTAATTGTGTATTCCAACCCCTGACACTTTTATTTCACCTGCTCTTATCTGGTACTTTCACATAGTTGGCTCTGTTAGCAAAATAGAACTGGTTTGGAATCTTTTATTTTTATACATTTAATTCCTCAGTTCTGACTTTTCTTTTTCTGTCCTGTTGAGTTTTACCTGATAATCTGCAGCACGAGCCAGTTGCTGTGTGGCATTCTGGACATTCACATCTGCATTCTCCACGTTGGCTTCTATACTGTCTGTATGAAGAAAGACAAAGTTTACATTTAGCAGGACTGAAGAAGATATTTTTCCAGTTAAATGTCATGTTTACAATCACGACTTAAGCACAATCTAAGGCTGAGAGCTGCATAACCAAACTTATATTAAAGGTCCCATATTAAGCAAAAATCACTTTATTAAGTTTTTTAGTTAAATTTTTTGGCCTTTGGCTTTCCTCCCAGCCCACAAAATGTGATATTTAATGATAAAACCTGTACTTAGTAGTGCTTGTGAATGTAAAATCCTGACCTAAAACGAGCTGTTCGGAATTCCCAGGGTTTGCCGAAGTCAGCGATTCCCTTTTTTGACCAATCAGGAGCAAGTCTGACCTGATTTGTTCACCGGAGCAAATACCCCCGAACCCCCTCCCCGCCCACTCCCCAGGGGGAAGGGGAGTGTGGCTGTTTTTGGCTGTCAACAGCCACATAGTTCCATCATGCACAAGCTTCCCATCTCAGAAGAAGACAAGACTCAGTGGCTAGAGTTCATTTACCAAGGAAATGTGCCAGCTACACTCAGTAAAACTGTGCATGTGTGTGCTAGTCACTTCACGGCCGACTGCTTTTCCAACTCTGGACAGTACAACAGAGGGCTAGCGAATAGACTGGTCTTGAATCCAGGCGCATTACCAACCATCCACCAACAAACCTCAGACCCTGGAAATGTGAGTATTTTAAATGCTGTGTGCTGTGGAGCAGATGTAAGAGCTTTTCCTAAGTGTCCCCCTGGTCTCTGTGTTAGCATCAGGATGCTAACTTTAGCTGCGGTTAGCCTGTTGTTTTAGCCTGTAATGTTACGGTAAACAAGCTTTGCTGTTTTCTAAACATTGTGCACTCAGAGCTCGTGGCGCCGCTCTCAGTGACACGGAAGACTGGGGCGGTATCAGCGGTGGCTCATTTACATATGAAGATCACGCCCACTAAATCAGAGCGTTCTGTACAGAGGGGCTATGAGAGCCTGGAAACAATGCTGCTGTGCTTGATTTATTGTCTTTTTGGACCAAAACATGTTACTACAATTTCATAAAGACATCAATGATCCATATTAAACTGAAAAGAAGCATAATATGGGACCTTTAAAGAAATGTGAACTGATATTGCAAAGGGACTTGGCAAATTCTAATTAAGAATCCCAATCTGGACAAAACACTGAGGTAGTTTGAGGCTTGGTTGACAGCAGTTATCATTTTGTGACGTCTTTATTTCTATATTTTATTTCCTTACTTAGATATAAAACAGCCTGAAAAATACATGATTGAAAAACAGATTTTTTTTGCTTGCTTTGTTGGGGTGAGCTTAATGTGTCGTGTTGACACCAAATGCTTATACTTAATTTGAGTATACAAAAAGAAAATTTTAATTTATGGGATTAACTTGCTCGATTCTCAAGAGCTCTGAGACACAGCAATCTTCCAAGATGGTTTCTTCTGAAAAACAACTCCAGTCTGTTGTCATCTGAGCTTCACTATGCTGCAAGGCCGGTTGTGCTAATTGTGGCAGTGCTAACTTGCTTATAAAACCGGTAGCCTGCCAAGTAACAGACAAAGGTTTTTACAAATTACCGGACAATCTGACATCCTCACTTTCCTCAATGTGAGCTCCTTTGCCAATCCTGCTTCCATAGAAATAAGGTAGTGTCACAATTTGTCTCACATCTTCTGGGTGAATAAAGTGACTGCCATCCGTCTCAGTCAAATATCTTTGGAAGATCTTACTGCTGATTGTCTATCGCATCACATATGATTTGAGAAGCAAGAAAAGTGTTTAACACGTCCAAAATTGTGTATATTTAGCCTGATTCACACCATCTAATTTGTGTCATTCGCACTGCCCGACAAGAAGTAGCATCTTTACTTTGACTCGACATGGAATTCACTCCTGCAAATCCTTGTATTTATGATTCACGTGAAAGCAACAGTAGACATCAAACGTTTCAATAAAGTTCAAACTATTGCTATAATTTCAAGAATTGTCCTTTTTTGTCTATCATGAACAAATGTGCTAACGACAGTGACACTAATGACTGTATGTATTCTACTGTTTGAAGTTCTTGCACTGATTCTTCAGGTCTGGCTTTGTTATGAGTATTTCTTTATATTGTGAATGGTTACAGAAGCACATGTGGTATGAATAAAACAATTATGTTTACTGTTAGGGAACATTTATATTTCATCATTAATCGTTTCATTAGTACTGAGTAATCCACAAACAGGAAACAAAGGCTCACCAATCATGTCCCCCTGCTCGTGCACCATCATCCCCAGGTCCTTGAAGATGTCATTGATATCTGTGATGTCAGACTGGTTCAAAGAAAATAAAGACAGATGTGACTTTGGGGTGAACTCCAAAAACAAAGAGCCGCTGACATATGGTACATGTTGGTGGTCATGTTCTCCACCTCCAACTGCCTGATGGCCGACTCTCTCTCCTGGATCAGTACTAGGTCTTCTTCTGTGATGGCCTCAGCTTGAGCCTGAACCTGGGAGTCACTGCAGGAGAAAATAATGATTAAACTCAGTGACAGTTATTACAGGACTTGTTATAAAGATCTTAAATAAACCAATGAAAAAAGAAAAGCTACCCTTGAAAAGGAGAAACATTTCCAAAGCTGTCATCAGGCTGCCCGCCCTGTCAAAAGAGATTAAGAAGTTTAAATATACATGCTGTGCTTAGCATTTGTAACTATGCAGAGTACAATCTTAAAAGTCAATGAAAATGACCATTTAACTTTTTATTTATTATATACAATACAAAATACAAAATTAGGCACAGAGCAGAAAAATTAATGCAAGAAAAAAATAAAATCTGTCTTGAATTCCCAAGCCAAGAGTTTTGTAACAAACATCAGCAGAAAGAAGCTGTTCCTGTTTATAGTTCCAGTAAGAACAAATAATTCAATTTATGTGCCGTGAGATAAGCGTAGAGGGGATAGAGTTGCCAAACAAGCTGGCTCTCTTGGGGATGTCTGAAACAGTCATAATTACAGCTACAGCCTGTAGCTTGGTTATAAGAGAGCATTAGTTTGTGCATCTTTATATCTTTTTGAATATAAGACGTCATTAGAGGCACCAACAACAAAAGTAATAACTTAACAGAGCCCCTTGCTTCATTAAATCCTTACCAGCAAGACAACAAGAAGCTGTTGGGAAAAACTACCAAAAAGTACAGAAAACATCAGTATGGTGATAGATATGCACAGCTTTCTGTGCAAGTGCATCTTATAAACATTTGTATGCTCCAGCACTCTTTCATTGACCAGTGGCTCTGCAGGGACATAAACCAGGAGTTATCAGAGATATGCTCTTGATTAATCCTGAAATGAAGGAACCTCCCACATTTGATTCAGAGACGCCAACATCATCATTTCTGTGAATTTAGAAAAATCTAAATCAGCTGGTAACTGGGTCATAGAGTTTGTGCACTTGTGATGTCCTCTCTTTGCCGGTGAAGTTGGGTGAAAGGTTGAAGTACTCCATAATTAAGGTTATGGGTTAGGATGTCACAATATTTGATGTGGAGGTGGCCTTATCTTTACATGAACTTAAACTCAACTGTCCCCCTCTTTGCTTGGGCCTTACATCCAACCAATCAGCCTTTCAAAACTCAAGTTGAAGACACCAACACTGGCTGCATTTGGACTCGTAATTGAGGGGAGGACTCCCTGACCATACAGACTATTTTATTGTCACGTGTGGTCTTTGGCAGAGTCGTTGACCTAGTTCTAGAGAATGAGCGAGATGCTTAAGAAACTTGGACCCTCACTGAACAACTGTATCAGTATCAATCTCTGATATTGCCCTCGAGGTGGTATGAGTCATCCCCCAGTAAAACAATTAATATTCTAAAAACATATCTTAGATTCCTCCTGAAAATTGTTCACATGGGAGTGCCTAGTGTGCAGCACATGCATTGAAGCTATAGTCCTTGTTGCAGCATTGATCATAGACTGTATATAGGGTGGACAGTGTGGCTCCGCCATTTATCATTGTACGGTTTTGAAGCCAAAATACCCCCGTCACAGCCGCAGCCATTGGCAGCAATTGCAGCCAGAGTCTGCGCAGTACAGACGATGAGGGATTCTGGGAGAATCTGAGTGGAGCTGGGTGAAAAAAATAATAATCTCCTTCTTTTTCAAGAGTCTAATCACTTTTTGACTCTGCCTCCCGACATATTTTACAGTCCCCGGAAAAAATACAGGAGACCGGCAGCTGTCAATCATCGTTAAACGTTACATAAAGCCTCGTTTTTAACCTCTTATAACTAATGAAAAGAAAACTTTTCAGAAAAAAGAGGACTTGAATACAGGACAGCCAAATGATACCTTCAAATCACTACAACAATCTGACGTGAGAAACATTTCTACCAGGAGCATTAATTTTTTAAAGTTTGACCACAGCCCATCTGGAAAGACTGGAAAGCCGGATTTTTTAAACCTGTACTGCAGCCAGCCACCAGGGGGAGCAGTTTTTGCGGAGACCTCACTTTGAGCCGAGCAAGCGGACGTCTTTTTTTTTTTTTACAGTCTATGGCAGTTACTGATTCAACTCACAGCATAGTTTGCTAGAAATGATTGTCAGCATAGGGTAGACCCTATGCTGACAATCATTTCTAGCAAACTATGCTCCTCATTCCCTGTCTCTTTCAAGTCGTCTTTTCTGATAACTATTCATTTACTTGAAGCAGACATAGTTGTCCACTTCAGTGCTAAGAGTATTAAAGCCTTTAAAAATAGGTCTTCAATTTACACTCACAACAGAAATTCATTTTTTGTCAACTCTGAGTTAATTATCAAGAATCTAAAATTATTTCTGATAAAAGAAATGAATTATTTGACAGCCCTAATTTGATGATGCTGATATCTTTCAGGGGTTGTGTGTTTGATTTGGAATTAAATGGAGGTTGGATCGAAACATTTTTTTTTTTGTTCAAGACAACTTTTTACTGGACACAACGTGCCGAGGGAAGGTATTATGAGCATAGTTATCCAGCAATACGGTTTGAATTGTGACATCACACTGACAGTTCGTAAGTAGTTTAGTAGCCGTTTATGTTCAGCACAGCTGGCATTCCTGTGCTCTAAAACCTGTCTATAATGTGTAACGTTAGTGAATCCTGGTTAGCTTTGTCCTGCAAGTCATCTACCAAGCAGCGCTTAGGTAACCTCACTCTTCATTTTATTGATAGACTCTCAAGATTGAACAGACCACTGCAGAATAACTGCTGCACATGGGTTGGTATAAACATTATCACTTACAGCTTAGCCCCTGTGTTAGCCTTTAGCTCGAGCTGTATCACTCTTCTTTTTAGCTTTCTTCTGCTCTTCTGTAACTTTTTCTGTCTGAAAGTAAGGCTCCTGTGTCCACCATTGCTACAAAATTAATTCAAGACAGCATTTTCAGCAGAGAAAAACACAGATCTCTCTCCTCACTACTAAACTTCATTAGCCAGCGTGGTGTTGTCATAGAGACAGACCTGCCGTAAATCAATCTGGTCCTGCACGACCCGATGTGGAAGCTAAGAAGTATCTATTTGACTGCAGATATAACAAGCGTTCACTCTTGGGCAGAAATTTGAACATTTGATCTACATCTGTAGATATTTCTGGTGAATCACATTCACAAGAATGGACCAGCTAAATAGATGACTCCAACACGAAATGCATTTGATGATGACTGTAGCTGGTGCTGAGGTGTAAAGTGCTAATTTGGGTTTATCTACCTACAAAAGGATAGTTTGTCCTTAAGTGAAATATCTTACAGACTCTGGTCCAAGCCTGACCTTGTGTTTTCACAGGCGCAGCAGATTACTCACAGACAACCTGGAGCTGGCTCTCACTCTGGCCACAAACTCTCTTTCTTTGTCCGCCGCCAGCCGCTGGATCTTCTGGAAACTGTTCAATGCGGTGGAGAAGTCGTTCAGTAGTCGCTCTTTCTGTATCTTCCTCTGCCGCTAAAACAAACACAAAATACATGTAACAAAACCACAACTTTGAACACTGTGGTTCCAAATTAGAATAAAGAAACAAAGGAAAAATCTGAACTTTGGTCAAGGAAAAGGTCCTGTGTACCTGATCAGGGCCAACAGGAAGTGCACTGAAAGCCTTGATCAGTCTGTCTGTCTCCTTTGCTAGCTGGTTGCCTTGCTGCTGCTTCTGTTTCCTGAGAATCATAAAAACTGTTATTCATTTCGTGAGAAAAGAAACGATCACCAGACATTAAGAGGAGAATTGAAAAGGATGTGATGGACACGGATCCCGTTAAATCCTAGTTTCAGATGATAAGCAATCGATTTGCTCTATTGACAACGCTGGCTCTGGGCTGTATTTGCTTTGAATGCACGAACAGTACCAGCCCGGTGTGACTTTTAAAGACTGATTGTTAGACATTTCTGTAACCTGTCCTTGTCCTGTTTAGTGATTTTGCAAACTCTGATGACTTACAGCGTCTGTCGTAGCTGGCTGCTGTCCTGCTCAGTCCCAAGAAGAGAAACTGCTCTCTGCAGTTCAGAAGCTAGGAAAAGAAGACAGAGAACAGAGATTTACTCTACTACTACTTTTGAGTGATCCACCATCTTAAGTCACTAAAGTGGGAATAATCTGGAAAGTTGTGCGAGTAAAGCGTGTGTATTACTCAGGAGTGTGAGCTTCTGGATGTTGGAGCTAATGCTGTGAACCAAAGCACTGGGCTCCTGAGGGATCCCAGCCTGGTACGCCATGATGGAGACCTGTGAAGGAAAACAACAACACAACATGACACTTTTTTTCAAAAAATAGGCCAGATAAAGCAAATAAACCACAAGACAAATAGCAGAAACACTTCCCACTGATGTTTACCACTGATTTGCTCAACCTTTTCTTGGAATAAGACTCTGTAAACATTTGATGACACAGAGACCAGTTTTGTGGTACTGATAATAACAATCCTCTCTCTAACAATCTCCTCTCTCTAGCATCTAGCTTTTCAGTAGTTTCAATGTCCTTTGTTGAATTATTTGATATCACCTCGCACAAACTGTTTCTAGTGGGTGACAAGTAAGGATTGCAGGCAGATAAGTTTAACACCAAAACTCATCTACTGTAGAGATGTGTTTTTTTTTTAATGTGAAGTATGAAGTTTGTTTTGCTGAAATATACAAGGTCATCCTGAAAGGCACCCAGTTATCACCGTTTCTGGACACTGTTTATGTTTGGTTTTCTCTGTGCGTGGCATAGTTTTACCTGCATTCGTGGATACAGCAATGAACAGTGTAGCCTACACTAGACAGTGCCGATTTCCTTAATTTTGGGGGATCGGGGATCGGCCCATCCTTACATACAAACTGATCTTATCAACGGAAGGTTTGACAGCCAGTCATTGTTGCTTTTGATCTGAGAGCTAAAACTCAGGACACTTTATTGCCTAAGGGCGCGGTCACACTGGCCATCCAAACCGTGCTTAAGCACGATTGCCCCCCACAGCTGTAGAGTACGGCTAGCGGTCACACTACCCCTGTATAGACTTTAGAGGGTATCACACACGCACATGGCCCGCCTACGTCATCGTGAAGCATCTGTTTACATGAAGTGCGATCTCATCAGAGTCAGCACAATGATTGTGCTTGTGCATGAAGTAAACCATGCTGAAGCCCACCTCTCCAAAGCGTGCCAAAGCAGAGAAGTGAACTGTGCTCAAGCAGGGCACGGTTGCGGCCACACTGGCCAATCGAAACGTGCTGCAGGGCTGAAGTGTGCTTAAGCACGACATGGTTTGAAGATAAAACATGAAGATTTTGTTGTTTCACTACTGTTCAATGGTTTTCAATAAAATACTTTCAATCTTAATATTTTCTAAAAGGCTGACATACAGTAAGATTCATCCTCTGTTTAGTGTGTGTGATGATAGAAAAAATAGGTTTTCCTACCCAACCTTTCTTTTTATTTTTCTTTCTTTAAAAAACAAACAAACAAACAAATAAACAACAGGCAGTAAATATGTTTCTTAATACTGTGAGAAGTGTCTGTTTGGTTTGGTGTGTTACACACCAGATATCACACACACGCCATGTGCATGTGATATCTGTTTTTTTCTGCAGCAAGCCTCAATTATTATCTTGAATTAACTTAATCGAGATCTTCAGTTCAAAAATGTTGTAAAGTACTTTTTTACTAAAGAAAAACAGAGTAAATAAAATGGATGCATGTCTAATGAGGGCTCTCATACAGAGATGAGCAATTTGCTCTCATTTAATATTGTTTTAATGAAGCAGGGCTGGGTCAGACATGACTACTGTAGGTTGGTCTGCAGACTTCCTGCATTTCAGACGTACCAGGACTGAAACCACGACTAGCATGCAAATGACTATCTGCTAAGAAACTCTCAGACGGGGACATTCTACCACCAATGTTTATCAGAGCAAGAATAAGCTTTAAATCATCTTAAACAATCTCCGCGTCCATGATTTGCGTGTTGAACAGCTGCTATCCGTCTGTCTGTCTGTACTTGTCTCTTTAACCGACTTTACGATCTGTCAGGGGAAAAAATGCGGAAATCACGGCAGCTGCCCATCGACAAGACGTCTGCGCAGAAAATAAACACTTAATTCTGAGACATTTGCCGGGATTCAAGTTGTTAAATGTTAAAAATCTTTACTCCAGAGTACAGCGAGTGAAAAAGTCATCAAGCCTCAATCACGGAGACATAACAGCTGGGAGATTTTCCTCTAGTTTAAAGACGAACAAGTTGTTTTAATTCATTTGTACCCTAAACATGAAACAACACCGTGACCTGTTGTTTATCGTGCTAATGTGTCAGTATGAATCCTTCCCAAAGGTTGACGGTAGTTTTGTAAAAGTTTAAACTTTACCTTCCTTGTGAATTGAAGCAGAGACAAATTTCCGGACTCTCAGCCCCGCCCCCGTCAGTCACATGACGTCTGTGAGGAGTCAGCCTCACGGTCACCCTATGGGAGTCACCAGAGGGGTTGGGTTTGAGACATGAGATCACAAGGGGAAAGTACAAGAAACACGAATTTAAAAGCCCTATAAATATCAACGCTTCTATATAACTTAAAACTTAACAAATTTAACATTGTGTGTGTAACTTATGCGTATCTTTACCTTTAGAAAACACAATTTACAATTTGGATCTCATTATCCTGTTTAACTTTAAGGTTTCAATGTTGTTTATTTTTTTAGTATCCACCAATTTCTCCTGGTGTAAAGGAAATAAAAAACACCAAAAAAAAAACAAACAAACAAAAAAACAAACAAACAAACAAACAAAAAAAAAAAAACAGAAATATTTTAATATTTTGGTTTGAACAGGGGTGAGTATTTTTTGACATTTGTACACCCAAAATTTCCAAGAGAGTCCAGAAAAGGAATTCAACTCATAATTTTGTGATTAAAAATTCATAATTTAAACATAAAATATCATTTTGATTAAAAAACTTACCCATACTGGGTTACTACCATGAGAAACAGAATTACCAATTGCTCTTAAGATGCTCACAACTCTCATTTGGAGTGATTTACCCTTCTTAAAAAGGATTTCTGGACTGGTATCAAATTTGCCAAGTCTACACAGACTCAGACTCTTTCACGTGTTTCAAATGTAGGACAGCAGCAAGTTGTCCTTAAACTCACCTTGCTGTGAACATGATTGGTCAAATAAGTGCAACAATTTAATTTTAGATAACAGAGTTTGCTTTTATTGGCCATCTGCTGTCATGTGACATTTTGGCTAAAAACAATGTTTGTAAATCAAGGTTCAAATTGGATTAGCCAAAGCTAAAAGGCTGTTGATCTTGATAATCAGGAGGACTTGAATCATGCCTGCACTGGGAAGCAAATGTACAAACTGTGTGTAGAAATGAGACCTTCAAAATGGGAAGAAATGTGTACATTATCTCAACAAAATGTACCCCTCTGCTCAGATTCTAAATCATCAGACAATCAAAGTCACATGGAACAAAGACTAACCCGTTGAACACATATGGCTTGCGTTTTCAGAATTTGTAGCCAGTTTTCAGAGGCAGTTGGCACTCAAACAAAGTGGTCATTCAGTCCTGTAGAAAAAGTTCAGTTTAGTTCAATTCATTTTAAGGACAAAGATCACTTCAGTACACAGTTCCTGAAGCTTTAGAAGGAGTCCTATTGGGGTAAAACGGTAACAAAATTGATATCTTCTATCAAAATAATTTAATGTTTTGAAAAATATTTCATCAGAATGTTATAAATGCATGTGCCACATTTTAAAACAAGCTTTATGCTGTGAAAAAAAAGAAAAAAAAAGATTTATTGTGGGGGAAAATAAATGGTCCAAGCATAAAGCCCTGGGGCACACCTTAAAGTCCAGGTAGAAAATACATTGAAAAGCTAGCACACTGAATTCATAGCATTCAAGCTAACAGATGAACTGATTTTGAGGATGCAGTTCTCAAATGAACTCTATGTGATTGCCAGTTAAAGCTCCTGTGTGAAATTTCTTACTGGTGACAGATTAAATCATTGCCAAAGTCTATCAGTCTTAAAAAAATCAAATCGAATTCCAGTGTCAGAAATATCAATGACTTGTCCGTCTGAGTGTTAAAATACAGAAGAATTAGCTTTCCCTTGTTCATGACAAAATTGGTAAAGCTATAAGATTTACCACTTTGTCCACAGGGGGTGCCAGAATCAACACAAGTTGAAATCATAGCAGCATTTACACTCTGCAGAAGTTATCTATAACTATAGCTATATAACTTGATGTGAAAATAATAAACAACAAAATGTATACACGTCACTTATTTCAAGAATCAGTGGCTTGTGGATGCAGACATGTAAATGATTGTTACTGTGGGACTTAGAGTAGCAACTAATGTAATTTCTGTCAGTCACAGTCACTTGAAAATTTACACTACTTCTGCTTTGAATCAGATTTTCTCTCTTCGCAGATTACAACAAAGGTCAGATTGGGGCTTGACTGGGTACTCAGTGATGTAACTCTTGTGTGTTTAATCATGAGTGTATTATCCTGAGGGTACCAAATTTGGAGCTTTGTTTACTGATATTATCTAATCTAGTCACATGGCCTAGTGTGCCCCTCTATATAGGTGTTTTTTGTTTGAGTAGGTCCAAAATATTAAATCTGTCAGGGTATATAAACCAAATTTCAGTCCAGGGCAGATGCACTTGACGCCAGTCTCTTTCTGCAGTCTTAGCTCCTCAGTCATGCCGCGTCTAACAGTCCTCAGCTTTCTGCTGACATGTGCTGTGTCTCTCAGCAGTTCAGCTATTGTTGTAGACAATGGCATGCCCCTCCTTTGGAATCAACTGGGTGATCTGTCTCCAAAAGATGGTGTCCTGACAATTAATCCCTGGCATATCTTCAACCGCATGGCTATTTACCGGTTGATGATTGATGCTACAAACCCGGTAATGGACCCCATGGGACCAGGTGAAAATCAGAATCCTATGTTTGGGCTGCCGCTTCAGCTTGGCTGGATGCTGACTTCTGGTAAGATGAAACTCATTTCAAATCTCTGACTCAAATCAATGTGAAAGTGGATGTTAATCATTCTGGGGCATGAAGCTTCATTTTCCAAAATCAACTTCAGGAAATCTCCTATCTTTAAAAAGATGACTTCTACTGCTGGTATCATAAATAAAAATGGAAAAACGGACATCTTTTATGGTCCCACACCTATTGTATGACAACTTTAAAGACTGCCAAAAAGTCTAGAGACAAACTAATGTCAGTGTTAATGTCTTGATTCTGCAGGGCGTCTTGCTGACCCCACAGGTACAACAAACTGTGGCATGGACCCAGGAGAGCCTGCGTGTATTTCCACTGCCAGCTGGTGGGCCTGTAAGTCAACTATACACAATATTTTTTTTATCAAAAATTGTCTAGGCCTGCTCAATGAGAAAACAGAAGTGACACAAGCAGTGATTTGGTGTTATAAACATCAAATTTACCAGACCTAAACAACAGATTAAAACGATATCCTCTTTTTCAGGTGAGAACTACTTTGTCTCAGTGCTGCCCTTCCTCTCTGTTGTGCAAAACAAATTCTTGGGGGAGGACATTCAGGTATATAAGAAGTTGTCTTTCTTAAAGTGAAAAGTGAAAGTTAAACACAGTTAAGAACTACACCTGAAAGTCAGGTCAAACCAATTTGAATGAATACTATTTAAAAACAAAAACAACAGAAGCCGACCTATAATCTTAGGCTATCTAAAGGCTATTTTGAAATTGGGCTGGTCAAAAAGTTACCTTTTTTTTGTAGTCAATAGATTGTAGTGACTTTTTATTTTCACCTACCTGAACTTTTCATTTAAGAGATGACCAATGTACAAAAGTTCACAAACTATCCAGAGCCAGTTTACCCTCAAATATCAAAATTTTTCTAATGATTGGTGATTTTGATTCATTAGGTCCAGATTCAGCCGGTTGATGGTGTAACAGAGTACTGCAACACGTATGCTGGGTGTTTAGCTCTCTTCCCTGATGCCATGACTAAGTGGGATAACTTTTTTAAGGTACATGAAATGCACTCACACACATCAATCTTTATCCAAAGTCCTGATTTTGAAACTGTGAATCAATCACTTGGCTGCAAGAGTTGCTGGATTGGTTGTATAATTTCTTTTTTGTTCTTTTGTTTGATCAAGGGTCTTCTAGCCAGTGGTGGTTCTTCTGCTCCTGACAATGAGAAGAAGGACACTCTCCTTGGTCTCTACTGGGAAGCCCATATGGCATCAATTGACGCATCTTCTGCATGTGATGCCAGGTAATTTATCTGTCCCCCTGCCTATTCATATAGCCATCCAGCAGCAATGAGAAAGGTTATGAGTTATAAGGTTTTGGCTATTGGATTGCTTAAAAAAAGAAAGGTTACAACAAACCACAAAGGACATGCTCAATGTACAGGTTTCATCAATAAGTAACACAATCTTTTGAGGCTAAAATACCTTTTGATTTTTGATTTTTGGTTTATTTATTTATTTATTCTATATATAAAGAATAACATATATTTATGTATACTTCTTTGTTTTTTTTGGCTCAGTCTTACGTGGTTACATGAGGAACTGCACTCTCATTGATTTTGCGAATGACTGATCTGGTCTTTTTCTTCAGTCCATGGTATTTTAACTTTATATGATACAGTTAAATTTCTACATGTAACATATATATATATATATATATATATATATATATATATATATATATATATATATATATATATATATATATATATATATATATATATATATATATATATATATATATATATATATATATATTTATTATCAAGGTCTTATTAACATAAAAAAACAGGTTTTTTCACCTCCCCCCAAAAACAAACAAAAAATAAAAAAAAGAACAGAGAAGAAACCAACGAACAAAAATATGTAAATATATACTACTAATGAACACACCCACTCACACATAAAAGGACAGAAAAATCTATACATATACAATTACAATTGCAATGCACCCTAAAATTCAATTTCATCTACATTTTATGGTTTAAAAGTGAGCCAAGAAAGGTTGCCAGATATCAACATGTAACATGTTACCAATAGTTACGTAGTGCTGCCGTTTATAACGTGACAAGTGACAACACGCAAAATTTGTAAACTCCATTCTTGCCCTTGTTGGTGAAAAGATGGCTGTGGTGAAGATCTGTTTAGTGGTGCTCACAGCCCGGTGCACTAAGACTTGCCGGTTACCTTTAACATGAGTGAATCCTGGCTATATCTTAGAAGTGCTTATCTACCAACTCCAACCTTACCAAACAAAGCTAACATTATCTGGCTCTTCAATTTATTGATAGGCTCTCAAGTTTGAATAGACCACTGCAGTATAATTGCTGCATGTATTGCATCTGATCACAAACAGCTGATTTCACATTTTAGCCTTGAGCCTGTGCTCTATCACTCCACTGTTTGGCTTTCTTCTGCTCATCTGTTCCTTTTCTTTTAGCCAGTTCAGGTCCAGTTACTGCAATAACTACAAAATGAATCCAAGAAAAAGTTTTAATCAGAGAATCAGATCAGATCTTGCTTCTCACTGATAAACTTTGTCAGCCAGCTTAGTGTCAAAGGGCGGTTCAGTCTGCCTGCTGTAAGTGGACTGGTGAGGTACACCACAGATACTAAGAAGTAGCAGAAATAACTGATTCTGATAATCTCATTTAAAATTTTGGATCATGAACAGACAAATATATAAAACTGAAACAATTTTAATATCACCTATAAGCCCTCAAAGGGCCTTTATAACAAAACCCATCACTAACTCTTGATTCCCTTTTGATGGTGAAATTGGTGGTCTGCTTGCTTTGATTTTGTTTTCCTTGTACTGATCAATAAAAGAATAGCAAGGTCCTTGTCACCAAACTCTATTATTATTTCTTGATAATTAAGTGTATAAAAACAAAACCTTTAATCTTGGTGGTGTCTGTCTCTGTCCTGTGTCCTCTCCATCAGGAAGAACCTCCTTTCTGGGCCTGAACTGTCATTTGCTAATGCCTGGCTGAACTCAACTCAGTATGTTGCTGCAGCACATTTCCAATCCGGTCTGGAACTGGCTACTAAGTTCTTAGAGCATCTGCCAAGTCAAGTCCTAAAGGTACATGCTTACAATTTCCTCATCTGTGTATATATTCTAAGTAGCATTTTTGGAATCTGTATATATATATATATATATATATATATATATATATATATATATATATATATATATATATATATATATATATATATTTCTGTTTCTTCTGTCATACTTGGACAACAAGGAGGATGATGTTGCACCAAACATTGAAAGACTGAGTCAAGAGGAGAACCAGATGCTCATGACCTTCACTTGGTTGGATTCGATCAACACTAGAATGAGTGAGACAGTCACACACAGACACACAAATATCAGTGATTTTTTAAAGTGATTTTTGAACCATTTATTTCATATATTTCCCAGGCGGGACATTGGTGAGTGTGTGGCAAAAGGCGATGTGCACAGTGTCAACAAGAGAGAAGGGCCGAGCACTTTTGGAGAGGATCCTGCTGAATACTGACTACAATGCCATCGGCTTCTTGGGCGATGTCACTTTAATGGCTGCACAGTGTGCGTAAGATAAACAGACAAACAGAAACTCCAACTACTTTTGAGCTAAAAAAGAAATTGAAATTATACATAGATTATTACAATCAGATAAGAATTTCACCCGTCTGATGGTATAGTGCTTAAAACCTTGCATGTAATACTACTTTTGGGACATTTGATAGATTCAAGAATTTGACAAACGGCAGGTAGTATTTAAAAGTATGAAACTTTTAGTATAGGATTTGATACTTTGTCACTGTCAGATGAGTTTACAGATTTGTGGTGGCTTATCATGATTAAAAAAAACAACTGTAAAACACCACATTAATTCAAGTTAAATAATGATTTAGTGTCAGCCACCAACACCGTTACTACAGTCCTATAGCACCCCCCAGTGGTCATTTCATCTGATTACGAGACAATAGTCAGTCTTATGATGAATGGGTGAAATCTGTTCCTCAGTGAGTGATGACAATGAACTTTGAAGGTTTCAATTGAATACATTTACAAGAGTTGCACATGAATGTGTGAAAACTTGAAATAAATCCTTTTGAACTTTTAAGTTTGCATGGTATCACTATTGGATTATGTGGGAAGAGCATCAGTATTCAGAGATACTTTTGAATAATTTGAATGCAAAATGAAATTGTGGATAACATGGAAGTCACATCACGTCAGATTCCTTTAAGATAGCTGCTTTTTTGTAAGTGCACTGAAAACACCTTCACACCACAGAATTATAGCAATGGCCCAAAACACGAATCAGAGGTGCTTCTTTGATAAACTCAACAAATCTTTAATTGCATGGCACTTTTCTGCTGCTTTCATGCTATTCTAGCATGTGGCTAACAGTGTATCTTGACAGCACAGACATAAAACAGTAGCATAGGTAGATCAATAAAATGTCCAAACAAAACAGAGGGTGGGTAGTAAATAATCATTAAATAAAATCAACAAAGCATGATCAGATTAATGGCAGAAAATGAAATAAAATGATGTAAAAGAACATGATGGGGTGCTGAGCCTGTCTGATGTTGCAAAAGGTGGTGTGTGAAACTGCTGTAGAGTTTGTTGTCGCCGTGGTTTCTTCATAAAGAAATGAATTATTGTTTTTCGGAACAAATTTATTTTGAGCATACTCGTAACCAAAAGCTTGTAGATAATATTACTTCAGCTCTAATTCAAACCAGAAAGAGCATTAATACATGAGTGTTTAAGTTGAAACGTTTGACACAATGCTTAAAGGGTAAATCCAAAAGACAACTATAATTCAAGTCTGGTATAGCATTGGTTTTAGTATCAGAGAATTTGTTTTGCTACTGAATCAGTTAATTACACAGTAACTGTATTTTTCATAGAGAAATTTAAGTAAAAATGATCTAATAGAACATGTTGGCAAAAAATAAAGCTTGTCAGATTTAGAGTCGTATCAATTTCCATCTCCAGGCTCAAACTTTGACATCACGTCTCACCATTATATTTTACAATGCCTTTGCATAGCTGCTGTCAGATCCGACCTCGTTGGACAAATTCTTTTTGACATTTTTCTGATACATTCAAGACCTGCCCCTACTCCTCTTTGAAGCACTTCATCCTACACTATGAAAGGCAATTTTTTTGTTGGCTACCAAACAACAGCAAGTATACCTTGAAGGGCTTAGCATCACAAAATGCGCACAAAATGTTTTTTTTTTTTTTTTTTTTTTTTAGGTTTGGCCCCATTTGTGTTCTTTCATTTTTGTTCTTGCTTTGGTATCAATATATGATGACGTAAATTATATACTTGAAAATAAATAAAGCAAAAACACTCAATGAGAAGACTTGCCCAAACTTTACAGGTACTGTAAATATTAACCATAACTTCAGCATTAACTTGCTAAAGAATCTGAGAAATCAAAAGAAATTCACAAAGGATCTCAGATGATTTTTGTCAAATACTTCTCCAAAATTCACCTTAAACATATTGAACCCTTTTTTCAGATATACTCTAATTGAAAAAAATATTTCCATAAGTCAAAGCTCATATTTTTTATTCAAAACTGCTTTTGATTTGGGCTATGAAACAGAACCAAACATGTTCCTCTGCCTGTAGCTCACTGACTAGCTGTTCAAGTGTATGGGCTTTAAAGAAAACAACTATGCAAAGAAACTAAAAACCAGCCTTCTTCCCCCCAATAATTGCTGTACACAAGCATGACATTTTGCCAAACATTCTGCTGGTCTCTGCTGGTAATGTTTATATATTCAAACTATGCTTCTTTTCTATGTAGCCTGTTTTTAAAGGGCAATGAAGAGTGGCAGGAAATACACAGCAGGTAAGAGAGGGTTGAATGAACTGCAGCAATGGGCCAAGGGTCGTAGTCCAACAGCTGCACTGTCAACACACTGTCGCCTCTGTAAATGGGTTATCTGTTTGACCTGACATTAAACCAGAATCCTATCTTTTCTAGCATGTTAAACATACTGAAGTAACTACTATTTATACATTTCAACAGAGTTTGTTAAATACTTACTGGAGACATGCGTTTTCATATCAGTTAACATACTGTTATGGCTTAATGAGTGGTTGATGAATATCTGTTTTCACTGACTGATGCTGTTAAATAAAGAACAGGTTGACTGATGGCCAACATACAAGGCCGATTTAATGTTGTTAAGTTTCCATAAAAAAAACACTGTTTAATTGTGTTTAATTGTGAAATCAATTATACCATGTACATTACAATTAAATGTATACATTGTGTCTTAGCCACTAACATGTTTTAATAGGGTTTTAATTGATTCACAAAGTAGGAAAATGCATATATACATACATACAGGACTCTATTTTATTGTATTATTTTAAATATAATAACTGTATTTATATTAACCACTGTCCAGTGCTATGGAATTGATCTGCTGTCATTCAGGGTTGGAAAAGATGACGGTGGCTGGAAAAAGTTACTATAGCAGAATGGAAAATGGTAAAATGAATTTTCGGGGAGAGGGGAAATATTGCTCGACAAAGCCTGATGATGATGCTGAAAAGATCATTTATTTATTTATTTATTTAATTGAGCTTGTCTGATGCCAATCGTTTTGAATGCTTTGGCCCAATTAACTATTATATCTACGTATAATGTATAATTCTGGTTTCAGTATTTTGGTTTTGATACAATTGAACATGTAAATTTCGAAGTGAACAAAAATAACCAGTAGGCTAATGAATTAAACAAAATTTGCTTAACAAGACAACCACAGAAAAGTTCAATTTAAAAGATGAAACAATTACATAGGTCATATAGACGAATAACCAATTTGACCAGATCAAATCCAGCAGGTCACAGCGGTTGCTCAACAAGTTTCTTATAACTTTCGCAAATTTACAATTTTTCTGAAATCAGCCGACACACAGTATGCGCAGAACTCTGCAGCTGTGTCTCTGGCTGTTTTTCAAACCGACTACTACACTAGCCGTGCCTACTATTTTGTTTGAAATTCAGTCTGTAGTAGGCAGTATGCGAAAACTTGCAAAATCTGTAGTATGCCAAAAATCCCTGGATGTCCTATTGATCCAGGAAAATTCTCAGTATAGGCTACATCACACCAGTCTACCTGGCATACTGTTTCCCAAGATGCACGGCGCCAATGTTGTTTGTCTATGTGAGTGGCAGGTTTAGCCGAATTAGCGTCATCTACTGGAATGAGTCAGCAGCACTATAACTACAATACAACAACACTAATGTTAGACAATCTGTGAGATAGAAGCAAAGTGATGCGAAAGAAACACTGGTAAATCTTGTCACTAGTTATAAAAGAGGTTTTTACATCTACAAATTTATTAAAACCCATGAAAACCAGCCTCTAAATCACCTTTTTAAACCATATGTGGTACATGGAAGTGGTTTTTCCATCAGCTGTACAAGTAAAAATCCCTTCCAGATTTATTTTCAGTGAACAACACTGTTGTAACACTGGACCACCATGTATTCGACATTACCTGGTGAGGTCTTGGCAGAGGTTTGAATTGGTGCCATTTGTAGAAAACAAATGTGGGAACTTTGCATTAAAGTTTGAGAACTGTGACTCAAAAATTCAGTTAGAGGTGCTGAAGCAAAAATGTTATAACTATATCCGGTCTCCCCTACTACAAAATGGACCCAGCAGAACAGTCATACTACATATTACATGCAAAAGTATGCAGTACCTACTACTACATTCATATGTAGTGCAGTTGGCGGATTGGAACACAGCCTCTGTAACTCTCGTGGCATGCTGGTGGTGTGTTCAGGACCGTCGGTATTTTCTGTACTACTGAAAATACCCGGGGTTGCACTGGCTTACACGTGAAGGATCTGTGTGTGGTGCGGACAAAATGACCCCTGAGTGTCAGAAGAATATCATGCACATATGTAGGCCTACATATGTCAGGGAGGGGGGGACAACAAATGTATACGTGCCCCCCCATGGCGCCACTGTTTCTTATCCTGAGTGAACCAAATTTGGAGCTTTGTTATCTAATCTAGTCACACGAGGCCTTATGTTCCTCTCTATGTAGTTTTTTTTTTTTTGAGTCGGTCCAAAATATTGAATCTGTCAGGGTATATAACCCAAACTCCAGTCCAGGGAAGATGCACTTGACGCCAGTCTCTTTCTGCAGTCTTAGCTCCTCAGCCATGCCGCATCTAACAGTCCTCAGCCTTCTGCTGACATGTGCTGTGTCTCTCAGCAGTTCAGCTATTGTTGTAGAAAATGGCATGCCCCTTCTTTGGAATCAACTGGGTGATCTGTCACCACAAGGTAGTATCCTGGCGGTTAATCCCTGGCAGATCTTCAACCGCATGGCTATTTACCGGTTGATGATTGATGCTACAAACCCGTTAATGGACTCCATGGGACCGGGTGACAATCAGAATCCTATGTTTGGGCTGCCACTTCAGCTTGGCTGGATGCTGACTTCGGGTAAGATGAAACTCATTTTAAATCAATGTGAAAGTGAATGTTAATCATTGTAAATCAACTTCAGGAAATCTCCTACCTTTAAAAAGACTTTGCAGCTTCTACCTGCTGGTCTCATGAATAAAAATGGAAAAACGAACATCTTTTATGGTCCCACACCTATTGTATGACAACTTTAAAGACTGCCAAAAAGTCTAGAGACAAACTAATGTCAGTGTTAATGTCTTGATTCTGCAGGGCGTCTTGCTGACCCCACAGGTACAACAAACTGTGGCATGGACCCAGGAGAGCCTGCGTGTATTTCCACTGCCAGCTGGTGGGCCTGTAAGTCAACTATACACAATATTTTTTTATCAAAAATTGTCTAGGCCTGCTCAATGAGAAAACAGAAGTGACACAAGCAGTGATTTGGTGTTATATACATCAAATTTCCAGACTTAAACAACAGATTAAAACACTATCCTTTTTTCCAGGTGAGAACTACTTTGTCTCAGTGCTGCCCTTCCTCTCTGCTGTGCAGAATAAATTCTTGGGGGAGGACATTCAGGTATATAAGAAGTTGTCTTTCTTCAAGTGAAAAGTGAGAGTTAAAAACACTGAAGAACTACACCTGGAAGCCAGATCAAACCAAATTTAATGAATACTATTGGAAAAACAAAAACAACAGAAGCTGACCTTTAATATTAATTAACTTTAGTTGTGTTTCTTTCTGAAGGAAGCTCTAACCAAAGGCTTTGTGTAATTCTGGTGTAAAATAACATTTAAGCCTGCATGAAAATGAGGAACCTATACATCTTGAGAAACTATACTCAACCAGCTGTGCAGTTCTTACAATTATAAGTATAATTTCAGCCTAGCCAATAAAGGCTTTTTTTGAAATTGGGCTAGTCAAAAAGTTACTGTGCTTTTGTATTCAATAGCTTGGGGTGAGATTTTATTTTCAGCCATCTTTACACACCTACCTGAACTTTTCATTTAAGGGTTGACCAATGTACAAACAATCAAGAGCCAGTTTACATTCAAATGTTAAACAGTTTTCTAATGATTGGTAAATTTGATTCATTAGGTCGTGATTCAGGCAGCTGATGGTGCAACAGAACTCTGCACCACGTATGCTGAGTGTTTAGCTCGCTTCCCTGATGCCATGACTAAGTGGGATAACTATTTTAAGGTACATGAAATGCACTCACACACATCAATCCATGTTCAAAGTCCTGATTTTGAGACTGTGGTTCAACAATTGGCTGCTGGAGTTGCTGGATTGGTTGTATAATTTCTTTTTTTGTTCTTTTGTTTGATAAAGGGTCTTCTAGCCAGTGGTGCTTCTTCTGCTCCTGACAACGAGAAGAAGGACACTCTCCTTGGTCTCTACTGGGAAGCCCAGATGGCATCAACTTACGCATCTTCTGCATGTGATGCCAGGTAATTTATCTGTCTTTCTGTCTATCCATCTAGCCATCTAGCAGCTAATAGCTACCTATGAGCCATGAGCAAGCTAGCTATTAGCTATGAGCTATTGGCTATTGGCTTGCTTAAAAAAAGAAAGGTAAGCACAAAGGACATTTTCCATGTACAGGTTTCATCAATAAGTAACATTGTTTTGTTTTGTTACTACTTAAAGCCAATGTGAGAGCTATACAGAAACTGTAGCGTTTTTACAGGTTAAGGACTCCATTTCCCATGGGTGCTGTCAACCACTGGCATCATGACATCACTCTTGTCAAGATGTGCTTTTGTTTTGGAGCAAATTGATAGAGAGCAGATCTTTTTCTTAACACTACTTTTCTTTGTTCTAGGCAACTTTTTGCAGGATGCAAAGAGACAAGTTATCCACTGTTACGTAGCACTGCTGTTTGAAGTGCGACAACAGGCAAAATTTGTCAAGACTTGCCTGTTACCTTTAACATTAGTGAATTCTGGCTATGTCTTACGTGCGCATATCAAAGCTCATCTGAGCAAAGCCTTTAATCTCTCTGGTGTCTGTGTCTGTCCTGTGTCCTCTCTTTCAGAAAGAACCTCCTTTCTGGACCTGAATTGTCATTTGCTAATGCCTGGCTGAACTCAACTGAGTATGTTGCTGCAGCACATTTCCAATCCAGTCTGGAACTGGCTTCTAAATTCTTAGAGCCTCTGCCAAGTCAAGTCCTAAGGGTACATGCTTACAATTTCTATATCCATGTTTATATTTTAAGTGGCATTTTTGGAATCTGTATATATATGTGTTTAGTCAACTTTGTTTCTTCTGTCATACATGGACAACAAGGAGGATGATGTTGCACCAAACATTGAAAGACTGAGTCAAGAGGAGAACCAGATGCTCAAAACCTTCACTTGGTTGGATTCAATTAACACTACAATGGGTGAGACAGTCACACACAGACACACAAATATCAGTGATTTTTAAGGTGATTTTTGAACCATTTAAGGTGAATTATGATTATTATGTATTTCATATATTCCCCAGGCGGGACATTGGTGAGTGTGTGGCAAAAGGCGATGTGCACAGTGTCAACAAGAGAGAAGGGCCGAGCAATGTTGGAGAGGATCCTGCTGAATTCTGACTACAATGCCTTCAGCTTAATGGGTGATCTCACTTTAATGGCTGCACAGTGTGCATAAGATAAATAGAGACAAACAGAAACTCCAACTACTTTTGAGCTAAAGATGAAATCAAATGATACATAGATTATTACTATCAATTATAGTCTGATAGTGTAGTGCTTGAAACCTTGCAGGTAATACTATTTTTGGGACATTTGATGGATTCTTTCTTGAAACACAAGAACTTGATTTGGCAAGTAGTATTTAGTGGTATTTAAAAGTATGAAACTTTTAGTATAGGATTTGATACTTTGTCACTGTAAGATGAGTTTACAGATTTGTGGTGGCTTATCATGATTAAAAAAACAACTGTAAAATACCACATTGATTCTAGTTGAATAATGATTTTGTGTCAGCCACCAACACCGTTACTCCAGTCCTACAGCACCCCCAGTGGTCGTTTTATCTGTTTATGGGGCGATAGTCACCCTTGGTGAGTGTTGAAAATGAACTTTGAGGGTTTCAATTGAATCCATTTACAAGAGTTGCACATGAATGTGTGAAAACTTGAAATGAATCCTTTTGAACTTTTAAGTTTGCATGGTATCACTATTGGACTATGTGGGAAGAGTAACAGTATTCAGAGATACTTTTGAATAATTTGAATGCAAAATGAAACTGTGGATAACATGGAAGTCACATCGCATCAGATTGTTGACGTGATGTGACATGTTGCTAAGTTGAAATATGTAGCATAATGTTAAAAGAGTAAATCCAAAAGAAAATTATAATTAAAGTTTGGTATTAGCATTGGTATTAATATAGGATAATTTTTTTTCTACTTAACTGGTTAATTACACAGTAACCTTTTTTTCCAAAAGAGAAAGAATTGTATTTATACATTTCAGTAGAGTTTATTTAATACTTCATGGAGACATGTATTTTCATTTCAGTTAACATACTGTTATGGCTTAATGAGTGGTTGATGAATATCAGTTTCCACTGACTGATGCTGTTAAATAAAGAACATATTAACTGATGTCCAACATACAATGATGATTTGATGTTGTTGAGTTTGCATTTAATAAAAAAACCCTGAAAGTTTAATTGTGAAATCAATAATTCCATGCACATTACAATTAGAGGTATACATGGTGTCTAAGCCACTTACATGTTTTAAATGGATTTTTTATTGATTCATAAAGTAGAAAAATACACATACATATATACAAAAAACACAAAGTAATGCTGTCATGAACATGTCTTTATTATATATAACTTTATTTATATTCATCCACCCAGTGCTATGGAATTGATCTGCTGTCATTTAGGGTTGGAAAAGATGACGATGGCTGGAAAAAAGTCACTATAGCAGAATGGAAAATGATAAATTGAATATTTGGGGAGGGACTAATGTTGCTTGACAAAGCCTGATGATGATGATGCTGAAAAGATTATTTATTGTAAATATTATTTTTTAATTGGGCTTGTCTGATGCCAATTATTTACAAATGCTTGGCCCAGTTAACGGGAACATCTATAATTTATAATTCTGATTCAAATATTTTGGTTTTAATACATTTTACAATGTGAATTTCAAAGTCAACAAAAATAACTGGTAGGCTAATGAACAGTTTACTTTTAAAGAAACAACAGAAAAGTAAAATTTAAGTAAAAAGATGAAAAGATTACATAGGTCATAAAGACGAATAACCAATTAGACCAGATCCAGCAGGTATCCTGTAGGTCACAGAGTTTGCTCAACAAGTTTCTGATGCAATAGACTACAGGTTATGGTCCTTCAACCTGCTGGATATTCTCTTTTGATAACATTCAAGAGAAAAATCAATTCAGTGAAGCAAGAGTCAGAAGTATGTAGAAAGCACACCAGGGTTGGCGTTATGGGTGGGCCCATCATTTCCAAGCCCACCAACTTTCTGACAGGTCAACCCTAAAATTTTTTTGGGGAAAAAAAATCAAAACAAAAAAAAAACAGTTTAAAGGAAATTTTTGTAAAAAAAAAAAAAAAAGTCCTTTATTTTCATCATTTTGTTATCATTACATGCCCTGTCTCTATTAATTTGTTTTAAAATGATATGAGTGTCAATCTTTCAGCCTGTTGGAAAAGCAACAACAACAATTAAAGAGTTTAGAAACATTTAGCAGCATGGTTTACAGATAAGACAAGACAATGATTTTGGGAAAGACTGTAATTTTTTTTTCTTTTATTAAATTCTGGTCAATGTTGTTGTTGTTGTTCTTACAACCTATGATGAAGGAAAGTTGAGGCGGTGCAGTCTGCTGGTGTGTAAGAACACTAGTCTTTGGCCAGGACCATGGAGAGCAATTGCAAGTAAACCCGTCTGATGCACTAAAACCTTATAAAATGCAATAAGATATTAAAGAAGTAAAATGCATCTAAATTTACTTTATAACATACAAGTAGTAGTTGTAACAGTAGTACATACACATAGATATATAGTAATAGTTATTTATTAACTTTTGTGATTTAAAGCCCTCCCAAAATCAGTTTAGCCCACCTTAAACTGAAACCCTGGCTCTGTCTCTGGAGTACACTGACCACCAAATTACTGAGAACAGTTTTCCTGTTTATTATTTTACATAGACTATTTTTTATTCAGTTTTTACAGTATGTGATTATAAGAGTCACATGAAACAAAACATTAAATGTACTGTTATGAGTCAGCTGTGTTCACCGTCCCCAGACTCCATGACCTCCTTTCAGAGACAGTGAGCAAACACTACATGGTTACTAAACTTCTGCTTTCCAGCAAACAGGCTGACCACTGTTGACTAACGCGGTATCACCAGGCTGCATCACTGTTTTATGAGTGTTTTAGAAAGCATTCTTGAACTTATAGTTATTAATTATTGTCATTCATGAATTCCTCAGTCAATTTGTTTTATTCAAAAATTCTATTTGTTCGCACCCTGGGGAGGCAGAAAATGATCAAGATTATCACAGTTTATGCCAGAAAAAAGATTAGTGCTGTGTCATTTCAATAAATGTGTTTGTTTCCCACTCAGTATATATTTAAAAATGTAACAAATTGTTACATTTTGGTTTTTATTGCATTTTGGGCTCAGTACTTTTGTTACGTTTTGTGTTTTATTGCATTTGTGTTCGAGTGTGTGTGTTCACTTTGAAGGATAGGGAAGTTGCTGGATCAGCACAGTTGTCTAATGTTCTGTATTTAACCTGTGAGTCCTGTTTTTGTCTCCTGCACCACCTGATTCAGGATTATGTTCATTCCCACTGATGCTCTCTTTTACATCCTGCAATAAATCTTCCACTGAAAATCAGCAAATGTTGCTGCGAGAATGTTAACTTGGCACAGCAGGGATACTTGCATTACATTGGTCTCATTTTCTCTTCATTTGCTACCAGTAAAATCAAGAACATTTTCATTTGGGAGCTTTTCTTCCAGTTTTAGTACGTGGTACAAAGGAACAAGTGATTAAGCAGTACCTTTCAGCCCTTTGCTGGCCTGTACATGTCCAAGTATTGTTTTATAACAACCTTGAGCGGTTCTTTCTTCTTATCGTGGGGTTTTATTTTTGAGAGTACAGATTTGCACTTCCAGGGTGCAAGTTTATACAAATATGAAAAAAAATCAATCCATGGTTATCTGCTACGTGTTTAAATGAAGGCTTTTCTTCTAAATATTTAGAGAGTTTTGGGTTGTATGTACTCACTTTATCTTATCCATACATCATGAGTGTTTGCAGAGCAAAGTTTCACATGTAACTACATGAACACTAACATGTAATCACATGTGTTTTTCACGTTTTCCAATACACGTGATGTGACATATGTGATATGACATATAAACCAGGGTAAGAGGGAAGATCCTCATACCCCGGCCTCTTGATCACTGCAAACACAGGGCCTCAGCCATGCGTCCCCTGACGGCCCTCGGCCTTCTCCTCTCCTATGCAGTGTATCCTAGCAAGTCCACTGTAGTCCTAGAAAATGATACATGGATGGGCTCAAGCTATAGGATCGGTTTTCGAGATGCACAATCAAGGTACCATAGTGACCCCCAATACCTTTGACTACTATCATTGTCATAGCTTCAGCCAGTTTATTATTGAAGCTACAATGAAGCCTAATCCCACAGACGGTCCTATGTGGTCTCTTAACCTGCAGCTTCTTTGGATGCATATTTCAGGAAAGATAAAATGCATTACTTTTATTTGCGTAAACATCAGTAAGTTTCCAGAAGAGTGGATGTAGGCTGTTAGTTATACAGAATATATGCTGTTACTGTGTGCCACAAGTGTTTATCAGAAGCATGCTCATCTTCTGTACTCCTCAATTGAGTGAAAATATCACTAAATGCCAACATCCAAACTGATCTTCATATAAAATACCTTCATCTTGCAGGTCGTTTTGATTACCTTGCAGGTGCTACACTCTGCAGGAGGGCACCTTTAGATACTAGATACTGTAGACACACTTTCAGAGAGTACACCACAAGATAAGGGGCATATTATATACCCTTTTCATCTCCAAGGTGTGAACTACTTTGTCTCAGTGCTGCCCTTCTTGTCTGCACAGCAAGGACTTATGGGAGAGGGGCCCGTATGCAGTATCAGTCATTAAACAAACCGGACCATTAGTTCTAACGTTCTTTTATGAAAGCAACGCAGGTGCAGATTACGTCATCATTAAGGGGAACCCCCCCCATGGAAAACCCAGGAAAACCCCATCAAAAAATTGGAACTGCGCATGCCTACCACTCATTAACAGCAGTAAACCTGGCGAGCGGTAACAGTGTGACTGAGAGATGATAAAGAAAAACATTTTTTAGCTGAAGACATGGAGATTATATTTCAAGAATAAACATGGACGAACAGCTGTTATCCGTGAGTCTACTTTACTCCAACAGCACACTCTAGTGGTAATCTAATGTATGTAACTAGTCCTCAAGGAGCAATCTATTTTGTATGTTTTGTCTGTTGATTATAAATTGATAATCTTTTTGGTTAGTATTGAGCCTCCATATACAAACAGGGAGGAGGCTCTATGAAAAATCATGGCTTATTGCTTATCAAATTATAAAGGATGCTTATCAAACTCATATGTCTTGACTATAGCCATAAAAAACAGCCAGTACCTCTGTGTTTGAATTAAATTGACCCAAACTGAAATAATGTTACTGTGTGAAGACATCTGGAAGAACTGGGAAACCTAACATGTGGCAAAAAGATGTATGTAAAAGTCTTTATTTGTCACAAAACAGAACATTTACTTTTACAAAACACAACACACGTTTTAAATTACCATAAATGATGGTATCAAATAAAAATGCAAAATATTTCATAAGGAAGACAAAAAAGGGTCATTAAACCCAACATGAAATAGCACAATAATACAAACAAACAAAAAAACCCTCTGCATATTATTAACAACGTGTTCTGTATCTAAGCTAGCTCATGATTGTCAGTGGAAAAGCAATGTCCAACACAAACTCACAATGTTAAAAAAAAAAAAAAATCATACAAATGCATGTTGTGATATCATGTCAAGGCTTTCATACAAAGTGTACATTGAGGGACATCTTCAGCTTGAATCTTTTTCTTCCATGTTTATGGTCAGTCTTGTTTTAGAGATCACTGAGTGACTAGTTACAATTTTTAATGAATTGCATTGAAATGGTTAAAAAAATCTTATTCTGAAACAAATGTAACAGCTTACAACAACAGTACGTACTCGAAATGTATGCTAGTTTTAACTGCATGAAAAACCTGTGACAAATCCCAGACAGGACTCGCTAATAAACACTGTTTACTCAGGACATGATATCATTCTCCACACGGCTGGTCTCAAACTGTCACTAATCAGGGGTTGAAGATGAACACGCAGCATTAGTCAAATTACAGGAATAGCTCCCAAGCTGTGGGATGTGGAGAAGTATCTCAGGGGGTCACATACATGGTTTAAAAAAGATCTTAACTGAAAAGGATTATTTTTTGATGAGACATGATAATTTTGTTTTCAATTTCCATCAAGTTAATTTGTCAATTCTTCTCTCACTAAGCCCTTCCAAAACTTTGGTTTTCACCAAACAGTCTGAGTGTTAAAAAATAAATAAACCTTGATAAATCCACATGTTGAAGGGTTGACGGCAAATGGAAACATTAGCATATGTGGTTAACAGCTCTTGCCGATCTAGAATCAAGCTAATCCTAACTCATAACCATGAGGTTATTTGGGTTGTTGTACAAGAAGGCCTTACAATTAATCAAACCAGCACTGGTGGTTTGGATACTTTTTATTACAGAACTGCATCTTTTTTGTATCAACTGGCCATAAAGTAGACTTTATGCTAGGGACATGGGGCAACATTAGCCTGAGATGAGACATGAAAAACAGATTTTAAGCTTTAAATTTTACGCTACCAACTTAACAGCCACCATGTGATGTCGTTAGACAGCATTTAACAGTTTTAATCAAAACATGTAAGCTACAGAAAATCCTTTAAAGAGTGGTACTTAGTTAGCGTTTATTAGCTTGTCAGCTAACTTTGGTAGGTAAATAAAACCTGCTAACATTTGCAAACGGACCCAAATTCTAATCTTTTTGAAACATGAAGCTTGTGGAATGATTGCTGATTTAAATACTGCTAAGGGGATACACTGCTCTCACCGTGTTATCACTGTAAACTGAATCAAATGTGAGAACATTTTTCAGGTGTAGCAACTGTAGCTTGGATGGTGATTTGTAAAATGATGAGCTGTTCTGTTTTAAGTGCTGAAGCAGTTTGTTCCACCGACTCTTTCTCTGATATGACAAAGTAGCTGTAGTGAAAAAACAGTCTGTGAACCCTGTGCCAACATGTTTAGAGGCTGGAGTACTAATGTCTTCAAATTCAAAATGCTGTAAAAGTTGAGTCAGGCTTTAAGTGAGAATAATAGGCATATCTCAGTGAAATATGACCTTCGAAAGAAATTCGACAGGAACCTTTAAGTCCATGTTGTGTTTATAATACGTGGATATCTTGCTCCTTTGTTTACTACTATTTTCCCTCTTATTTGAAGTTATTCAGGGGGTGATCTTTCACTTTAATTTGAGAAGACCTTTAGAGAAATATGAGAAATGTGGAGAGTAGAGAGCTGCTGAGGACATGCAACCAGGGGTTCCTAAGAGTCTGACCAGCAACTGCTGCAATGAGGAGTGGAGCTTCGAAGCATGCTTAAAAACTGCTTGGCAACACAGCGTCCCTATTTTTGCTTTAAGTTAATACATTTTCTTTTCAGTAAGTGTTCTGGTGTCAGGAGAAAGGTGCAAAGTTTTTTTTTAATTATAACAAAATAAGTGTGGGAACAGCATGTTAAAAACTAACTCCTTAACAGTAACATTAAACTAATTTAAACAAAAAATAAATAACCTTTTCTCTGTGTGAGACATGGTAACATTTTTGCAATGTATCAAATTTAGCACCATAGTAACCTGCAAGGATACAAAACACAGATGTGGATTTAAAATATCCACAGCCTCTAAAAGAAATGATATTCCAGCTGCTTCAAATCCCCTTAGCACTGGATATAACTTTCAACAAGCTTGACAAAACCTGTGAATTATAGCATAACTAGCATGGAGTCTGTGCAGATATAAAACAGGAATGTCACTGTAGAGTGTAAACAGAGGAGAGGAGGAGAGCTGGGAGGAGATTTTTAAACAAACATCAGTCAAAACCATTTAGGCTCCCTCTCTGTGGAGCTTACACAACTTTAATAAAATCCCTCCAACTCAAACTCAAATGAGTTTCAATGGTTAAAAGATTCATGTTTGGTTTATGTTGGTGTGTTTTCATTAGCATATGCTCTACACAGTATCGGCCATTAAAAATGTTGCTTTGGCGTTTTGCCATCAGCTGAGTGGTGAGGTAGAGAAATGACTGAATGGCAGGTCCGGTGTTTGGTGACTTACGGTGGAGAGTGCATGTTGAAGCCGTTTGCATCAATAGCTTTGCTCAGCTGTACAAGAGGTTGAACATCTCTGTGCTTTGCACAGGAAACTGCCCTGAGCCCTGCTAATGCACTGGAGTGTGTGTGAATGAGTGTGTGTTTCTGTGTGTATTTGCTACTATCCAAGACAAAGTTCCTGCCAATGTGTAGGTATGTCAAACAGTTGGTGTGTAGGTAGAAATGTGTGATATATCGTTTGTATGTGTGTGTGGAATGTCTGAGGATTATGCTTCTCCGTACGCTGAGGCTTTGTCTTTTAGCATGTCCAGACACAAGTGACAACTCCAGCTCCCTGTGGAAACAAAGAAGGACACAGAGAGGGTTAAAATCTTTGTTCTCCTTGTTCTTTTCTTCCATATTTGGCCTTTCCTTATATGCTCTCAAACATTCAGGTGTAGGATTAAAGCTATGAGAGTACTACCTTCTGGAGGTTGGGTCATTGGAGGCTTGAGGCAGTACATGTGGTATCCTCTGTCACAGTCATCACAGAACAACAGCTGGTCCTACGTTGGAAGAAAAAGCATTTTTATTACAAAATTTATTTACAATATTTGTAGAAAGCTGAAGATTTCTAGAAGATGCAAATATATTACAAAACAACTACTTAGTATTCTAGGAATTCAGTTGTAAAATGAAGTCAAAAGAGAAAAAGATGTAAATTTATTTGAATAGTGATGAATTAACAAGACTTAGATTAAAATCTTTTATGAGAAAGAAGTCTTGATTAGAGGCTATGATTTATCGCCATGTGAAATACCACATGGTGGGATTCTAGTGCAGCAGTCAGGTGTCAGAACAAAGAAAGGGAAGACAGATCATCCAGTAAAGTCTCCAGTGAACAGCTGAGGATGGACAACAGTTTGCTGAAGTGATAAAGGCTGCCTTTTGGACTTGTCCTCTGAATGGATTTAGTTTCCAACATGGCCTTTTCAAAATCCTAATTCCTGTTACAAAGTTCTCTGATGATCTTCTTATAAAATCTACTCTGAAGTACAGCTTCACGAGATATTCCACTTTCTTCATTTAATTTAATGCAAGCAGAAAGTCTCGCTTCTAAAATTCTCCTTCAAAATTTCAAGCAGACAAAAACCTAAAATTACAAGTCCTTGTAAATTTGTAACAATCTTCTTGTAATATTGCAACTTTAATCACATAAGTTTTTAACCTTTTAATGAAAAATTACAACTTTATTATTGTAAACCTACAGCTTTAATCTCAAAATCTTTTTTTATAAATTATTTTGGCCCTCATTTTCCATCTTAAATAATACATCTTTCTTATAAAATCGGGGCCTTTCTTTTTAAGAGTTGTGACTTTATAGCTGTAAATTAATATCTAAGTATCAGAATTTGTGATTGTGTAAAAAAGGTTTTCCACACATTGTGACGTCTGTGAGCGTGGACATGCATTTGGCAGGCGTCAAAATACTTTGCAGCAGTTGAAATATGTCACATGTGTGTGAAACATTTTCATGACTTCAGCCAGAGTAACAACAACATGGTGATTTTACAAAGTCTGAGTTAGAGACTCAGGAATTTACAAACATAACTTAAGCGTATTTCTGTCAAATTTTTAAATCGTAAGCTTTGGAAGGCCATCTTATGTGCAAAAAATGGTGTTACATTGTGTTAAAAAATGTCAAATACTATCTAGAGTTACATGCCATGTAATTAATTAATTCTGACTTATGTCTCTTGTTGGTACTAGCAAAAAATTGTCTTCACACAAAAAAGAACCTGGATGACATGCAATTATGACAAAAGGGTTTTTATGACTGTATGTGTGTATGTGCACCTGGAAATCTAGTTTTTTCCTCCTAATAGTAACAATTGCTGACTTTACCCTCAAAATATTACCCTTCCTCTTTCTCCTTCTCTGCTGTCTTCTGAGTATTATTATGAATTACATCATATGTATATCCTTTGTCGAAGTAGTATTTTATCACTATCCTCTCATTTTCAATTCTTTCTTTCTGAGTTCAAACTTGTGCTTGGACATGGAAACAGAAAATCATTCTGCACTGCAAGCATCTGTCCAGTCAGTAAAAAGATGAGTTGTCTCTGTCTTTTTAATCTGTAGGGTAACCAAGCATCAAACCTGGATGTCACACAATATTATACAAGACTTCTTTGTCTTCATACAGTGGCATATGTGGTTGTATTCTTACGTCGTTCTCGGAGGTGCCACACAGACTGCAGGATTTGCACTCTATGCACTGCCACTGGTACGTCCTCACTGCCTGCATCATGTTGTCAGTAAACTGCAGACACGTGGGGTGACCTGGGTGTGACAGAGAAGAGCACACAGTTAATTTGTGAATCTGCGTTTTCATTTGGAGTGCAGTCGAACAAAAACTGGCTAATATACAGAAACTCTGTTCTTTTGTTTCAGTGTTTCTTTCAGAAGATATTATTTTAAGTGGTTTGAAATTTCCTCTGGTCCCGTCTCATTATAAACGTCTCACAGCTACTGCCAATGTCTTTATCTGCCTCCTAAAATCCGCACAGTGCTCTCATGCACACACTTGTCTTTATCACCTTGACATCGGTGAGGTATCAATGAGGCAACTAAAGACATTGCCAGTAGCTGTGGCTAATTAGCTTTTAGCTCGGGCTGTATCTCTCTCCCATTTAGCTTTTTTCTGCTCTTCTGTCCTTTTTCTGTCTGACAGTTAGGCTCCAGTGTCTACCATCACTACAAAATTAGTCACAGAAATCCTTTCTAGTTTTATCTCTTCTCACTTCTATACTTTGCCAGCCGACATGGTGTTGTCATAGAGACCTAGATGTGCCGTAAATCAATCCAGTCCTGCTCGACCCGCTCAGGAAGCTAAGAAGCAATTTAAAATAACCTGTAACCCGGAATACTGGCGCTGATAATCTTGTTGTAAAGCATGGATTACGATCAGGGATATATCTAGAAGGGAGCTTTGTTTAAGATCACTTTCAAACTCTATACAGCCCCTTTAAATCCCCTGAGGCTGATGTTTAAAACATTCACACAACATCCATCAGCCTGACGTGAGAAAACAAAGCAGGCACGCTAATTTAACGCAAAAATATTTGATCTAATACTTTGTGCTAAGTGTAGCTAACTGTGAAGCTAATGTGTACTTTTCTTGCTAAGATTTTGAAATAACAGTCATGGTATTCCTTTGTAACGCCCTCAATTTAGTAGTTAGGATTAAAAGACAAGTTAACCACTGATGTAGACAAAGAACCTGGAGCCTGGATTAAAAGCTTCCATGTTGGGGATACTCAAGACTCACCAGAGCGTCCACAGTCGGAGCAGGACACCAGTTCTTCAGCCTGGCCCGTCTTTCTGTTTGAATCCTGGTCACCCAGACAGAAGTCACAGTAGTCGTTGGGGATGATCACACCGTCTGGACCTTTCTGAGCTGTCAACATGAAGAGGTAGATGCAAAAAAAGAAGAGCTTTCAGTTATCGTCTGATTTCCCGAGAGCCTGTTGTGAAACATTGTGTAGTTCTATGTAATTAAATGACATCCAGCATCTTACGCTTGTGGTTGTCTGAGTAGCGTGGAGGAGACGGAGCCATCTCTGTCTCCTTCTCCTCCTCACCCTCTTCCTCTGCCAGGTGGGTGTGGGTGTAGTGGTAGCTCAGGCCTGGCCGGTTCTTGTAGCGCTTTCCGCAGACTAAAAATAAAACATCACAGGTTAATTAAAGGAGTGTAAAATCTTGTGAAATAAGCAGAGGATGAGCTATTATAAGTGAGGCAGAGTCTTATAAAATCAACTGCCTGTGCTAGAAAAAGCAAATTTTACAGATTGTATGAAAAAACTTTATTATATTATGATATCATTCATTTTTGATTCTAAAATGAGAAGAAAACATTAGAAACTATCCTCTCTAACAATCCAAAGTTGCATATTTCTGACTGTGCTTTTAAGTAAAATCTTCTGCTGTTTTCACAGTTTAAGGTTTATGATGTCTGCTGTGAGAAACATACTCATACATACATACATATGGCTCAAAAACAGTTTTTAGTTACGTTAAAATGTACAAAAAAAATGTTTAAACATCAGACAGGACAGACGTCTACCAAACAGGGACACACATTTAAGAAGCTCCCTACAGCTGCTTCTAGAAACAGCTTGAAAGGTGTTTTTTGATGCTGCCTTTGCTGCTCTGTGAAGCCATAAAGTCAACAGTCTAAAATACAAAGACAGGATTGGTTTGGAGACATGTTGTACACTAATTATAGGGACACTAGGCTCTACAGTCTACTACTGCAGAAGCTCTTGGGGTTTTTCACTATCACACTAGAGCTGTAGCCATCATAGAAGTCTCTTTTTGCTGTTAAGTTCTGCTGCTTTTCTTTATACAACCAAATCTGCAGCCATTCCTCTCTAACCAGATTAGCATATTTTACCACAAAGCTTCTCCATGTCCTTATAGACTTGCTGCCAATCCAACCACATGGCTAAAATGGATCCATGTGAAAATTTCAAGAAATTCCACCCACTGTAAACACTTCTACAATGGCTACATCTGTGGATCACATCACTGCTAGTTAGGCCTTTAGAAACATGCATCATCCAGTGCAACAACAGCTGCCATTCGAGCATTACTTGATGCATGCCTTGCAATGAGCAAGCATGAGGGCACATAGCGTAGCGTTAGTGTCATGCAATGTTTGCAGTGAACTCAAGAACAGATGCCTGGACTAGCAGGAAGCGCTTAAATCAGCAGAAATCTCTGGAAGTTTAGCAATCAGTCAGCCATTCCCACACCAGATGCCCATGAGCAAGAAGGCCGATCATTAAGACAGTTCACGGAGCCGCAAGAAAGACAAGATGGCGACAGTTTCAGATACCTTCTTCAGCCTTTTTTGAGTTATGCTTTTGTTTGTATCTATCTGGAACAGAGAAGACACAAAAGCAAATAATAAAGGAAAGACAGAACAAGACACAAAATGAGGATGAGATTAATCTGTTTGAGCGAGGCTATCTCCGTACACATCCCCATGCCTGAGGGATTCTGCCCAAGTACGCCAGTGGCATGCTAGTCAGGTCTGGATAAACAGCAGACCCCTTCTTCATGCTGCAGAGGACTGCTCTCAGAAACAGGAGGAGAGGAACCATCATTGAGGGATAAATAAGTTTAACTGCTCTGCTGGATTTTTCTCAGTTCTCTAACCATATGATCTAAACTTTGGAGCAGGCAGGTAGAGAAAAACATCCTAAAATGACATCATGAAGGGGTTAACTCAGGTCAAAAGTAGCTCTACAAACAGCATGAATCTGGAGTACGGTAGAATAACATGTAAAACAGAAGCTTGAGACAGAAGTCACATAGTTTACAAAGAATAGGACAGTTTTTTTCTCTTACTGTCACAGACGTAGGGTTTGTCCTGATCGTCCGTGTTTACAGGTTCTGTCCTTCTGCGACTGGATCCTCTGTTCTGAAACAGAGACAAGACACATCTGATAGTTTAAACCTCTGCTGTTTGAATAATTTAGCTCAAGTCTGGAGTAATGGTGACTTATCCACAGATTCTTATACATGTTGAAGATTATCAATTAGGAATACTCTAAAGATAAAGTTAATTGTGAACACAAAACTTACTCCACAAAAACACCCAAGAGTTAGCATTTGTTTTGTGTTGCTGTTGTGACAGCTCTCTTCTTGTACTTTTTTCACCCCTTTTTTGTCATCTTTGTATTTGGAGTGGATCATCACTTTGTATGGTTCATTTGGTGGTCATGGACACTGAACTGGTTATGTCCTCAGTGATATATTTTTCTTCTTTCTACTTTTTCTTCTGTGTTTGTCTGGAGATCCTACGTGTAACCATGGCCACATTGCTTACATATGAAATCAGCTGTTAGCAGCCTGTAGCATGTCAATGCTAACTGGTGCAAGGCCTGATGTTTCCCCACAAGGTGAGGAGAAGGAGGTGAGGACGACGTGCTGGTTCTCAGGTGTGAGCTAAGAAATGACAACATGGACCTGTCTTTCCATCCATCGTTACTGGGAACATAAGATCTATCTCCAATAAGATGGACGAGCTAGCTATGCTAACCCAGCAATAGAAGGAATACCAGAGGGCAGGGTAGCATCATGCTATTCACAGACATGGCTAACGGAGCTAACATCAGACACCAGCGCCACATTGGAAGAACTTCACCTGCTGTGAGCAGACAGGATCCAGGAGACAGAGACTGAACAGACTGCTGAAGAAGCTCAGTCCTGGACCCTGTGGAGGTGGAGGCTGGCTGACTGGACAATGATGGACAAGCTGTCATCATCTATTTTCTTATGGACCTTTTTGCACTTTCTATACACTTTCTTACTTTTGTTTTCTTGATTGCTGCTGTGACTCCTGAATTTCCCCTCGGGATAAATAAAGTATTTTCTTTTCTATTCTATTCTATTCTGCTGCTCAAATCATAAAGAGATGTTGCAAGAAGTTGTTAGTTGTCCCCTGATTTAATTTTTCATTGTCTACCATATGTTACACTCTCTTCACTCCATAATTAGAAACACTTTGATGCTCACTTTGCCTCTGTTTCTGCTCTTTCTCTTCGGAGTATCCAGCTCAAAGTCTTCGTCATCCTGGAAACCGTCTCCATTTTCCTCTGCCTCCAGAACTCTCTGTAGAATGGAAATACAGAAGAAGAAAGCGGGTGTGAAAGGGGACAAAGGAGGAGACATCAGCTGTGTTCACTTATTCACAAAACTCTCACTCTCACTAAAACTATCTCCAAATTTCTAGAGAGGACTGCATGTGTGAACACACACACCACACCAACAGTTTTTCAGCTGTAGAAAAAATCCACACTAAGTGAGTTAGTGGGGGTAATAATGTTTATCAAGTTACTGATGCAAAACCAAACTGCAGTATGTTATGAATGAAAACACGTGTAGTTGAAGAAGGAGAATGACTCAAGACGAGCAGCGGAAATATCTGCACATTCAACTGTTTGCATGTCACAAAGATAAAGATGAAAAGTCCGCCACCACAGTGACAAAGAAAAGACACTGGTGAACTCTTTGATCAATCCTCTCAGTGTCAATCTTTCAACTAAATCCCTAGACCTTTCCTGCATCCCTCAAATCTTTACACCTTCAGGCCTCCCCAGGAATGAACGGTACTGTACATTTTACACCCAAAATAAATCACCTGAATCTCCAGCAACGTCTCCTCTTCTTTAGCGATGTTGCTTTTTTTCTCCAACGGGTTGTCCCCCCTCAGGAGGGCCTCCAGAGCTGTGGCCTCGCCTGCCGGGACCTCACGTTTGGGGGCCAGTTCAGCTTCTAATGAAGTGAAGAAGAAAAAAAAATAAGAAAAAGGGAAAAAGCATTGGAGCCAACAGGTTTGAGCACACTTTATGTCCCTACTTCCTCAAATTAGCTTGGAGTTTTGGTGTAGTGGGGCAACTTCAGCGGGAGATTGAATGCATCTCTTTGAACGTGGACATGGTGTGAATGATCACTCTGTGCAAGGAGGAACGGCATGGCACCAGAAAACAAAAGTACCAATCTCAAATAAAAAAACAACCTTAGTCTCTGGCTTTGACTCCATCCCTCTCCCCCTCCCTTTTTTCATTTCCGTGGAGATGAACTTGCCGCAGCTCTGACTCTGCTCACATATTTGAACTCTAACACCAGGATGAAAACAAAATGAAAGCAGGGATGTGATAAGAAAGGCAGGAAGGGAGCAGAGGTATTGTTATTACCTCTGTGTCTCCTTTTCTTTTGTATCCCTCACCTTTATCTCTAAACCTGCCATTGCCAACACCCCCACCCCCAATAACGGGTGTATTATGTCTCCTCTGTTCCCTGATAACCCCCTCCTATTTCACATCTCCGTTTTTCTTTGCCTGAACCGTCCTCTTCCCCCTTCATGACCTATTTACCTCTCTCTTAATTGTTGAGGGTGATGGACATAGAGGAGAGAACATGGAGCTGTATCTTCTGATCATTTGATCAAAAAGTGACAAAACCCTCCAGCAGCTCAAACCTCAAACATACTGACAGACAAGCTCACGGTCATCTGCACCAATACTCAAGGGTTTGGAGTAGTGGGTATTTTAGAGACAGAGGACTCTAAAGGAGAATGCTACTGAGTTGCATTTTGGGAGGTAGGGATGCACCAATATGAACATTTTGGCTGATACTGATATTGATATTGCTGTTATGGTCGATAACCTATATTACAGATATAAATATTTGTAAAAAAAAAAAAAAAAAAAAAAAGAACAATCTTGACACAGATGATGTGTTGAGGTAGTTCAGAGGGAGAGAGCGGCTTAATCGTGAGAAAAGATGATAGGAGTCATGGAGAGGGCCAACGGATGTAGCATCCGAGATGAACATGATGAAAAAAGTACATTTTGTCTGTGTTTTGGATCAAAAAAAAGAGGGAGACATAAAAGAAGAGAGTCCACTGCAATATGCTCTTTAAGTTTATTTTTTTACCTGCTTTGATTTGGTGGAATTTTAAAGGATCATGTTGTGCTGTCTCTTCTGAAAAAAGGATATCTGTTCTGAGCCGCTGCCAGTAAAAGACACATTGTTGGAGGACACAGTCCCCCAAATATTAACACTGTATTTACATCTTTGTACAACTCATGATTAGTGATGTACCTATAAAACTTTTCAGGTTCTGATCCAATCTGGTCCAATACCAGTGTTAAATAATAACCTACATGCCCTACTGTGGGATAAGACTGGTAATGTTTTGGGTAAAAGGCAAAAAATGAGTAAATGGAATTACTGAAGTTAATATTTATTTAAAGTATGATATAGTTAAATGTTAACCATCAAAATAATTCTTTAGAATGTGCACAAGTTCTTTTCAAATGTAAACTTTCATACCCTGTTGACTGGTAATGCAGCAAAAAACAAAGCAAGTGCATCAGAGGCAGCATTTAAATCAACTAGCATAGAGCGCTGGTAAAACAAAACAAAACAAAACAAAAGAGCTGTTTGGCTGGATCGGCACCATGGATCTCTTCCCACCGATACCAACTGAGCCTTGAGGGGTATTGATACACTGTTAACCGATATCGACCAGTACCAGTGCATCCCTGCCCATGTTACTTAAAACAAGGATTTCTACAAACTACATCAAAATGGCAGCTAAGGCTTGTTCGACTTATAGCTGAGCTGCAATGCAAAAAAGCAGAAAATGCAGAAAACAGAGAATTCACTTCTAGTTTGAAACTGTGTCGGTGTACCCCTGCGACACAGCCCCTGTGTGTCTTTACTCACAGAGACAAACCTCTGTGCTCAGGAAGTATTAAATAAACATAAAGCATTTCCAAGAGCACTGAAATGGGAGCACTCACATTCCTCCACTGTGTTATGATAGATATCTGGGCCAAACTGCAGAGCTAAACCCCGAAAACAAACTTCTTCTCTTTCACTCTCAGCTACAAAGCCTCTTCTACTTCTCTCACCATATTGCTACTTTTCCTTGAGTGCTTAGGTTGGTCGGGTTTTTGCCGCTTTGGGGAGTTTCCTCTTTTTTCTTCTCCTTAAAATGACTCTGTCCTCTCCTTAAAGCTCAACTATTGCTGGTAGAAATCTCTGGAGTATTAAATTACAACTGAAAGACAGTGAGAGGGAAACAATAGTGTGGCAAAGGCGAAACAAAGACCTGCCTTTATTTCTCCCCCTTATCAGGTTCCTGGGACATTCCTTTTGCTGAAATCCCCTAAATCACACACACACACATACATGCATGCATGGATGCACACACACTCACGCACACAGAAAAAAAAACACACTTCCACATCATAAGACTCACTTACATTCTAATGCCTCATGGACAAATGATTATAGAGGCCCAGTCAGGGTGCTTCTGTGCTGCAATGGAGAGTCATGTGTGGGGGTGTTTGTGCGTTTTTCATGTGTGTGCATGTGAGTGTGTGTGTGTGTGTGTATACTGCCAGGGAACAGTGAGAGGAGGCATTGATTTGGGGAAGAGAATGAACCTGGAGACCTGGCGAGAGAGACAGGCTAACCAGAGCCAGATGGTCAGATAGGGAACATTAAGGCCACTGAGCACGCCTTAAGCTCTGCAGACACAAGGCACCAACGTATATGTGCACGCAGATGAAGGACAAGGGAGCAAAAATTGATTGGGTGCACCAGTAGAAGCATACTTTATTGTATAACAATGGGTCGATACTGCAGTGTTCATGGTACCCCTCTGCATATCAATGCTGCTTATGTGTGTATGTATACGTGTGTTTGCATTACCTAGTCGAAGCTCACACAGGCGGAGCTGTGGATCCAGGGGAGGGTGGAGTCGCCTCTTCTTCCTCCAGCAACGAGCAGGGTATGTATACATCTGTCCCGCTGCCTGGCCTGTACACACACACACAAACACACACACACACACACACACAGACACACACATATTGGTATATATGGACGTACACACATGCAGAGAAAGAGGCACTCAGGGAGAATTTTAACAACCACTGGCAGGCTTACAATTTGAACAAAACTTGCATTGAGACCTCAACCCCACACACGTACACACAGGCTCACACACATCCACACACACACAGAGGACTGGTCTTGTTTTCTGGACACTTAATATGTCCCAAATTCAGTGCTCAGGCTGATGCTTTAAGTATTCACAGAAATCCAGCTCGACGTTGAAATCTGAGAAACTGCCGTTTCAACTGTGTTTGGGCTCCTGGTTACATGGTTGTGTGGTTTTATCTTTTGAATGCCAAATGTTGAATATTTTTTGTGCTGTCACTGTTTCAACAAATATCTCCTTGAGTGTGGTTTTAATACGGTGGTCACCTCCTTCTACCTTATTGTATTCCTCAGCTCAAGAGACCAAGAAGGAGGACAAGACACTTTTGTCTACTCTCAGCATGAGCACAGAGAAAATCAGGAGCAGGAGGGGAAGGGGGATAAACCTAGAATAAATGCATATAATGTGAGTTAGGACTGCCACAAAGTATAGGGTGTGGCCTCAAGGGCTTTGCATACACGATGGAGCGCAGGCTATTTGCGTCCGTCACTCGGTTAAAAGCAGATTGTTCCCTTTGGCTGTTCAAGCAACCCAGATGTGCATAAAGCATCCTGGCTGCCTGTCTAAGGACAATCCAGCATTTTTATTGGTTTGTGTTTTATGGTAGGAGGGTATCTTTAAAGCCATTTTTCCTTTTCAAACATATGCCTGCATATTCTTGTTAATGCGTAAGGAGTTTGGGACCTCTCCCCTTGGAGACTTGAGACCCTTTTTTAAAAAAAGAAAAAGTCTTACAGACTCAGCAAACAACTTCCTGTAAAGTTACTGCTTGTCTGTTTTAGACTTAAAGAGTATGAGACTTAAGTATGAGTTAGAAATTGATATTTAAAGGTTAAAATTTGCAGACATACTTGTGAAAGCAATTTTCTGCTTTCATACCTACAAAAATAATACACCAGATATACAAAAAAGTGATCAGTAAACTGTCACTACATGTCACACATTGAGTCTAAGTAGGCAGAGTTTTCAGACATGGTGAGGAGATAGATAGTGCTGCAGTGCTGCAAAGGTGAGGGCACTGAAAGAGGTCTTTTATTAGGTCAGATGTTGTGTCCCACCTGGCTGGCGCTGACGTTTTTCCATCCAGATGTAGCAGTTGTTTTGTGCCACACCAGTCTGTGAGTCCAGGAAGGGCATACGCACGCTGCGCTCTGCACAGAGACGGGCATTGTAGCTGCGACAGTGTTCGATCGCCTCCTTGTAGAACTGGTCACCCAGCCTGAGCACAGACAGAGAACATAGCAGGTCAACACATGATGCAAAACTATCAAAAGCAATCAGACGTGATTCATCAGAGGGTACGCGTTGAGCTTAGTATAGCAGTTCACTTTTACAACCACTGGACCATTTAGCGCCTCGAGTGAAATAAAAAAGACCTCTTTGCAGAACTGGAGTAACATTACCGCCTGTTTCTGCCATTGATCCAAGCTATTTGCAGCATGCTGCTTCGATTTCTGCTTTTCTGCGAGCTGAGTCATTCCTGCTGTTAAGAATTTTTCAGATTGTTAGTGGCATAACATGTGCATGGCGGCTGATGATTTGGTAAGGTCTGCAAATCAAGAATGAGCGGGCCTCTTCAGTCCTGGTTGAAGTTAGCCTAATATCATGCAGAAGACGGCTCCCCACAGTTTGGCTCAGTCTGATTTTAGATATTTGGTTTTAAGGATGCAGCTTGAAGACAGCTGAGCTAAAAAGGAGCCTCTTTAATGACGGAGCACAGTGAGGCTTGATCAAGTACTCACACAGTCAGGTGTAAAGGTGAGAGCTTGCAGGTGATAGCATTAAAAATTAACAAGAATAAATCAAGATAGACTTTGACAAAAAAAAAAAAATCAGTGCTTGTTATTCTTCCTCTTATTAACACTGAAATCCAGACAGGAAGATGTGGAAAAGATAGTTTCTGGTAGGTCTGATCTTTTGCCAGCAGAAACACATAGCCCGAGCTTCAGAGAAAACAGATTTGACAAGAAAAATGTCTCTAAGCACAAATTACTGTCAGGCTCCTTTAATGAAATAAGACAACCTTAAAGTAGAATCAGCTGGGGGTTTAATCTCCTACGTATGATTTCCAGATATTCTCTTCTGTAAAGCCGACATATGTGATCACATGGGAGTTCAAATGTTTCCAAAAGGAGAAAGAGGATTTCTTGTTCTCTGGTGTTTCACTGATCTGTCGTCTTGTCTGTGAGATGGGCTGAGCAGCACTGGGTGCTCTCCACACAGATATGTAAAGAATGCCAAAGCTGGACAAAGACCAGTGCTGGTTTCACTGAAGCTCACAGAGATGTGCAGTGTTTGGAGGTGAAGGGTGCAGGGAGGTGGGGTGGGTGTGAAAGGGGGTGAGCAGAAAAGGGTGAGAGGTTGTGAGTTGAAAGGGGGACTTGGCCAGGTAAACGGTATAGAGAAGAAGAAAATAATTAGAAATGAAAATATGACTTAGAAGAGAGCAGCATGTGAACAGAGATGAGAGGTAAACTAGATATTTGATGCTTTTGAAATCTAGATGTTTAAACCATGATCACTCAAAACTAATAGCTAAAAGAAATTAAAAACATTGTTCTACAATATAAAATAAGGATAACACGCTATGCTAAAATGCTAAACAGAACAAATATAACTGATACTCTGCCCTCTACAGCAGGAGTTCCCAAACTTATCAGCACATCTCCAAAAGTAGTGGTGCCAGAGAGCAGTGACCACCTGCTGTGAGAATACACTAACAGGCCAATCCCAAAAATGACATAAACGAAACACCCAAGATACCTCATTTAGATGGTTAGTAGACAAGGAAATGTTTCCAAAATTAATCTGCTAACACTGACACTCTCATACCCCTTAACTTAGTCTTTGCTGAGACAAAGAAATGTGGAACACTAATCAAAAAATTCTGTTTGCATGGTTTAATCAAGCGGCAACCTCTGGTCTAAGAATACGAGACAATGTGGAAGTGCTAAAATCTGCTGTTCCTCAAGTGTTCGCTTGAGGCTGGACCTGGAGGTACCGGGAGTCACATACACACCAAGCCAAAAAAAGACATTTTCAAAGCAGAAATTAACCTATTTACAGCCTGGTTCAAAAAAAGTCTCCTGCCTAAATCACTAATTTTACTATCAGCACACACTGCACAGGGGGTGAATTTTTTTCTAACTAAGCCGTTCAGAGGATATAAAGATCACAAGCTCCCCCAATCAGAGGCACAGCTCAGGTCATGTGACCGACAGGCGCCCTATAGCTGTACACGAAGCCCTGGGTACTACCAATATGGCCGCTATAGCTGATGTGCTTCATTTTCCGTTTAAGAAACAGACAGGTGACGTCGGGGAGACTACTTCCATGTTTTATACAGTCTATGGGTTTGATAGAAATTTTAACTTTCTTCTTAGTTTCTATCTTAGTTTAAATGAATACAGGTGTTGACTTTGGCACAGAGTAAGACTGGCTAGTTGATGTGTATGGGTGACTAGCAGTGTAAAATGCACTTTGAGAGGTCAGAAAGACCAGAAAAGCTCTTCATGGTTAACACTCAGTTTTTACATTAACGTAAAAACAATACTGTATGGTAAGGGTAGTTTCCTCTTGCTAAACTCACATTTTTAAGTTCTTCTTATTTATACAACTCTGTCTAAACAATAATTCAGTATCTTACATCTTCTCTGTGGATGCCCCTGTGAGGACTATTCAGTTAGTGTTGATTTTACAGACTTCTGTGATCAAAGTGTACCTCTTTCCTCTTTGCTGTTTCTGTTGCTGTCTTGTTCATGTAAAAAAATTGACTTGTTTTCCCAGTATTGGAAAATGTAAACATGGACAGTTTCTGTGACATGCAGATGACATTCCAGCTGTAGTTTAAAAAATAAATGAACTATATAAGAAATAGTGAGTTTTGTGCTAATTCCCTGGTTTTCCTTTGAAGCTTATAAATATGAAGCAGTATTAAACTTCAGTTTGTTTCTAGGGATGCACGATATTGGATTTTTGCCGATACCCGATATGCCGATATATCGGAACCCCTTTTGGCCGATACCGATACCGATAATCACAAGTTTGTTTGTTATTTTCACTGTAAAGAAAGCTAAGTCTATCCTGTACTGGAATTTATATGTTACTCTTATTGTGACGGTCTTATTTGTTTAAGAAACACACATAAAACAAGACAAAAACATTTGATTTTACCATAAATAAGAAATGTATTATTTTTTCAAACTCAAGATATTCAGTATTGAAATACAGAAAAATAATTTATTTAGATGACATGAACTTTAAATGTACAATGCATTTTTAAACATAACCAAGTAGCATTTGATTATTTTAGAGCTACTGTAACAACCTGGTGACAGACACAGAGCTCTACAATGCAAATAAATGAAGTGCTACATTTTATTTAAGGAGCTTATTTTTCAGATGGAAAATAATAATAATGCTAACTGAATAGCACATTATCGGCTGTGCATATCGGCAGAAATTTTCATATCTGCCGATACCGATAAGCGTGTTTTTAAGCTTTTATCTGCCGATACCGATATTGTGCCGATAATATCGTGCATCCCTATTTGTTTCATAGCTAATGAGAAACTCCATGACACTAAAAACAGTGGTGCATAAAAGAAACACTGATAAGCAGCTAAGAATGCACCCAAATGCCCAGTACAGTACACTGTCTGGACTTAAACCCAGACACTGGCTCAGGTTTGAGTCAGAAGACCTGTGCAGATGAGGAACACAGCTGGTATGTTTTTTTTTACAGTGTGACAAACCAGCGGTCACAGTGATCGGGTAGAAATCCAGATCTCCAGAAGAGACTTCCTGTCACATAACTCACATTTCCAGAAACAAACATGTGTCTCTGCTCTCACTATGAACTGAGGCTTGTGTGTGCGTGTATGTGTGTGTGTGTGTGTGCGTGTGTGTGTGTGTGTGTGAACCTAGAGGCATTTCTCTGCATCTGTCTTCCCCACTTTTCCTCCTCCTCTTCCTCCCTCTGTCATCCCATAATTCCTGCATTTTTTTTTTTTTACTTTTCCAGCAACAAAGTGTCTGCGGCCTCATAACCTGTTACATAAGCAAATGTGGCTGCTGTGCATTCATTTGAGAGGCGTGTTTGGTTAAGTGAAAGTAAAGAATGTGTGTGCGTGTGTGTTTGTATGGTTGCAAGACCATCTGTCTGTTTGTTGCGTGTCCTGAAACCCCCCCCCCAGATCCACCCATCAGAGATTGCACTGTGCTCCTTTTTGTACCCGTTAGATGCATGTATGACTGATCCTTGTGATGGGGCTTATGTAAGTGGAGTATTTTGCATGTTGGGAAAAACATTCCTCTTGGTCAACAGCTTCCTGGATACTGATGGAATCTGTATTGTTGTGTGCGTACTTGTTTGTCGTTGCTGCGATTGCTCCCATACCAGCACAAACAAGCTTTGTGGGCGATGGTTGGTCTTATCAAAGTACAGAGGCAAGGATTGTGCTCTGCAGCCATGATAAGGTTGATGTTTCCAGGTAAAAGCACACAGAGACTGAGCTTATCTGTACGATAAATATTCAGAAGTTGACTTAATCTCCAGCCAAGGGGAAGATGATGCTCGATTAATCAGATGTTCTCAGTAGTTTCATGCTAATGTTTTCTCAATATTGAAACCAGACATTTATTTTTTTCTGTTCTTTTCTCCTCCTCTTAGCTTCATATCCACTGTGCTGTAGACAATCAGTGAACAAATTAATCACTGTTATAGTTTTTTCAACATTCATATTCATTCTGCACAATTTCCTTCCTGTTCAAACTGCCTCTGAAGCAGTCTACCACTGGACATTTCCTTTACCAACTAAGTAAGGATATCATTTTATTTCTCAACCAACCAAGCCGAAAACTATCTGAAGAAAAATAATATAACTGCATAATTTCTGATTGTTTATTCTAGCATTTACATTACATTTCAAAAGTATATATGAACAGTAATTCAAGTGTCTTCACCCTTTGTTGCAATGGAAGCAGATGCTAGCATCTTAAAGATCAAAACACTATCAGGCCATCGAGTTTGCTTTGTTGTCTTTCCAGCATGACATGAATTCAGTGAAAATCAGATCTTGAAAAGTCTGTATGAAATTCTGCTGGATATTCTATAACTGCAACTATTTCAATTTTTTCATTTTGCGGAGAAAAAAATCCTGGAGCACACACTTCAACTTCTCCTAATGATGTGCGTGCTTCTTTGCTTGGCTGAATGTAAGCACCTACAACCCAAGCCCTACACACAAAATTCTACACACAACACAAAAAATGAAAGGATAATAAATTCATTATTAATTTAAAAAAAAACAAAGAAATCAAATGTACATACAGATCCACAGCCTTTCCTCAATACTTTGTTGATGCACCTTTGGCAGCAGTTAAAGCCACAAGTCTTTTTGAGTATGTTGCCACAAGCTTGGCACAGCCATTTTCAGATCTCTCTAGAAATGTTCGATCAGATTTAAGTCTAGGCTCTTGCTGGGCCACTCAAGGCCATCCACTCCTTTGATATCTTAGCTATGTGCTTAGGGCCGTTCGCCTGCTGAAAGATGAATCTTTGCCCTAGTCAGAGGCCTAAAGTCTAGAAAGCTAAACAAACATCCCCACAGCATGATGCTGCCACCACCATGCTTCACTGCAGAGGTGATATTGACCAGGGAATGAGCAGTGCCTGGTTTCTTCCAAACATGACGCCTGGCATTCACTTCAAAGAGTTCAACTTTGTCTCATCAGACCAGAGAATTTTCTTTCTCGTGGTGTGAGAGTCCTCAAACTCCAGGTGGGCTGCCATGTGGCTTTTACCAAGAAGTGGCTTCTGTCTGGTCACTCTACCATACAGGCCTGATTGGTGGACTGCTGCAGAGATGGTTGTCCTTCTGGCAGGTTTTCCTCTCTCCACAGAGGACCACTGGAGCTCTGACAGAGTGACCACCACCCTGACTGAGGCCCTTCTCCCCTGGTCACTCAGTTTAGACGAACGGCCAGCTCCAAAAGAGTCCCGGTGGTTCTGAACTTCCATTTAAAGATGATGTAGGCCACTGTGCTCAATTGGGACTTTCAAAGCTGCAGAATTTTATCTGTACCCTTCCCTGGATTTGTGCCTTACGACAATCCTGTCTTGGAGGTCTACAGGAAGTACCTTTGACTACATGCTTGGTTTTTGCTCTGACATGCACTGTCACCTGTGGGACCTCATATTGGCAGGTGTGTGCCTTTCCAAATCATGCCCAAACAACTGAATTTACCACAGGTGGACTCCAATCAAGCGGTAGGACCATCTCAAGGATGATCAGTGGAAACAGGATGTACCTGAGCTCAATTTTGAGCTTTGTGGCAAAGGCTGGGAATACTTATGTACATGTGATTTCTATGTTTTTAATTTTTGATCATTTTTGTCATTGAGGGTTGTTATATTTGCATTTTTGAGGACAAAAATAGTTTAGTTCTGTTACAACAAAATGTGGGAAAAGTGAAGCACTGTGAACACTTTCTGGATGCACTGTGTGTCCGTCAACAGGCAAATATATATGGATCAGATCTTCAAGGAACACATCAGTGCACCCCTCGGGTTTGAACAAACAATATAATAACATACCGTAAGTACTTTTTTTTCTTTTGACTAATTATACTCAAGGCTCTTTGGACCAGGTTTGACTTTGAGCCCAGCTCCCTCTAAGTACTGTGTTTTGCTGGTCCTGTGCAATGTAATTCAATCATGGTGTATTGCACGCTCTTTGAAATGGGTTTTTGGAACTCAGTAGTTCCAACTCTAAACCAAACAGCTAGTGATATCCTGTAACAACTGCATGCCTTTCAGTTCAGAAAGAAGAATCTAGAAACATCTTAAAAGGTGGGCAGCTGGTGCAGGGCAGTGCAACAGCATACAGGCGACTGACAGGCAGTTTTGTGGCACTTTGTAGAAGGATGATGAACCAGGGAGAGGAAATAGACAAAGAGGAGGAGCCAAGGAGGCAGAATGGGAGGGAAGAGGAGGGGTCCAATATGTCCCGGGGCACACGTGTTCCCTTTCAAACCCTGTCACACTCATTTTCTCTCAAACGTGCGGATGTACATAACGCACGAGCGCACTCACACACACACGCACACACACACACACGCACACACACACACACACACGCACAAACAGACATACAAAGGGAATGAAAGGGAAAGGTGCAGAGAGCAGGCACGGGGGGAGTAAGGGGAGAGGTAGGGGGAAACCCTGATTCAGATGCTGCCGTTGTTCTACTCAAAAAGGGGAGGAGGAGGATGGTGAGGTGAAGGAGAGGAAGCAGGAGACGTGGGCAGAACGATAACTCACATTTACTCAGCATGGATTGTGGAGAAAAGCAGAGAAAATGTGTCTCTTTGGGAAAAGAAGCTATTTTATGTATGAGGTATAACACGCAGCTGTATCCCATCACCCCCCACTCTCCTTTCAGAAATCACACACTTAGACACAAAAAGAGGGAAACATGTGCCAGCTCCATGAACAGAACAGGAAAGAAAGAGGGGAAATCACAGGATTGATCACTGCACTTAGATTTCATTCTGAAAGAAAAAAAATGTCCCTGGCCATTTAATTCCACATGCCTGGAAACCATTCCCTGACAGTCCCACTCCTGGCTTAGACAAAGGCCGGAGTTCACCCCTGTACTGAGGGTGTAGTATGAATGTATGCAGTAAATGCAGCCAGACAGACAACCCCCCACCACCCCTCAGCTCCGAAAAACCTCCATCACTCACTCACGCCGCCTCTCACGCAAATTTGGGGGAAGGGCGAACAGCTACACAACCGCCTACACATGCATTATACACATATACATTGACCCCCACGGCACAAACAAACCATCCCCTTCTCTGATACATTTCCCCACATTTTAGCCTTTAAGTCCTTGTGCAAACACAGACCATCCACTCTCCACCTGAGCTCTTTGTGCATCAACCTAATAAGAAAGAAGGTACTCATAATGTGGAAAAAACACACCTCTGCATATGAATTATTTGTTCATTTGAATACCTCACATGTCAGCTCATCAGAGCTGAAGGCCTCCAAGGCTTAAATCACAAAGAAGCCTTTTTAGAAATAAGAGTTTGAATAAATCATGTAAATAGGCATGGCAAAACATGACTGAATGAGTCCAGAGCACCAGACATATTTACTGCTGGCTGATTGTAATTCATCTTTCAGGGCAGAGACCTAGCAGGGGAGCTAGTAAGATTATAACCAGGCCTGTATTGACTGCATATGATTTATCTGCCACATCCTGGGGGACATACTCAATATTTCACATAGGCTCTAGCGCTTATGTCCATTCTGGAAGGTGGTGTCTCACTGGAAACCCACACATACACACTTTGTTTCCATTTCACAGATATTAAATGGAGTGGGGGTTGATTTAGGGCAGTCTGATTAAATCCCACCATATATGAAGGGCAGATGGGGTCCTCCCTCCTCTGCCCCAGCATCTTCTCTTTACACACCTCTCCCTCTTTCAACAGATGGACCCAGGAGAGTACTAGGATGCCCCTAATCTGCTACTCTACATGCAAAACTGCAGACACAAAAAACACACACATACTGTATACCTACGTTCTCCACATTCTAATCTGTTTTAATGGAATACAGCAGCTCAAAGCAGCTTTTTAAAGTACGTGACAGGCATACAGCTAGATATTTTTGATTGTAAACAAAGAACTCACTGACATCACAGATCCTTTCCCCGCCTCTAAAGATTTGTGTTTGGGCTATGTAAAAAGCATCAAGAAGATATAAAGTTAGTGACTGATGTTAAGTGACAGCTCTATGGAAATAAAAACACTATTTCAAAATGGTCTAGTGTGACACAAAAACATCCAAAATGCTGGATCAAACTTATTTCCCTCCTATTTAGACATACTCTGACAAACGAAAAGATTATGCCACTTGCACTACAGATTCTGTCACTACTGTCTGTACAAATACCACATGACCTGTGGTAAACATCTGCTGTCAGCCAGCAATAAGACAAGCATGCATTCACACACAGTTACAGCAAAAAAGACCGACAGGATAGTTTAGAATGCAAAGTGTTGGTCAATCATAATCAAAAAGAATAGCTTTGTCTGTTTTTATGTTCTTTTATGATTGTATTCGTGATGTCTGACTGTTTTCTCATAGCAAACGTGATGTTTTCTGACGGTTGATGTCTCCGAAAAGCAGAAATTGTTAATGTTCTGGTATCAAGAGCAGACAGTGGCAACGCTACAATGCGGGCAACCTTATAGTGCATGCACGAAATATACTTTACAGCGAGTAAATGGCTATACTAATGTGCTATGTTTTGAACAGATGCATTTTGTTGTTGCAGCTTTCAGCACAAGTCGCGCACTGGGTGCGAGTCGCCCTCTCAAAGTGCGCTTTGTGATAAAAAAATTGCATTGAATTATCTATGCAAAGTCTCCCGTTTGCACCGACAAAAGAGACCGGCATGCAAACTTCTGTCAACCGTGCTTTTAACGCCGATAACGTGGACGGAGGCAACTTCTACAAGAAAGTAAAACCAAGTGAATGAGGGTTAACAACAGAAGTATGGATGCGGATATTTACGCGCGGGTTGGAGATGATCCCCTGCAGATTGTGCATGGGTGCATGCTTTCGTATTATACAACGCATAAAGCAACGGTACCTGCAAAAAACACACACGGAGACTGACCAAGTAAATGGTTTAAGAGTTAATTTTAAGATTACAATAAAAACATGCGTTTAACCCCATATACATCCTGGACGCGATCATCACAAGCAATCAAACAATGAAAATTTGAATACATTTCTCTGCAGTTTACTTACGATTTTAGAGGATTATGAATGACAGTCGCCATTTTCCTGCTGGACTGTAACGTAATATTCCAAATCTCGGTGTAGTTTGGGACCCTTATGAAAAAAACACAACAGCCAATGCGGTCGTGGGCACTGTGATCTCTACCAATACAGCACAAGCATCAAGACAGGGGGCGTGGCTTGAGAGAAATCTGTCAAAATCAATGTCCATGTGTATAGAATTGCAATACTTAGTCGGAATAAAATGTATTTGTCTTTATGGATGTACATAGAGATTTATATTCCACTAGGCTTTTTGTAAAAAATTCATTTGCTTCGGTTAATTAGTTTTATTAGAAGTTTGCAGAACGAAAAAAAATGATTTATTGGGAAAGACTTAGACGATAACGAAAAGCTCAAAGAGTTTTAGCCGCGCATTTTAAATTTTTAATCGTCCCTCTATGTACTAAGAGCAAATGAATTGCTAACGAATCCGCATAATATAGTCTTTATGTCTGTTTTTTTTTTCTATGGCTTAGCAGACTACTATAATGATTCTGATGCGTGGCTGAAACGCTCACAAAAAACAACCAATCAATGCGCAAGACGTCATGCAGTATCGTTAGCCATCAGCCAAACAATGGCCTCTGGAGGCGGGACAACATGGCAGGAACTCGATGTACTGTAGTTAGCGTGTTTGGCTAATGAAGCTAAAAAACTCACGTTTTTACTAACATTTACTGACATTTCTTTCGTTTTGGTTGACTAATTTAAGAATTAAGACGAGTGTATTGTTTTTATTATGTACTATACATGAAGATAAGGCGTGTTGGTCATTTTACAAGAGAGCATGAGCCCAGTAATGCTATAGTTTCGTGAGGTTACATGAAATACACGTTAGTGTTTTGAGTCTTACTGTGTAGTAGAGATGAAGAAATGGAACTGGAGAGAAGGGCAGCGACCACACAGGCGACACGGGACTGGTCGTCGACACGGCTGGTACAGAGGCAACCGGTGGAGGTCAACACAAGACGAACAGTGGTAATATTAACAAGACTATATCAATCTGAAGTGATAAAATCAATACTGTTAACTCGTCCTAACTCAGGTGAACTTGTCTATTTTTTGTTCACAGGTCTGGTCACAATAGTGCAGAGCCATACAGCAGAGCATCCAACCGGGGATATGAAGACCAGTCATCATCAGTCCCGTCCGCCTCATCGTCTTCATCTTCTTCTTCTTCCAGTACCAACAGTTCTGCGCCAGGTTCGTACCATCTGCCCCCTCTCTCTTAAATTGTGTGGTAAAGGCTTTTCATGAAAACTAATAGCAGGACTGTGCCCGTCCATCCACCGCATTTTAACTTGACTCACCCAAATTTTACCATCCTTACAGTGGTTACCTGTTTTTTTTTTTTTTTGAATAGATTTTAAGATTATTTTGGTCACTTTTAAGGCATGACATAGACTTGACGCTCAGCATATATCTGAGCTTTTATTCCCTGTATGTGCCAGGTTGCAGCTGTTCCAAGGTCTGAACTAAGATCTAAAGGTGACAGGGCTTTTGTTGTGTGAGTTTCTTGACTCTGGAACAGCCCGCCAGAGGAGACCAGACTCGGTCCCTCATTTTATTTTTTAACTTAAAACACATTTGTACAAAAGTTATTACTTTATGATCTTTATTCACTTTTACTGCTTTGCTTTAATTTTTTTGTATGGTTTTATTGCTCTTCTGCTTTCATCATCTGTTTTTATCCTCTTATGAAGCATTTGGTTTGATATAATAGTCGTGGAGAAACAAAGTTAATATTATTTTTTTATCATTATTGTTATTTTTATGTTTGGTTTCCAGAGCTTCCTGGTTTCTATTTTGACCCAGAGAAAAATCGTTACTTCCGCCTTCTGCCTGGGAACAATAACTGTAACCCACTAACCAGAGAGCAGCTACAGGAGAAAGAAAGGGAGAAACGGAGGAATAAGATGCTTGAAGAAGAGGAGAAGCCCAGAAAAGTAAGCCTGTTGTGTTGTTATGTATGTGATCTCTTTTACAGCTTTGATATACTTCACATCCTGGAGTAAGGATGTGTGAGATATCGATCCTGTCTCTGTGGCTAAATTCAGAACACTTTCTTCAAAAGTTGAAAAGTGTGTTTTTCTTTCACACAGAAAGCACCAAGAAAAGGACTCAATACTTCTTTGCTTCTGCAGAAAAGACATCTTGGCATGTTACCTGAGAAGTCCTACTGCAGGTACTGAATGCCTGTACACATACACATCTTTAGAGCTGATTGCTTTGTACCCTTTAAACATAATAACACCCACAGCTGTGGTGTATTAGAGAAGGCAGACAGAGCGAGAGTGAGTCTGACTTTAAAAATAATCAGCTCTGTATGTGAAGTGTGGGTTGTAGTTGGAGCATTGCCTGCCCACTAATAACAATACTAATCATTTATGACGGGGCTTTCAAAACAGTAAGAAAAAGTTTGGATTGTATTATTTAAATTGAATTCACTGAAAGAAGAAAGCTAATAGATTTCCATATTAATCCACAAAAACATGAATATATTGGCAAAGAGGAAGACACAGTCAGATTGCAAAGTAATGGATGCAGTAAAGTAGACCACCTGCAAATATTTCTCATCTTTGTAGAAACTCTTACCAAGGTTACCGTTTGTCCCCAGGTTGGTCCATGAGATAAAGGTTAGTGCAATGAGATCGCACAAACTGGAAATCCAGAGTACAGACAACAGCAACCCAAACACTGATAACTTCAGGCTCATAGTGGTGAGTATAAACACAGCTAACGCATATTTATACCTGTAATATTGCAGTGACATTTATTATTTTTTATCTGTACTATGTTTAAAATAACGTGTCTTCTCCTCTGTTCATTTGAGGGTGACTCGGCTTGCGAGCGAGTGTTTACAGTCAATGACGTGTCACATGGAGGCTGCAAATACGGTATCATGAACTTCAGTAGCAGCAGCCGAGGGTCTCTGGCTGTAGAGATGTGTGACAACCTTTACTTTACCAACAGAAAGGTGGGGATTTTCACTGAAACTGGAGCAATAACTATGAATATGTAGACACTGATGATGCATGCTTCACATGTTTTCACCTTCATTTTAAGGAAGCTGGTTAGACTGGTTTGCTGTACCTCTTTCGTGTCAATAATCCTTTGATTTACCTTTAAATGTTTTGTACATATGCAAAGTATGTGTGTTGGAGTTGCGTGTTAATGCTCTTTGAAATGTGTTTCAGGTCAATTCTATTTGCTGGGCCTCAGTCAACTACCCAGACTCCCATGTCCTGTATCCTTTTGCAGCTTTAGCTGTTGCTTTTTGTAATGTTACATGTCTTTAAAGCCATAAAATTGAAGTTTAAGTTCCTGCTTTATTTCCTTGATGAGGCTGACTGTCAGGTTGTGTCTGGTTGGAGCTGCTGACACTCCTGGCTGTGTCAGTTTGCTCCCTGCTTCCCTCTTCAGCAATTCCAACCCAGGTTGGTGTCTCACATTTTGTGCACTTACAGTTCGTTTCATCTCTTTCAAAGGTGTTTCTTATCAGATTTTTTCAAAAGCTGATCGAGGATGCTTCCTTAAACAAAATACACAGTATATTCAGTCAAACAGTAACTATAAAGACACATTGTATTTAGTCATTTTTTGTTACCTCTGTCCTTTAAATATCTCTCGGCTCTCCTCAGACCAGCCTGGGATGCTGTGTAGCTTCAAGATCTCCTCTGCCTGGTCATGTGCTTGGTGCCTCAACCCCCAATTTGACAAGACTTTCAGCACAGGTCTGTTCAAGCCATCAGAATTTAAATAGACAAAAATCTAAAAATACAGCTACAATCAACACTGTCAATCAGATAACAATCTTTTGGGGTATTTAGCTTGGCTTGGTTGTGTATACACCTTTTCTTTATATGAAATGATTTAAATGAAATGAAAAATTCTTCTCTGTTGTTGGTTTGTGGTGGCAGGACTTTCTCGTAGGGTCATAGTAAAAGATGCAGAGACTGGCCGGACTCAGACATACAGCACCGGCAGTGACGTCTTGGCCCAACAGTTTGCCCACAGAGTGAGTCATCTGTTGCTATGTTTTAATCGGGTTGACTTTAGTGGTCACATAAGGGTCTCCTTTTTCTTTGGTAGGACTTCAAGGAAAGTAAATTTAATGCAGCTATGTTTTTTTCCCAGGTTCCTGTGCTTTTTAACGGTTGCAGATCAGGAGAGATCTTCAGCATTGATCTGCGGCAGCGTGTCCGCAGAGACCAAAGCTCCAAAACCAGCCGCTTTCATCAAGAGTCAGCAATCACATCTGTGCGAGTCCTGGAGGATGAGAATTACCTGCTGGCTGCTGATATGAAAGGCCAGGTTAGAGTGTTGGCGTAAACTTCAGATCTTTTAGCCGATTTGTTCTTGGCTACTTCAACAAAAATTAACTATAAATAGCTGGAATTTTACCGATGTAACAGAGAACATACTTTGTGTAAAAGTTAAATAGATTTAACCAACCTTTCCTGGGATTTTTAGTAAAATATTAGTTATGAAAGTACACCACACTCTGCTCTTACTTGGCTCTATTTTCTATTCTTGTGCAGATTAAGCTGTGGGATGTGCGAGTGACGAAGCCAGTGCAGGAGTACAAGGGACACTACAACGAGCATGCCTATCTTCCTATCCACGTCAATGAGCCTGAGGGGCTGTTGTTGGCAGGTAAGAGAGGATTAAACAGCACATTTGACTTTAACAAGAGTGACTTTTAAACTGGCTTTGAGGAAGCACTGTCTGCTACATCTGACAGTTGTTTATAAGGATTCGCCTTGACTCTTAGAGACAGAATTGCAAACATAGATACACTATAGCCTGACAAATTGTTTCAGAGAGCAAGTGCAAGAACTGTCTGCTGAAGGTAGACGCACAAACATTAAAAGTTTCTGTGTGTCTGTTATCGGGGTGAGCATATGGAACAGTTTAAGTGAGGAATTAAAGAAATGTTCGAGTAAAAACAAGTTTAAAAAAATGTACAAAATTATGATATTTGCAAGATACCATAATGAAGAGAATTAAGGAGTCTGAAAATATTATATGGTTATTATTAAAATATAATGATGATGAGAGAATTATATATATCTGTCTGAAATTATAATTACTTAATTTGATTAAATTAATTAATTGGATAAAAGTTTTCTGTTGCAATGTCCAAGCATTAAACAAGGGTGCGTGGACATAGTTGACTTTGTTTGAGTGCATAACATCTGCATCTGTTTATAAATAACTGTTTGGTAAAGGGGTGGGAATTAATACGTTTATTCTTCATCCCACTCCTTTTCGAATATGTGATTAGAAAATGTCTGTTTGTTTGTATTTGTTTCTGTCTTTGACAGAAATTTCACTTTGACCTCATGTTCGAATTAAATTGAATTAAAAAAAAAAAAAAAAAAAGGTGTCTCATCCTTCCTACAATGTGATCACTCTTTATTTATGAAAACATTCGATGTGTTCTCGTCCTCTTCCTCTCAGTTGGTCAGGATTGCTACACACGATTATGGAGCCTTAAAGATGGACACCTACTGAGGACTATACCATCACCTCATCCGGCTGCTAACGACCTGATTCCAAGCGTGGTCTTCTCCTCTAAGCTGGGCGGCTGCAGGGGGCTCCCCGGTCTGCTCATGGCCGTCAAACACGACCTGTACTACTTCCCGTACAACACGGACTACCAGGAAGAAGGAAGCCTATAGGAAAGACTACATCTCACTTTTTTCTTGCAGATTTATTAATGGGGATTGTTAATGATTAAGTTAATCTACAGGAGTATGAAATGAACTCTTGGTTTGAAGTCTCAGGGGATATTTTTTATTGTGACTTGTTCTGTCATAATAAAAATGCTACATATGAGTGCAGATTTGTTACTCTTATATAAGGTGATCATAATTTTTAATCCCTGTTGTAGTTGAGGATGTCTGTGATCTGATTCTTAAAGGTTGATACTGCAAATTGCCTTTTATAAAATAAAAATGCTGGACTTTTTGTGGAAGAAAAAGCAAACCGAGTGATTTTCTGTAGTTTATTACATACTGTATGAGCATAAAGATCATAAAGTTATTGATTGATTTTTTTTCTTGTGATATTTCTTGAACATCTGTCTGAGATGGCCTTGTGCTCCTTCATTGTTATTTAGGCTTATTATTAGTTGAAATGACATCAGAACCAAACCAGCCCTAACATGTGAACCATCAGGGCAGTCAGATAGCTCAATACCACTGTAATATCATGTGTTGTATTTATCAGACAATTGTCAAGTACAGTCTCGTTGCAGTAAAGGCAACATCAAACATTGCTAACATTGCTAAACAGCCTGAGTTTTTGCCTCCTGTTTTGAGGGGCCAGCCTCAAAGAAACACTGAAGTCTATCCTGAACCACATTTCTTACTGGGAGCCAGCCTCTCTATAAAAGCAGATTCTTTGACATTTCATTACACTGCAGTCTTATTTCTCCTGATAGTAGTTTTGACATAAAAAACAACAAAAGAAAATGAGGCCATTTAAAAATATCCCTATTACCCATTAAACCCTTTTTTACCTTATATTTATAGTCTAGAAGTTAAACAGTCATCCACACAGCATCATTAAGGCTGCTCTATTACCATCTGCCCAAACAAACACTAAAGATTATGTAAGTAGTAGATAATTATAAGTGTTGGAATGCATCTTGGTGCTACAGTACATTGTTAGCTTTTGATTGTGTGAATCCTCTTAAGTCCACTGAAAAGCAGCCAGAAACAGCTGTTCATCCCTTCAAATGCACGTCAATCTAAACAATAATGGATCAAGTTTTCTTTCATTTTCCTCCTGAACGCTGCATCCACAGCTCTGAGATTAAAAGTGCCAACCTGGAGTCAGATTAAGATGCTCAGTCAGTACGTCTGATAATACATGATATACACATTGAGCACCAAACAAAAGGTGCTAGTAGGACGAGTGAGCCACACTGGGAGGGATTGTCAAAGGGAGTCAGGGCTTAATGTGCACAGGTGCAAAATTTATAAGGATCAAATGGGAACATGGACTTAACCTGCCTTTCATTAAACGTGTAACAATGTTTTAACTTCTTAGCTTCTTGACTTTAAGTCTCAGCCTGACTGTTTTTGTTCACAGTGTAAAATATAGGCTTATTAGAATGAAACAGGTACTGAAGTGACGTGAGGACAGCTTTAAAACAGAGTCCGACCAGCCACAGAAAGTCCAGTGGCATAAAAAAAAAGAGAGAAAAACAACAGCTTTTTAGTCGAGACGTCAATTCCAGTTTAAGAGGCAGATGTCTTTAACTGTCTTCTTCCTTGTCCTGCTAGAGATCCCCAGCTTTCTGGTTGCAACCGGTGCAGACCCTCACCGGGTGGTCCCAGCCACGGGAGGGCACAGCACGGCGCTCCTGAGAGCAGTCATCACACACGCCCTGCCCACAGGCCCGACAGTGATGGATAGAGAGGCGAGGGGAGAACTCTCTCTGGCACTCGTTGCAGGAGTGGATGTCCTGGTCTGGGACCCAGTAGGCTGGGCGAGCGGCGTCTTTCACCAGGCCTGGATGCGGAGGAGATGGGTTATTGAAACGATTTGATCAGGCTTCAAAGAGATATGAAAACAATTTAAACACCATAAGAAGAACAGGTTTCTTATTCGGAGCATTTTAACCAGTAACTATGTTCCTGTGCTAGAAAAAGGCAAAATGGTCTTAAAAAAAAGTATTAAGGTTTACAGTAAGTATTCTTGGTTTTGGATGGTAAATCCTACTCAAAAAAGCATCTTTAAAATGTTTCTTCATCTGCTGAAGCTGAAAATAACAAATTTACTGACATTGTTCACAGCTTGTTTTTATATCCAAGAACAGCTCTGCAGGAGCCTTCAGCTTTCTGTAATATTTTGTGTTTTTGATCATGTCATCTTATCCAAAGCTCACCCAGAGGTATGTCGATGGCACCAACAACAGCTCCCAAAGTGTTCTGCACAGCTTCCCCAACCTTCCGAGCTATCAGTGTGCCTCCCTCCTCTTCCAAGGCAGCATCCAGCAGCTCTGCAGAACAGACGCATACACACATGAGACATAAGGCTCTGCCAAACTGGTAAGAACCACATCCAGAGCCAACAGAAAGCGACTCATTGTGAGAAATGAGGAGGCTAATTTACCAGTTGAAATTTCTCTGTTGTGGAAACAGGCATCGCACACTCGGACAGGGGCAAGTCCCCAGCCCCTTTCCGGTACGGGCCGTGTTTTAGAGGAGCAGGAATCACAGAAGCCTTCCCCACAGGCGCGGCAGTGGTGCTTAGTGTCATTAGGCTGAAACTCTTCTGCACATTTATGGCATTTCTGCAACACACAAACTTCAAATCACTCTTTTGGTATCACCCTGTTAAGCACAAGACTCAGGAGGAGACATGTTCTTAAATACACAGACTATGAAGAAGTGTTTCTGTAAGTACCAGGATGAGGGAGTTGGGTTTCCAGTATGTGGGAGCAATCTGGTCCGTGAGCCAGGAGGTGACTGCTTTGGCAGGTTTGACACTGAGTTCAGACACAGACTGAGAAATGTATTTGACTCCATCCAGCAACCTCTGAGCAGCATTGTTGTTGTCTTTCAAAAAACCGTCGGACTGGAAAAGAAGGAAGAGGAAAGATACAACTGAGTGCACGGCATCACCTTTTCATGTGCTGTTTTCAACACTCGGTCTATTTAAAGGAACAGTAGCACGTCCAGTCCCCATAACCAGTAATTAAGCAGACAAATTCATGCCTCTAAGCTATTCATGTTTGTTAACTAGAAAAAAGAGGTCCTTAACAAACTTTACATTAGTTTCCTGGTGTGTACACAACTTTTTTGACTTTCATGTTAATTATTTATGCAGCAGGATCTCTTCAGGCTGCTGTGTTCTTACCCCAGGCCAGATGTGCTGGATCTCTGTTCGTACCACTGTCTCCACTGGGTCCTGGTTTCCATACCAGTACTGCCTGCTTCTGTAGATCACTGCACAGTTGGGACACTCAATAACGTACCTGTACAAATACAAAGTTGTTTCAGCCAAGAGGGATGGTTCAGTCTTCCTAACATCACAAATTCCTATGTGCTGATTTGTCTCACCAACAGTGACATTTTTAAAGCTCAGTTATGATGTGCAGAACTTTTCTTTGTTGCTTTATAACTAAATGAGATTTTCTCCTTTTTCCATCATAAGCACAGACTTGTCAAATGGTTCCTGCTAAAGAGAAACACATTTGGAATCGTTTTAAAAACTGCTGGAAGCTGGACTCACCCAGACCAAGCATAAATGGCCAAACCAAACCATGGTGAGTCAGATGAGGCTGTCGTTTTTGGAACAACTATTACCTCCTTCCCCCCCTCATAGCAGGCCTGTGAAGACCAGCATAGACACTTAGAAAATCTCAGAGCAGGCATATGTTGACACAAATGCGTGGTATTTTGGGGTTTGTGCTCACCTTGCAGGTGTAGATGCGGTTGTCATACTGGGCGGAGTAGCGGCAGCGATGTTTGGCTTCATGGTCAAGTTCTTCCTTCAGGTGATTCATACTTCTCTTACAGCCTGAACTGAAAGACCACAGTGTATCAAGATTAATTTAATTCTTCATCATAATTTGTTGTTTTTATTTTTCTTACTTTATAAAATACTTTAGTTTTGTTATGTTGTTTCCAATTTGTGGTTCCTATATGAGGTATCAAAAACTCAAAAAACTAAAAAAAAATCGTTCTTCCTTTAAAAGTTATGTGAACAGCAGTCCAGTGAGACACTATGTAACATCTCAGAACTCTCTGGTAACAAATGATGCGTTTGTTCAGTATTTTGGTCATCGCACTGATTCTACTTTTTGTGAATGAATGCAGAAAAATGAGAAACACCTACCCACAGCTGAGGCAGAGACTAGAGCAGGTAAAGTACTCATCTGGGAAGAATGAGTTGCTAGTCATCTGCTCATCTGGAATATCCCCACTGAAGCTTTCGCTCAGGGCCTAGAGGAAAATCATCTTTACTGTCAGTACTTCTGGATGACTCCACACAGAATCAAAAAAACCATCACTAAGGCATTACTACCTGGAGGGCCTTGTAGATGACACTGGCTGAGCGTGGCGAGCGGGTGGTGTTGTTATCCAGCTGTTGCTCCAGGCTTCGCAGCAAACCACTGAAGTCCGTGGGAGGGTTGTAGGTTCGAGTTCCACGGTACTGAATGGAGCTAAATGCTTCTGGGAACAGACCCAGCTTTCTGAAGCGCTCCTGAAGAAGACGTTCAGCTGATTCAGACGCTTTGTCTGGAATTTCAGGAGAAAGTATAGTGTTAATAACTAACCTGTGATGACTTTTGCTCAGTACCCACCAGAAGATAAACAATTGAGTTTTTTTTATACCTGATCCCAGCAGTTTGGTGTGTACTGTCTCATGGAAGATGATAACTGCGGGACCCAGAGTGGACAACGGGACGTCCAGGCCACAGCGAGTTGTAGTTGCTTTCAGCTCCTTGGTAAAATGTTTCAGGTAGGCATCTGAAGCATCACCGAGGAACTTGAAGAGATCATCATGAAGTCTGTCAGCATGGGTTCGGTAGATGACAACATCAGATATAGCTAAGACTTTGAGGAGCAGTCGTGTTCGCTGACCCTGATTGGCTCCTAATGAGAGAGAAAGTTTTTAGTAAGTGTTGGAAACAGCAGCTATTATTTGAATACCATGCTGTATGCAAAGACATTGTTAGCTCTGTACCAGCTCCAAGCAGTCCTTCTGTGTCGATGACTACCACTCTGTGCACAGGGTCCATAGCTGCCCACACACCCACAGTGCAGGACTCTTGTGTAGGTGAGGTCTTGAACACCTCTCGCCCCAGGAAAAATGTGTGGTTGAGGGTGTGGGACTTGCCCTCTCCTGTGTTTCCAAAGATGGACACCACCTTGAGGAGCTCTTCTGGTTTGCAGCCCAATCTTCTCACAAAGTCTTCTTCATTCTTCACCTAAGAGTTGATGTGAAATCAGCTACGTATTCATGACAAAACATGAATTCAACGTGATACAAAAATGAAGAAATGCCCCTGAAGATTTACCTGCATCTCCTCCCTCTCGTCCACCAATAGAAAGCTGCACACTTTCTCCAGCTCGGCCTTAAGGATCTCCATCTGTGAGTCCCCTGCACCCACATTATTGTCCTGTGGTGCCTTCGCTGGAGGATAAGGTGTCAAAGGGTGCTTCTTCTTGTTGACTCCACTGTGGGTGCGTTTCTGGCAGTCCAAGCACAGGTTGATCTTACAGCCCTGGCAGCGAACCACCGCCCTGAGCCGTCCACCGTTGACAGAGCAGCTGCTGTCACCTTTGCACGAGTCGCAGAAGGGAACGTGGCCCGGCGCAATCCGAACCCGGTCGTGATTCCTCATCCGCTCCTGGCGATGGAGCTCCAGTTCACAGCGGACACATTGCAAGCTGCCGCATTCATCACATTCAAACGCAGCCTCATCTGAACCCCCACAGGCGTAGCTCTCCTGACAGCCCAGGACTGTGTTCATCCCTTTGTCTACAGCCGGACTTTGACCACTCATCTCGAACCTGACAGTCCAGAACTGGACTGGATGGATTACTAAAACTAATGCGGAGTACAGATGTAATCCAGTGAAAGAGTCACGGTTATGTGAAACGATAGGTTAAATTTCCCCGGGAAATGTATTCCTCATCTGAATTATAGTCAAAAAATACAATGGAATCTTAGACCTAAAATCCCTTTCACTGCTTACTCATGATGAGGACATTTAGTCTCTTGTGAAACAACCCGAGGAAGCTAATTTTAAAACACTTGTCAAGACTAGTAATAACTATGTCTTGGACAACAGTTTGCTAGCTAAAATAAGCTACCCCTATTTTCTTATCCTGGTTTAGAAATGTTTCAACTTAGCTCACAAGTTTCTATTTAGAAGTAACCCTATGTGCCCAACACAATGTTAAACAATAAAATATGAAATCAAGAAATAAACCCGTTACATGGCATTAACAACACAAAGAGACACACTCTTGGAAAACAACAACCTTCGTTTCAAAGGACTGACCTAGCAGTGGCTGCTAGTCCAACCAAAGACGAGCAGTTCGTGAACTAAACTGCTGCCTCATCACGGTCTAAAAGTGGACACGTACACAGTCTAACACCGTGCCACCGTCCGCCTCATACAGCTAACGTCGGTAAGGAGTTAGCCGCCTGAGCTATTTGGTGTCAGACCCCTGTTGATGTTGTTGCTTTTACATCAGCTGATCGGCTTGTTTTTATCCAGAGTTCAAAAGTCAAATAAACGCGGTGCATTCTGGGAGACGGAGGATTTAGGAGCAATTAGCACTGGGGCTAAACGTTGTCAAAGTAACTGTCTAAACCAAAGTCACGCCTACATCACGTTATAAATCAAATTCCTAAATGTTTTTCCAGAGGCACTGTGATTAAAATTTGTCACCAACTAATTCCTTGAAGAAGTCACCAACCGCTGCTAGCTGTTTACCCATAATGCTTTGTACCTTCCAGCTGCTTACGAGTGATGGAAATAACATATCCTTGAGATGAGTCGGTTCTTTTGGCTCGACTCTCGGCTCCCAAGCGGCTCCTTCGTTTTTTATTCCAAAAGTGTAGCTATTAAAAAATAAACAGGCATGAAATAAATACTTAAATAAAAAACATACATTACATCAAATATCTTCTAGTTTTATGGCTTTTGATATACTCCACATGGAGTAGAGTGCCACAAAAACAAGGGACCATCTCAACTGGACAAACAAGTCTGTTCTCCGATTGCAAGTAAAATATTTTTAAACCTTTTTTTTTTTTTTTTTTTTTTACAGCAAACCAGATCATTCATCTTGACCAATTATGTACGGCTTTAACAGAAAAATGGAAGACAATCGGCTCCCAATCAGGAGTCGGCCCAAGTCGGTGACATTGTGGAACTAGTTTAAAGAGCCTGATCGCGTTTGCTACCCATAAATCAGTTGCGCGTCTGATGCGTTTCTTTTGGACTCGGCGTACGCCGATGGTTACACCGCTGTGGCAAGGACTGCCGGTAATGAAAGAGTAAACCATAAAAACGTAGGTTGCTGTATCGCATGGATTTGTTTTGTATCATAGCAAACGAGACTGACGAGCAAAGACCGTTGGCTGTCCTTTTGAATAGTACCTTACTCTAGGCTCCGCTTACAACAGTCAATCGGGATAACGCGAAGGATGTCGCGAGTGATTCCAATATTTGTATTCAACTCGGAATCAACTCAGTTGTTTTCACTTGTTCCGGGAATATTTTAGTGTTTTTGCTGTTCAATACTTCTTCTATTTCTTTTTTACCGAATTGTCCAAGCGTCGCGTGTATGCATGAATAATTCCTTTGGTTTAATATCAATTTAACAGCATAGGTCTCAATGTGTGACTGACCTTGTCCGTGTACAGAGACAAAACTAGCTAACCAACCTATCAGTGTTGGCTGGCTGGGGAACTGTTTATAAGACTTAATGTGTGCTGTTCTTTACCTCGCTTGGTCTTTATTGCCTTTATAATGGAAGATGAGGCGTTCACGGATATTAATGGCAAAGCCATATCTCTGGACTGCCAGAGTCACTCTGGTTTGTGCAGAGAGTTCACTGTCAGCTCCGCTAAAGTGTCCATCGGTAAGGTGATGGTGTACACCTGCACGGTTTGGCTCCTAGCATACGCCGTGTTCTTCTTTACAGAGGTAAGAAAAGTACACAACTATACGTGTTAACGGTTGTTTTTATATATCTATTTCATAAACTGTGGTATTGATATTTAACACTAAAATACATGTAGTGCTCCGTAGGCTGTTTGATTTATAAAGGCTAAACCAACCGTGTGGATTGTGTTTTGAAATTGTATCGAATGATCCAAATTAACACGGTCCTTCTAAATAAGACCTGACTGTGTCTTCCACCCTTGTATTCCAGAACACTGCTGTGCTGTCCTGTGCTATATTCATCACCCTGGTTGGCATGATGTGTCACATCCACTTTGTGAAGGTGGACCATGAATCCCTGCTCGTCATTGGCTCTTTGGGCATCCAGGTGTCTTCCAGCTACGCCTCAGGCCGAGAGACCACCACGTTCATAGAGATGAGCAGGATTAAGGATATAGTCATCAATGAAGCTATTTATATGGTGAATATGTAGAACGTGTATTTCTTCTACCCATGGGAACACGGGAACTCATGTAAGGATTACTGGGCGTTATTCATAGAGCTGTTAAGCTGTTTATGAAAAGTAAAATGACATTTAACCTTTTCTTTCAGCATCAGATAATTTATTACTTGTGCGTGCTGTTGAAGGATCCTTCAGAGCCTGATGTGGTGTCGAGTGTTGTGCCATTGTTTCAGGTGAGCATAAATAAAAGGTGCACACACAATTCTTATACAAAATTTCTTTTGCCAAGTAATTTTTGTTTATTCCTCTGAAGAAAAAAGAACAAAGCTTTTTACTGCACATGCTAACCTGTATCTGATGAACCCCCTTGTCTTCATGTTTCAGAGTTCAAAGCCGAGGTTGAACTGCCTGACGAAGGTTTACAAAAGCTGTCAGGAGATTCTTTCAAAGTGTTAATGGCATAAAGAGGCGGCCATCCATGAGAGATGTTTCATACCTTTGATATTTCTTTTTGTAAGCTGTGTCCTTTTTGATGAATGAAGACAGAAACTTTTTTTTTCTTTTTTGTGACGCAACTTGAGTCTTTTATAGTTCTTCTTTTTTCTAGAATATTTCTCATTTTCATACCTTTATGATCACACATACATCCCATGAGTCTGGTCTCTTGAAAAAAAGTGTCTTAAAGACTTTGTGTACTGAAACTAACACCACTCCACGTTACTATTTAAATCCCATTGAGCCAAGCCTTTAACTGACCTCAAACCGGTGTTTAAATTTCCTTTGATCACTGTTCCTCTGCCTTTATTTATATTTAAAAGTAGAAATTGACTATCTATGCCAATGTCTGTATTTTAGAGCGATTCCAGAAATGTATTTTTTAAGTAGAAAAGCCTTCAATAAAACATGAATTTATCATTTTTTTTCTCATTTATTTATTTACCATCACAAGGAGAGGGTGAGTGGGTGAATGTGACTTGAAGTGAAAAGGTGCTTGAATGGACTGACGACTACAGCAGGGGTCTGCAACCTGTGGCTGTAGATCCTCTGGCAGCTCTTTGACTCCTTAGGAGTGCCCTCCTGTAGCTTTAAAAAATATTATTGAAATAAAGAATTTTTATTTTTCTTACAGGGAGTGTTGATGATTAACAACATTGACTCTAAATGAAATCACGATTTATTTATTTATTTATTTATTTTTTTACTAAATATGCATCACATTTCACCATAAAGCTCAACACCTCTCTACTTCACCTCCTACAACATCAATAGCCCACCAACTTTCCCTACACCTCTAGTTTTAAATCTCTGGTAAGTTAACTAAATCAACAAAAGGACAGCATTATAAAAGTGCGCAAAATGTGGCAAAACATTCGCAAACAAAACAAAATGATGAGTAAAGCAATTTTTAATGTTGTAAAAATTGAAGTACCAGTATTTTATTATTTTTATTTATTTATTTATTTTGTAGTTTTACAATTTCATAAATTCAAATTACTTCTTGTTTAGAACAACAGTGTATTTTCAGTATTGATCGATTTCTTTTTTAAACGGGAGTCAATACTGTGAATGTCCAGTAGGGGGCAGCCGTGTTCTTACTCATACATAGAATTGCTTCTCCACTCAGTAGTAACATTTATTACTCCCAATATACAAAATCACTTAAGATGTACAAACAATAATTTGACTGGTGTGCATGGATGGATCCAATAAACCTGCTGCTTTAGGAATTTGACTGTTTTACTTCAAAATAACACTCAATTTTAAAGCTATGGTAGGAAATATAGACAAATACTTGTAATGTGTAGTTTTCTATGTGTGATAAATTTATAAATAAACACCCCTGCCTTCTTCTCTAAACCTATTTTTCACTTCCTCATAGCTATACACTCCAGTCTTTGAGACATTCGGTCACGTTTACCTTGGTTCTCTTTAATCCTCTGTGAGTGTGTTGACACAACAGACCAGCTCCCAGACATGTCACTCTGAGTTTTCTGTCACACCAGTGATGCTGCAATAACAACAGGATAGAGTAGATCAGGTTTTTATAATAAAAGTTTAAACATGAGTGTTGACAGGACACAGCCTTTTAATTTCTCATAAAAAAATCAATGGGTGAAGATCATCCTGAGTCCTATCAGGAGTTAATGAGGAACAAAACAAAAATCTTTCTTAATTGAATCTTTAAACTGTTTGGAGAATATATTTCAATCCTCTAGAATTACTTTCACCATGTGAATACATCAAAGCCAGAAAGACAAAATGTTTCGACAAAGAGGTCCAGTGCTCGGTATGAAGAACTTTAAGTTAGTTTTGAAATGATGACATGTTGGTTAGTAAGGAGGACATGACCAGAGTGTCAAAAAGTTTCAGGAGCAGAAAGTTTTCCACCTTGAAATGCCTTCTGGCTGTCACTAATATATAACAATCCAGTTGAAAGTTTTATGGCTCCCAATTTCCCACAGTTTAACGCTCACAGCTCTTTCTTTCTTTGCCACTTGGCCTGTGATTCCCCTCCAGGCCCAATAATTTCCATCCATTTCAGATCACCATGACCAGCTGCAGCTCCCCATCAGACCTGTGTGTGAACCCTACGCTCCACGGGCCAACAAAACAAGCAGAAGGGTGTGATTTTCTCGAGGCAAAGCGTTACGCTGCTGTGAAGAGTGGCCCTCTGACAGGATAATAGTCCCTCCTGGAGGTGTGAAACAGTCAGGGACCGAGAGAAGCAAAAAACCTGGGAGTGACCGGGAGTGACACCTCAGGGCTTCTGAATAGGCCTCATAAACTGGTGACCCCCCTTGAGTGTAAATCACAGGTAGTGTGGAGGTTTTGGCAGGTCAAAAACACAGTGATGCTGTCTACAGCCAGAGGCATGGGCTGTGGATTACCTCAGTTTCCAATCAGCCTGTAATTTCACATTAAATGCTGTACTATTTCACTGCTGATTATTCAAACTTCAAATCTCTGAATTCTTCTTGCCTGTTTGTTTATAGCACGTTTGATAAAATTTTTTGTATTTAGATTTTTAGTTGCTCTCTATCATTAAAAGCTAGAGAGGTAGACTGTGTGAAATTACCTCAGGTGCTGACTGTAGGAACCTAGAGGTCTTATGGGAGTGGAGGGGTTGAAGCCCTGCTGAGTTTGGGAGTTGTCTCTTTACCACCTGCAGAAGGTCCACACACTCTCACACACACATCACTACAGATTATTTGTCCACTTTCCTGAAACAAGTTTGCAGTCCTATTCAGAAATACTCCAGCAAAGCCCATTCATAATTGTCAAAAAATGAATATTGTATATGTTTTTTTGTTTTTTAAAGCTTCTGTACACCAAATTCACTGCTTGCACTGACAATGACAATATTTACCAGTATGCGGTGTGAACTGCCATCCTGCCCAACAGTACTGGCAGTGTTTTGGAGTAGCTACAAGAGTTCACTTTTACGGGAACCAGCGAAACACAGACCTGGTCTCTGTGCAGAGTTGCAACTGTGTTGTACAGCAATTTAATTTTTTTTACTTGTCAATAAAGCATCATATCTGTTCTGTACTTTTATCAGTGTTTCCCTTATTATTGGTTCATACCATGGCATGAGATTGGCCTAGCCATCAGCAGAGGTATCAAGTAACAAAGGAAAAATACTTCGTTACCTTACTTCGTTATTCATACTTTACTGGAGTAGTTATTTTTTAGCTGACTTTTTACTTCTACACTTTACGTCAGGGGTGGCCAACCGACGGCTCGCGAGCCATATGTGGCTCTTAGCCTTTCAGTGTGCCGTTCTTTGATCTATTCATAAATATATATATATTGTTATGAGTAGTGGTGTGCTGATCAATCTAAAATTTTGATAAATTGATGCCAACGTTGGGATCAGTATTGATCAGAACTTCGGTAATGGGATTGATACTTAAGTTTCAGTTTCTCTTCTTTACATATGCTCCTCTCATTGCTCATGTGCTCATAGCTATCTTGATAGATAGATAGATAGATAGATAGATAGATAGATAGATAGATAGATAGATAGATAGATAGATAGATAGATAGATAGATAGATAGATAGATGGAACTTTGTCCCTTCTGCAGTAAAAACAGAATTTGTCTTTGATACGGCGCCAAGCAAAAATTTAAACAAACTTACAAACACGATAAATCTCACTTTGAAAATTGGAAATGTATCAATTTTCATTTTGTTATTTTGTGAATGTGTGAGAGTAAGTGTGTTTGTAAAACCACATGTGTAATATTGCTCTTTGTAGTAGTAATTTTTGTGGCTCTTGGTTTCTGACTGGTTGGCCACCCCTGCTTTACATTTTCAGACAAATATCTGTACTTTTTAACTCCCTACATTTTGAAAATAGCCCCGTTACTCCCATTTCATTTCAACTTGTATTCATTACAGCCTGTCATCAAAAAAAAAAAAAGACCCACACAAACAAACACAAATAAATAATAATCTTCCTGCCTATACTGCACCATTATGATAGAGTGTATCCTGTAGCCAGGGCGTGTTATGTATATGTGTTACACTTCAAATATAGATGAAAGTGGGATGAGATTTTTAATAAAATCACTACTTCATAACTGACAGGACAAAATTAGGAAAAAAAGATGCTTTGTCCACAGGGGGCGCCAAAATTGACCTGAAAAGTCTCACACAGGAGCTTTAAAAACAGGAGTTGTTTCCCTCTTCCCACTGTACATGCTAATCTAACACTACTATAAACATAAAGTTATAAAGGTAAAGTTAGTGTTCAAACTTGCAGCTGGAAATTAAAATTTGTGAGTGAATAAGATTCTCATGATGTAAAATTGGGTCAAATGTTACACTATTTCTACTCTAACTAGCAAAAGTCCAATGATAAATAGAGTATGCATAACCACAGAGTTGGTCAAAATTAAATGTTCCAAAGGTTTCATCATCTTCTGCAGCAGAGGCAGCTCCTGCATGACGTCGTGGTTATTGTAGTGCTGTGTCTTTGTGCTGTTCCTCTTGTGTGGCGAGTCCGTGAATGACAGATTCAAAAAAGGAGAAAAGGTTAGGGCATTGTTTAGGATATGGCAGTTTATCCTCTCCACCCACCGGTCCGTACAGGCAGGTGCAACATGATGTCTGTTTGGATTTGAATCTTAAAAAAAAAAAAAAAGACTACCCTCCCTGACTCAGTGGTAACGTCAGAGGAAGTTTTACCGGTTACTTCACCCTCCCGCATTGAAGCACGTACACAGTGCCATGTCACATGGTGTATGCTCCTGTGGAAAAAGATTTTTCACACTCACCTCTAGGTTGTTTAGTCTGAATCCTGTAAAACAAATTTAAAAAGAAAAAAAGAAAACAGGCCATTATTTCTGCAGATAGGTCCAAAAACTATGTTGCATTTTTGGCAAGTGATAAAAGAGGTTTTGTATCAGATTACTCTGAGTGTCTGTCATCAGATCTTACCTTTGGGACAGTATTGTTCTCCCCATAACGCTCAAACTGCATCTGATCACCTTGTTATCCAAACATCAGTGTCTCAGTGTGCATCTTTCAAAAGCAGGGTTAAGCAGCCAAGCATAGGGGGACAACACAGGTGGAGAGAGTGCTGTTAGGACCATTTATCATTCAAATGTGAATTATTAGATTCCAGGTTTCACAGTACACGCTGACAGATGTGCAAATATACAGTAACAGTCATGTTCAACGGAGCTCAGCCTCCTCCGCGCTGAGTTTGATTATATTCACATTAATGTCAACAGCAGCACAGATAAAAGCAAGCTGCAGGCTGGAGGGTGAGTCTGGACTGCTGGGTGGCGTTGCAGAACCGGTCCTGGTACAAAGAAGCACTTATCAAACTCTCTGGCACCTTTGTGGTAACACAATACAGAGACTAAAAGTTGCATTGCAGACACAGCCCATAAAGAAGATAAGCATTTAAACATTTACAATGTTTTCTCTTTTTCTCCTTTTATATTGTAACAAGCTGCTTATATATTGTCTGAGGGACTTTCCTCTTCCCTTAAAAAGCCTTTTGTTTCTTATTCAAATTGTGCTACTGCTGCCTTTCATCCTTCAGCGCTAAAGTCTTGTCAAGTAGCCATCAGTTTCCTTCTTTTTTTTCTGTTTTAATAAATGTCTTACTATCTGTTTAATAGTTACCCAATGAACCCGCCGCAGCACAGGTCATGTTTTTGCAACGTCAAAAAAAACATCAAAAACATTAAAAAATTGGACATTTATGTAACCTCTCTATGCTGTAACCAAAGACACTGAGTTTGTATTCCTTTGTCAGTGTGCAAACAGTGTGATTTATTGTCTTTTGCTTCAGGGAAAGACTTATGCTTATATTTGCTTATGGAGCAGTTTCTTCCCTGGACAGGAAAGCCCAGTGCTGTCCTCTTTCTGTCCTCCCACAGGACACAGTGTTGAACCTACCAAAATCCATTTACTGCTGCTGTTTTTCTAATCCGCCTGTCAGTTTAAATGCAAATTGTGTTTTAAAAAAGTACAATGAAACAAATGAAAGAGACTCATCTCAGGCCACGCCTTTGCAGCGTCACCTGCTTGATGTGAGGTAAGTGAGACAGACTTCTTGTCGGACCAGCTGGCAGCAGATAAGAGAGTGAGAAGCCTGCTCTACAGGTCCGTCCAGGGCGCCGACAGCAGTGAGCTATAGCTGCAAACACACATCTGTTTGACTCTGTTTGTCTTTAGAGGAAAGAGACAGGCCATTGAAACAAAAGTGTGAATGGACAGGTGGTTTGTGTGTATGAATGAAGGCAGGTTCAAACTGCCACATTTAAATCCAAAGACCATGAAGCTGCTTTTATTAGTCTTGGAACAAGTGATTTGATTACTCCTACACTGTGCGCTTGTCTGTTCAATTTTTTTATGCATTGCTCTATTTCCACTTCTTTATAAGTCATGACCAGTGCTCTGACAGTCTCACTGTAAGTTGTGCCACAGTGTCAATTTGAAGGGCCTGAGTTACAGATAATGTAGTATAAATACACAACAGCTAATTCAAAAAGCCTACTAACGTCTCATAATATGTTGAAAGAATATTTTTGAAGTTATTTTTTGGGGCTTTTATGTCTTTAATTAGATAGTCGGGAGGACAGTGGATAGAGCAGGAAACAGGGCAAAAGTGGAGAGTGACATGCAGGAAAGAGGCCACGGGCCAGATTCGGACCTGGGCCACCTGCGCAAGGGCGAACCTCATGGAGTGTGACCTTAACCAAAATTTGATGCTATCATTCATGTGAGTGTCTTTTTTTCTTAAACCAATGAGTGTTTCTCATCCAAAGTTTTTGTTTTTATGGACTCTAAAAACAATCACTTCATGGTCATTTTCTAGCAACAACATGCTTAGGGCAGGAAGCACAAATGCTATAATGTTGTATCACTGCTATGTTGTGAACCAGCAGAACCTCCACTCTTAGAATAGAATAGAATAGAATAGAACTTTATTGTCATTGTAACAAGTACAACGAAATTGAAGTCACAGCAGCAATCAAGAAAACAAAAGTAAGAAAGTGTATAGAAAGTGCAAAAAGGTCCATAAGAAAATAGATGATGACAGCTTGTCCATCATTCTCCAGTTCAGCCAGCCTCCATCTGCACAGGGTCCAGGACTGAGCTTCTTCAGCAGTCTGTTCAGGCTCTGTCTCCTGGATCCTGTCTGATCACAGCAGGTGAAGCTCTTCCAATGTGGCGTTGGTGTCTGGTGTTAGCCATATCTGTGAATAGCATGATGCTACTTTGCCCTCTGGTATTCCCTCTGTTGCTGGGTTAGCACAGCTAGCTCGTCCATCTTATTGGAGATAGATCTTACGTTCCCAATAACGATGGATGGAAGGACAGGTCGATGTCGTCACTTCTTAGCTCACACCTGAGAACCAGCACAATGTCCTCACCTCCTTCTCCTCACCTTGTGGGGAGGCATCAGGCCTTGCACCAGTTAGCATTGACATGCTACATTCTGCTAACAGCTGATTTCACATGTAAACAATGCAGCCATGGTTACATGTAGGATCTCCAGACAAACACAGGAAAAAACAACAGTAAAAATATCACTGAAGCCACAAAAAGTTTGGTGTCCGTGACCAACAAATGAGCCAAACAAAGTAATGATCCACTCCAAGCACAAAGATTACGAAAAAGAGACAAAAAAATTTACAAGAAATGGACAAAGAAGACAGAGCTGCTGCATAAGGCAGCCATAGCCAACAGGCGGTGCCTAGCAACCTAGCAATATGAATCTAATGTGGGAGGACAGAAATCTGCAATTCTTTGGGAGTTAGTTTGAGGCTGGATGCAGAAACATCAAAAAATCACATGCAGAACAAATAAAAAAAATATCATTTTTATTGTAAAAATAAACATGGTTACTGAACTTATTTCAGCCCAAAGTAACCTATGAATTCCTTCATTATTTATTTTCGGAGTTATTATTGGTTTTTCCCATGTGTGGGACGTGGCTGCACACAGTAGCTGGTAAGAGGATAAAGGCCCGCCTCTTTTCCTGAGCTCAACAAGAAAAGACAATCACCTAAAGTAAAGAAAATGCAACTGTTTATGTATGACAATGCAACATATTACTCCCAGGACTGGTTGGTATCTTTGGGTTTTAAAAACAATTGCCTCATAAACTGGAATGAATGCTCATCTGATCTCAATACAGAAGATAACTTGCAGTGATGGAAGGCAATACAGCTCAAAGAGCAGCTGTGGAAAGCCACACAAGGTGCAGCACACAACGTCAGCAGAGAAGTCATCAGAAACAAAACTAAATCAGCTGATCGGCAACCTTTGACCCTCAATGAAAGGAAACAAGGTTTTGTTGGATATCAGACACACTTTGTATTTGAACTGTTTCAAGACATTAAATTTCTGTATTCAGTTGAAAGGGAAACTGTTTTTTTTTTTTTGTTGAAGTTTAAATGCGGATGCAGAAAGTATTATTTTGAATAAACAAAACATGTCACACCATCCCTGGTTTGTATTGCATTCCCTTATCACCAATTTGCATAATAATTTGGCACACTCATTTTGACAGTTTCTGCATTTACTTTAAAATTCAGCCAACACAACTTTTGAAAACGTAATTTTGACCAGATATTTTAGTATATATATATATATATATATATATATATATATATATATATATATATATATATACACCATCTGACTTCTTAGCAAAACTGAAAGTGAATGTTATCATAGTTTTAAAAATATTCCTTAAAATGCAACTTGCATGATAATTGGGAACCCAGTGTAGAAAGGAATGATTTCCTGGCCAATGTCTCTTGCTTTGATGTCTCCCAGAATTTAATAGTTTGAGCTGCTAGCACACTTTAGCTAGCCTTGAAATGCATCCTGTTGTTGGTGTTGATTTTTACACGTCTATTTCCCAGCTGATTCATGGAAAAGGAGCAAAATAATCATAATTTTTTAGTTTTTTTTTTTTCTCCATTATTCACTGTCTATAAGGATGCCCAGCAGAGTGACATCATAACAGTATTTATTTTTTCCATCCTTTAAGTGAAGTTTGCTGAAGTGAAATAGCCACTTACATAATAAGCGACTTGTTTCCTTCACGGCAGACAGAAGAAAGACACACACAGATGTGTGTCAAGATAAGTACATGTCAGCTGCTCAGTAATGAAATCTTTCAGAGATGTGCATGTTAAACATGCTACGTCACTTAGTTGCAGATGCCCCCATTGTAACCACATAGCAATGTTAGTGCTCCACACGCTAAGTGACATCACACGAAGCAGACAGTGGAAGGGATGAGTAAGCGAGGATTAAAAATCAGCCAAGATTTAGATGGAAAATGTGATTATTTTACTGTTGCCTGTGTTCTTTTGGATTATAAGCTTCTCATTATTTTCAGCAATGTTAAAGTTACAAAAAAGGCTCCTCTTTGTTTAAAAATGCAACATGAAAATCAGCCTCCATTATGAGTGTTAATCTGTTCTTTGAACCCCACATTTACAGGACAAATACTTCCTGATTGCAACATTTCCTCTAAGGACGCCCTCAGTCTTTTCCAAACCTTTTTTCAAGCACCTGAAAAGGTTCGCTTGGAAAAAGACTTTGTTTAATCGGATTAAAACTTTTTTTTTTTTTTAATCTTAGATGTACTCAGAAGGAACAGTGAAGGTTACATCTTGTGGAAAATAACATCACAGACTGATCCTACGGGTACTGTCATTACCCAGACTCTCAGGAAGCCCCAGGAGCAAGTTTCCATCTTGTCGTAAACATGACGCATCTGCACTGTCCCACATATGTCATATATTTCAAAGGGGCTGAAAACGTTTTGTCACTAATTTTAGGACTCAATCCCCAAATTAGCATCCTAATTTAAGCATTGAAGGCTAAAATAGCACAACACAAAAAGATAATTTCATAAGTTCCATGTAAAACAAATCAAATAAAAAAATAATCTGTATTGAAAACACAATTTTATCTATATCTACTTCTAGAAATAATATATGTTTTCTATCGGGTTTGAGGCAGTACTAGCAAGTGTAAGATGAACAAATTGATAATAATAAATAATAATCATAATCCATTTCTGTTCTGTTTTCCTTTTTATCATGACAAAAACATATTTACCATTATCCCAGTTACGTACTTTTACATTGATTCCACAACAGCATGATATTGGTGGTGAAGTGTTTAATTTCACATGGTGTCACCATAAATTGTTGATGTAGCATCTGTGATGTCACCACTTTGTTTTTGTTACTTTTGAACTTTTGGAGCCCTTAGTCGATGGGTGCAAATCTGGAAATGCTGGACACAACCAAGCTTAATTTGAATTTGGACAAGGTGAGAGCTGGGTCTTTAGCCCAGATGACCAAAGGGTGTCTGTCAGTCAAACCAGCCATCTCCAAAATTGACAAAACTTGTAAGTTTACTAACGAGTACAAAATGATTTAAAAAAAACCCTGTACTGTGCTGGAAGAGAAACAAGGTATTCAGAACCAAACCTTTTTTTCAGGCTGTAAACATTTTATAATTTCTGCAAGAAAAGTCTGCTTTTTTTTTTAAACACACACACACACACACACACACAAACACACACACACACACACACACACACACACACACACACACACACACACACACACACACACACACACACACAAACACACACACACACACACACACACACACACACACACACACACACACACACACACACACACACACATGCAGGTTCACAGTGATCTTGCCACTGCTCCATTAGGACTCTGTTCATACCTCTTATTTCTGCACAGTGTGGGATGACCCTGGCCCATCATTGTGCCTCTGTGACATTCAAATGAGAGGTGAGATGTTACAAGGGTGTAGGTATCACACCTTGAAATAGCTGTATATTAAAATGTCTCATGTAACATAATCACAGTTTGTTGAGGAAAATGATATCTTAGCTGGATACCATGTGATAAGCATGTTACCTGACTCCTGTGCTGTTTTCCTCAAATAGAATTATATGGAAGATGAATGTAAAGTCCTCTCCATCTGAATGACACAGACCCATAAATGTCACAAGTGCGGCAAGTTATGCTTGCTTTATCTGACAACTGGCCTTTTTAATCTAACTGTATTTTCTACCTTTATTTGAGAGGACAGCAAAGGTGACCAGGTGCTGAGAACTCTGTACATGGGGTGCACACATACACATTTATTCCAAATTAGCATCCAAATAAGTAATAGATATATACATTTTGTGTCTCTGGACAGAAGAGGGGCTGATCAAAATGCCCTATTCCCATTTTCATGCTTAGATCAGTCAGTTGGCTGTTACTATTTACTGTTTGAATGTAACAGAGCACGGTGGGGTATCAATCTTCTTTTCTTATTTTTGACAACTTGTGTTTGCCTTGCCACTCTATTACACCGCTGTTGTACACACACACACACACACACACACACACACACACACACACACACACACACACACACACACACACACACACACACACACACACACACACACACACTTGTTTGATTGTGACAGAGGCAGGCTGAGTAAGCCGATTTACAGCGCTGTGAGTAACCGGACAACAACCAGCCACTCTCTGCTGAACAAGTCCAGACACACCTTATCACTCTGTCAGAAACTCCACTGAAACTAACAATATCTATTGTCATCAACCCCTTGGACGACAGCATGTTCTGACAAATCGTACAAACGTCCTGGTTTTGTGACCGTGTCTGTATGTGTGCAGTCACCTTTTCCCAATGAACTGCAGTAATCTTAATGTGATGCACGAATTAACAGTAATTGTGTGTGTGTGCATGTATGCAAACGCATGTTGGAGTGTGTATATGGGACAATGAGAGTTGTGACTTGCATCATGCCCTTACTTGCTCCACTGCCATCGTGTGTGTAGCTGTGTAGATGTCACAACAACCCCCTGACTCCCCCTCTCCTCTCCTCTCCTCTCCTTACCCCCAGCTAACGCTGCTGTGAGAACATGACTCCCCCTTGATTCCCAGACACGGACACACCCAGTGAACAGACAGAGAGCCAATCGCATCCCACACCTACTTCATGCAAATGACACTCTGTTTTCTCTCATAAACAGGGATAACTGTCACCTTTCAAAACTGTGACTCAAGAACGCTGTCACTGTTCATTTCTTTATTCATTCATCTGTATGCCAGGGCAACATGCCGCACAATTCTGGAAAACCCTATCAGTGTCATTGTGAAAATGATGCATTTATCTTTATATTTTTATTTCAAATGTTTGTTTTATTTTTAAACTTTGTTTAGGGAGAAGTATGAAGAAAAAAAAACAACAGCAAACAAACAGATAGCATAAACCAAAAGATTTAACCTGACGCTATGCTAATGCCAAGCTTGGCAATGCTGAAGGTATGCCTAGACTGACTTTCCCTCAAAAAGAAAAAGAAAAAAGAAAAAAGAAAAATAATAATATAATATTAATAATGATAAAATATTATTATTATTATTACTACTATTATTATTATTAATAACAATAACAATAATTATAATATAAAATCAGATTTACAAAAAACATTTAAAAAATAAACTCAGTAATAAATTTGAATGGAAAATACTATATTATAAATATTATATACTATTCTAAGAGCTTTGTATGTTGTTTATTGCAATTATTCTGTTTTTTTGTTGTTGTTGTTTTTTGTTTTGTTTTGTTTTTTCACTTATTTTACTGTTTTATAACTCAGTACATCAAAAACTGTTTGTACTGACAAAACAAAGGAATGACACTGACTTCACTCCAAACAAAGAGGAAGATATTTTTTCAGTTTGGTACAATAGGAGTTAGTGTATTCAGACAGTTTATAGAAAATTTGAGGAAAAAAGGAGTTGTGCAATTTGAATCTTTACAAAAAGAATATAGTTCAGATTAATTTAGATATTTAAAAGTCAAACACTACAGCAAAAAAAGCAATAATTAAAAAAAAAAAAATATATATATATATATATATATATATATATATATATATAATCAGAGATTATCACCACTTGAAGCGGTACTTGTATAAAAACTATAAATGTGCCAACTTCCCACATCAAATTTCAGCCTTGTGTAAAATTTTGGAAATTAACCAAAAAAGTAATAGTAAATGTATTGAGACAAAAAGTAAGATGGCAAGAGGAACTTGAAGTTAACTTATAAAACAACAGCATCCCAGTTTTGAAGGGAATTTGCATGAAATTTTTAGATGTAATTCTTTACAACTCTCATTCAACAAGCTAAGCACCAACAGTCAGTGACTTTTTATTTTTCTATCCGACACAATTGATTCCTCTTTTCCTTTTCGACTTTTAGAAGATACCGTTTGTGTTTCAGTTTACCTCCTGCAGGCTTCTTTCTTATTTCCTTTATCACTCCCCTTAAAAACAGCAGAGCAGGTTAGAAGACTAACTGAACAGCGGCAGAGTTTTACGGGCAGACATTAAATGGTTTGAGATTATAATTCTGTTTATAAAAAGCATCTTTTTAGAATAAAAGAACTGATTGTTTTACTTGTCTCAAGTTTTTATCTGCTTTAAGTTTTATTTTCATCATGTGGTGTTTGTTTCTGGTGACACATAAACTCAGTCTGTTTTAGATAACTTACCTTATTAGACATTTTTTCATTCTCATATTCCAGAGAAATTTCTGGTTCTGTTTTGTTTTTTTCCATTGGTGAGAATTCATATTTGGTCAAAGGTTTATGAAAATAAATGTGGTTTTTACTAGTTTTACTCCATCTCACAGTCAATGTATATCTCTTGAAGGGTGTAGTGGTCTCGCTCCTGAGGGTTTTCTTGTCTTCATACGACAGCTCACACTTTGAATTCAAATCAGCAGGAAGGTGTGGATCTGACAGAGCTCCCTCCCTCTCTGTATTCTGCTGATAAAACAGTCGTTCGGTAGTGATCGTCAGAGGATGGGGTTTGAAGATGCGTGCTGCAGGGAGAACAGTGCATTGATAAGATTATGACACCTCAAGTGAGTAAACACTCACTCAGAGTTTTGTCAGACTACTTCTTTTCATCACAGGAGACAACTTGCACCAGTGCCACAAGAGAAAAGACCTGGTGATTTCACAATAATATTATTTGTACAATATGCCCAGCAATGAGCCAAAAGAATGGTAAATTGCAACATGAAACAGAGCAGTGTTCTAGCTTAGTGACTGTATCAATTTGGGTTTCACTCTGTCACTAGTCTGTATTGTTCTGCTTATAACTGCCCAAATAGCTCTTAATAAACACTGCAGACTGATGCCTTTTGTTACTGTTAAGATCTTTCCCAGTTTAAGATCACTCATCTGTTTTTAGATTTATCTGTAGTATTGCCTCTTCACTTGTATCCTTCAGGGGACAATAAAAGGTTGAGTCAATCAAAAGGCCAAAAATCATCTTCAAAAAAGTAAACAAAATAACAGCAACAAAAAATGAAAGTATTTTTTTCATATTTAAATGTTTAACAATAGAAATCTATTCAGAGACATATAAACTTACTTTGAACTGTTTTCTAGCTTCTGATTGTTTTTTCATCACAATCTGAAAAATTAAATCTTGTTGTGTTTTGTGGTATAATATCAATATAATAATCAAATCATGTAGTTGTATTGTATCATAACATGATGTATCATTTTGTATCTTTTCTCATGAGTTAGAATCTTACTGAAATCCATATTGTATCATATTGTGTTGTATCGTATTATTCCGTGTACTTTCTCATTCAATTGTATCGCTTTGCTTTACACCCTGAGCAGTAACCTCCAGCACCTCAATATGTAAGTGCTGGAACCTGCAGTTCGTTGAGTGTCCATTAGAGGTTGGCTCCAGAGGTACCAGAAACCACATACACACCAAGCCCCCCAAAAAGCCACTTTCACAGCAGAAATAAACACATTAACAGCCTGGTACTAAAAAATGTCTCCTGTCTGAATAGCTAATTTCTCTATTGGCAAACAATGCAAAATTAGAATTTTTCCTGACTCAGCACACTGGAAAAAATGAAATCTTAATAATTGTTTTTGTCTTATTTTCATTAGAGATGCCTATGAGCCACTTTCACCTGACCAGTCCAGAAAATGCCTTATTTCAAGTTATTGAAAGATAAAAATTAGGTCTATATTGCTTGAAACAAGTTTAAAAAAATTTACCAATGGAATAAGTGAAAAGTTACTTGTATCAAAACATTATTCTAGTTTTGAGCGAAAAATTTTGAGGAAATTTTCTTGTCCCATTGGCAGATTTTTTTTTTACATGCTACAAGAAATTCAGACCTCATTTTTCTCGGTAAATAGCTTAAAACATGACAATTTTCTGGGCTAAACAGTTAAATTTGGCTCATATCAAGTACAATAAAACAGTTTTTACTTAAATTAAGACAAAAACACTTGATAAGATTTCAGGTTTTTTTGCAGTGCAGTTTAGCAGATTTAAAGAATGCAAGTTCACACTGAAACACTGCTCAGCTGATGAGGCTGAATGCCCTGCCCATTTCCAATATGGCCCCTGTGGATGATCTACTTCAAAACTCCTTATCTGTCATGTCCTTTTAAACTATATCCATTTACTATACAGTCCATATTTTTATCCAATAATATAATATTGCCTTGCATCCAACTGTGTTTTTGTAACTAAATATAAAGTATATTACCCTACAAAATTGTATAGTATGTGTTATATTGTATAATATCTTACAGCATCAAACCTGCTGACATTAGACTTTACATTTCAACAACTTCAACAAAAGGGGAGATTCACAGCCAACCCTCGTGCCTCATCATAAGTCTGTTTTGTTTTGTTTTTTGTTTTTTTAACTTTTGTGTCCAATGCTGAAATCTGTGAATGCTTTTTGCTGCCAATTTGGATTGCCAGGTCTGACGGCATGTATCCTACACAGTACTTATGAACGAACCTTTGATTGGTATCATTGTGAACAATCGGCAGGAAATTGGGAGAAATTACAAATTGGGAGAACAACTTCCTGTCCTATCCTATCCTAACTTCTCATTGGTGATATTTTATCACATCCTATCATATTTAAATGTATTGTATCATATTGTTCATATCCCAACAACTTGCCTTTTACTTTTCTGCATGTTTTCCAATAACATCGCATAAAGGTATCATGTCATTTCATACATTGATTGTTGTATAAAACTAAATCACATATTACTTTATCTTTTTTTTGTATCCACTGGTTTGCGTACAGTATTATACCATCGCATTGAGTTGTACACCATAAAGTATTGTGTCATATCCTGATGTATTGTATCTTATTGAATTATAGGTTTTGTAGTTGTCCTTTAAAAATTATAAAATGCCATCTGCCATTTCCTCAAAGAATTGTTAACTTTTACTGTGTACAACTAAGGTGGCGGCTTTGCAGTGCCATCATTTTAAATCTTTGAGTAACTGTACTCTACATTTACACCTTTGTCCATGTCAGTTTTGAGTAATGTATGCATGCTGCAGTAATCTCTTTTACCAGCCCCTACTCTTTGTGACATGCATTTTGACTTTTTGCTGAATGGATCTACTTCCAGTCAAATTGGGTTGCTAAACTGTTGTGAATGTAATGGTTTTGAATTAACAAGTGGAAAAAGTTTGAGTGAGTCAAAGCCACAGATGTTACAGACCAGCCTTCTCACAGGTTGTATATGTGAGTTCTGGAGCTGCTAATGTCTTACATGTGCTTGGGTCGTCAGTGACAACAAGCCTCGAGAACGACGGCTTGTTTGAAGTGTTAATCACCTCATCGTTGCCTGAGTGGTAAGTGAGCACAGTCGTCTCACCTCTGAAGATGAGTGTACTTTGACTGGTCTTGGAGTGATCATGTGTGGTCACTCTGAAGCCGCGCATGATGAGTGCAGATTAAGATAAAGCAGAAACAGACAGAGTTATAAGAAGTGTATCTGACAACAACCCCTTGGAAGTGACATTAAAGTATCCTGCATAGACGAGCAAAGGTTTTTGATTACACACTGCTGTTGACTTTGCCAGTGTCTGAAGCTGTTTGCATTTCAACCCTCCCTTGTGTATTACTCAACATCATGAATGACGAGCACAGCAGATTCAGAGGCACACTGAAGCTGCAAACTGTGGGACAGAAATAATCGTTGTTGCCTGCAGGCACAGTCACAGCCGGGAAACTGGGACGATTCTCACTGGCTTTGCGCGACACCGAAACTGACAGTTTATGTTTTGACAGTTTTTTGTAATCAAAGATCTGTACGGTTAATCTGATTGACAGGTTGTTTTGTTATGCAAATATTAGTTGTCTTATTTCCTTTATTAGCTTATGTCTTCTGAAATAGGTAGATAGTGTATACGTTGTTTTTGCATTGTTTATTGCTCTAGCTTGCTTTAGAAACGATGGCAAAGTCAAGGGCTGAAAAGCATTTTTAATTTTAGCATTTTAAGTTCTTGTCGATTGTGAGTGCTGACAAGCTGGCATGTCTATTGGCTCTATTGGAATAAATATGATGCTGTTGATCAACATATCACTTCATTAAGTCCATATTTGTTTGTAAGTTTTGAGTGTGACACTGTCAGTCACAGTATTACAGTAAATCAGAGACACAATAACAAAAACAAATCTCAACAGCTTTTTTTTTTTCAGTGTGAGAAAAAAAGCTTTGAGCCATGCTGGCTTTCCTACAAAGCAAAAGTGTCCAAACTGTCATTTCAATGACCGAGGAGCAGCAGCAACAGTCAACCAATCGGATTTATCCCTGGCTAGGCAGACCTGTCTGTGCACCTGCTGATTCCCAGGCCTTGTTGCCAAATCTCTGACTACAGTGAAACCCAACGAGAGTGAAACTGGCCCTGAGCCAGAGGAAGACCTGGTTGACTACTCCTGACACAATCACTAAAAAACAGGGGATCCTGGGAAGAGGAGGACCAGCCCTGTGTGAGGATGAGAGAAAACGAAGATGACTAACCTTGAGAAGAAAAAGAGAAGGAGGAGGAGGAAGAAGACGGGAAAGTTCACTGAACTCCTGGGAACCTAAAACCTGTCTGACTTGGCCTGTGCTATTGCTTAATGAGTGCACAGTGAGTGTACACGAGCTGTATTAGTCTTTGTTTGCATCATGTATGAGTGTAAAACCACATTTGTTCAAAGGGGAACATTTTGTTTTATTGATTTCAAGAACATTACATAAAAATCTGTTTGAGATTTCACTGAGAGGAACAGAAACAGTGTGAGTGGAAAGAGTCATAAATAAGACATGACATCACTGAGACTGAAGTCACGGCCTTCCTTGACCTGGAGCTGTCGCCTTTCAAGATATTCCTGATCTGAATTTACCTTGACAAAAAGTGTAACATTTCCACAAAAGCAGACAAAAATATTGAAAACTGGATAGACTTTAAAGTTAACGACTTCTAAGTTAACGACTTCTAAGTTCAGTATAGGTAACAAACGTGCATGTTTGTACTTTAAAATCATTGTCAGTGGATTCTAGACCAGATCTTACTTTTATAACATTTCTCACAAGTTACATTTGTTTACCCAGTATAATCATAGGATTTCAATGTTCCTGCAATGCAGTCTGAACAAGGCAGTGGTCCAGGCACCTAAACCAGGGGTAGGCAACCTAGGGCATGGGTGCCATAGCTGGCACGTGAAACTATTTATGTTGGCATGCAGGGAATGAATACAGTGAGGTAGAGTACAAAATAACAAATAAATAAATAAACTAAACAATAACAAAACAATTGTATTGTGTTCTATTTAACACTATACAAGAAATGGAGCGCACTATTCATGTTTACGAATGACTCTAAATAATATAGCTAGATGAAGTGCGTGAAAGGGGCTGCACGGTACAATGCATGGGTCGGTGGGCCTTTCTGTGTTGAGTTTGCATGTTCTCTCCATGCATGTATAGACTCTGGGTACTCTGGCTTCCTCCCACAGTCCAAAATCATGCTCATCAGGTTAACTGAACACTCGAAATTGTCCCTAGGTGTGAGTGTGTGCCTGAATGATTGTCTGTCTCTATGTGTCAGCCCTGTGATTGACTGGCGACCAGTCCAGGGTGTACCCCGCCTCTCGCCCAATGACAGCTTGGATAGGCTCCAGCCACCCATGACTCTGAACAGGATAAGCCGTTCAGAAAATGAATGAATGAATGAAGTATGTAGATTTGACCTGCAAGTGCGTCACCGCAAATCTATTGGGGGGTCAGTCTGCTTGCTCACAATTGCATCCATTTTGCAGTGTAGCGGATAAACAAACCATGTTCCAGTTGTTTTTTACAACATAGTTGTATGGGGGGGTATGGATTTATTGCCAGAGATGGCCGCAGATCGAGGGTGGAGCGTCCTTTGCTGTGAAAGTGTGGTATGTTAGATCGTCAAGTGCTCAGGGTCCCTTTGAGACTAAACATGAAAAAAAACTTCAGAGATGAGATGGATGATTTGGAGTCAGTAAAATAGCGTTGGCAAAGTATGCTGGACAAAGCGACAAATTCAAAATGTCCTGCACTATTAAAAAAACAGGCAACAGAAGGAAGTTAAACCATTTCTTACTGTGTTGCAAACAAGCGGCAACCTCCGGTCTGGGATTATGAGACAATGTGAGAGTGCTAAAAATCTGCTGTTTCTCCAGTGTTTGCTTCAGGCTGGCTCTGGAAGTAGCGGAAGTCACATCCCAGGGCTGCACGATTATCGCAATCGCAATCGCAATGTCAGCACATGCAATTACGTAATCGCAAAAGAGGATATCGCAATCGCAATCGTAATGTCAGCACAAGCAATTCAGATTTTCCTCCATAATAACTAAATAAGTCTGTAGACTCATCATGACAAAACTTTTTTTTTTAATCGCAAGCACAATCGCAATATTGTCCACCTAATCGCACCTAGCCAAAAAAAGGCATTTTCAAAGCAGAAATTAACCTATTTACAGCCTGGTTCAGAAAACGTCTGAGTGTCAGAGTAGCTAATTTTACAACTGGCTCCCATTGTACTGGGGGTGAATTTTTTTCTAACTCAGCCGTTCGGGGGATAGTAAGATGGAGAGCTCCCCCAATAATAGGCACAGCTGAGGGTCACGTGACCGACAGGCGCCCTATGGCCGTAGGCGAAGCCCTTGCCACTACCAATATGGCTGCTATAGCCTATGTGCTTAATTTTCTGTTTCAGAAACAGACGGGGGACGTTGGCAAGACTACGTCCATGTTTTATATAGTCTATGGTTGCAAAGCATGGAAAACAATTCATTGACAGGGAATACATAACAGACTTTCCTATCGACTGTCAATGATTTTATGAAACAAGGAAGTGTTGGCTCTTTGGGAATGAGAGTATTTTAAAGTGGCACCAGTCATGGAAAAGGCTGCCTACCCCTGACCTAAAGAGTCAGGCTGTAAATTAAATTGGTATTAATCAGCAAAGCTAAACAAGGAAGTTGTCCATAAACCATATAATATCATGGATAGTTTAGTAAGAATAAATATCTTCAACCAACCTGACAGAGTGTAGCACTGGTGTAACTGGCTGCTATCTGGCAGCTAAGTGCTGTTTGGCACGCTGCTGAACTCAAGGCTTTTATTTGAGTTTGAAGTTTTTTCACATCTGTTAAAACAACAACAACAACAACAACAACAACAACAATAAAAAAAATGTTAATAAAACACTAAGTGGTGATTGCTACTCTATGTGATGAGTAGCACAAGCTAATATGTTTGTAATGCACACAAATTTATTAGGGTTGCTTTAAATACTCTACTGGGAAAGTTTCCTAACCCTCACACTCACACTCACACACAGGGTTAATTCATCATGGGTCCAGCTTTGTCTGCAGTGTCAGGTGACAAAACACCAGCTCCTCTCCGTGACCTGTCCTTACGAGGTCAACAGACCGAGACGAAGGATGTCCTTCTTTAACCCAGTGATAGTGGTTGTTTAAGCAGAACCCTCACGCAGGGCTGTGTGATGGACAGCGCTCTGACTAATGGCAAACAGATTACTGATGAGTAAAGATGAGCGTGTCTTCTTCGCTCATCTGTGACTCACTCAACCTGCTTTGAACAAATGCGCTGTGAAGCATTCAGGTCAACAATAGTTTCTTAAACCCTCTCTAATCTGTCTTTATATTGATCCTATTCACAACCGCTTCTCACAAGCACACAGAGACTTCAATTAAGTTTGTTTGTTCTGATCTTTGCAGATTGTTTTTTTTTGTTTTGTTTTGTTTTATAATGATACACTTCAACCAAAATTTTTATGATACACAATCTGATTACTGCTGCTATTTGTTCTTAGCCAGTGTATTTGACTTGATCACTGTTTTGAAAACCACACTTTAATATCCTTTTGAAAAACAGCACAATCAGACAGCGCTTTCAGTCACAGCATGGCACTGCCAAAGCCCACTAGCACCCATGTGGATTGCATTAGAATTGGTCAACCCGGAGCTCAGCTGGAGGCCAAAGGGTTAGTTATCATAACCATGGAGGGAGTAATGGTTCAGGAAAAGTACCTGGAGTGGTGGGAAGGGTCAGGGCTGTTTACATGACAATGATTTTAAGATGAAAAGTAAAAGTATTATTGCGTTTTGGCAGCTTATTTACACGGAAACAGCGTTTCAGCCAACCTATGTAAACTTACTATCGCAATTTTTCTGAAATGTGTAGCCACCATTGTCATGTTGTTAGAGTCACCTGAAACACCGTTTTTGGCCTTGTTTACATGACATTTCACCCCAAAATGATTGAAAAAAAAAAAAAAAAGAAAGAAAAAAATGTGCGTTAACATGGAAACTCTTTAGCGAGCATGCCAGGCCTGTAGTTTGTGCTATACCTTTCTTGCAAAGAAGCGGCTTTTGGTAGATCTCCACCAATGTAGAGTTGGACCGATCATCTAGTGTATTAGTGAGTGTCTAGTGAACAAGTGGTTCAACAGATACACATTTTGTTGAAAAACAGTCAGCAGATTAAGCAGACTGAGCAGCACAAGCTCAACATGGTAGCCGGCTTGCTGTTTACATGGCAATGGTGGCTGCAGTGTTTCAGAAAAAATTCACTCTGGAGGCCGTTTCTAAAGTTTGCGATACAGGTTGCCTCAAACTCGGTTTCTGTGTAAACGAGAGGCTGAAACGCAACAATACTTTTAAGTTTCATCCTAATATTGTTGTTGTGTAAATGGCCCCTAAACGGCCCCTTAGACTACTTTCAGAGAACACTTATCACAGCTTCTCAGCACTTTCATGACTGCTCTACAACCTCTTCCCTGTTGCTACTATCTGATTTGATTAGTGGTTGGACCTTTCAGCTCTTGAACCTATCCTGAAAATACACGACACAGGGATATAATTTGCACTTCATTTATTTGCACTACATCACTCCAACGTGTAAAAAGACATATCAGAGAAGAAGATTGTTTGGTCTGATCACTGACAGAGATACAAAATGTAACAAAACCAGTTTGTAGAGAAGTATTGCATCAAAGTCCATTTCATTTCAAATACATATAACGTGAAAGAATACCTGTTTTAACAAACAGATGAATATTTATATTTCATTGACTTCCACAAGAAGCATAATAAAGCAAAGCCTCAACTCTGGTCACTCATAACACCTCCAGAAATTCTTTAACTGGGATGCAAAATATGAATCACTTTTACACATATATCACAGACTCTCCATGTTTCTTATACAGCGCATTAGTTTACACTTACATTCAAACAAGAATGGTTCAGTGTGCTCCAACTCTGTGCATACAGGGCCATTGAGGAGATAAGGAGTGTATTGAGCATACAAACAAAGAGAGCTGAATAAAAAAAGCCAGGTGGGAGGGACTGCAGGGTGGAAGTAAAGACTCCTGTGGTGCTACTTTTCACAGATGCAGATTGATGGGAGGAAAACACAAAAAGCCAATGATCACTGCTCCCACACAACTTTTCAGCTCAGACAAGAGGATTTCCACACAAGTTCCTGTGTCAATCTGATAATTGAGATTTACAAAATCTATCTGTGACTGGTCAGGAAAAAAAATGTATGTTAAGTTTGTCCATCAGTTCACAAAACTTCTGCTTTAAATATAAGTTTTGGTGAGATTGTGGGATAACTAACTTGTAGACTAGCAAAGACCATTCTGAGGCGCTTTCACACACAGGTAAGAATGTGGCATCTAGCACTGCAACATGAACTTGCAGCTGTTGCATATAAATAGGCCGGTGTAGCCAGACAGCCAGAGTAAAACAGAGAAGTAGCTAACGCCCAAGTGCTCAAACAGAGCCTGGACACTGTTTCGCTTTCTCACTTGCATTAAAGGCTGCAAAGCACGGCATGCAAATCAACAACATTTACATGACAGGCTGTGCTCTCTGTTTCTTTCTCTCTGGCTGTATGTCAGTGATATGCTTGACTTGTTAGCCTCAATTCTCAGTGGGTTCCTCACAAGTAGCTCACCAATAGTGAATTGAAAGGATAGCAAATAAAATTGTTGATTATGTTTTTACATAATCCTGGAATTATCAAACATTTGGATATAGTATTAAAAAAACACAGACGTCCTGTGTGTATCCTGACCCTTACTCCCTCTATAGTCTCTGCCTGCCCACTCTGCTTGTGTTTTACTTTTCTGCTCCATGTCGCATCCCAGCATCAAAGCAGCCAAATATTAAGGAGGGCAACCTTCCATAGGTTGGAGCTGTGACCTCAACGCAAACATAAATAAATAAAAGTTTAGTCCATAACCCACAGGGTTTTGAGTCTGTTCATAAGTTTAGACGAAGCAGAAGAACTTCTTCCAGCTACACCTGGAGAAAGCTTTGGTGCGCCTGTCAGAAAACCTCCTCTTCTTGTTCTTGCGGGTTTTGTTCTTAATGGCAGCAAAAATGGCTGCATCAAACGCTTCCTTCAAGTTTTTTTGCGTGAGTGAAGAACACTCTATGTAGTCTGCAGCCCTGATCTTTTCGGCCATGCTGCGGGCTCTGGAGCTCAGAATGGGCTTCACGTTGGATCGGTCCAAGTTGATGAGGACATTCACATCCAGCAAAAGGTCGGATTGAGTCCCAACAAGAACAATAGGCGAGGAGGGGTTGTGAGCCCGGATATCTGAAACCCACTTCTTGGTGATGTTGTGAAATGAGGTGGGGTTGACCATGCTGAAGCACAGGAGGAAGACGTCGGTGTGGGCGTAGGATAGAGCTCTGAATTCATCAAATTCCTCCTGAAAGGAACATAAACAAAGGAAGGATGTGTCAATCAATTTTTGTGCAGACATGATAGAGTAAAAGGGACTGAGTCATTGTAAGGATCAGTCACACATTAATATACATGGTGAAATCTTACTATTGAGTCACATTTTTGATGAAGCAATGATGTGGCACAGTTTGCACTTTCAAAGTTCATCTTCATCTTAACCCTATTACTGGGATTTAATAATTGCAATTTTGTTTACCAGATGAAAATACCAGTTGACAAAGAACTCAAAATGTGAGAAAAAATTGTGTGTGTTTGTAATTACAGTGTTAATTCTAAAAAATATATCTGTATGGTGGCACATGACTGTTTGAGTGCTAGTAACACACAAAACTGGGAAACAGTCTTACCTGTCCAGCAGTGTCCAGGAGCTGAACTTTGACTGGAGATCCTTCTACTTGGACCTGGCCTGTAAATAAAGAACTTGATTATATTCTGGCTCAATTTGTTTGAGACATTCAAAGACAAAACACTTTACACGTGTCTATATTAAGCATGCAGAAGCTCACATGCACAAAAAACATTGGTTGTAAATTAGTCAGTAAGCACAACTTCATATCTCTTCATCATTACACAATTACACTTGAATAAATTACTTTGTACAGCTAGAAAGCAGTGATGCTTTTTTTTTTTTCTTTTTTAGATTTAAGCCTATTACTCCAACGTATAAAGCATTAAAAAAGAGCCAAAGCAAAACCACCAGCTTTCAAGCAAATTAATGCAACTTGTTCAAAAACTTTAAATTACTAAAGTAGCAACTAAGTGTCAAAATCAACTCCAAAAAAAAAATAATAGATGACAATTAAACCCAATTTGAAAGATCAGTTCATTCCAAGTGACTTTATGAATTTCACTTTAAGCATTTGTTTTGGAGCACTATCCAGGTATCTTGCCAAGGACACAGTCACATAAAATAGAATCATCAAGGAATCCATAGGAGCTATATTTTTTTTATTATTATTATCTAATATTACTGGCGTTTAGCTGACTGATAAATAAATAAATAAATAAAAATCTTGACTCACCGGAGAAGACATCAAAGCCTGTCTGTTGGTACTCTGTCGGGTATCCATTGGACGTGTAGCTCACAATCATACTGGTTTTCCCCACAGCTCCGTCCCCGACCAGCATACAGCTGATGACCTCAGGGTCCAGTTCGTCCTCCCGGGTCAGCCCGCATGCTGAGGGGACTCGGGACTCGTGGTAGAAATAATCCATGTTAGGTGGCATGTCGAGCTGGGCATTAAACCTCTGAACACAGACTCCTCTTTCTGATCTACGTGACACTATACGTCGATAAGTGCTGCCGATCCTGCTCTTACTGAAGCGCGACATGTGAGGGGAGGGATGTTTTAGCACAAGTTTAGTAACCAGACAGGTTGTGATTTGCATAGACACTCCCACCGAGACAATGAAGAAAAAAAAAAAAAACGGTAGCTGGATGGATGGATGGATGCATTTATGGTTGTTTTTAACGTTTCAATCAATTAGCAATAGAAGTAACAAAATAATGTTTATTCTTATAAACTTTCCTTGTAATATGATTTTTTTTTGTTCATTATGCAACTCTGACACAAAAGTTGTCTGTCACCTTTCCCCAAATTAATCGTTTATTGGAGCATAAATTACTTTTAAGAAGGAGAGTAGCACTTCAGAAAGTTTTCATGTTGACAGAAAAAAATGAGCACAACAAATTAATTCAAATGGTTAGAACTTGTAACTGAAAAACGTTTAAATTATGTTCTGCGTAACCAAATCAACGTCTCGTAAAACCCCCTTACAAATTTCGATCGAACTGCGCGCTCTAGTGGCAGGCTAAAGTACTACAGCATTAATGATCACATGACTCCGTGTCACCTGATTCTCCGGGTCCACCCAGTGTTGTCAATTCCGAGGCAAAGCTAGCTTCCATTGTGATATCCTTAGTTTTATAGATTAGTTTTAGAGGTAAACGTATACGTTTGCTGATACATAAAGTGTTACATTTTCTTTAAACTGTGCTCTACATTGGCGCATGCGTAAAAGGGGGAAATACGCAGAGGTGCCCACAACGGCCAGGAGTTGTAAGGACTAGCTAGCTGTCTAGCTATGTCGTTTTAGGATTATTTATTCAGCAGTATTTTCATCTGCGGGGAAGCTCTTACGGGTGAAGACGTGGGGTAAAAAGTACACTAAACAATGGCCTCAATTCTCGACGAGTATGAGGACTCTCAAAACACCAGGCAGAGTGCACAGCAGCGCAGCCGCTTGTCATCTGCCAACATCGGACTGGCACACTCAGGTAGGGCTGCCTTTAGTTGTGGATGTGGTATAACGTCTTAAGTGCGTTTAAATGATCTACAATCGCACGATTTAATCATGCATTCATTTCGATTGAGTGCTATATTGTCAACGAGTTGTACTTGTGCCTTTACGTCAGGCTTTGTGAATGTGAGGCTCGAGGAAGAGAAACCGATATTCAACAAGCAGAGGATCGATTTTACTCCGCCCGAGAAGATAAACCATCTTGCAGTCTGCAACAATCAGCTCTGCATGAGTCTGGGAAAGGACACTCTGCTGAGGCAAATAACACTATCAGAACACTATGATAACAAATATCCACTGTTGTTTGTATGGCCTTGATTTGATTAGTTTTATTTCTTGTTCTTCACTGTGATTGGTAGTACTCATCTGGGGTTAACTGCTGATACTAATGTTTCATGTTCTGTTACACTTGACAGGATTGATTTGGCTAAACCTGATCAGCCAAATCAGACAGAATTAGGAAGGAAAGATGAGAGCAAAGTACATAAGCTGTTCCTGGACCCCACAGGTGAGAAAAAAAACAGCCGTTGTGTGTGTGTGTGTGTGTGTGTGTGTGTGTGTGTGTGTGTGTGTGTGTGTGTGTGTACATAAAGATTAGTGAAATTCTTTTTAACATGTTCTTGATTCATAATACTGCAGTCATTCTCTGTTGATCTATAATCACGTGTCACTGCTTACTTTTGTCGTGTCATTTATGTGACCTTTTTAACAGCAGCAGATTTATCCTCTTCTTTCTTATTTTCCCATTGCAGGCTCCCATCTGCTGATCAGCCTGAGCACCAGTGAGTGTCTTTACCTTAACAGGAACACACAGAAGGTGCGCAGTCTGTCCCGCTGGAGAGGCCACCTCATTGAGAGCGTAGGCTGGAACAAGCTGCTGGGCAGCGAGACAAACACGGGACCAATCCTGGTCGGCACCAGCCAAGGCATCATCTTTGAAGCAGAGATCTCTGCAACTGAGGGCAGTCTGTTCAACACCAATCCTGATCAGTACTTCAGACAGGTCAGAATATAAGTGATGTGTACTTGGTGTTTGTTATAGCTTATAGAGCCCTGTTCAATGATGTGGCAAATGTAGGAGTGTGCAAAATAACTTTGACAGCAACAAGCTGCAGGCTCATAGCTACGATGAGATGCTGCTCAGCAACCAATGGGTTTACTAAGACTTTACAGCAGAAATTACAGATGCTTCTCACAAATGAAATGTGTGGGATACAGAGCAAGTGCATGCTAGTATTTGTTGAAAATGTTAACCGGTCATAATTAGACTTTAAAAAAGGGTAAGTAGTCTGCATTCATATTTAGGTGGGCATAAACATACTTTGACAGCCTTCAAGTCCAATCTGTGTGGAAAACACTGATCTTCTTGGCTTGAAGCATCTCAGGAACATCAATTCTCTGCCTGTCACAGGTACACTCCCTGGAGGAGGATGGGAAGCCTGCACCTGTCTGCTGCCTGGAGGTGGAGCGTGGCTTAGAAAATAAGTACTTCATCATTGCCACCACCCGCAAGCGTCTGTTTCAGTTTGTAGGGAGGGTGGCTGAGGGTACTGAGCAGCAGGGCTTCAGCTCCATCTTCAGCCAGAACCAGGACCTGCTGCCCAGTTTCCAAGAGTTTCCAGCTAACATGGGCTACAGTGAGATCACTTTCTACACCTCAAAGCTTCGCACCTCACCTAAGGCGTTTGCTTGGATGATGGGAAATGGAGTTCTTTACGGCCAGCTGGACTATGTCAGGCCAGATTCCCTGCTAAGTGATGTGCAGGTAATACTAATGCTGTACCATCTCCACATTGACCTTTGTATTTACAGTTTTTCACCTTGTTTTTTACTTCACATTCACACAGGTTTGGGAGTACACCCCAGACATTGATTTAAGTGTCAACAAGCCCATCTCCATTGTACTGACTCAGTTCCACTTCCTGCTGCTTCTTCATGACCGAGTTAAAGCCATCTGCACTCTGAATGGACAGGTGGTCTATGAGGATGTGTTTCCTGATAAATTTGGCACCCTTAAGAAGATGATAAAGGACCCAATAGGTGGCTTGGTGTGGATCTACACTGAGCGAGCTGTTTTCAGGTACCATGTCCAGCGTGAGTCCAGAGATGTGTGGCAGATGTACATGAGCATGACCAAATTTGATCTAGCCAAGGAGTACTGCCGAGACCGGCCAGAGTGTATGGACATGGTGCTTGCTAAGGAGGCAGAGCACTGCTTCCAGAACAAGCGCTACATTGAGAGCGCAAAGTGCTATGCGCTGACACAGAACTATTTTGAAGAGATAGCGCTTAAATTCATAGAAGCCAAACAAGAAGAAGCTCTGAAAGAGTTTTTGATCAAGAAGCTTAACAACTTGAAGCAGAATGAGAGAACGCAGATCACCTTGTTGGTCACCTGGCTAGCTGAGCTCTACCTGAACCGGCTTGGCCAGCTGGAGAGCGATGGAAACACCATCATCTTCCAAGAGACCCGTGAGGATTTTCGCAACTTCCTCAGTAACTCGAAGCACAAAGAGTGTCTGTTCAACAACCGCAGCACTATCTACGACCTGTTGGCAAGCCATGGCAATGTGGACGACATGGTCTACTTTTCTGTTGTCATGCAGGATTATGAGAGAGTGATATCACACTACTGCCAGCATGACGACTTCAGCGCTGCTCTGGAGGTCCTCTCCAAGCACTGTGATCAAAAGCTCTTTTACAAATTCTCCCCAGTCCTCATGCAACACATCCCTAAAAAAGTAGTAGATGCATGGATTCAGATGGGCAAGCGGCTGGACCCAAAGAAGCTCATCCCAGCTCTGATGAACTACAGCCAGATGGGAAGCACCCAGCAGATCAACGAAACCATCCGCTACATGGAGTTCTGTGTGTATGAGCTGACTGTAACAGAGGAGGCCATCCACAACTACCTGCTGTCACTTTATGCAAAGTACAAGCAGGACTCTCTGCTGTGGTATCTGGAGCAGGCAGGAACACACGCCTCAGAGATCCACTATGATCTGAAGTATGCACTCAGGCTGTGTGCTGAACATGGCTACCTACGGGCCTGTGTCCTGGTTTATAGGATCATGGAGCTGTATGAGGAGGCGGTGGATCTTTCTTTACAAGTAAGAAATTTCAGATTAAAGTATCAGTCTCGGTTTTTAGGATGACTTATAATCTACTGCCATCCAATCCACATTATGGTTGAAGAACGAATTAATGGCAAAACTTCAACAGAATTAATATTGATAATAATAATAATAATGATAATAAATCAGATTTATAAAGCACTTTTTAAAGATACCCAAAGATGCTTTACAAAACAGATATAAGTACACAACACATTAGTCAAATGTTTCTAATTTGCTGTATATTTACTGTTCACAGGTAGATGTTGACTTGGCCAAGTCATGTGCAGACCTCCCTGAGGATGACGAGGAGCTGAGGAAAAAGCTTTGGCTGAAGATTGCCCGTCATGTTGTGCAGGAGGAGAAAGATGTGAAGAAAGCCATGAACTGTCTGTCCAGCTGTAACCTGCTTAAGATTGAAGATATCCTGCCCTTCTTCCCAGACTTTGTCACCATTGATCATTTTAAGGTGTGTCTAAAGCACTTTTTACATTATTGGTATCCAGGAGAGCTGAAACAAAGCTCTGCAATCACTATGTCTAATCCTTTCAATACCACAACAGTGTAATACTAGTGTCCCAGTGTATAATCTCATCCTGCAACATCATCATTAAGTAAAGGCTTGCTTTAAACTGACAGTATAAACAGGGCTTAAATATTTCCACTCTTTGAAATGCCATTCTGTCAATAAGGAACATACTTTTAGTGATAGGACTCACCTACTTTCTCGTCATTAATTGGAAAAACACAGTTGGATGCTTTCTGAAATCTTTTTGAAATACCACCCATAGTATAAACGCAAAACATCCAGCATGTTAGTTTAAATGTGTTTTTTGTCTTTGAATCATTTTGATGCTCAGGAGGCCATCTGTAGCTCTCTGGAGGAGTACAATCAGCACATTGAGGAGCTAAAGCAGGAAATGGAGGAGGCCACAGAAAGCGCTAAACGCATCAGAGAAGACATCCAGGAAATGAGGAACAAATATGGGGTTGTGGATTCCCAGGAAAAGTGTGCTTCTTGTGACTTCCCATTACTGAACAGGCCTTTCTATCTGTTCCTGTGTGGACACATGTTCCACTATGACTGTCTCTTCCAGGTAACAATACAGGTCTAATTTTATTGTTCACAATATAAACATGTACACGGAACAAATTAGGATTTTTGGTCTGAGAGATCTCATGTGCCCTATCTTACAGGAGGTGACCCCTCACCTGTCTGTGTATAAGCAGACTCGTCTGGAGGAGCTGCAGAAGAAGCTGGCTTCCACAACACAATCATCTAAGTCACGCCACCGCACGCTTACGAAGGATGATGGAGACACGTCCAGCCTGGGAAAGGGCAGTGCAGGATCGAGTCGGGAGCAGATCAAATCGGACATTGATGACATCATTGCGTGCGAATGCGCTTACTGCGGCGAACTGATGATAAAAGCCATTGACAAGCCTTTCATTGATCCTCAGAAATTTGAGGAAGAGAAATCAAGCTGGCTTTGAAGTCACCTGCCTCCTCTTTAAATGTGAAAAGACACGATAGTCCATCATTTATGTCTATGAAACTTCCCCATTGGTAGTGTTGAACAAGTCTGTGGAAACTTTACCAGATTGCCTGTTGAAAGTGCCTACTGCAGAAAATTGCTACAGTTCTTTACAGATTACACTTATTTAGCTGGCAGTATTTGAAGCTTGTTTAATGCTTGTGAACTTTGTACAGGAATGTGTTGTAAATGGTTGAAACTGAAATTTTTAGAAGATCTTGGGATGTAAAGAATTACCAGGGCTGTACAGTGCGTACAATGTACCTGATCTGCTGACTTAAATTGTAGAAAAGGATTAGAAAGCTGCAGTCTGATACAAGTGCACTAAACAACTGTTAACTCACTAGATCATGCACTTTTTGTCTTTTGGAAACATAACCTGAACCTGCACTTAGCATATCTGTGATTCCTTTGCAAAGTTTAATCATCTGCTCTTCAGCTCAGTATATGAGGGCCTGAAGAACCACATCAAATGTTTTTTTTTTTGTTTTTTTTGCTATCCAACTGTGGCCAATTAAAGCTTGTCATAACTGTCTGTTGTGGTTGTTTAAAGTGACATATTAACAAATAACAATTTGTTGATCTGAGCAATCAGCAACCTTTGCAGTGCCCCAGTGTTAAACCTGAAGCTCCTAGGTGAGAAGAAATTAATGCTAACATGTGAGTTCAGTGTGGAATAGACATAATTATACCATAAACTTAACTTCATGAGGTTGTAAGTTATGGATAATGACAAATGTGAGTTGGGATCATCATGCCAGAAAGCATCATGTTGGGATCCTTCAAACCCTTAACAATAATTGTGACTTAATGTCATAAAACAAGTAAAGACTTTATTTGGTTTGCCTAAAGTAATGGGTACTCATATAGAACTTTAACACTTTGTAAAAGTAACTAAAGCCTTCTTCTCCAAAGCTCAACCGTGCCTAAAACGGAGTTCCTTTTCTGATGACGTAAGACGTTGCTCGGTAATCTTCGCAGTAGGCAGGCGCTACTAATCAACTTCGGAAGTGCATCGATGAATGTCTACACGTATGCAAACGAGGCTCTAAATGGCACAACGTGCGGCATACATTTCACATGTAGAGCAAAAATCACATATTGGATTTCATATCACACTCATGTATTCTAAGACATCAGTATGCGAGTGTCCGTATCTCGGTGCTCGATTAAATCGCCTGCTCCTTGCTGTACCCTCGCCATGGCGTCGTGTCTCTGCTCTCTCAGTAACAGAAAGTGGCCGCCTCTCTGCTGCTGCTGCCGACTCAAAGCTCACAGACTCGCTCGGCGCCTCAAACCGCCATTTTGGAGTCAGAGAACCGAGAGTCGGCAGCAGCGAAGAGACAGGCGAAAAGGGGGACACGGGGCCGAGGTGAGAGACTCCATGGTGGTTGTTATGGCGAAGGAGCAATGGGGGAAGATGGCCGGGAGGGAGAGAATTAAAACATGGGGATCATTCGTTCACCCGGCAACCGAGTCCCCGCTCGTGTCCGCTACAAGGATACGAGAGGCGCGGGCGGAGGGCCTTGCTGTCGCTGCATCACGACTAGCATGTCAATCCATTGCCAGTTTACCAATATCCTATCTAAATACATTGTTTAGGTGGGGAGGTGGTGGCCTTAAAGAGACAGGGCCGATTTGAATACTTCATATTAATGGTGCGAGAGGACGTCTGTGTCAAAACGCCGTAATATATGATAAGCTAAGCTCTTTGAAGAAAAGCTGTGTTAGGCAATAGACAAGAAGGAGACTCGAGCATTGAAACAATGGCTTAAGCTCCACTGAAGGTCCAATAACGGCTATCTATATGATTAGGTTCACAGTTGGCTGTCAGTGTGCGTAAACCAGCACCTTGACCCTGTACTATCGTTATTCGGAGGCAATGCTGTCTGAGCTTTTACAGCAAAGCGGCTAACGGTCGTTAGCTGTCATGCTATAACATAGTTCACAATCCCATTTAGCTCCAGACCCTGGCTAACGCTAGCTTGGAGATGTTAGCAAGCTAAAGATTTGCTAATAAGCTAAATCCCCCAGTCATAGTTTATTTTTTGTATCGACAAACTTGTAGCATTGTTTAAATATTTACCAGCGCCCACACACAAGGCTTTAAAGTTACACCAGACTGCCCAGAGAATATGTTGAGAATATAACAAAAATAAGTAGACAATACAGTCTTCATTGAGAACACAACCACGAGATCTCAAGAATAAACTACTTAAACAGTTTGTTTTTATTTTTATAAATCACGTTTATTTGCTGAAATAAAACTTTTAAAACCCACCATATCTGAATTTTCAGTACAAGAAATGGCTGAAATGTAACACTATGACTAAACAGAGAGTATGTACAATTTTAAAGTTGTGCAAACACTGACATTTTCTTTAATTTTATATATTTTGCCAATCTTGAAGAATATCTAATTTCCAAAACAAGAGCACTTGTGCAGTCCTCACTTTCACACTATTGGTCTTTATGATGAATTAAAAACAGCACCTCTGCATTAACATTTAGCAATGTCAATGGCAATGTTTGACTGTTTGTTATTCTTTCATAGGGGTGGTCATCTTTGTTCGATTATTAATCTGGAAATGAAGAATCATGGCATCCCTCACTAAGAAGGTATGTCTGCTGTCTATATCACATTTTGCTGATGTGTGTTTTTTTTTTTTTTTTTGCAATTATCAGAATGATATAATATTTGGTCAAAGTGTCTTGTTTTCTCAAAAAACCTGAGATGTAGGCAGTTATTGAAAGATGCAGGAGTAAAGTTTCTTCTTTCAGACACATCCTCTTTGAAGTATCAACCTTTATGCTTTTAGTTTTTGTCATGATTTAGGCAAAATACATAACAGCAGAGCCCTACTCATTCCAACGTGCGCATTGTCCTGTGCTGCTCCATCTGACCTTGAGACATCTGCCTGCCTCTTTTTCTCCTTTCTACTTCTGTCCTTCCAGTAAAAGTTGCTGCCCTGCTGGGCAGAGCTGTCTGTGCTGCATGGCGTCAGGGCAGGGTGGCCAGCTGGAGGTTGGATCATTAGGGAGCTCCGGCCTGGCCAAACCTCTCTACCTGCAGCGCTTGGAAAGATCTCTGAGGTTGGACACTTTTCTGCGACAGACCGCTGCTGTTTTCAACAGAGACATTACCAGGTACAGACAGAGTGGAGGTAGAGAGCTCTTATTTTGCTTTTGGCTCACAGGCATCCCTGTTTAAAACTACTTTCAGTAGACATCACAACTCAAAGATGGTTCTTATTGCAATCTTGATTCTAGTGCTGTAGATGCAGTTGTCATATGCGATGTGTTGACTCACATAGTCATATTTTTGTGTTCTAGTGATGACAGTGATGATAGTGATGAAAGTGATAGTGCTTTGGGATCAGGGCTTTCCCTTGACCCCTCCACGCAGCATACAGCACTGACAGTGAAGACTGAGCCATGTGAGGAGGAGGATGGGCTTGTAGAGGGGAAGCCCCTCAATGGAGTTCTGCTGCAAGACAAAGGTAAGACACAGACACACTAATGTGTTATTAATTTATTATTACACATACACACCCTTATCGGTGTCATGTAGCTGTTTATTTGAGATATTTATCTTGCATGGTTTTCTGTCTCTACAGATCAAAAGGCAGATAAAGCTAGTTTTTACAATTTCTCCAAACTGAAGAAGAACAGGAAATGGCTGAAGGTATGGAACAATCTGTTATTCCTCTTTGTTCTTAACATTAAAATATTTAAATGGTTAAGTCACACGGATAAAGGTGAAACTTTTTTTTTTACAGCTTTTCAATGTTAACCTCCTTTTTCGGGCAATGTTTATAGCTACATGTCCATCATCGTCTTTTTAAAACATTGATTTTTCTCTTATCCCCTGCAGAATATCCTCTTGACTGATGACACCACTGACTCTGACACAGAATCAGATGACTCTGATTTCTGTTTATCTCGGGAGGAGCTGCATGACATGCTGCGGCTACATCGCTTCACCAGGCAGCATCAGAGCAAGTTCCACTCTGACCGAGAGGTAAAAGCTCAGACACATCAGCACAGGGCCAGGAAATAACTAAATTACCCCTGACTGGATATTTGTTTGAGCCATGTCAGCATAATGTTTTTTTTTTTTCATTTGCATACCTTTTCTTGCAGCTTCATCAATATCAGTATTACAGCACTGGTCTCCTCTCCACTCATGACCCCTTCTATGAGCAACAGCGCCACCTACTGGGCCCAAAGAAGAAGAAAATCAAGGATGAGAAGAAATTCAAGGGTACAGACAAAAAAAAAAAAAAAAGTTTAAAAATCTGATTTCTTTCTTAAAAAGAACTAAGTTTGCTATAATTGAAAACAATCCATGCTTTTAATTTCTTAGCCAAACTGAAAAAGGTCAAGAAGAAGAAAAAACGTGGAGAGGGAGATTTTCTGGGGGAGGAGCGTCTATATGTCACCAAGATCTTTGCAAAGTTTTCCCATGATGCTCCACTTCCCATGGTTAAAAAGAAACATCTCACCATTGAGCAGCTGAATGCACGTCGTCGTAAGGTCTGGCTAACTATCGCTAAAAAGGAGATCCCTAAAGTAAGTCTTCACCACACTGAAATAAGGTCGTATGAATAAAAGAGCTGCCTGATAAATGTATGTTTGGTGAAGTGTCCAATATTTCTAATGTTTCCCCTTTATGCTTTTGCTGTAGACATTCAAACAGAAGACCTCTGCAAAGAACTTAGTTCTGACCAATGCTAAAAAGGTAAGTTATGTGTTTACATTGATGTGCTTTTATAAATCTAAAGGGTTTTACTCATAAATTCTGGGCTGATTGTTTTGTTCAGTGTCTGTATTTCCCTCCACTTTTTCTATTTGCTGGAAGAGATATGACACACATTCTTTATTACCTGGTTGCCTGATAATAAATTGCAGTTTAACCAGAAGATTGATTTTTGTCCATGTCAGTTGGCTCATCATTGTATGAGAGAGGTTCGACGGGCAGCCATCCAGGCCCAGAAGAACTGTAAAGAAACATTACCCCGTGCTCGCCGCCTCACCAAGGAGATGATGCTTTACTGGAAGAAGTATGACAAAGTGGAGAAGGAGCACAGGAAGAGGGCGGAGAAGGAGGCCCTGGAACAACGTAAACTGGACGAGGAAATGAGAGAAGTAAATGATATGGAAATGTTGACTCGAAAAATTGTTATATCTTTCCATTCTTTTACCTGTAACATCCTAAGTCAATTTTTAAAAACATAAAAGCTGTCTCTTATTTTTTCTGCTCCAGGCTAAGCGTCAGCAGCGTAAACTGAACTTCCTCATCACCCAGACTGAGCTGTATGCTCATTTTATGAGCGGTAAAGCTAGTATTGGGGGTCCAGAGGGGGACAAGGCCCAGGAGGAGATCCTGAGTAAACTGGATGACACTGCAGGACAGAGACAGATTGACATTGGAGGAGGTGTTATGGTTAACATGGGCCAGGAGGACTATGGTATGTTTATTTTGATCCTGAAGCAGAGTTAGTTATGATTTAACTTTTTATTGTTGGTCGACATCTGATGTCACGTTTGAGGAGAAAAATGAATACTAAATAGATACTCGATGGTTTTAAGCTTTTTCCATCCACAGATACAGTTTCATGCTGTAGCTCCCATGTATGAGGAAAAAAATGTATTAAACTGCTTTGTATCTGTGTGATTTCAGATAGTGAACACTACAAATCCCAGGCCCTGAGGAATGCCAAAGAAGCCTACCAGATTCATCAGGAGAGAGTATGTTGATGTGCTCACATCCTCAAACCTGCTCTCACCCCCAAATGCACAGAGACCTCTGCTAACACTGGTTATGTCTCCAATCTCTTTCTGTAGACGCGAATGTTTGATGAGGAGGCTAAGGACAGCCGAAGTGCGTCACTGCACACGGCTTGTGGCTCTTCCTCAGGCTCGGGGTTCGGAGAGAGCTACAGCCTGTCAGACCCATCCATCCATGCTGGTGAAGAAATCCCTCAGCCAACCATCTTCAACGGCAAACTGAAAGGTTACCAACTCAAGGGGATGAACTGGCTGGCAAACCTCTATGAACAGGTACCGAGGGCTGCCGGTCACATCTGGAACTTCTTTGGATGGATGACTTGTTTCGATGAGTTGAAGTACTTCCTTTTCTTCTCCCTATTGTGACACATTGACTGATTTGTTTCCTGCGTTGTTTTCTTCTCTCTCTTCAGGGAATCAATGGAATACTGGCAGACGAGATGGGCCTGGGGAAGACAGTGCAGAGTATTGCCCTGTTAGCACATCTGGCAGAGGTGAGGGAGAGCACTAGGGCGCAATTAACTTGTCCGTCACATAGTGCCTCAAAGCTTTTTGTTGCACCTGTATCCTTAAAGGGGACATATCATGCTGATCTGTGATTTAATACTTACATATGAAATAATAAAGTTGAAAACAAGACCTTTCACCCCCTGAATTTTCAAAAAATTAGATATTGTATTTTTTCTGATATCCCAGAACGAGATTTGATGCCTCTGAAAATAGGTCATTGACATCTGGCTGCGAGATTTTGACCTTTGTGGCGACATGAGGATCCTCTCTTTTTATTGGAGTAATCTGATAAAGCAGCTCCCCCTCTGTGATGTCAGTTAGCCACACAACCGCCACCGAGGGATACACCCACCAAGAGCCAAGTAGAAACGTATAAACGATACATGTTACAGTACCGGTTTGACTCACCACACTGAAGCGTTCTGAGATGATCTGTGTCAAGGTGGATTTTCTTCCTCCTGAGCTGCAGAACCGTCCGGGTCTGACTCGGGGTCCAATACAAAAGGACGTATCCTACACTCTGCCATTTTATTAGTGCTATCAATGCCTTATGGTGAAGTTTTGGCAAACAGCAAACCCGCTCGGTCTGCTCCATTCAATGTGGCGATTTTGTAAATACTGCCATGCTGCAAAAACCGCCCCCTGGCTCTACCCCCTCTGCCCCTCTGATAGAACTGACCAATCAGCACAAAGGGCTGTGACGTTACTGGAGGTCATTCTCGAAACGGAGCGTTTCAACAAGATCTTCAGAATGACCTAAACTGAGGATATTGAGAACACTATTGTGGGGCAATGAAGGAACCAAATGACTTGTACTGAGGGCAGAAATGCTTTACAGCAGGGATGTCAAACTCGTGCCATGGAGGGCCAAGAGGCTGCAGGTTTTCCTTCCAACCAAACACTACACCAGCTGATTCCACTAATTACCTCACCTTCAAGCAGAAAGCAGGGACTAATCAGTGAAATCAGCTGGTGGAGTTTGTGGTTGGAAAGAAAACCTGCAGCCTCTTGGCCCTCCATGGCACGAGTTTGACATCCCTGCTTTACAGGCATCCTAGTCTGGCATAGTGAAAAGGAGAAACAAGCATGATATGTCCCCTTTAAAATAATTCTACAAAGGGACTCATAAAGTTGATTTCTTTGTTAGTAGCTCATTCAGTTGCTCTTTGGATCAGTCACCTGTCACAGCTTTGTTTATCTGTCCCTGTTCAGAGAGACAACATCTGGGGTCCATTTCTGATCATCTCTCCTGCATCAACTCTCAACAACTGGCACCAGGAGTTCACTCGCTTTGTGCCTAAGTTTAAGGTGAGAATCCATGACGACAAGGACAAGTTAGTACACAGCCAGACACAGCTGCAAAAACATTTTACCCCCTGTATTAAACCCAGCTGTGACCTCATATTAGGAAATCCACCCTCGAACGATCAGGATTGAATGACTCACTAGGTGGCAGTGTTGCACCAGCACAGCCCGTGTTAAGCACATGATTCCAAAGCTGTCCATGCTTTTGTTGTTAGGTCTTCCCTCACAAAATGTTGTACCAGATTGTTAAAAAGCCATTCATCAAAATCCCCAATACGTCTATTATGGTTAGGTGCGCACACAGTCCCACACTCACTCACACATTATAATACACTATACATAACCGTTTGACGTGCTCAACTCTCAACTATACCCACTCTCTCCACAAGTTTAGAATAAATCAAACCCAGTCTGTGTTGCTAATGAGCTGTGAAAAGAGCCTATTACACAATTTGGAGATAAGCTTCCTGAACACTCAGAGCAAGACTGACTGAAAACAATGGAACACCAGCGAGTGATGACTGATGTAATGATGTGTAAATCTTTTCACATTACATAGTACATCAACAGCTCAGCTACAGAGGCAGTGATTCATGCAGGATGCTATGCCTGGATGCCTCCTCTGGGAACATCACCCAACTCTGTTTTTGTTTTATAGCTCAGTTTGAAAGTAAAATGTTTTTGAAAAGTTTGAATTTATGTCAAATGGATTCACAAAAACAAGCATTCATTTTGGTGTGATCGATCTTGACCTGACTCCCCCCTCCTTTTTTAGGTGTTGCCATACTGGGGGAATCCTCATGATCGCAAAGTGATCCGGAAATTTTGGAGCCAGGTAAAGAACATACATTGGAATAGTCTAAAGCATCCTTAAAAACAGGACATGTGTTTAAAATGCAAGGGCTATGAAGAACAGAAACAACTGCCCAGACTGTTGTTTTCACAATCTCTCAAAATTGGATTGAACTCTCCCAAAGTGACCATTTGGGTCAGTTTTGGATCTTTCTGAAAGATGTTCCAAGAGTTTAAAATACTTTCTGCATTATTCAGTCTTAACCCTGTGGACCAACATCTGAAGAACATTTTGAGAGCCTAGGTCGTGATGATTGTCTGTTTAGACTAGTAAATACGCAGATAATATGGAAGCCAAGAAAGGACTTTTAAAGGGAGAACAGCCAGTGCAAAGATCTTTGGAGGTAAGGAGATGGCCACTCAGCAGCAGTGTACAGAGAGCAGTGGTGCACAACAGGACCACAGCCAGTAAAGTAATAAATAATAAATTGAGTGCTGTCACTGATCCAAGCTTAGTCAACTTGGGGTTCTTGTGGTAAAACTAAGTAAACAAACTAAACTAACTAAGTAAGTAAATAAAAAGTTCATTCCCTCCACTCATGAAAAAGGAGAAAGGAAAGCAAAGAACTGAGTAATTGGGGAAAACTTTAAAAAAAGGGAGGGGGGGTGTATTTTACTTGATCAATTATGATTGCCTGTTTTAATTTTTGATATTTGTGTTTCATTAAACTGCAGTAACATACCCGTCTAGTCACACACTTGTTTGAGGTTTTGACAGCTTAAATCTTGTCTCTTTGGTCAAACAGAAAACCCTCTACACACAAAACGCACCTTTCCATGTGGTCATCACAAGCTACCAGCTGGTTGTTCAGGACGTCAAGTACTTCCAGAGGGTCAAGTGGCAGTACATGGTCCTGGATGAGGCTCAGGCACTGAAGAGCAGCAGCAGGTATGTCATTTATATGGCTAAGAATTCAGTATCGCTTGATTACACAGAAAAAGTCACCAACACATTGCATAGTCTGCATATTGGTATTTTTTATATTCGGTCACAACACTAAGGTCTTACTATTGTTCACCCATAGATTCATTTTACTGCTCCTGATTCAGCCACTAAAACCAGAGATTAGAATTCTTCTCTGGGTTCATTTGTTTTTGTGTAGCTTGACTACAAAAAATAAAACAGTACATGATTAATATAATGTAATGGGGAAGTCCAAGTCTCTGTGAGAGGATTTCACTTAAGTGCACACAGCCAAACTGTCCAAGTTCTTTTGTCTTCAGCATTCAAAAGGTCAGTTTTGTTATCTAAATAAACACAACATTTCAGAGACAAGGACTTTAAATTATTTAGTTATTTTCGTTCTGCACATTACTTGTTTTGATTGGGCTCAGTCTAAGATTTGAGGTCCCTCTGGTTGTCCTCTCACAGTCCAAAGCTACATTCATTATGTTGACTGGTTACTCTAAATCATCTTTAAGCAAGCTGTCCAGGCTCTTCTTTACTTCTTTCCTAAAGACAGCTGGGATAAGGCGCAGAGACCCTGACAGAGATAAGTGACAGTGGCTGGATGGATCTTCAAAATAAGACTGATAGTTTTTAAAAGGTTTGAAAAAACAAACGTTCCAATACATCTAATCTCTTCACAGAGATTCTACAAAACATGCAGAATTGGTACATTTGAGACTGATCTCGGATATTCTTGTTTCTGCTTGGCAGCACAGCTTCTATTGGCAGCAATCAGATGAAAATGTTCTGCATGTAAGGGCCAAACCATTCTAGACCAGCGTCTTCAGTAACATGTCTTTGTGATGATTTTTTGAAAACTAAGCAGCATCACCTCCTGACTTCATAGAGCGTATCAGAAGCAGACCTGACAAGTCCTGTGAAGATATCATGCTGTTATTTCTGCAGACTTAAGACTGGTTGCTTGCAAGTGGTGAGGAAGAGACTCACAGGTGACAGGGACAGCTTTTAGTAAAGGTGTTTAGTATCCAGGCAAATCTGCAGATCGGTGATTAGTTTTGATTACTTTTTGATCTGAAAACTGAAATGTAATTTGTTTTAAAGAGTAAAAGAAAATCTGCCAACAGGTTAAGAACATGTACTTTACTTATTTTTCACATTTTAAATAACTTGAAAAGTATATTTTCTTGACCTAATTGGTGGTTTAATTTGCGCTTTCAAGCAATTCAGGTGTTCATTTTTCTTCCAATACTCTGGAATAACTATTTTTTCTGGACTTGTCAGCTTTAAGTTGCGAAACTTAAGTTAAAAAGACAGATTTCTTTCTAAAAATTAAGCATAAAAACTTGCTTAGGTTTCAGTTTTAGCTGTGTGGTCATCTCACAAGATGCCAGCTGGACTCTAAACAATGCAGACTTTATCGCCTACTGCTGGCTGCACCAGAAACGCAGCATGAGAGATTGGATGTCATGCCCAGAGACATTGTTGTCAGAAAACAGCTCTTGGGTTCGGATATGGACCTCTAAACAGTTTCACAGCCTGAGTAGGTTGTGTAAGCATTACTGTAAAATACTGGATTATAAATAATAAAAATGATTTATGATCATTTTTCACGGTTTGTGTTTCAGTGTTAGGTGGAAAATCCTGCTTCAGTTCCAGTGCCGAAACCGACTGCTGCTCACCGGGACACCGATCCAGAACACAATGGCTGAGGTGAGCACCTGAAGTGTCTGCATTTTTGTGTGTTTATGCGAGCCTCAGAGAACCTTTGTTAAATGTGTGTATGTGTTATTCCTAACCCTCAGCTCTGGGCCCTACTGCACTTCATCATGCCCACGCTGTTTGATTCCCATGATGAATTCAACGAGTGGTTCTCTAAGGACATCGAAAGCCACGCTGAAAACAAGTCTGCCATCGACGAGAGTGAGTTCAACCCTCTCAGATGCTTGTTCAAGTTTTTGCTCATTTTTTCCAGGCAACAACACGGAATATTTGTCGAGTTATTTGTGCGGAAATTCTGTCTTTTGTGTGCCAGCATTGAAATTTTATCGCTGCTCACTGATGCATGTAATGCGCTCTGTAGCTAAATAATAATGATGTTTGTGTTTCAGACCAACTTTCCAGATTGCACATGATCCTGAAGCCTTTTATGCTGCGCAGAATAAAGAAGGATGTGGAAAATGAGCTCTCAGACAAGGTAGGGGAGCGAAGTTCTTCTCTGCATTTAGGTGCTTATTAAGATTCAGGTGATTTCAGTCATCGCACTTTATGACTAACATACAGAGGTTTCTGGTAGATGGTTGCACAGAATTTTAAAATCTCATAAGCTGATTGTACTGAACTGTATTCAGTTTGAAAATAGGACACTCTTTTCAGTCAGCTCAGCAACTCTTATTCTTTCCTCTCCTGTTCAGACCTGCACCCAGCCTGCACACCTCATTAACGCAGAAAGCGCTGTAATAAGCTTGTGAATGATGCTTGTGCTGGCAGATCCTCTTGACAGATGCTGGACTCGGGGTCTTTTGCTGTCACACACAGAACACACATTCTCACTCACACGCTGTGGGAGTCTCCACACACAGACAGAGTTCACGGCTCCCACACATCTGTCTTTTTCACCCCCCTCCCCACACCCACATACTGCCCTGCCAGCCCACTTCCTCTCCTCCCCCTCCTCCTCCTCCTCCTCTTCTCATGTTGGTTTCTCTTGTTTGGTCTGCACACTGAAGCCAACAGTAACCAGGAGAGTTCAGTGATGGTTCACATTTTGGTTCTTGTGGTTTGTAGACGTTTGGTTTCACGTCTTTCATCGGATGATACAAGAGTTAAAGTTATAGTGTTTGATGTGTGTTTGAAGAATTCAGGTCCAACAGGGCATGAAATCTGCTCCTGTTCATGTTGAGGCCATGTGAAAATTCTTGAATGTTTCTTGGAGGAACAACACGCCAGTAATGCTGAATCATTTGTCTTTACTGTTTCCAGATTTGTTATAAATCCAGCCAGCTTTTACTTTGTGATTCAGACCTCTTTCCTCTCAAGGTTCAACCCCCAAACTTTCTTGTTCTTTGTTCACACATATCACTTTTTTCTGTTTTTTTTTCATCCAAAAATGGAACAAAGAGAAACATACCTTAACCTTCATGGGTGTTGTAACAAAAAATCCATCTGACAGCCTTCAGCACTAATGTTTCTCAATAAGCTTTTGCTTATTTTTTAGTTGTTGTTTTGTCTTGTTGATTCTCTTACCGGAGCACAAGACCCAAACTCACTAATGAAAACATGTTAGTAAACATTCTCAAAGAGGGGGTTCTCTGATCCCATATTTAAACATGGATACAAAGTGACAGTGCTGGATGTCCACACTAAACATGGACAGACTTTCAAATGACTACTTATTCATATTGTGGAGGGAACTATTAATCTGTCTTTAAACTCAATCAATTAATTAATCAATCAATCAATCATTCTTAATCTATATAGCGCCAAATCGTAAAAAATGTTATCTCAAGACATTTTCCAAAAACATATACAGGTCTAGACCTAGTAATGTTAATAAAATTTTACTAGCAGAAACCCAACACCAAAAGAAGATAAGGAGTCTTATCTCATCTTAACCTACCATGAGTACAGGACTGTACAGCTTTCAGCAAGTTACAGTAGCAAGGAAAAATTTCATTTTAATGGGCAGAAACCTCGAACAGAACCAGACTCATGTTTAACAGACATCTGCCTTGACTGTGCAGGGGTTAGAGAGAGTAAGAGAAAGAAGTAGGGGTGGGATGATATGCTATTTTTGCAATTCGATTCTATTACGATTTTTGGGGTGCCAATTGGATTTGAATTATGATTCTTTAGTATTTACAATTTTTTCGCAATTTTTAGTTTGCTTTTTTAAAACCAGACCATGTGAAAAGTGAAATGATGATGATGATAATGTCTACAGACTATATCAGGTGCCATATTTTCCCATAAAATGCACATCACGTGAGTCAGAGAGAAACATTTCACCCTCTGCTGGAGAAAAGTGGTAACTATTTTCCAATCTAGTTTATAAACAAAGACTGAAATGAAGAATTTGAATTTGAATTTAGCATAAGATCTTCACAAGATCTAGATCTTTGTGAACCTTGTTAAAATGATGAGATTGCATAAGGGTTTCTGTATTGGTTCATGACACGTTGGAGGGGCGGGCCTCAAACACAAAGGTCCGTTGTTAGCTCTGTTCCCAACGGGCCAATCGGAGGGAAGGAGGTTTCTCAAGCAGGGAGCCTTAAAGAGACAGCAGCTGAAACAAAGTGCTACAAACAGAGGCTGAAGTAAGGGTTTCCTGAAACACCAGTGTGTGAAATTTTCCACTGGATCCAGTCTAGATTTCTCAATAAGAGTGGCTATCAAGTAGTGTTTTTGCTTAAAATTCCCATCCCTACTAGGACAGCCCTACAAAAAATATTTCTGTTAAACATAAATTCTGTTTTATTTCAATTACATGAAATGAATAAATGTAAAAAAAATCTTATAAAATTTTATTTGAGCTCTTCAATATATGTGTGACTTATTATTCTGATAGCAAACTCGTTATTTAGCTTTTGTTTTTTATTATCAACAGGGATCTGGCTCCTATAACAGTTACATAATCGTTAAACCTTATTTAATTAAAATAAAAACACAATGATAGTAATGATAACACTCATTTTTGTCCTTTTGAAGGAAGTTTGTCATGTATTTGCTGTTGAATTGTTGACACATTTCTCTCCCACCCCCCCAGATCGAGATACTGACCTACTGTCAGCTGACATCCCGCCAGAGGTTGCTCTACCAGGCTCTGAGGAACAAGATCTCCATAGAGGATCTGCTGCAGTCCTCTATGGGCACGGCCCAGCAGTCCCACAGCACCACCTCCTCCCTCATGAACCTGGTCATGCAGTTCAGGAAGGTAGACAAACACAATGAAGTGCAAGTGGAAGAGTTTTGGTGATGTAGTCAGCCACAGGTACTCAGGATGATTGATGACAGTTATTTCTGCTAATGATTTGAGGCTCATTTTTAGTATCACGTTATCAAAACTCTGATTATTTTCTCTTGCAGCTGAATTTCAGGGGGATTTTAATGCTCCGGTGCTAATAATAGCTCTACATTTTTATTTGTGGGAGTTAGGGTTGAGATTTCAAATCAATCAAACAGTGAATTGGCAGACTCACAGGAAGCATACCTCGTGGTTCTTCTTTTTCCCATTTTTCTGAACACATCGACTGTGTGTTGTGTTTTTGTGTAGGTGTGTAACCACCCTGACTTGTTTGAACGCCAGGAAACTCGCTCTCCTTTCCACATGCACCTCAAAGCCTACATCATGTCGAAGTTCCTCTACCGGCATGGCCTCATCCACGCACACAACCAGGCCAAAAACAAGTAAGCTCTTCCACACTCACAGACACTGTTTCTCAAATCCAACAAAAACAGGTCCATCAAAATCTCTGCAGTCCTTGTTTTGAATAGGGTTATGTTCACATTATAAATTGCTTTCTAAAACATTGGTCGATTACTTCTGGTGGATATTTGCTGATTTTGGAGCTGCACAGAGCTATTATCTCAATTACAGCTGTTAGCAGCATACATGTGGGTCTGACTGGCACTGGATGCTTCCTTTTCTTGAAGTTCATAATATAACCCTGTCTGTCTCTGCATCTTCCTCAGATTACTTCAAGTGCTGTTGTCTCCCTTTTCCCCAAATCACATCCAGCAGTCTCTTTTTCACAGAAAAGGTAAGGACATAGAAAACTTAAACAGACATACTGAGCTTTTCCAACCACCCTCCTCTGTTCTTCCTGTTTTTATTTGTTCCCTCTCTGTCTCATTTATTCCATGCTTTATTCTTTTTTTATTCTTTCAGGTGATGACAAGGGAAGCTGTTTCTCCTTCCTGCGCTTCATCGATGTGTCACCAGCTGAGATGTCCAACCTCATGTTGCAAGGCACTTTAGTGAGGTTAGAATTGATCTGAAATTTTCAGATCTCTTTCTCTGTGTCTCTTTCTTTAATGAGGTCAGATGTGTGAGTGGGATAGTAAGTGTAAAGAGAAGCTTTCAGCTGAACGTCCAGATGTCACAGTGTCTCTCTGCCAGACATCAAATTTGCATTAGCTTGGAAGGTTCTGCGTCAACTTTGCACTATACAAGTCCAGTTACTTACCATGTTAAACTATTTATGTGCATTTATTCACTAAAAAAAAGATCTCGCTCTGTTTTCACTAATCTCTTTCTGCTTCCACTATTTTTCTCACAGATGGTTAGCCCTTTTTCTCTCCCTCAAAGCTGCATATCGGCTCCACTACCAACGCCTGTTCAGCCTCGAAGAAGAAAATCAAGATCAAAACAGAGAGTTAGAAGTGGACAGAGGAAGCTCACAGCCCAGGAATAAGTGTCTGTCTCGCAAGGACCTTATTCTGTGGCCCAACAGACCCACCAGTTTCCCAAACACACACACAAGCTCAGTCCTCCAGGTAAGACACACTAAAAACACACAGCCAGGCTAGATTTTATATACATTAATCCTTTCAGTGGCCATGTGCCGGGAAATGAGGTGTATGACAGACCTCAGCTAGCGAGCCATGTGCTGCTGATGATGCTGAAAGTTTCCCCTGAGAATCAGTCGATGTTTGGCCACACAGCTTGCTCTCTGCCCCTGGCTTCTTCTCCCTCCTCTGGGATCCGAGGTGGAACTCAATCCCACTGACGGCCACTTACTCTTTAATACTGCCTCCTGCCCTCTTTGTGTTTGCTGGGTCTGTACACTGCAAAAACTGAAATCTAAGCAAGTGTTTTTGTCTTTTGTTTAGTAATGGTCTTATTAGACGTACAATTAGCCACATTTGCCCAACAAATCTAGAAAAAGGGGTCTTTTTTTCAAGATATTTAAAGACAAAATTGACACCTCAACTATTTGTAAAGGATAGTTAAGTTTTTTAGTAGTATGAATAATGTCGTAACAAGAACATTTTTATTATCCGATTTGGTGGATTTTTTTCTCTTCACAAGCAATCCAAGTATTATCTTGCTCTTTATCTTCTGGACTTTTCAGGTTAATGTGGCTAATATCAAGTCTAACAAGACAAATTTGACTAAAATTAAGACATAAGCACTTGCTTATTTCAGTTTTTTTTGTGTACATACTAGCTTTACATGCTTCTTTCACCTGACATGCAGAGGAAAGGCAAACTTTCAGTGTTATAAACATGAACCTGAAATTTTTAAAAGCTGATTTCTTCTAGTTTCTTAAACATAATTAGTTTGTCTAGCTGAGTAGGTGTAATTTTTTTGGCCTCTATCTGGAACACTCAGCATCGATAAGTTATAAACATGCATTTTAACTGCATGTTTCACCAAAATGTTTAGATAAGTCAGAATCAGAAACAGCTTGAATATATTTTTACTTAGGCTCACATTTTCTATTTTTACAGATAATATCTGGAGTTACAAGTAACAGTTCAATAGTTAATAAAATGAATATAATTCAACAGTGTAAAAGGATGCCAATATATCCATGGTGGAGATGGTTTGCAAATACTTTTTGTCCTGAAAGTATAAATTAGGGCTGAACAATTTTGGATTATAATATAATTGCGATTTTTTTTTTTTTTACCAATATTGCGATTGCAATTTAGCATGCAATTTTATTTTTTTTTATTTTTTTTATTTCATTTTTATATTTCATTTTTTTTGCATTATTCACTAAAACAATTTATAAAATCATTCTATATCATTCTATAGTATGAAGGCTAGGCCTACATGTTGTGATGAAATGAAATAGACTGAAGGTTTGTGTACATTTTATAAATTGCAGACTCTGCGATTTGAAAATTGCACTCTGTTACATTGCGATGTTGGTGTAAATTGGATTAATTGTTCAGCCCTAGTATAAATTATATATTTATCAGAACTGCAATAAGCTCATGCTTATTGCAGTTCTGATACTTTTACACAGTGAACAGGGAGCATCTAGGCAAATCTGAAAAAGATATTAAATTATAAACCCATATTCTACTGGTGCAGTTGGTGTTTGTGTGTTGGGGTTATTGTGCATGAATCAGGATACAGGGTGATATGAAACCGGCTCAGCTGTCCATCGGTCTTTCAACAGCCCATAAGCTAAGATACTTAACAGGAAATGTGGTTCTGAGAACACTGACATTAGTAACAAGAGCTGGATGGGACGCGCTGCAAGATCTGGAAAGAGCGGTTGTTCTTTCTATTCTGGCGTTTGATAAATCTAGCACATCTCAGCTATTTCTTGCTGCATCCAAATGTTTTTGTATGTATTGGGTTCTGCAGAGGAAAACAGCAGGGTTACATTGAGACAGCACATATTTACTCTGTTTTTTGTATTTGACAAATGGAAGCCTGATTGTTAGGTAAGAGGCAGCACAGAGCCAGTACAAATATGCAGTTTGTGAACAGCTGCAGTCTGCAGATAGACTGCAAGGTCACTGTGGAAAGAGGGTTTTAGTAATTCTGCAAAGGTAAAAAAATAAATAAATAAAAGCAGTCTTCTAAACTGCTCTCCCAGCAAACAGCTACCAGCTTGCAGATAGGTATCAAATTCCATCCTCTCCCAAATGTAACTGAACTACTTTGGTGGAAAAGCCTCAAGAGAAAATGCTCTTAGGGTAATTCCATCCTTCTCTTCCTCTCTCAGCCTCATCGCTGAGTCAGGCAGTCCCCTGATGGCTTAGGTTCCCCCCTGGAGCGCCTTCAAGAACGAAAGGGCAACAAAATCTTAAAGCAAGTTCAAATATTCGAGTCAGAGAGAAACTTTCAGACACCTGGGGATCTTACTCTGCACCGTATGACCGCGCTGACCCCAGACTCCCACTGCAGCTCCTCGAAATTGCTCACCCCCACAGTTAAGAGCAACTTCTTTCAACTGCGAGTTTTTCTTTTTAAGCTGTGTGAAGCTGGCAAACAGTGCCGCTTCTCTCTGCTTGGCTCATCTCTTCTTCTCCAGCCGTAACTGTATGCCCGGTGTTGCTTTCAGCTATCCTGCCGCTCTGACGGAGGAATTGAGAGAACAAGGCGGCTCTGAAGAAGACCTCCTGTGCATTTTTCATTCTTTTAGCTTTAGGGTAAAGCTTCAAACGGCTGTCTGTCCGCATGAATCACAAACTATAGACCATTTTTGAGACTTTTTTTGATGTTACACTGTACTAATTTTATCATACAGTACAGATGAAGAGATGAAGTTTCTTCTGCTCTCAGTTAACCTGTCCATCTTTTTTTGTCTCTCCATCTATTCTGTATCTTAAGCTCAGACATAACTGCACTCGCTTTAGCTCCCACACAGGAAACTATCAAACCATTGGAGGACATCAAGACTTCAGCTTCAGACTTACACATTGAACCCTGATGTGGCCTGATATCAGTGTATCAGAGTATGATTCACATCACAGTACATTGTTGTGGAAGAGAAAGAGACTCAGCTTGAAAACATACAACGGAATGGGAGCCAATCAGAGCTTTATTGTGTTCTTGGGCAGGATCAGAGATGACTGCCTTATTATTACGCCTCAGTGTGTTACACATTGCACACAAGGTATAACCAGGGCGTAGATATCCCACCTTGAAATGGTTGTATGTTAGAGCCAGTATATGGCCTAATGACATACAAAAGTGCTAAAAAGATGTTTAATTTTCAACAATTACTCTCAAAATGTGTGTAAAAGTCTTCTACTCGTTGTCTGTAGCAGTAAAAACTTGGATTGTGTTTCTTTGGTGATACTTATCTGTCATCTTCCTTAACTGGTGTTTGTGTTGCTTTATAGAAACAGGTTTAAGATGATGCCAAACAATATCCAAACAAGGTGAAAGAGGCCTTTATTTTACAAATTCTGCCATTAGATGGCACTGTGCATCCATCCTATTTTGCTGTCACACTTAATCCACACAGAACTTTTTAGGTGAATTGAAACTTGTGTCATTTCCTCTGAATTATTCTGAATAATTCATTATGTGTTATCAAGGGTCATTTTAAATATGAATAATTGTATTTGATTTAATAGGGAAAAAGAAAGAAAGACTCATCATCTGAAGGATTGCGAAGTATGCACTGAAAATCATATGAGTGGCATAATGATACACTTTACGTAACGATTTAAGCGTTTGGCTGGAAGTTAATATGACGTGTCAGGAATGTAGCCAGTGAAACATAAATATACAGTCAAAGCAGATTATAAAAAACATGAGCCGTGCACTCAGTCACCTCTACAAGCGTTTGGTTAGGTCAGTGATGTTGAGCTGTACTTCTGACATTTGGTGCTTTTTTATTCTAATAATTACTATAATTCTAACTTTGACACATTCAAAGCAGCAATCACAGTCATGCCAGCAGGAGGAGGCGCGTCAATAAGATGCCTCGGAAATAACTAGCAATTTCTACCACTCAGATATAATCACAATGCTGGATCGTAATGTCAGTGTGTGTGTGTGTGTGTGTGTGTGTGTGTGTGTGTGTGTGTGTGTGTGTGTGTGTGTGTCACAGGAGCTGATATTCACAGCCCACAGACCCGGCATCCTTGGACACACAGACGTGATGATCCACAGTCGAAGCTTTGCCGCCTCCACACTGCGGCCCTGTCAGCCCACGCTGCCACCCAAGTTCCTGCTGACTGCCACACCCAGGGTATGTGTGTCTTTTTGTGTATGTGTGTGTGTTGAAGCAGCAAGCAGACAAAAAAAGCTCTCTGTGTGTTTGTGTGTGAGAGATTCCTGGCCAGTGCGAGACATACAAGCATTTGGGTGGTCGTGGAAGAGGTTAGCACTGAGTACATTGCCTTTATAGGCCTCCAACAATGAGAAACTCCTGTCTACAGTGTGTGAGTGTGTGTGTGTATGTTCAAATGTGAGTGTGTGTGGTTGGGGTGTGGGGTGACCGCTGTGGTTTCCAGCTGCATTTAAAACAAACAGAAGCTCTAAAAAAGGGCTTCCAACTCAGGGCCACCAGTTCTTAAGCTTCCTTTTGCCTCCTCCTATACAAACACACACACACACACACACACACACACACACACATATATATATATATATATATATATATATATATATATTTTAGAACCTGCTGATTCAGGAAAACATCCTCAGTGGTATTTTTTGGAGGTTTTCAGAAACAAATGTACAGCTAAGAGAAGTAGTAAGTAGTAGTGAAAGTAGTGAAATCTTACACTTCTGCTACGCAGTATCATCTTTTGTTTCAAATATAGAAACCCTCATCCTCCTTATGTGGTTTCCTAGGTGACAGTAGTTCCCATGGAGCGTTATTGTGACGACCGCAGCGCTGAGTACGAGTGGCGGGTGACACGCGCTGGAGGGGGCACCATCTTCAAACAGTGCTTCCTTTACGGCACGCCTGACCTCGCCTCAGACTGGCAAACCAGGGCCAACTCCTTTCACCCACAATGCCCTGGGGGCATGATGGCGATCTACCCGCGACATGGATGGTCCTTCATACGGATACCTGGTAAGAAAATTTGAGTTTCTACTCCCAGATGGAGTGTCATTGCTCTATTTCAGCGTCTCTTGAAATGTTGTTATGTCCCAGTGAACACAAAGACGGCGAGGTGTTCTGCTTCAGCGCACACTTGTTTCCAAAATCAAAAATAAGCAATTAACACCATAAAAAAATTGGGGTTAAACTTGACATAAAACCATGAAAACATAAATTTTTGAACTGTTTTCATTTTCTTTGTTGCCAAAAGACAACAAAAAATGTGTTGCGGAGGCCATAATAATCACATTATCAGCAGCAGCAGATTAATTTGGGGAACACAATATGTACACATAGATGGTCCAATTCTTTTTAAATCTTTTAGCTAAATTCAGTTTTGTATGCTGTTTTTGTCCTTTTTTTTTTGTTTGGGATTAGTCCATTAGTGTATTCTTTTTGCAGTGGTCCATTGCACTACTAATTTGGGGATAATAGGCTAAGAAGTTTGTGAACTCCTGTGCTAACCCACTGCTGTGAAGCTTAGACCATCCATGAGCCCTTTTCACACATGCCCTACACTCCTTACAATTTCCTGAAATTGTATAGGTAAACTGCGTCAACACAAGCATCTCCACCCGATGTTGTCCAGAGTTTTTCTTGGGAAGTGAAAAGTGAAATGCCTGTTTGTTGTGACACCTCCCCTCCCTCTTGCGTATGCAACCCAGCCCCTGTCCTTCACCTAAGGCAAACATATTTTGAGTTTTGAAAGCTCATGCAGCACAGATGATCTCTTACAGTGAGGTGCATGTGTGAAAGACAAGTCACTAAAGTCATTGGGCTTCAAAGGGAATCTATCTTGAAAATATCTGGGGTTCATGTGTGAAACAGTTACATAGCCTGCATTAAAAAAAAGCATGCAAGCAAAGATTCTGTATCACAAGCTTGAAAAATTCTACTGACAGTCTTATCAAACAGTGGATTTCCAGTTTTTGACAGAAGTGTGATATACGAGCCCGTGGGAGAATCTGCAAAGGCCAGCGCAGGGTCAACAGGGCAGAGCCGGGCACATCACCCTCCTCTGTCACTGCCTGTCTGTCTGCCAGGCAGCCGATCCCTCACAATCTCCTACTGAGATAAAATGCTGTTGCAAAAGTTCCCCCCACATAAACACATATCAGTGTTTTCCACTGAGGTGTGAATTCAGGATTGTGGGTGTACGTGTGCGCTTTATCGGAAGAGCTCAGCTCGTTGAGGTGGAGGTCAGCTGGAGCAGAGCGGGAGCTGATTCGCTGCCAGGGTTCGGAGAGCTGATGGATGTCCAGGGTGAGGGAGGCCATTGCAGTTTTACAGACAACACTTCCCTTCCCACTGACCTGCACAAACCCACAGATTCTGATAAACTGGCTCCGCTGTGGATTATGATGATGACTTGTTTTTTTCCCGTTTTGGGTTGTAACTGAGAATCCTGGCACTAAATTGACACGTTTGTTTTTTCATGAGACTTGTTTTACGGCTACATGTAATCTATAACCTTTGTTATCACATCCCTCCTTTAAATCCTTTACTCACTACTTAACAAATTGCAACATCCTAATTGTTTGATTTCTCTCATTGGTGTACACAAGCGCCCGTCGGGGTGTTTGTGTGAAAAAGTGAGAACCAAACAAGTGTTTGTGTATCAGTGTGAGAACAGTCTGAAAGCTCTTGTGAAGTTCTACGGAGGCAGACAAAGCGAGGAAGTTTAGCTGCTGGTCATTGTTCAAGTGCTCAGTTAGGTAACACTAATAGATGGTCCGTCTGTGTGGGTGTGTGTTTGTGTGTGTGTGTGAGAGTGTACTATCGGGTCTATTCAGCACTCACACAGGGGCCTGAGGTGTCTCTCACCTCTGCACACGCACTCTCCCACGCTCACCAGCGTTGCTCCTTACTTCACACACACACACACACACCACCCCAAGGACGCGCTGCAGCTCCTGCGAGCAGACAGAGGGCTGCACACTGGTCTGAAATCAGTATCCAGGCCGCGGCCTTACAGTCCGGGTCTGGTCTCCCACCTCTTTCTCAGCCTCAGTAGGAAGGAAGTGACCCAACAGTCCGGCACCCGTTCCTCCGCTGAACACATTGTTGCCACATCAAGGCCCAGATATGTACAGTAGCCCGGCTGAAGTTTCCCAGCCTCCCTCTCCTCTGCGCTCCCAGCCCCACACCTCCCAGAACAAATGGCACAGCTGAATAACTGTTTGTTTTGAGCGCCATGGCGTGAGTACGGCTGCCCGCTGATATCGACTGAGGAATCTAATCAGAGGGTTTATTAAGAATCAGGCCACAGAGGAGGAAAAAACAATTGAGGCTGGAATGCCTTAGGTTTTCCAATTTTGTTTGTTGGTTTATGACGTGCCTGTGACAGCAGAAGATGCTTCATTGAAAAAAACATCACACGAGCTTCTCTTTGATGATATTCACTTTGATTTGCACTTTTCCCACTCTACGGAGACTGTTCTCCAAGAAGAAAGATGCATGCTGGGTAATCTCAGCCATGACTGCACCCGCGCAACCAACACACACCAGCAAAAGAGGTTTTGGCTGAAGATTTCAGAACCCTCAAAGTCTTGTTTGTTCGCTAGATTGTCCTGCGGTCACCGTTCTTTCATTCTTAGATTCTTCACATGCAGCAGCTTTATTTTCAAACAGTGGCTCATTTCATGGAGAGTGAATAGTTTTGCGTGCTGTCGAAGTATTTGCAGAACATTCCTGCGTGACACAGAAATAAGCTCCCTGGCTGTTTGTGTGGCCCCTCATGTCGTTTGCTGTAATTAGAAGGAGCTGCTCCACAAAATGATGGCCTTCTCACTATAGCCCCGACTCTTGACTCTTTTTTCGAGCATCGTCTCTCGCTGGGAATCGACTGTCACTGCTGTGTCTGTGTGAAGGAGACAGAAAAGGGGCTTGTGCATTTGTGTCTCTCTGCTGGGCTAGACCAGTCAGGTTTGGCCCGGCAGCCTGCACCAGTCTGTGGGAAATGCAGCCCTGCCTTCCTGTCCCTTCAAAGAAACTCTGCTCTCCAGCAAAATGGCAGGAAGTTTCCCTCGGCTCTATGATAGACAGGCACGAAGAAACAACCCTGCCTTACCACACCACCGTCTGCCCCTCTCAGTCTGTGTTAGAGCTGGCACCGCTGCCTGTCTGCGGGAATTTTGGCTGTTTTTACCCACTGAAAAAAATCTGAATAAAAGATCCAGTCAAGTGTGTAAAGGATGTTTTGATTTCCGACTCTAATTTGTGGCCACCAATGTGCCATGAGTGTTCACTGATACTGGAAAAGTCTTAAACCTGACTGAAGGGGGAGACATTAGCCACATTTCACATCTTATGGTGAGATCTTTGTAAAGGGAGCCAAGTAATATGTAGCTTACTCTGTGCTTTGGCCAGTTAGCTTCCATCTGCGGTGTGTGTCGAGTCAGTGCTGGCCAAGAGTAACTAGCAGTAATCTATCTTAATGACAGAGTTCACCCTGGGCTGCTGTGCTGTGGTGGGGTGAGATTCCCCTCCACGGAGCTCCGAGTCCTCATCAGACTGTCTGTCTCTTCCCCTGCTTAACCGCTCCTAGAGAAACGAGAGAATCGTCTCCTCGCATGTTTGAGAGGAGACAGTGATGCATTTGCAAACATGTCCTATAAGCACACACACACACACACACACACACACACACACACACATAATCACAGCCCATCACTCACTTTCTGTCACAAATAGTCACGTAGTTACATTTGTGGGCCTTTTGGGAATGTGTGTTTGTTACTTCTCTCCTTCTGGTGAACTCGCAAAAAGACTTTCCTTTTAGCATCTGTGAAACTTTACGAAACCCTAAAAAGGAGCTAAACTCACGTTTTTGTCACTTTCCAATCCTCCTGCTGGCATCTGGCTCTTAGCTGCACTGATGCTGCGTCTGCAAGAAAATTAAGTTTCAGTCTGACTTTTGTCGATATGTGCAGCAGCAGCAGAGCAGTGTCAGGGTAATATTTCCATCATAAGCAGTGCAGAACAAGTGTTACCCATTGACTTATTGATTGCACAGTGTAATGTATCATTATACAGTGAGGGGCTGACGCTTGCTTCGATCCCTCCATCTGTCTCTCTTTCTCACATATCCATCCATCCGTCTTCTTTTATCAGCACGGGACCTTTTTTTCCCCACTGCAGTTCATCTCCTCCTTCTGCATCCAGTCTGGCCTGCTTCCCATCCTGGTGAGAGCAGCTCCTGCTTTTGGCTATGGCAGCAGTAGAAGCAGAGGGGAAGGGGGACAGGACAGGACTGGACAGAAGATTGTAGCGGCGTATTAATGAAATTAGCGCCGTAGTTGGTTTGGGAGTATCAGGCGCCAGGCACCAGGGCTGGGCCGGGGTTAATTAGCTGGCAGCAGGCCTCTAATTGGGTCAGGACCGTGTCAGGCCCCTGGCTCTGGCCCTACAGGGATTGGATTACACTGTCGGGGGACAGACAGTGAGGGGAGGGGATGGAGAGGGTGCAGTGGATGTGGTAGAAAAGGAGGGGAGAGGAGGGACAGGGGAGTGTAGTTTAATCTGCCAGCAGGAGGTACGGAGCGGAGGAGGAGGAGGAGGGCTGGCTGAATACCGCTGTTAGACTGGATTGGATTTAGGTGGGTGGGGGGCAGGGCAGGTGGCGAAGCTTGATATGTGTATCCATGGCAACGGCAGAGTGGTGTGACACCAAGTGGGATTTGCTTGTGTTTTGGGGTGTGGTCTCGGCACAGTCTTTCCCTTCCCCGTCAAGAATTAGAAAGTTGTTTTTGTGCATCTTGAAGCATTTTTCATTTTTGAAATCCTTCCTCCTGGTTTCTCTGCTGCTCGAAATCGGAGTCCCTTTTTTTTATCCTTCAGCTACACATAATGTGTTGTTGCTGGGTAAACAAACCATAAAGACCAATTTATTCCCAGCAACACACGTGTTAGATGCGTCAACACGTCCATTTAACCCCTTTGAGCGCTCCATATTTCATGTTACATGATCACCTCTCTCATTTGTGACCACAGTGCAGCCACTCTCAGCTTATATTCAGCATTAGGTGTAACGTGGAATGAGGCAGACCACCAAAGCCGTCCCAAATTGTAATTATTCATTCTCTTGGCTCGGCTTTATGGGACATGGCAGCGATATTTAGAAACAGGGATTTTTTTGCTTGCTGCGCTAAATGTTTTGAACCCGACCACCTCCCTCACTCTATAAGCCACACAGCGAGGTCTCTGGGAGTTGGGGTCATTTCTGCACCAAAATCATTTTTCTACTACTCTTAATATCTCTGATGGACATCTGTGTCCTTGGTTTGGTTTGATTATTTAGCACCTTCTTTCAGTAGCAATCATTTCTCTGCAGAGTGAATGGCACTGAATATTAGTTATGATAGTGATCAGATGGTGCACTCAGCTGGACATAAAGATTAAATGTGGGAGATATCATCAGTGTAGTGCAATATCAGATTTCTTAAGGAGCAGAGCTGCTCGGCTAACAACTGTCTCCTTTATAATCCTGCCATAAACAAGAGGATTAGCTCGACTGACATGTCTCCTCTTACAGAAATAATGGCATCCAACTGCTTAATATGGGATTTTCAGATTTACAGTATATGTGCCTCAAGAATTAGATTAAATACGTACAATATTTAGACCTGTTTGGCCACAGAGACCCTTAGACGGGGGCTTTAACTCATCTTCAAATGACATCAGAGTCTGGAGGCTTAGATTTAATCTGCTAAACTGAAACAGATTGGTGGCAGAGGTTGAGCAATATTGCCTTTAAATGTACATTGCTGAGTCGGTGGTTTGCATTTTGGTGTTTGGCAGCAGCGCTAGAGATGAGTACCCTTGACTGAGCAGCAACCCTGGTTAGACTGGCACCTGCGGTAAAGAGGCCCCGTCTGATCCGGACCACAACATCACCACCGCTGCCACAGCGCTAATACCGCTTCAGTTTAACCGGAGCCACCACAGACCCCCTTCATCCTCTGTGTGGAAACATTTCCTTTAAAACCTCACATGACTAATGTCTCACTCTGGCTTCCCTTTTGCTTTCAGCTTTGTTCAGTTTTTGTTCAATCTTCTTGACGCCAGGGCCTGTTACTGGTCTACCATAGGACCAGGGTTGTGAATCTGTTATGTCCTTGTCTCTTGATACACAAACTTAACTACAGACATGTGTAGAAGCATCCTTATATAGGTTGATTTTTTAAGTTTAGTTTAGGGATGCACAGTATTATCGGTACAATATCGGTATCGGCTGACAAAAGCTTAAAAACACATTTATCGCTATCGGCAGATATAAAAATTTCTGCCGATATGCACAGCCGATAAGGTGCTATTCAGTTAGGATTATTATTATTTTCCATCTGAAAAATAAGCTCCTTAAATAAAATGTAGCACTTCATTTATTTGCATTGCAGAGCTCTGTGTCTGTCACCAGGTTGTTACAGTAGCTCTAAAATAATCAAATGCAACTTAGTTATGTTTAAAAATGCATTGTACATTTAAAGTTCATGTGATCTAAAGAAATTATTTTTCTGTATTTCAATACTGAATGTCTCGAGTTTGAAAAAATAATGCATTTCTTATTTATGGTAAAATCTAATGTTTTTTTGTCTTGTTTTATGTGTGTTTCTTAAGACCGTCACAATAAGAGTAACATATAAATTCCAGTACAGGATAAACTTAGCTTTCTTTACAGTGAAAAAAATAAACAAACTTGTGTTTATCGGTATCGGTATCAGCCAAAAGGGGTTTCGATATATCGGATATCGGCAAAAATCCAAAATCGTGCATCCCTAGTTTAGTTGGTTAATTTTAGTGATTGTTGTGTTTTTGACATCATTACATTGGTTACATTCATGACCCTCCTTGTTTCTCTACCTCCCTTTCCTTTGGTCTGATCCATTTTGTTCCCACTCGAGGAACCAATGAGAGATGAACACAAGTGAAAAACAACTCTGTCTCCAATCCTCCATCTTTATGGAGGAAGGAAAATCAGAGACTTGGATAAATGAAACCTGAATTCAGACCTCGTCTTGTCAGCTCCATGACTGTGCGTGTGAGGCTGAATGTGTTTGACAAACTGACCCCACTCCACAGTGACCCGAAGGTGAGACCTCCAAATCCTCCCCTGAGTGTTTCCCCTGTTCATTGGTTCCATTAGTTCCTCTTTAACACCTCTGCCGGGCCTGACCTTTGTTTTGGGTCAGGTCAGCGGTCAGGGTTCAGCTTGAGTACACATTAGCATAGACTACTGCTGGTTCAAAATAGGGGAAAATGCGTTGTTTTAGAGTATTGTTGGCTAGTTAAGCATAAATGAGCACCTTTAATTGTTTTGATGTGGTTTCACAGATGGGTGATGTGGCAGACTTTTTCATTTCCATCTGTTTTCACAGCTTTAGTTTAAATTTTCTGACCTCATGTTTGGGATAAATGGAGCGTGATTTAAACGCGGTTGGTTACATTTCAGTGACAAAGCAAGGAAATAAGACATGGAAATATTTATAGGCTGATGTTTTCACTGCACAAAAGGGCTTGGGAACAAGTGTCCAAGTCTTGGGCAAGACAGACCGAGCCTGACTCTCCCATAGGGACTCTCTTGTAACCCCGGCCTGACCCTGTCCCCTGACCCTGGACCTGGCCTTAGGTTCTCCACGCTCAGGGTCACGACCCCTTGCTCAAACACCATAGTGTGCCTGTCACTGGGTCGATGGCGACCATTGTGCCAGATGACGTTAATTCCTCATCAGCTGGACGTTGAGGGCGCAGACCTTGCCCCTTGTACGTGGTCCGTCATACAAGGTTTGAAGAACACCCAATGTGGTGTTGGAAGACCAACTGCTGGGCTGATTTGTCCCACTTCTTCGGTGCTTAAAATATTCCATAAATCGCCCTTTGTAACAAATCCTCTTTTATTCTTCTCCACCATCATTTTGCTTCCTTTAGAAGTCGTGTCAATAAGACCTCGCGCTTCATTAAAACAATCACCAGATCAGGAACAGATTTAGGAGGATTGATCTCCAGGCTGATCCTCTCTGGAGAAAGGATCTTCATCCCAGAAAATCCAGTCTTATTGGGGACTTGTATTGATTATTGGAGTGTGAATAACATCTGAATTGATTCGAAGGCTGTCTTTATTCTCCCACAGAGCAGATGTGCCAAGTTATTTGTGAGCACACTAAATATTTGCAAGAAGGATGAGCATGCAGTAATGAGGAGTTTTGGCTGCAGAACACTCACATATTTGCATACAGCTTATCAAAAAAGGGATTTTTAAAGTTCTTAAAAATAATTTTAAGCTGGTTCTTCAAGAGACTGAAATGAGTTCAGATGTCTTTGTATGGGATTCAAATAAAAAATAAAATCGATTATCGAACATTTTTTAGTCATGTGTAATGCCAGTCACTGAATTTGACAGAAAAATGTGGAGGCACGAGACTTTCTTGTTTAGAAACACTTTGAGTGCACAAGACAAGAGGAGTAGTGAGGTATAACTTTGTTTATAAAATCACTGTCCCTTCACAGGTTTTGCATGACTTCCTGACCACGCAAAATATCCATACATGTAGTTTTGGGTTTTCAACTCTTGATCCCTCTCTCTTTTCCTTCTCACCCTTTTTCTTCCATTCTCCCTCCCCCTCCTCCTGTTTCCCTCCCTTTTTGCTCTTTTTCCCTCTCTCTGTCTTTCAGACAAGGAGAGCCTTATCACGGAAAGCGGCAAGCTCCACACCTTGGATATCCTGTTGAGTAGGCTGAAGGCCCAGGGACACAGAGTCCTAATCTACTCCCAGATGACGCGTATGATAGACCTGCTGGAGGTATTGATACACACACATACACACACACACACTGTAAACTGCCTAAATATAGTAGTGTGCAGGCCTTGGATTAGCTCAGAGGTTGATTTATGCACGGCGAGGCCATTGTCCTCAAGGCAGGTGGTGAGGGTTCAATCCCAGCCTGCAGCCCTGTACAACCTGATGTTTCCCCAGTTTCCTTGTTTTTTCACTATCTTTCCAAAATACAAAAAACAGCACCTGTAAAGTTAATACACTGGTAAAAATGACAGACAGAAACAGTCTATTGTGTTTCAGTGTTTCAACGAAGAGGTTGCACTCCAATAAGCAAGTAACTGCTTTACAGCGCAAAACATGCTGGGATACATTATGAGGAAGAGCAATCCAGTGTTTCCTTTTTCTTAAGTAATATTTTTGAAATTTTACACCTTTATTCGGAAATACAGAACAGTGGACTATGCAGAAAAACTAGAGGAGCGAGTGGGGAAATGCTGGAGGGGAAGGGGCACCAGGCTGGAGAAGGACTCGTGCTTCCCGCTATATGGGTGCACAACTTAACCAGAAGGCCAAGCGGTGCCTGGTGTTTTATTTTATATCAGCTTTTTCTCCCTCACAAGGTAATAATCATATACTGAAACACAGTTATGGTTCAATGATTAGTAAGCAAACCTTGTAGAATTTCTCATGTTTGAAACAACAAATGGCCAGCGGAGGCAGGTAGCAGGACCCTTCGGTCAGTGCCTCATAACTTCTAAGGTCACTGTAGATTGAGCTCAGCTACTGTACAGGTAGCTAGCTGTAGAGTAAACTCTACATTGGTAAAGCAAATGGAACCAGAAGGAGATACACAGCTGCACAAAAACTGGACATTGTGGACTTTGGCAAACACAATGGAAACTTTCACACAAGAAAACAAAAGCATAAAAAACTTAGATGCAACCTATACTCAGGATCGTAATGCTTTTCTCTTTGAAAAAGTTGCTTTAATTCAAAGATTTATTTTACCCGCGCCATAATAGAAGACCTTTGAACTACTTGAAAGGAGTTTAAAACTTGGTAAGATTCCCTCATTCACAAAGACACAGATTTATCTTCTATCCTCCCCAACAACTTACCTTAAATGTATGTATGTATCCATGTGATTCCATGCTGCTTGTTAACTAGTCAGCAGTGCATACAGTAGTAAGGTATTGAGCTCCAGTGCCTCTAATCAGCCTGCCTGTCTCTCGTTAGTGCAATCATTAGTCGGCTAATTAACAGGTCAGGCCTAATTAGCGGGGTCTCATCTGCAGGGGAGGCAGCCAGATGGGAGGGAGGACTGCAAGAAGTGAGGGGAGAGGGGGAGATGGGAGTGGCAAGATCATTTGGGCTGGAAGAGAAAGAAATGAAGTTGAAAAATGGAGAAGTAGCAGACAGAGGGGGGGATAAGATGGGATTTAATTTGAGTAGATGACACAAAGCCAGAAAAAGAAAACACCAGATAGATTTATAGAGACTTATTTTTATCTGCTCAGCATAAGTGCTCTAAACTGCTTTGATGGGCTCAGATTCAACATTGATTTGTCTTCATATTGTTTTGGTAGTTTATGCACAAGGCTTTTTATCCGAATGCTCAAGAAAACCAGAACATAAAACTTCTTGGACAGGCTCTGAAACTGTGATCAGCTTTAATCTGTTTGGAGACTTGGTTTCAATCATTTTTACAGTCTGTTAATCTAAACTGTCCATTAGGGAACAATGGTGCAGAGAACACTGCGGGTGATCGGTCGTGAACAACCTTGTTGCAGCGCTCTCTATTGTTACGTTCATATTTGTTGCAAACATCACTATGGAGCTGAATGCCTTTGGCATGATGTCATCGGGAATTCCTTCCCCATTCACACCGTGCAATGCTGTTTCCACAGCCAGATCTTTTGATGGCAGATGGACCCAGCCCAGGTGGTTAAGGACTGTCTTCCTGTGTGTCTGGAAAGTAGTGGAAATGCCTTGGCGGAGGAAAACCAGCAATGGTGGGAATGCTCAAGATGTCTTAGATAATGCAGGCGAGTCAGTTTGTGTTAATGTTCCTCTCACGCACTGTCTCCACCTGGAGCTGCCTTCCCAAAGCTGTAATTTCTTCACCTATTGAAGCAATATCACAGCCTCCTTATAGTACATGAGTGACCTCATCCAGTGATTGGAGTCTGTGACAGTGCCGCCTCTTATAATAGGTTTAAGAGATCCAGGAATGAAATCATATATTCGCCCAATCTGGCTTCAGTTTTCCTGGACCGCTTTGTCTTTCTTATTTGTCGGGGATAAAAATTCTGCAGATGGAGCTGATTTCCTGAACATGAGACTATGACTAACAGAGAGATTGAAAGAGAGGCTGATGCTAATCTCTGCCATTAGTGTCATTGTTTTCGTCGCCAGTCGGCTGCCCGTTCCTCTGGTGACATCACTTTGCAGGGTGATGGATTGCAAAAATCCGGGTGGCCTGGAGAAAAATAACACAGTCTGCGTTCTTGATAGTGGAGCATGTCCGCCAAACCACTGCCCTCCTTCTTCAGTTGTGTGTCTGTGGCTGCTTAGACGGCCTTTTACTGTTCTGTAAGTCTGACACTTCGACTACAGTGCTGGCTGGAAGGCCCACAGCTGAGTTTTATCAGACGGTACAGATTACAGAAATAAAACTCCAACAAAATGTGCCTGTCAGTTCTTATTTTTCATGACTAACTATCATGAAACTCTGATAAAGACACTTCAATGTTTCGTAACGCCCATGGGAAATGGAGTTGTGTTAATAGTGGTTGTAAACTTTGGACAATGATGGGTGAATGCAACACTTTTTTCTTACCTCTTTAATGGACTCGGTCATGCAGTCGATTGATCTGAAAAACCCATTTTACATGTGAACAAGCCAGAACAAACAAGTATATCTTGCTTTTACCCTCTGATATATAAATTCAGTCCAAAAACACCACAAAAGCTTAGCTTTGCACTCTTAGAACACCATGCAAACCAAAGTTAAAGTGTATGTTAACCACAAAGCAGCTGGACTGTAGACGGCTCATTATCCCAGCTCAGTCTCTCCACACTCCTCTTTTTTATTTAGGGATCTTAAGAACATGATTGTCCAGGTAATTTCAAACATTTTAGCCATTGCTTTAATAATTTTAAAAAAATGTGGGGAAAAACATTGGTTCAAACATTTCAGTGGTTAAAAATTCATTGTGTTTTTTTGCCACAGTTTCAACAGGCAGAAAAAACAAAGCTCTGACTCCTTTCCATATTTGACAGATTTGACCTGCACCTTCAGGTTCTCTTTTAGATGAGAACTAGCTACTGTTGTCATGGGGTTTTGACCAATCAGGATCAAGTAACATAGCTACGTGATAATGCATTACATTGTGATTAAGATGGTCTGAAGACTTTGCCACAGTAGCAATGAGGATTATTATCTTCCTAACATATTTATCGAGCCTATTTGTCGTGTTCTCTTCGTTCCTTTGGTTGTTCAGACGATGACCCTGCACACTGTGTTCCCAGCTGAAGTTAGGCAGTGAACGCTAACTGTCACCATGTTCTTCAGTCTTTTTTTACTTGTTGGATTCATTACTCATTTATTTTTCCAAGAGCTGATTTATATTGGTTGGGTTGGTGTAAAATGCAGCCAGAGGAGATTTTTCTATTTAACCTTTATTTAACCAGGTAAGTAACGCAGTGAGATCAGGACTATTTTTTACAATGGCAGTGCTGCGTGGGCAGCCGCATGTGTCATAAAAAGCCATACAAGAAAGAAAGTTTACAAACAAATAGAAAACAACAGTTTAAATTGTGCTAATGGCTTCACAGATGAAGTGCAGAATCTTGCTCACCGATTAAAATCTAGAAACACTGGCAATGGCCAATTATAAGATCCGCCATTTTCAAGTCATTTTGGAGAAAGTTCTGTGCAGTGGGAGCAGCAAAACTAAAAGACCCCATAGGAACACAAGGCATGGTTGCTTTTGGCTTTCAGCACCAAACCAAGAAGAGCTTTATAGAGATGCCCTTATATTGAAGAGCAAAAACAAAGCGAATCCTAGTGTTTTTTCTCCATACATCATTAGTAGAATTGTCACATATCATGAACAAGTTAAGAAAAGCTTTTAAAGTTGGTTTAACGAGACAAACATTCATTCCAGTTATTGGTTAAGCTAAAGCTTTACTTGAATGTATAACATTAGCAGAGAAATCACAGATTCAGCAGAAATCTAGCTGTGTCACTCATTATTAACTCTAACTCAGCAACACATGAGAATAAACTGCCAGCTGTTGAGGTATAGATTTCAGTCCCCAGCAGAGATTTGAACATGGCAGAGATGACAACAGATGGAGCCCAAGGCTGAGGGATTTCAGACCGTCTTCTGAAACGTTCTTCATAATGAACAAATAAAGTAGTGGCTGAGTAAGGCTTTCTGTAAGAGCAACAATATCTGCAACATCCTGCTGGCACGCTATCAAAGCTCGACTCAACAGGGTCAGCAGCAGTTTGGCGAGCAGCGGACTAATGCTCCCTAATGTAGTGTTCACTCAGAGCAGATGGGGCTGCTGGGAACACAGCCAGGCAGAGAGGGGAGGGCAGGAGGCCTCAGGAGTCATGACAGGGGTCTGGAGAGGAGGGGTGGGGGTCACAGAGAACATAGTGTGGAATCATTGCTGTTATAGCTAACGATTGTGAGAGGTGAGTTGTGATGTGTGGCAGTAATTGTGACTGGTTGGTTGGTTTCATGTCGGGGGCACTGACATGTGTGAGTGAGGAGGTCGGGGTTTATGAAAGGGGGGGTGCTTACAGAGAGATCAACATGTCACCTCATCAGTGCCCCCTCCCAGCAGACCTAACACACACACACACACAAACACACGCACACACTTTTTGCAGAACAGCTTCGCAGACATTTGGGGGGATAGAATATCAAATTCTGCATTTCTCAATGTCTCTCTGGGCAGAGATTGAGGTTTTAATTCCAGCAAATGTGCTTAGGAAATGTGGGATTTTGATCGTTTGGACAAAAAGTTGTTATCTGAAGGAAAATCTGACAAACAGAGTTTGTATTTCAGGACCCTTGGAGCTTTAAAAAAATGGTAGCTGCACGGCTTATCTTCTTCTTGTAGGATCACTTAAACAGCCGAGCATAAGTTCCAAAGTGTTAAATCCAGAAAAAACAAACTTCAGGTTCTGTTTTTTAATCTGGATGTGCAGTGTGGCTTGATGGTTTTAAAATCAGTAGCAAATGTGATCACTGGAGGTCTGGCCGCACAAATCCATGTTTTTCAGAATGTTAGTCGTGACTTTCCCGTCTGATTGACTTTAGTTCCTTTGATTTTAGATGTTTAATAAGTCGTTGGTGCTCTGGCTGAGTGTTTTTTGGATCTCTTTCTTAACTCTCATCTGAACCATACAAACATATCTCTTGGATAAAAAACACCAAATGATGTCTGTCTCTGCTTCCATCCCACCTCTCTAGGAGTACATGGTTTATCGTAAGCACACCTACATGCGCCTGGATGGATCGTCCAAGATTTCCGAGCGCAGAGACATGGTGGCTGACTTCCAGAGCCGGTGGGTACAGCAAGATACAATCTACTGTGTGTGTGTGTGTGTGTGAGCATGTGTGAGTGAGTATGAGTAGGAAACCAAAAACCTTCCCCCTCTACATAACTTACTGTAAATCAGCTTTTCTCTTATTTCCCTGTAATAAGTGTGCAGTTTAGTCTTGGGTATGTAGGTCCAAAAATTTGGGCATGTGAGCATATCCCTATAAGACCACACGCTGTGGTTTACATTACAGTGTAGCTATGAGCCACTGGTGTAAGTCTGGTTCTCGTTGTAGCAGGTACGGGTAATAAGAGTTTGTGGTTTATTGAAGAGGCTTTATTTTAAACGTTGTACCGTTGGTGTCAGGTGCATGTTTCATTTAATTTGTCTCTTTTCTCCTAAAGTTTAATAGACTGTAGAAAACCATGCCATTGTGAACGAAACCCAGTTCTGCTGCCAGGCTGGTTCTTAAATTACATTTTAACTTAATTTATACCACGATACAGTTCATGCGTTTGGTCCGGGGGTGGCCCAACCTGTGGCTCGTGAGCCGCATGTGGCTCTTTGCCTTTCAGTGTGCGGCTGTTCGATCCTCTCATAAAGCTGATGTATTGTTGCAAACGTTGGGATCAGTATTGATCAATACTTCGGTTATGAGTTTTATACTTAAGTTTCAGTTTCTTTTCTCTACTTTTGCTCCTCTCAATTCCTCACGGGCTTATAGATGGATGGATTGATGGATTGATGGATGGATAGTTGGAGTAAAAACATGTAGTAAAAACAGAAATTTGTCTTTGATAGAGCTCCAAGTACAATTTTAAACACACTTACAAACACAATAAATCTTGCTTTGAAAATTGCAAATGTATTGATTTTTATTCTATGTCATTTCGTTTCTATGTGAGAGGAAGTGCATTGGTAAGACCACATTAATTTTTGTGGCTCTTTGCAGCACCACATTAATTTTTGTGGCTCTTTGCAGCACCACATTAATTTTTGTGGCTCTTGGTCTCTGACTCGTTGGCCACCCCTGATTTAGTCTGTACAGTTTTAACTACACTTTTTAATTTTGTGTGTTTCCCTGTCTCTTCCTCCCTTCACTGACTTCCCCCTGTAGGACGGATATCTTTGTGTTTCTGCTGAGTACGAGGGCTGGAGGGCTCGGCATTAACCTGACTGCTGCAGACACTGTAAGTGAACCACACTTTAAAGGAGACTATGGACAACTTATAAAAGCTGTCGTGGCACAAACACAACAGCATTCCAATCTATTTCATTGAACTGAATCTATTTCCACTGTTCACTTCAGAACAGAAAGGGAATCTCATATTATATAGATTCAGAACACAGATTGAAACATTTTTAGTTTTTTTATTTTTATTTTGATAATTATACCTACAGCGGTTAAAAAAATTGTTATGGAAGCCCGAGTTGACAGTGATGTCTACATTACTGGGTCTGGTGTCTCTCACCTTCCTCTTGCCAATACCTCTTAGATTCTCAATGGGGGACAGGTTTGGTGATTTTCCCGGCCAATCAAGCTCGGTAATATTTTGGCAGTGTAGGCAGGTGTAAATTCCTGCTGGAAAATGAAATCTGCATCCCCATAAAGCTTGTCAGCGCATGTATTCCCTTGATAAACCAAAAGCCGTTGTCCCTAGTGTGAAATGTTTAAGCATTAATAGCCTGTTTCAATTTACTGCTAGTTGTATGCGTGCCTTAAAAGGGTTGAGTTTAGGGTTGTTGCCTTTGTTTATTAATATCTTTCAGTATAACCGTCCTTTGGTGTCCCTGATGCTCTATTTAAATAGGGTCAGCTTTTCTGTACATGATTTCAGAAGACTGTTAATAAAGAACATCTGTCAGGCTAAAGAGCAGAAGACTTGGGATGACATTTCCCTGTAATTCATTTGGCAAGTTTCTCAAAAGAGTGTTTATATCACGCACGCTGAACCATTATGTAAAACATTACAGCAAGATCAAAAACTTGACTGTTTGAAGCAAGAGTAATGTATGCGTTTTCCTCCAGGTTATTTTCTATGACAGTGACTGGAACCCCACAGTGGACCAGCAGGCCATGGACAGAGCTCACAGGCTCGGTCAGACCAAGCAGGTCACTGTGTACCGCCTCATCTGTCAGGGATCCATAGAAGAGAGGATCCTGCAGCGTGCCAAGGAGAAAAGCGAGGTATGAAATACAGGCACTCACTGACAAACACAAGTTATCATCCTGCAAACACAGATTCATAATGAATGCTTGGTATTCCTGTGCAATAAGATCCAAAGGGTGGTCATCTCTGGAGGCAACTTCAAACCAGACACACTCAAACCCAAAGAGGTGGTCAGCCTGCTCTTGGATGACGATGAGCTGGAGAAGAAATGTAAGTATCTGGGAACCAACAAATTGCACATATTGTCTGTGACAGAAAATAGCACAACAAATTGCGTTTTCTCCTCCTGCAGTGCGTCAGAGACAGGAAGAGAAGAGGCAGCAGGAGGAGAGCAGCAAGGTTAAAGAGCGCAAGAGAAAGAGGGAGAAGTACGCTGAGAAGGTACAGTACTTCATTATTGAAGAGTGCATGACGTGTCAGCAGCTGCATGGGCAGTTTATCAGGAAAGGGATGTGAAAGTTAGATTTTTTTTGTGTTTGGTAAAAGCTTTTATCCTCATGGTAAACCTCAAAACAAAGTCAGACTCCTCTTCTCAAGACCATAAACATTTAGAGCATATTCAAGCATTAGTTTAAGATACTGAGTCTTGGATTGAAAAAGCTATAGATGTAAAGTCAAAGAGTTTCCACAATCATTAGATATCATCTTCTGAGAAATGTGCACATACCAGATTTCAGGGTTGTCTGTCCCATACTGTTTGCATTATGCTGCTCTGAACTCAAGTGCTTCACAGACCTGAAAATGTAACACTTTATGATGTATTAAAAGCTTTGAAGCGGGGAATAAAGGATTGTACCATAGACATGAAATGTGCACAACCTAAACTTTCCACTTATTCTTTTCCTACCTCAAATTCCTCTGCAGAAGAAGAATGAAGAGTCTGAGAACAAGAGGAAAAAGGAGGTGAATCTGGTCATCTCTCATGCACCATCAGCTGACAACTCCAACCTGTCTGCAGATGGAGACGACTCCTTCATCAGCGTAGAGATGGACTCAGCCATGCCCAGTCCTTTCAGTGAGGTGAGAAAAATGAGCCAGAGTAATGAATAAAGTAACGTCTGCTCCATCAACTTACATGAGCATGAACCAACAAACTGTCTCCTCTTAATATTCACTTTTTTCTTTCCATTTAATACTTTGCCATATCATCTCATCTCTCTACTATTTCTGCTTCCCTCTTCAAATCCCTTCCTTTAACTCTCCTATTCCTTTCTTTCTTTCTCTGTCCTGATCCTTCTCTTTCCATCCTCTTCTTCTTTATCCCTCCCCATTCTTTCTTCGCCTCTCTTCTTCCTCTACTGTTTCCTTTTGCTGTACCGGCCCGGTTCCTTTGTTCCCCGCTGTGCTGACCCCCAGCCTTTGTGTGTGTCTGTGTGTGCTCCCTTGCATGGTCAGATCTCTCTGAGCAGTGAGCTGCAGCCTGGCTCGTTACCTCCAGATGCCGATGCAGACGAGAGCAGCAGCGACATGCTGGTCATTGTGGATGATCCGGTGTCCTCCGCTCCACAGTCTCGTGCCACCAACTCCCCCTCCTCTGTGTCTGGATCAGTCTCTGATAACATGAACGGTGAGAGTCCAAGATTCTTTTGTCAGTCTTTGACTATCAAGCTATTGTAACTCTGTAAAATGATTCACAAATCCTTACATGCATCCACTAGGCCTGTCACGATAACAAATTTTGCTAAACGATAATTTTCCATAATATTATTGCCGATAAACGATATTATTGTCAATATTATTTTGATTTTTTTCCCATTTTTTCATTGATGTAATTATGATAAATGGGATAATAAAGTGAGTACACCATATCAAAAGCAAGAAACTTTAATTTCTTAAGAGTATTTAACTGTAATTAAAAGGTCAGGATCTTTTAAATGAAATAAATTAAACAAAAAATATAATAAATTTAACAAACAAGAAAGAGAAAAAAATACAATGAAAATGAAATGGACTTGCTTTTAGAAAAAAACACATGTCAGTGAAAATAATTAATACTAATCAAAAACAATAAAACATAGACCCTGTCTCTAAAGAAAAAACGAAACTCCAAAAAAACACAACAATAAAAACTGTAGCCTAAATAAAAGGGAGTTTATACAGTTCCTGAATTGTTTGTAACATGTACTTTTTCCCAGTTAATCCGTACTGTCTTTTCAACCGTATTGAAGGGCTGCATTTCTTTGGCAATGTAGCTGTCTTTGAGCGCCCACCATTTGGCGCTTTTATTTCTATTTACTTTGCAGACCAAAAGCCTCAGTAAGAGCAGATTGTCAAAGAACAAGGCTCCGCTGCACCTCCCTCGTCTTCTTCTTCGTCGCCACTATTTTCAAACAAATGCGACATAACAGCTCATTGTTGTTCATGAGCTCACACTTTGTTCATTCTGATAAAAAAACAAAATATTCCCACACTGGGACTGTGGCAGGCGGCTTAAGAACCGTATCTTTCGTGCCATCACTCATATTAGCGCGTTTCCTCCTTACCCCTCAGGACGCTCGCTTCAGCTCCGTGTGTACGTGCGAGCAGCCCCGTCACAAAGATGCCAAAGATCGCATTTTTGACAGATGCTCACTCCGCTATAAATCCGCTAAATCCGCTATAGTACCTATGCACCCCGATGTTAGGAAAGATAGACGTAGTGAGCCTCATCTCATTCAGCCTCTTTGGTCGAAAGAGAGGAGGAAAACAAACATGCATGCACGTGTCAGTTTATCGAGGCTGGCAAACTTACCCAGGACGTTTTTATTTATAGTTCGGTTAATTGATTTATTGATTATCGTGACAGGCCTAGCATCCATAAATATAGACTGTGTGAAATGATCTAGAAATGCACAAGTTGATCCACTCAGAACCGTGAACATTTAGACCAATTTGCTGCATAATTAGTTTATAATGGCTTAAGAGTCCAAGCTTCTTTTGCTGCAGCTGGCTGTCTGTCTGTCTACACATGAGTTATGCTACAGCAGAGTGTGAGATCCACAAATGCAGAAAAAAAAAGCTCTGTGTTGGTTTTAATGACCTGAACTCAGGCTCACAGGTGCATGCTGCCACACCACATCTCGCTTTGCTTGCAATCTGCCTCAGTTCTGTTTTAATTTTTTACATTTTTATGGATCAATTTACATAGTTACAAATAATTTTGCTACAATAATTGGTCCATTTTTGACCCAGGCTTTTAAATGAATGTAACCACTGGTGGTGTACTAGCAAGTAACCTATCTCAGAATTATGGGTGCTGACTTTAACTTGCCTGTATCTCAATTTTTTTTAAAATTGAGAAGTATCAAGCAGTGCATTTTTGCTGATAAGAACTTAAAGATCCTGAATAAAAGACTGACATTTTTCTGTTTTATATTATTACTTCACCCAAGAAAAAGATCTGAGCTGATCTCTCATTAAGTGGACTATGAGTTGTCTTTAAACCTCTATGATACTGTTTCTGTCTAATATTGATACTCCTATGTGACATACAACAGCAAACTGCTCTAGCAACTAGAAGACAGACCATTCCTTCATACCAGTAGTTATTGTTTTAATGTCTGTTGCAAGTCAGATTCAATGTGCAATACGTAAACCAGAAGAGCCTTTGTTTACATTTTCCCAGGCAAAGTTTCACAGCAAAGAGTATGTTGGCAAGTACAAAGGAAGCAGTTGAAGCGTTTTCTTTAGAGAGCACTAAACACGCATGGAGAGGAAAGGATCAGCAAAGAGATAAGATGTACTGCTGTGTTTTCTGCTGCTGTGGTTTTAACATACTGTTTACATGAAGAGTGAAACTAGCAGCTTAAATCTGTTTTCTCACTCTGCAGCTTCATTAACCTGTATTTAACTCTGAAATGTAGCTATTAGTTACAGATGTACAACATAGAATAGTTCTCCTTAAAGAGGGCTGTCGGGAGATTCTACGTGATCTTGAAAAAGTCTCCCTTCTAGATATATTCCTTAACATAATCCACACTTAAAAATGAGAGTAGAAGCGCCAATGGAGGTTATTTCTAAATGTTATTTCTCAGCTTCTCGATTGGGTTGACCAAACAGGATTGAGTCTGTATGGCAACACCAAGCAGACTGATGAAGTTTAGTCGTGAGAAGAGGATATAACCAGAATTTACCAGTGTTACACATTATGGACATGTCTTAGAGCACTGGACTGTGAATAGTGCTAAATATAGCCAGTTACCAAACTACAGCACAAACTGACAAAGTTTGATTGTTGTCATGTTAGTCTATGGATATGTCGGAGTACCAGGTTTTATAATGGCGCTACATATAGCCGGCTGCTGAACTATGGTACAAAGTTTACTTTTTGTCAAATTTCAAACAACAGAGCTATGTAATTGTGCTGATAAATACCTTAGCTTGTCATGTTGTATCCAGTAAAAAGTTGTCTTGAAGTAGTGTTAAATAGGAGATCCAATCTCTATTCATTTCCAAAACAAACACACGCCTCATAAAGAGTCACATCTTCACAACAGTGTGCATGCAACTCCGAGCCAAAAGACTGTATAAGACATGGATGTAGTTTCCCTGAGGTCACCTAATTGTTTCTGAAATGGAAAATGAAGGGCATCAGCTATTGCTGCCATATTGGGCTTTGGGTACAGCTATAGGGCGCCTGTCAGTCACGTGACCTGAGCTGTGCCTCTGATTGGGTGAGCTTGTGATCTTGATATCCTCCTAATATTTCCCCGCCTACAGTGTGCCAATAGTAAAATTAGCGACTCAGACAGGAGATGTTTTAAGAAAGGATGTAAAAAGGATAATTTTTGCTTCAAAAACGTCTTTTTTTGGCTTGGTGTGTATGTGACTTCCGGTGCTTCTGGAGCCAGCCTCAAGCGGACACTCGAAAAACAGCAGAGTTTAGCACTTCGGCATTGTCTCATATTCTTAGACCGGGGGTTACTGCTTGGTCACTGCGTTCCAACAGATCCTCCTCACAGTCCTATCAAATTAAAAACACAATCCATTGATGCTCTGTCTAGAGGCATGCCGTCCAAAAATTCATATTTTCTGTTCATTCCAGATCATTTCCATACATCTTATCTCTGTAGCTGTTTAGTCTCAAGCTCTAAATGTGCCAATTCAAAGCTAAGTTCAGCTGTCAACATGCAGTATGATCCTCTTGGAAAAGTGTAGTGGACATCAGTGTGCAGTTATAACTACGGTCCACTCTGTTCTCTTCACTATCAGGACTTGTGTTTTAATAGGCTGGCATCCATTAGAACAAGTAGTCTGATCCCTCATATGTGTTATTTCAGATTTATGAGGGTTTATTTTGCCTGGGCCACAATGTTCCAGTATGTTCTGTTCTCTTGGATCCAGATAAATAGTGAGCCTATGGCTGATATCAACTGAAGTGTACATTTGTGCTCAGATGCTTTGGATGCTTTAGTAGGTAATCCCTCCTAAATGCATGCAGCTCTATCGAAAACCTTTTGGGAATTTGCCGCTACGCTAAGAGGCTCCTGCCAGTGAGATTATTAATGACCCCCAATAAACAGACCCAGAGGACTCCGCGCGGGCTGAGCTTTCAGGGCTGTGAATTATGTTGAAATGAAGGGTTAGACGATAGATTGAAGGTTAGAATAAGGGAGCAATCCACAAACTTGGAGAAGTGGTGAAAATGGGAGGAAGAGTGAGATTAGGGGCTGAGGGGAGGGGGATGAGCCAGGGATTTGTGGAGGAGTCTGTGTATTGGTGTTTGTGATGGGACAAGCTCTTCTTCCTCTGAGGAGGGCTGTAAACCTCAGGGTTTGGATGGAAACAAGCAAAGATATAGACGAAGGAAGAGGGTACTGGGAGGATTAGGCACATTACCAGAGAGGCAGACGCTGGCTTTTAATTGGCAGACACTGTGGAAAATAAGAGCAAGCTTTTCTAGTTTCTGCTTGAAACTGTTTTTCATTGAATATATGACAGTACATCTTTTCAGAGACTTGGTTGAGGTTAGGACATGCTGTTCCATTTTTTGCTTCGGTAAAAACACAGGTCCAAGCCATCTTGATACAAACGTTTAATTTTTTGTCTTTTTTCTTCAGGTGTTTCAGTGTCTGATACAATCAGTCCTGGCAGAGGCAGATCAGGGCGAAGTCGAGGGAGGCCTAAAGGCTCAGGAGGTGGAGCCAAGTCTGGAGGGAAGGGACGAGGGCGCAAGTCGACAGCGGGCAGCGCAGCAGCAATGGCAGGAGCCATGGCTGGAGCAGCAGCTGCGTCTGCAGCAGCATATGCAGCTTACGGTTACAGTGTTTCTAAAGGTGAGTGAAACACAAGAGATCTGAGCACAAATGGGAAAAGGAGTCAAACACTTTTTTTTAGTAATGAACAACAGGTTGCTTCACTACAAACACACCACGCTGGCAGTGATACAGTCTGCTGTCGATATAAGTTGATATTGAACATTGGCTCAGCTGTTAGCTGTGTCCAAGCCAGAGAGTTTATCATGATTCAAAGCAGATTTCAGTAAGTTCATACCAGGAAACACAACACAGCGAGTTTACCCTATAGATACAGGCAGAACCCACAAAACCTGATTTTTTCATTGTACAATTGACTGACGTTTTTTTCCCCACGATGCATTTCAAGGATGTATTGGACTGTCCACAGCTTTTACTTTTCCTCTTAAACCAGGGGTCTGCAACCTTTACTTTCATAGGAGCCATTTTGCCTCAGCTCATCTGGATTGAAGTCATTCTGGAGCCACAAAATATGTTTTATTTTCACAATTAAGACTATAAAGTCTTTAAACTGTACAAAGTTAAAATCCAGATAATAATAATTTGAACAAGAAGTTTTTTTCTTGTTTGGTTTTTTGTTTTTCAAATTTATGAAGTCGTACATGTGATGTAGTATTTTTCATATATATTATATGTTAGTTTCTAAATTTCAAAAATTGCACTTTTTTAATTAAAAAAAATTGCAAACGTTTCAAAACAATTTTGAAATAAAAAAAAAATCATACTTGAATTTGGTAGCATAAATTGATAATAACACTTAACTCATATTTTTTTTTGTTTGCTAATGGCTTGCCACATATCAAGCATGTAAATTAAGCTGGCACGTTATCAGTTAAATGAACCCATCCACACAGAATTAAAATCTGTTTTTTTTTTCTCTAACAGATAAGTCTTTTTGTAGATTTATTTTTCTTACCAGGGCTGTAAAACTTGAGGTTAGCCACAGGTGCATGGAAAGTTGGTGGGCTGTTGATGATGGAGGAGGTGAAGTAGAGCAGTGGCAGGCTTTATTGACAGATGTAAGGTATAAAAGTTAATGCGTGATTTTATTTAGTCAATTGCTTTAATCATCAATACCTTCTGTAAAAAAATGAAAATTGACTTTTATAAGCTACAAGGGGCCACTGCAAAGAAGTCAAAGAGCCACATGAGGCTCCAGAGACCCTTGTCTTAAACAAAATTAGAGAAGCTTTTAAAAATGCTGTAAACACCCAAAAAAGATGACTTATGGTCACTAAAAGACCTTTCATTGCCTTTTTGATACAACATTGAGAAATATCGGGGGACTTTATTATGTTGTTTTATTTCCTGCTTCAGTACAACCCTTAGCATGTGTTTACGCTGATGAACTGTGCGCCAAAATAGTAGAATGAATAGGAGACTGTGACTGTTGAACACAACAAACTCTCAATTAGAAGTCAGTTTGGGCAGCTTCAGTGAACAAAAGCTGGATTGAAACAGTTTCTTTATTGTTAAATTAATTTTGTGCATTTGTACAACAATAGATGACCATTTTAAAGGTACAGGGTTCAGAAATAGGATTATCTAGCTTAATCTAGAGATTAGAGCCAGATTCTAGATAAAGAGACTCCCTTGGTCACCATTTATGTTAATTATGTGGCCTTTAAGGACAAAAAAACACTTCTGAAGCATGATGAGTTTGATCCTTTTCTGAAAAATTATTGCAAAATCAAAAATTTTAAGCAGTACAAATCCTGGAGTACACCGTATGTTATGGTCTCTTCATTGAATTTGAATGATGGTAAAAAAAAAAATAAATAAAAAAAAATAAAAAAAAAAAGCTCAACAGGACAATAAGATGACAGAAGGTTGGGAAGGTTTTGGGTTCGTGGAATTTTTTTTTTTAAGTTTTTGTCAATTCTGAAATCTTTATTGTTTTAAGGTGTGTGTATTTTTGAGTAGGGACACTCTGACCTTGTCTATGTTGTCCTTCCTCCCAGGGGGCCTCTCTGCCTCTCAGCCTTCTATGGGCCGGTCCAGCACCAGCCCTGCCTTCAACCCCAGCAGGAGTTCCTCGCCCCAGGCCAAAGGAGGTGCCTCCACCCCGAGCCCCCACAAACAGCTGACCCATAGCCATCACCAACACCACCACCACAGCAGCCACAGCGCAGTCAGGAAGGGAAAGGGCCCTGCCGGTCCTGGAGCTCAATAATGCACACACATGTGCATACTGGCACACATGACAGGAACAGATCTAACCTATTCTCACTGTGATCTCCACTGACACACTACGTCTAAGATGACCGGTGGAGAGTACAGTAACCAACACTGGAGGACCAGGCTGTCTGCCGACTCAGTGACTGATGCTGCTTTTCCACTGAAAGTAGCTGGAACTTTTAGATGTAGGAACTGCCTCAGTGGATTAAACGTTCCTTCAACTCTGTGGTGTCTGCATTTCCAGCGAGGTTTAACAGTGTAAAGCTGAGGCTCAATAGTCTACTGATGTGTGAAAGAGTCTCCTGAATGCTGCAAGCTCTCAACCAATCAAAGTTGTTCATTGCTGCAAGCCCCTCACCAAAAGTTCCTGTTTGTTTGTGAAGTTTGACCCAATCTTAGGAACCGGTAAAAGAAAGTTCCTGGAACTATCTTTAGACCCTGGTACAGTAGAAATGTAGTGAAACCCTCTTCCGAGTTCTTATGCTGAAGAGTTCCTGTGGTGGAAATTTAGTTAAAAAATGATCTAGACCTTTACAAAAACCCTCACTCGATCATTAAAAGGAACCAGCCTGCACAATTTCTTTGTTGATTAATGTTTTAATTTGTGGACAAAATCCCACCATGAGCATTTTTTTATTGCAGGTTAAACTAACATTTACCCCCCTCCATCCCTGTAATTTTCAAGTGCTTTTGAAGAGGACACATTTTTAACCCATGACAGGTAACTTTCCTAATTATATTCCTATCTGTGATGTTTAAAAAAAGACATGAGGCGATACATGTAGCTTTAAGGGCTGAGATCCTTGTGTTGGCTGAGGCAGGGAGTCCAAGTTTCTGTCAGATGCACTGAGCCAAGTCTTCCGTTATTTGGTCGTTGATGTGTGCATTACATTAGGTTATTGAATTGTCCTGTAGATATGCACAGTGAACACTGGTGGATGAGTCTGCGTATTAACAGTGCAGAATGTGAAACTTTTGGACCCAAACTCTACCAAACAACATGTCCACAGCTTTTCTACTAAAGCCCTTATTTTTGTAAGAAGGATGAACTTAAACCAGCGTGGTAGGCCTTAGCATTTTGAACATTTCTTGCCGCACAGATGGAAGTCAAAATTGATTATATATTTTTTTGGTCCAAAATGAATGAATGAAAATGTTGAAATTATATTCCAAAATGAAACAGCAATGCTGCTAACCTTAAATTTATAAATTCACAGAATTTGTTTGGTTGTTTAATTTATTTGAGTTAAGTTAAAAATGGGCAGTTCATGATGATTGTGAATGGGATTTTCACTTGTAAAACAGTGTAAAAAAATTGTACTGAAGCCATTTTTACTTTTCAGGAGTTGTTCTCGTGATGAGGAGTCTGTGGTTTCTCTTTAATGTCATTGATGTTTTAGATTGAAAAAATGGTTTGCATCAGTGTCCTAAGTTGAGCACTACATCTGTTAGAGGTTTGTTTGTTGTTTTGTTAATAGTGTGATTATAAAAAAATGATGTTCTATATTGATGTACATAATGATGAGAGCAACATTTTTCTCTGGTTATCCCCTCATTTGCCTGTCTATTTTTATAGGTCGTGTACATATGAAGAAAAGCATCTGCCATTTTACTAACAGAAGGAGCCAACTGAGAATAAAAGAGTGCTAAATCACTTTCCCTTCATTTTTTTTTTTACTCTATTCCCACCAAGTCAACATTTAAACTTAGAAGTATGCCCCCTGTGTGTCAGGATATCAGACTATCGCCTTTTTTATTCTTGTGCAGTTTTTCTCTTACAGTTGCTGTGTCCCAAATCACTTCTGCACTGATACTCACGATTATGAGTACATTTGTCTGTTCTTTCATTTTTCAGCTGGTGCACTCACAACAGTCATAAAGTTGAGTGTGAAACGGTGGACACTTTTTACACTCAGTGGCTACGTAGAGGAAAAGACGGGGGACAGATCAAACGGCGGTTGATGGATGTAATCAACTAAAAGCAGAAAAACACCTGTGAAATGCCATGATGGTTTCCGGTAAGTATGAAGGTGCACAGTTTCATTTGGGACACTACCTGGCATGATTTTGTGCACTGTTCCAGTAAGTGCAGGGTTTACACAGTGAAATTCATGTAAATGTACTCACAGAAGTATGTGATTTACGACACAGCAATTTTTTGTTGATAACAAAACAGAGCCCATGAGAATTTTCCTCTAATCTTTAAGTCATTGTGTTCTGTTCTGTCGGCCATGTTTAATTATTGTCTCCCAGATGACCGGCACCTTTGTTTTTTTTTAATGTTTTTATTAAAATTCCACACACTCAATAGGAACACTGAAGTACAACAGACATGGAAATTTCAAGCTTACTCCTAATCTCTTAAGCACAACCATATTTTTGTTCTGCAAAACACTGCCTATTTGGTATGCATTCTTCTGTCTGTACAGGGCATATCCCGTGCTCCATTTATGAGCCTTTTATATGATTCATGTCACTAATAACACTCAGCAGACTCAGCTGTTTAAGGTTTACTACAACCACATTTTTATAGAAAAAAAAATCTGGAGATGCATCAGTAGCATGTGAATTGATTTAAGACCAACACATAGCTAGTTTGTATATTTTTAGTTTGGTGTTTTGATCAGGAAGAACCAAACCTCCTCTTACTCAAAAATGTAGGCAAAACTCAGGATCTTAAAACTCATATTACATTGTTGAAAAGCATATTGCTCAACTGCTTGATCTGGATCTTTTTAATGCTCTAAGACAAGTATATTAACCTGATGTTTCTGTGATCTTGTCAAGTTTATTGAGTCAAACTCCAAAGTACAGTTGTGTGTATATGTTCACATGGTTTGGTGTTGGGTCAGACTGATATCATCTGGATGAGGCCCCTTCTGCAGCATGTTCTTCCTGGTGCACCACACAGCAGACTGTAAACACAGGACTTCCAGGTCTGAACCTGTTCCCTGCCAGCGCTTATATAAGCCCCAACACAGTGATAGACTCTTTGACTTGAACCACATCCAGGTACAAGCTGCTCCAGCCAACATTTGGGAGTGTCTGATGCATGTTTGTATACTGTTTGTGTTTTACAGGGACTGTTTCCAAAAGAGATTTCTAACTGCTATCTGGATAGAAAATAAGAAAGTCAGATCTTTTGAGCTTCCATGGTCAAATTATGGAACTTTTTATGCAGTTTGTCTTTAAAGCTGCATTTACTTTTTGGTTCCAAATCTCTTAATGGAGTTTGCCCTCTTTCAGTTTGAAAAGGTTTGATTTTATCAAGAGCAGCTATGCTTTGCACTCTACATCCTCCCCAGATTCATCAAAAGATATTTTGATATATTTAGGCAAACATAACCCCTTGTCCTTTAATTGATAGCATTACACACAACAAAGGGCCATTTTTTCCAGATGCTGTGAATCCTTTCATAATGCCAGCACCATCTGTCACCACAAAAGTCACAGAGGAAACAAATACATGATGTTGTACAGGAGCATTCATGAAGTCCATGCTTCAAAGCAAAGAACCTACTGGCTCATATTAGACCGTCAGGCAAACACACCAACAACAAAGCTTTGTTTGTTTGTTCTTTTATTAGCCTTTGTCATATCACTGGATGAGGGCAGTTGCTTCAAGCAACCATCAAAAACAGGATTTGACTGCAAAACAAACATACATCTCACACCGTAGCACCCATTTCTTTCACTTGACGAGGATGAACACACACAATAACCATCCAGAGGGACGCAGTTTGAACCGTGCAAATAAAGTTTGTTCCCCAAAAAAGAAACAAATAACCAAAAATAGAACAGGTTTACAGAAATAAACAAACCAGTAATCATACACATTTCAACTGATGTACAAACATGTAGATAAACTTGGTCATGCTTTAGAAAAATAAACACAATAATGCTTCCCTCTTAACATTTCAGTAGCATTTAATTGATTCAAGTACACTGGATTTTAGTGTGAAGCAGATTTCACAACATAAAACTATGAATGGGCATGAAAGGTGGAAAGCCTCAGAGTTGTGTGTTTGTAAGTGAATTCATCCTCTAAGCTAGTGAGACACTGGGTACAAGCTACTGGGCTGCTAGTAGAACTGACACCACTGTCAGTGCTGCTGCTTCAATGGAGAACAGGTGGTGGTCTTCTACATGTGGGCAGCTGCTCCTCATGAACTCAGCCAGGCGGAGCAGGTACTCCAGGTTGTGGCCCGTCTTCCCTCTGCTTACAGCGATCTGCGTGCCGATCTCTTCTGGGCTGGCTGGCCCCAGGTAGAGGGGGTTGTCTGTGGTGGCAATATACAGCATTGCCTGAACTGGGTGCTCATCCTCCCCCTCAGGAAAGAAATCCACCATCTTGGTGCTGTAGCCACCGCAGACTGTCTCGCGCACGTTGAGGTACTTCAGGGCCTCCTCTACTTGGGAGCCTATCACCTCAAAGGCCACACCCCATGTGCTCGCCTGTAAGAAAAGAAAGCAAAGCCAAGTTAATAATCAGTTTATCCTTTACAAATGGAAACTCAGACCACATTTGCACAGCAGGTTGATTTTCCTTTGACGTAATGCTCAGCATGTATGGCTTCAATTCAACCATTCTGCTTTGACCTGGCTGGGTTTGTACACATTATCATTTCAACATGTCCATATCAGATTGTGAAACATATTGCTCAACTCTTTATCCACCGAAATCTAGTGGTAATATTGTGCTAACTTGAAATTGAAGTTGGTTAAAAGTAACTGAAAGGCAACATAATAGTGGAATGAAGTACTGTAATATAACAAGAAGTCGTTAAGTCGTTACTGCCTGAATGTAAGCTAGAGAGTGGGTGTAGCTGACATGGCTAATGTTAGCAAAGGGTTATTACGTGAGCAGCTTCGTCTTTTAAATTGTGACTAAAATAATTTCTAAATGTGATTTTAATAAATAGCTGAAAGTTTAAGGTACAACATGACAGTACTTAGTCAACCCATCCTGAGTGATACGTCAAAGGAAACTAACCGCCATGACTGTAAGGGAAAAGAGACTTACGTCATCGTCTTCAATCAGCGTCACCACTCTTCCGGGCTGTGGGGAGAGGAAGAGAACAGGGTCACGTCATGGACAACGCCTAGTGCAGTTTGAACAGCAGCTGTACCAACAAAATCCACCCCAAAACCAACATGTGTGAAAAGTAAGCACTAACACTAAGCTTCTTACCAACTCATCGTTTCCGCGGTGGAAGTTGTCTCCGTGCCAGAAACGTCTCTTGTAGCCTTGAATGTAGCCAACCTTGCTCCTCTTATACTTGAAGTCAGGTTTCCACACCAGTGACCCGTACCCGAAGATCCACAGGCTGGTCTTCCCGGTGATGATGTCTTGAGGCTTCATTTTTGATCGATAGTGTTGACGACGTTTAGATGAATCGATGGTAAATTCTTAGCTCAATGCTATTAGCTGAAAGACTAGCTAGGTAGCGTTAGCTTCCTCCGGTCCAGGAGCAGGGGCACCGGTTGGCTCGCAGGTATACCGCGGACGGTACTGGAGCCCAACTGCTTGGCAGTTGCGAAGATGGAATTTCGCAGTTCTGTTTTCCTTGCCTGATGCATTGCCATTGCATTTAGTGCCGCATTATGCCTTAAAAATCCATGGCAGCCGCTTCGGCCTGCTCGTCAATGTGGGGAGAAAAAAATCAAAAAACCGTTTCGACCAGCTGTGTCGCCGGCCGGTAAAATTATTAATTGAGCTCTCACGAATGAAAACAAAGAGGTCTGATTAGGAGCGGGCTATCTTGCTAAGCACAGTGCGATTTCTCTCCTCTCGCCCCAGATAATGGCAGCGGATGTCGGTTTCGCTCGATAACATGGCGAAGGGACGCTTACGGATTTATATAATCCAGGACAGACGGGCGAAGCCTTGACAGTGTTTTCGACCAATCACATCTAAGGTCGACCCGTGCACCACCAATTAGATTTTGGTGCGCCAAATAAGGCGGGGTTTTCCTTCCTTACAGTTATCTAACTGGTTTAGAGCTACTATTGGCGAACTCATATCTTTCAAAACTATTGGCCAAGAAAGTGTCAGTTAAACTGACATGGTTTATGATTGGTTACCTCTGTTGTCAGTCCGGAAATATTTGCATACTGCTCAGACTTGATCTGGCTGATGCAACTTTCCACAGCATTTCAGGGCCGCGATAGCAGGCCAAGAGCAGTCCTCCTAAGCAACATACCAAGACGTTGCATCAGATTTGATCAGGTAGAAAGGCCCTTATAAGGGCATATATATCATATTACACAGGTGATTCCATGTGAACTAAAACGCAAATGTATATTACGTTAACTTAAAGCAATTTAACACAAATACAAATAAATATATAAAAAATACTGTAGTAGTATGATGACCTGGACACATGAGGCTGGGCACGTGATAGGTATATTGGTGGCCTTAAGGTCAAAGATCCAGTGTGAAGATACACTGGATTGTCAGTGTCAGATGGCTTTTGTGGGGACCACAACATGGATGTCTGAGAGGGAAAAAAAAGATTGATTGAGGCTGGGTACTTTGCTTTTCAAATTTGTTGTGATGTGTAATCTCAGTTTTATCTGCTGTTGACATATCCATCTTGAAGTGTTGTTTTGTCCTGTTCTATGTGACTAGCATTCACTGACAAAAATGTGTTATTCCTCAACCTGAGATACCTTCCATATGCCATGTTTGCGATGTACGCTTGAATCGACCATTAATTTTGCAGGACAAACAAAAATGTGAACCCCTTGTGTTGGATCTGATACACTATTATGGAGGCTCATCTGTGCTCAATAGATAGATTATCTATTAATAGGTGGCATTATCTGCTTTGATAAGATGGCAGACAACTGTATCAGCTCTTCATAAATCTAAAGCACAGGACAGCCTGGGCCTTTGGGCAAATCTGTGCCATGCACAAGGACCTATCCAACATGCCCTGACATTGCATGTCCATTCACTCAAAAAGACTGTTTAATTCACTGTCTGTCAAGTTTGGGTCAATGTAATTCTTTTTTTCCATATCACAAGCTATTCATGGCGTACAGAAAAACATAGTAAACTGAATATTAATTACCCCTACAGTTGTAAAGGGAGGTGCAGTTGTTTTTTAAGTATGATGTTAACATTCTTTTGTAGGTCAGGAGCTTGTCGTAGGTTTACGGACAGGGTGGTGGCACCTAAAAGTAGATCTTACACAACATTACCATACTTAAGAAGATGACTGTAGCACATGTTTACGTACCATAACCAGTCTCATATTCTGCCAGTAGGTTTGGATGCACTGACTTATATGATACCCACACACTGGGTTGAGGCTGTTGGATCAGTTTTTCATGTTATTTTAGGGGGCGGGCTGTTATTACTGTATTCTGGTTGTTGGGTTTTACCCAACCCATTTAACCCATAATTGTTAGGGTACTTGCAGATATTTTGATACTTTTGATTTGGCTCTGGTATGGATCAAAAATGTTAAATCTGTAAAAACAAACTAACATTTAAATGTTTGTGCAAAGCAAAAGTTGTGTTTCTTCTCTTTTTTTCTTTAATACTTTGGCACAATGAAATAGAGTCAAAGCATGGATGTCTGTCACTGACAATTACTGGAAAATTATAAATAAAATCATGGATTAACATTATTAGTATTCCATCTAGAGGCATTCAAATTTAGGCTAATATTGTTTAATATGTTGACAAATTCCCTGCCAGGTTTGCAAACTGATAGGTTAAGATTTATGATGATGTCAAATGCTGTAATTTCCCATCATTATCTCCCATTAATGTTCTCTCTTTGGAATGCTGCATAAAATGTATCTGGTTTGCAAATCATTTAGAGCTTTGATCATCTAAAAATAGTGTATGGGCAAAAAGTCAAATGTTGAAATAGAAAAATGTTACCATTTTGTGAAAATATAAGCTAATTTCAAATATAATGATACCATCAGGTTTCAAAAAAAGCTTGGACAGAGATGACGAAACACCAAAAAGTTGTGAAATGTTAAAAAACACCAGAAAATATTCCCCAAATAATGACAAGAAGTTGCAAAAGGTCAGTTATTTGATAGAACTCCAGAGAGGCTGACTCTCTCAGATGTAAAAATTGGAAGATGGTAACCTCTCAGTATGAAACTGTGTGAGGAAAAAGGTGTTCAGTTTATGAATGTGGTGAGGAACCATTTATGAATGTGATCCAGATATACTGTACAGTATATCCTTCACTCCAAAGAGGCTTGTTCTGAGGATACAGCTCAAAAATTGCTAAATACAGCAAGAAGATGCTAAACTACAATATGTGCATATTACAACTGCATGACTGTGGTGGAAGAGTCTTAATGCTAAAAGGCCTGCTTACAGTTCAGACTTGTTGCTTACAATGTTAAGTCCATTGTCACATTTCCATGAGTTAAAACCAACTGACATAAGGACATCACTCAATAAGACGTGCATTTGTTTTGAAGCAAATGAATGGTGAGCAGTTCTTGTATTTAAAACTGCTTTTCTTTATCCAAGACATCTTGACCCAGGATACAGAGCGACAATGTAATGTATCCCTCAAAAGTTTGATGTCTGAAATGTGAAACTGGTAAAGTCAGTTTGTACCAGTATATTTAGTGCTATTCACAGCTCGATACTCTGAGATGTCTCTGTAACTTGTAATGTTAGTGAATCCTAACATGTCCAACCAGTGTTTATCTACCAACCAGTGCCAACATAACCTCACGCTTCATTTCATTGATAGGCTCTCAAGCTTGAACAGACCACTGCAGAATAACTGCTGACTGTGGGTCGTAGTAATCCTAGTAATGTAGTAATAGCTTTCTTCTGCTCTTCTGTTCTTTTTCTTTTTGACAGTTCAGCTCCAGTGCTTTGAAATAAATCCAAGAAATCCTTCTCAGCAGAGAAACAGACAGATTTCTCTCCTCACTGCTAAACTCTGTCGACCAGCGTGGTGTTGTCAAAGGGACTTCTATGTGCTGTAAATCCTGGATGATCTGACTTTTTTGTGCCATTAACTGATGTTATCTTTGCAATATTTCAATCATTTGCTTTCAGTCATTTGCAACTCATCCAGTTCTATTTTTAATAAACATTTCTCCTAACAGCCCCCCCCAGACCCACAAGGAATCGGGGTTGAAGTTCTGCTACTCGCCAGCATATTTGTTTTTGTTCCATTGCTGGCAAGTAGCAGTTTTGCTTCAAGTTAAGTTCATTGTTGGTTGTATTGATAGCTGAAGTCACAGAGCACAGTGGTCCCTTGTTTCTTCTAAGTGTTTCATTACTTATAAAGTATATCAAGGGATTTTGAATAACTGCTGTTTTGTTGTAACAGTATCGTAATGTTGACACACCATTTTCACTGTGACTTGAGAAAAAAAAGAGTCTAACCACTTCATATCAGTTGCTATCAGCTCGTAGGATGTTTGTGAATTCAGCTTCAGTTATTCCCACCAAAATGCTATGGCCACTTTTGTTTTGCACAATGTTGGAGGACTGTCATTTTGATGTCAGTGACACAATAACTAAGTACTGGCTCAAGTTAAAAGCTGAGTTTTAGTATTTTACGGGTCAGCTGTAACTTTGAATTTGGAGAATGCACAGTTTTTATGAGAGCTCCATAGCATATCCTGAGGAACATACAAAAGCAGTCTAAATGTGAGTGCTCAGTACCTGTTGAGAAGTTTTACTCTGTCATGCTCTCACAGTCACATCCTGTGTGTGGGTTTCTTACTGACATCTAGTGTTAATTAGTTAGACCACAAAAGAGCATTGAGAGGAAAGGTTAGAGAAAATAGCATGATGGTGTGATGATCTGTCTGCTCAATAACATATATGTGCTGTAACTAAATGATGATTAAAACACAAAAAGAAGATGTGAAAAGGAAACTAGTGCAGAGCAGAAGTTAACACCCAAGTGTTATGTAAAAGCACTTCCACATTCCTTGTTATGAGATTGTAATATATGCATTTGGAATTGGCATCCTGCCTCTCCATTCATGACATCAGTATCTCGCATTTCCCATCTTCCGCTGTCAGAATAAATAGCGCTGATTAGCATGTTTGTGTCCGTTGTTTTGAGGTTGTTTCCTGAAAACTGGAGTCAATAGTGCGAGCGAGTGCAGGTTAGATAAAAGGCCATGCGTGAGAAACTCATTTGGCTCAGGCGGGTATGTTTTGTAGTTTTTTTTTTTTTTTTAAATCAGCAATTGCAGGGACAGGAAGTGATGTCATTGAGTCACAAACAGGATGCTGTGATTATAACACAATGAAAATGCTTGGCTGTGCGATGGAGACCCAGAGGCCCAAAGAGCAAAGATCTAGGATGTATTTGCGTCTATGAGAGAGTGTGCAGAAGGGTGTGTGACAGGGTGTGAGTATGGTGAAGGTGGGTCAGGTGACACAAACGCAGCTAGACTAAGTTTTGTCAAATTTGCAACTTCAGAAGCAGAGATGATGCAATAATAAAAAAGTTTTCTTTTCCATGTGTATGGCAAGCATCATCATTACTTGTTTTAGAACACCCCTCAGAACAGAAGTTATTCATCTGTTTTTAATGAGTCTCAGTTTCACAGTAAATATTTAGTTACACAGAGGTTTTACTGACTAACTTTCAGTCATGTCACCCCCCACGAAGGGGGAAACTGATCTTCTTTTATTTTACTCACACTTCAGTACAAAGCTTTGTGCTACTTTTGAAATAGAATTCGTAAAAGCGATTAGCTTAGATGAAAGTTCAGGGTCAAGATGCTAGGGAGTGTGTGAGGGGAGCATTCAGATTGTATGCTCTGAATGCTGGTAGCTTCAGATGAAGGGGTGTTGACTCTGTGGATAACACTCCCTAAAAAATGATTTTCAGACACACAATAGGAGATTTTAAGACCGAAGCATCAAAAGAGACTGTTCAGATCTGGCTGATGAGTCAGTTTCTCTAAAATTGTGATCTTTTTTATTTATGTGGATTCATAGCTCCCATCTGGTTTCCCCTCCCCTCTGGTGCCATGTTGTCTCCCAGCTTTGTTTGCAGGAGCGGGTAGCACAGAACTCCGCATTGAAAAATTGCTCCTCTAACCCTGAAGGGGCGGCAGGCAAGCAGTTGGGGAGCCTGTAAGTGCTTGAGTGTTTTTTCTTTTTTTATGGGAGGTCTGTGCACTGTGTGTGTGTGTCATACACACAGGGCGAGAGGCCTGGCATATGCTGCTGTTTTTATGGCACTGCAGACTCACTCTGCACTCCCCCCACGGCATCTGTTTGGTTGGGTGTGTGTACATGTGTGTATGTGTGCGTGCATTTTGAAGGGTGGGGGGCGTTCCCCTTTGCCCTGCGCCTGGCTTTGTTTTGCCATTTCCAGCTTGAGGGGGTGGTATCCCTGGAAACGGATTTGAATTTCAAGCCAATTTAGGGGCTGTAGAGAGCGCGAGGGGTGGATGAGCTGTAGTGGGAGCCAGAGGCGTTTCCAGGAATTACTCAAGGTAGTGATGCCACAGTCGGGGGGAGCTTTATATATCCTCTTTATGTCCAAAACATTAAATATGATGTGTGAATGCAGCTGAACAGCTGGATTTCATTTCCATAAACATGCTCATTCTTTATGAGGTCTACTGGAGCAGCCCAGGGATTATGAGAGAACAGGATGAAATTTTAAGCTAAACCTGGATTAATAAATAAATGAAAGACACATTTGATCATTTGTTTTGGATTCATTATTTGAAAACACCTCAAAAATATTTTCCTTTTCCATTCACTGACATGAAATAAACAGTTTTCAAGGAAGTTTTATTCTTCAGAAGTTTGGTCCTTATAAATATGCATTATATACAAAATAATATTATAAAACATATAAAGAGCAGTGTGTCATATTTAAATTAAACTCTGGAAATAATCATTTTAAAAAATTACATTATTGGTTCTGTATTTTTGAAATTTATTATAGGCAGGCAGTGGTGTGACAGTCTCTTCATTGTTCAGTCTTTCTTCCTCAGTCGCGTTGCATAAAAATCACTTCTATGCAAGCTTTCTCTTGGATCTTGCTGGCACAGCACTGGCTATTGCGCTCCTGTGGTTTTCTCTCCGAATCCCTGTTGATTGAAAGTATTGTCCTTGATTTTTGTTGTAGTGCAAATGATCCAAGGAACAGACAAGGGCACAAATTAAGCATTCAGACCCCCTCTCCTTTAAGGCTTCTAGTGAATTTGGGCTGCATACAATCTTCACCGTTGCGTGGAAAAAGAAAAAAAAAGTCCAACCAGTCATTTTCACATGATTGACAGTTGAAGATTAGTGTCAGACATTCATTAATCTCAGTGTTTGGATTGTGACAGTGGGTGAGTTCACTCGTCTCGACCCTGAGTCTTGCATAGCAGGCGAAGATGGCAGGAGTGAGTGTGGAGGGGGCGGGGTCAAATCTTAGGCACCATTTTACTGATTGGTTGGCTGTTAAAGTCTCCATGATTATCATGAGGCTGGGTTAGACTCCAGGGGCAATGATCCACCGTCACCTCCTTCTATCGTCCGAGATTATAAATTAATGTCATATTTCTGTCAGGCTATCCGCCAGTCTGTTTCTCAACTGAGAGAGGTCCTTCACTGTACATGTTTTGCATACAAACACTTGGTCATCATTAAGTTTCTCAGTCCTGTTCTCGAGCTGAGTTTTTTTTTTCCATCCAGTTCTCAAGTGTTCCAGAGCAGCAGTGGACATCTCAAACAACCTCCAGTCTCTTCTCAGCATTTGTAAACAATCCAGAATATCACATTCTGCCTCGATTGTGTCTGTTTTCCCCTCCGTCCCTCAATTTCAGACCCCTCAGAGTTTATACCTGTGGGGGAAAAAAGAGGAGAGGAATATTCAAGCAGGGGTCTTTCAAATCAAAATCCCCAAAATAACTCCCAAACTGAAAAATCACGTGTGTTTTCATAACGCGTTTGTTGAACTGTGAGAGGTCACACGCTCCAATATCAACAGCATATTTTTCTTGGAATTGAACACCTAAAAAAATTATTCTGAATGCCACAGCAGTAAAACATATTACCTCTGAGACCAAGCAGAGCCAAACATGTGTGAAGAATAAATGCAAGTCTGGACTTCAGGTCATTATGTGGCCAAGATAAAGAATCGCCACTGTAATTTAAACATAGCAATAATGCAAATGATTTGGATCTCTGAGGTTCACTCCTCATCGCAGAGAACATCTTTCTACTTGCGGCCACATCCCCAGAGTCAGTTATTAAGTGCATTAAAGAGGGATTGTGCATTTGGGAGGCTGTGATGCATTTTAAAGAGGGATCTGCGGAAAAGCTGATGAAGATGTTATTTTTCTTTGGCTTACCTCTGTTGCTATGACGCACTCCCTCCTCTCTTCCGCTATAACAAATACCGACTGGTACATGGAGTCTCTTGAGGAACATATCGTTGATATCCTACACTCTGGCTTTTCACTGCGAAACACAAATCACACTCAGAGTTAACACAAACTAGAAGCACATGGTGGAGCTTTACGTTAGACGTAAACAAATACGGTGAGGAAAGGGCTGATACATAAATGTCAGATGTGTATAAACTGAGTGTAAATGAAAGGTCTGTTAAAAATCACAACTGGGGTTCATTGTTGAATAAGAGCAGCCATTAACAGTTATTAGCGCTCAGCGGGGTTAAAAATGTACACACCATAGATAGAGGAAACACATTCTCAGTGCTATAAACAACCTCATTGCAAAGAAATGGAGAAAATAGTTTCTCTTACCTGTACATTCTACTTAGGGGCATTTTTTCTTCTAAACATTTCTCATAAATTAGACTTTTATCCTCTTGTGATTTTTCATCCTTGAACTCCTTTGATTTAGAGTTATACGAGTCCAAGTGATAGTTTTTGTGGATAAAGTTCGATTTCTCTGTATCACAGTCCACCTCCAAGCCAACTTTTTGGTTGTTGTTTTTCAGCTGTCCCTCTGGGATCAGGTTATCTTTCTGCACATTCGACATATTGTTCATAGTCTCTATGTCCCTCTGCTCTCTCTGGGCCTGCCTGTGGATGTGCCTCAAAGCCAAGCCCACCATGCACAGCAGCACCAGGAGAGCCACAAGCCCCACAGCTAGAGAAACTGCTGCCCACTGGAAGCCATCTTGGATCTCCCCGTGGGCTACAGGAGAGGTGACGGCAGCGAAGAACTCGCAGTGAGGCCCGGTGAAGCTGGATGCACAGATGCAGGTAGCAGGAGGTTTGCCTGGTCCACCTCCTCCTGTGCAAAGACCCCCGTTGAGGCAGGGGAGGAGTGAGCACTCATCCAGGACTCGGTCACAGTTGCGTCCACTGAATCCCGTCGGGCAGGCGCAGGTGTAGTCGTTGATCCGATCTTGGCAGGTTCCTCCGTTCAGGCAGGGGTTCCCAGCACACTCGTTGATGTTGATCTCGCAGCGCTGGCCGGTGAATCCAGCTCGGCAGCTACATACACGCATGCCACCATGAATCAGACAGAGACCACCTACAGAACAGAAGAGGAGAGACGAGTTACCATCAACAAACACAGCTAGCATTAGCAACATGCATTTCAACATCAGACACAACATCATCTCCATAAACCTTCCCGTGAGGCCTCTTGAGTTCACACATCTCCATCAAATCCACAATGTGACCACATCACTGTGTATTGTTCCCCAACCCTAGAGCCCCCTATGTTTACACGAAGACAGAAATTGAGCTGCGCTGGATATTTGTCCTCTTTAATCAACAACCGCAGCGAGCTGTGGCGACATTTACAAGCTGCTGCTCAGAGCTGCAGAGTGTTTACATGGCGGACAATAGACACCAAGTTCCCACCGATTCCTGTTGTTCCACACAGCTTCCAGTTGCAGGAATTTGCAGGAGGGGGGAAGAAAAATGAGGGGAAGTTCAGTGAGGAGAGAAAGGGGGGCAAAGAGGGGAGGAAGACCATACCATTAGCGCAGGGAAGCGACGTGCACTTGTCCACTCTCTTTTCGCAGTTGAGTCCGGTGTAACCGCGGGGACACTCGCACATATAGCTGCGGCCATTGTCCTTCTCCCAGCATTTGCCGCTGTGGAAGCAAGGGGAGTCAGCACACGTCAGCAAGCTGTGTTCGCAGTGGGAGCCCTCGAAACCTTGGGGACATGTGCATGTGTAACCAGGTTCCAAATTCTGTGGAAAAGAGAGGAAGTGTTACAAGGATAAATTTTAAAAACATGGAGAATCACATACAAGAAATGGTGATGTTTGTATTCAGCTTACTGTGCATATTCCACCATTCCTGCAGGGGTTGCTGTCACACTCCTGCATCTCCAGCTCACAATTGACCCCTGTGAAACCGGGCAGGCAGGTACAGGTATAGCTGCCTTGTCCTGTGTTCATGCAGGTGGCGCCATTCACACAGGGCCGATGATGGGTGCAGAAGTTTAGGTCTGAATTAGGGAGAAGAATGTTAGATTAACTGCAAGCCTGCAGGAGGAAGACAAATGCTTTCCATCAAGCTTCAGAGGAAACTTAATTTGCTAATGCTTTCAAGTTAATTCAAATGAAAACAGCGTGCAGGTAATATGATAGGATCTGTTAAAAAGGACCAGCAGCAGTGGTCTGAGCTGTCGGGTGTACCTTGGTCACATAATAGGCCTCCCCAGCCCTCCTGACAGTTACACTGCCACGGCAGCTGGCAGGTGCCGTGCTTACAGGCTGGGTACTTTTTACACTCGTCACAGAAAGTGCCCTGCCAGCCCTCTCTGCATCTGTGAAAAGGAAAAACAAATTCCTTGATTAATCATAGACTTCTCACATTAAAGATCATGAAACTGCCATGAATAATACAGAAAAGTGCGGTGGTTTACTCGATGAAACATTCATTTTGTGGATCTTGATTATACGAGTGCTACATTCGTGCTGTATAGCCCTGCTGAGAATGCGCTGACAGTGACATCAATCCTGTAAGACAACATTAAGGAGCTAAAAGAATTATTAACTGGTGCTAGTTAATCACTTTAGTTTTTTCATCAGCAGAATAAGCTCATGAAATAATACAACACCTCAGTGCTGCTAACCATCTCTTCTCTCAGCCATTAAACATCATCAGAAAGCGGTTACCGCCTGCATACAACTTTTCAGTAGTGCTATTGTGAAGAATGATGTTTCTAATCAGTATGAATGCAGAAATGACAGGATATGTATACAGCCAACATATGCTTAAAATATCATGAAAGTATGTATATTAAGGAAAGTAATGCTAATGTGATAAAGTAAGGTGAAGTATTGCTTCAAAATGTCTGGCCGCCAGCCAACGGTGAAACCATTTTTTTCCCTCTTTTCCCATGAATATCTATTTCTCACAGCAGTGTGCAGAAACCTTGTGAGCCTGTGAGATTGTGGGACTTACGATGTACTTTTAAGGTTGCAACATATTCTGCTGAGTGAGCAAAGACATGGGCGCAGCTTGACAGTGCAGGGTATCGAAAGGGTTTAACCCCAATTTGGGTCAGTTTTAGTGGTGGGAAACATGGATTTGTGTCTAAAAAGAGGGCAAAATGGGATTCAGGGGACTTTCTCACAGTGTGGGGAGTGTGTGTGTGTGTGTTAAATATTCTTGCTTGTGAGTGAGACAGGACAGTGACAAGGAATGAACATGTGAAGCAGAAAGGTCAGTGCGTGATGTCTGGAAACATGAGTGGGAATAGCATGAAATTCCTTTTGAACTCGGCCTTAATGATAAGCTTTGTGGTAGGAATTACAGACTAGTCTCTGTTTATCTATAAGGGATGAAATATCCAGCTCCAATTAGTCGCTTCGTAACAAAATTTCCAGATACACTGAAGCTAAAACCATCTTGAGAGTGAAAATGATTCAAACTTCTCTGTGTGTATGCAACTCTACTGTTCCCATATGTGTTTTGTCCAATGCTTCACAAGCCAACACGTATTTCAACACTTTATGATTATTCATACTTACACACACTCGCCAGGTCTGGAGCAGTTTCCATTCCTCTCACTGCAGCCCTCCAGACAGATAGCTGAATCAAAGAGGAAAAACAAAAAACACAGTTAGACCACTGCTCTTCTTTTATCAGAATCTGATCTAAAAATTTTTACTAGTAATAAGACAAAACTTTATATTACTCAATTTTAACAAGTGAGATATAAATCATCAGCTCCACAGATACTCTCAAATAATATAGAATGTTAAAAACAAATCCACAGCTGCTAAAAGCATCAAAACAATGAAACAAACACTCATATCAAGGTTGCTGAGTCCCCACTCCACTGAAATAGCAAAGTAAGAATCTTTGTTTTGAAGTTCAAGAGGCTTCTGTCTCAACTTCGAAAGTTTTCATTTGATCTAAACCTGTCCGCCACACCCCCAGCTGTCACAGGCCAGCTCTGTTGAGGGTTTATTTGTCCCGTTTAAGTGTACCGGTCTTGCATGACACTGATTCTCGGGAGTACATATCAGGCTGCTGACGGTAAGCGGCCGGTTTAGTCCAGAACAGATGCTCGCTCTCAATAGCAGACAGCTGTCACTATTGTTGTTTGTGGTCTGCCAGAACCATATTTGCAGCTGCTACTACCGCGCGCCCAACAATGGGGGGGACTAACCATCGATGGCGCGTGGCGGATAATAATGCCGCGATTAACCTTGGCGCGTGCTGTCGCCTCCTATATCAATGCTCGCGCGCGTTCTCACCGCTCGGCCGCGGATTATGTTCGCTGGCACGCGCGGCAGAGTAGTAAGTGAAGGTCCATAAACGATGTTTTTTTGGGATAAAACACAAGTTTTCAGTTATAATTTGTATCTAAATTCAATTTGACACAGAGAATGTCATGCGAATACACACCTGTGTGACTTTAAATGAGTACAAAAAAGCTTATTGTCATTTACAGCTGAGCTCATTAGCCACCAGTTTATTTTAAAGACATACTGACTGTTTTATGTTTACCTTAAACTTATAAGGCATTCCTGCTCAGTGGTGTTTAAAAGCTTAATTTCTTCACACTACTCCTCAAGCATGTAGGCCAAAATGAACAGGCTTGTTTAAAATTGATGTATGGGAGAGCAACAGAGGGGAAATTATAGTGTCTGAAAGATGCCCCATCTATCTTTCACATGTATATTTTCTGTAGTCACTCACGATTGATGTGTCTGTAATTGTAACACGTGAGCCCATCTGGTTAGTATTTGGCGCCACAGTCAAAATAGCACATGCCAATTTCTCTTTCACCACCCGGTGACATGGATGACAGATCCGCTGTCACCCATGTGGTCACATACATCCAGCACATGGTAACTATTACTCTCACGGTGCCTCTTTCCAATCTACTCTTTGATTAATTTGTTTTGGTGAAAAGGGCCCTTAGTATTGTGGAGCCAAATGGCATCAGGCCTCTACAGAGGCCCCATTCAGAGCCATCCAAAAACATGGGAGTGTTGCTCTGTGATTTTTGCACATATATGCTGTGCCTGTTGTCATGCTAAGCTGTCTCTGCCTCAGCCCATATTCACAAGCATTCACAAACCCACAATGAATTACACATTACACAAATTATATGAGGCACATATCTCTAAAAAGGCTCTCTTCACCCAAATTGCCCGTCAGACCTGCCAGATATCATTACGTCATGTCTTCTTAGGCTAGTCATCATCTTGTGGCCTTAATGATAATGACCCATGAGTGAATTTGAAGCTTCATAGCAGCTGATATGTGTAATTGGAGGAAAATACTGTTTTTCTCTTGGGGGTTTGAAAAAAAAAAATGATGAAGGATCAAAGGTCACAGAGCAAGCAAATAGCTCTCAATTGGTTAAGGGCCTAAGAAAAGTCCTTCATATCTACAGCTAGGGCACTGTCTAAAATACATTTGCAAGAATCTAATGTACAAAATAATCAAAGAGCAAAGCTGAGCAACAAGAACTGCAGTGAGAAATGAACAAGAACAAGACTTCTGGTGAACACAAAACCAGCCAGCAGTGAACACGTCTAACACAGGACATCAGTCATATTTCTTACGTTCTTCGCAGTATTTTCCCTTCCAGCCGGGCAAACAGGACAGCTGCCCATCGCTGTTGCAGGTGTAGTGTCCGAATCGGTCGTCCCTGGGTGTGCACTTTTTGGAACAGCTATCTCCATAGTAACTTTCATTGCAGATGAAACGGTACGAGTATCTCAGCTCTGTCTCTGCTTGTTTTCCAGTCTGCATATCTTGAGACCAGTCAGTTCCTACACCAAGCTGTTTTTGGACAGCAAAAAAGCTAATCAAGAAGTCTGGGTTGTTGGTTTCTAAAGGATGAAAAAGAGACAAGAAGCAAAAGTTAGTGCTTGGATTTCAAGACTTTATGTCAACAAATACATCATAAATGGCCTAAAGGTTCAAAAGTAATGCACTTTCACTTTAATAACCTGCCCATTATCAAGCTGCATCCCTTATCAAACTCCATACAATTAGATGAAAGATAAACTCAGGTTGAAATTTCCTCTTTCTTTTCCGTCAGCAAAAACATTCCCAGGCCCAGTCCCCTCTTCCAAAGGGCGGAACAGAGCAAGGTGTAAAATACAGGAAGATGTAGTCAGGGCTTTTTGGCAGGCGCTGTGTATTCTCACCAAAGCTCACTGCTTGTTCCCACGCCAAAAATAAACCAGAGGAAGTTCAATTGTATTGGGTATAAGAATGAAAAAGGTGTTCTGAAGTTCATAACAAAGGCGAGAAAGGTGTGAAAACGTGTGAAAATGATGACCAACAATGGAGAGGTGGAGTGGGACATGTCTGGGTACTGTTTAGATTTAATTGCTCTTTTTTTTCTCCAGGTGCATGTTTTTGTGCAAAATGGGAAAGTGGCTGGAAAGGCTGATTTGTGAAATGAACAGGAAGAGCTCCCTCTTGTGGCTGAAAGTGGTGCACTTACCTACAGGTAGGTTTCCATAAGGTGAATGCCAGGCTTCAATTATTAATGAAAATGAACCCTAGGGGAAAAAAAAATACAAAGTTATTTAAAATCTATCACCCGTTTTAAAACGAATGTACATAATCAAAAGGTTAAGTTGACATTATGATGCTTTTAATTTATTTTGTTTATTGGTGATGATTAAAAAGCGTGAAGTAATAACACTGCTGGCCACATGGATTTTAAAATAAACGTCTTAGCGGTACAAGCTGTTTATTGAGCGTGTATTAACTAATGTGATGGATTAGATGGGCTGACCAATACCAATGCACAGCAGCTCCCAAAATAACAACTGCGATAAAAACTAATGAAGTTGATGTTTTGCTCCATGCTCTTACCGGCCAGCCAAAGTTGAAAGGTATCTGAATCGGTCTGGGTAAAGTGCCACTGTCCTTGGCGCTGAAAGAGTTCGTCCCCAGCACTCCTGTCATCGTACTTCCAAAGATGCAGTCACCTGGCGACACCACGGCCTGATAGTTCTTCAAGCAAATTCTAAAATAAGTCCTGCAGTTGGGTTTGCACGCGTTCCCGTTTGCCAGCAAACCTTTGTGGTTTTTAAATTCGTGCAGATCGAGCTCAAAAACACCGGAGCCAAATACCTATAAGAAAAGAAGATAGAGGTTTAAGGAATGGATACTGCTTGATTTTGGAGATAAAAAGAAAAACTGGCTCTCCATCTGCATTTGACTCATCCTCCCTAATACCTGTGTTATCAACGTGGTGCTGAATGCGATTGTAAAGGTGAACCAGGCTGCCATCCTTCTCGCTTCTCCAAGGCAGCCGCGTCACCAGCCAATGAAGCAGCAAAACCTTCCTATTCCAAAGTATTTACAACAAGGTAAACAAATGGAAAATATGAAAAAAGCTTTTAAAAACACGCATAAATCCTTCTTCACTCCCAGGGAGTTTTCCCCCAGCTCCTCGTTGTCGTGCGTCAAAAGCGTACAGAGAAAGCGTTCCCAATCTCCAAGTTATCCAAAGGTGAGTGAAAGAGAAATATCCACAGCCGTGCGTCTGTCAGTCAGCAGGCGTCCCTTCCTCGCGTGGTACTGTACTCCACAAATAGTCCCTCCGCTACGTGCGCGCGGCTCAGAGCTTGTTTTGGTGCTGAACTTGGTGCGTAAATGCGCCACGGATGTTCACCACTCGTCTTATTACTCGTGAATGAACCGTGGCGTGTCTCCTCCCACATATATAGACTTGCACTGCTCATTGCATAAACTGTCAATCACCCCAACTGACACCGCCCACTCTACATATTCAACCCCCTTCTCCTCCAACCCAACAACAATTATCCAGATTTAATACCCACTGGCACTGCGCTCACTGACCACCAAGGATACTGGGCGATTATTAACAAGCCAGAACATCTGTTGACTTATTTTTAGCGCACAATACGCCGGACGCGCGTTTAGTGGAGAGGACAATAATGGAGAGCTGAAAGTTGGAGTACAAAAAGCAAGATTTCAGTTATTGTCTTGATCCTCCTCGCACCCTTTAGCCTCTAGTTCCACTCAATTGCACGCTTAATTAGTCCCCACTACAGCGCTGGAGCCGGAGCCGGGCGCACTATTCTCCCTATGGGGTCAAATGTGTCCCTCCCCTGGGCTGTATGTCAAACAATGGAACTAGAAATGCGATTAGAAAAAGTAAAATCTTTCCAGCATTAGGCGAAGGAAAATTTCACGCCAATATCTACTTTATTTCTGGTTTACAGATATTTCAAAGCAAAAAAGACTCGCATCCTCGACCTGTCATGAAGTAACTCCCTGTATATATTTTAATTCCTCATAATTAATAATCATCATACTGTTAGAAATACAAACATTTCCTGTTACGCATGGGTGCACGGGCTCTAAGTTCTGTCTACACTGCAATCCTATCATGTTATTTAGGGTGTGTTTCATCTCCTTGGTGGCGTGTGCCCCTCATGCCCACCCATGCGTTTTACGGTTTAGTGGAAGCGTGCCTCCCATTGTTGCGGCGCGTGCCCCTCATACGGGTGTAATGTGCGGGACAGGGGACATAACTATTCAGCTGTATGCAAATGAGCGCCCTCTCTTACACACACACACACACACACACACACACACACACACACACACACACACACACACACACACACACACACACACACACACACACACACACACACACACACACACTCCGTAAAATTGGTTTATCCATCTATGTAGTCTAACAGGAAGAATGACACAGGCCCATGCGCAGAGGATTGAGATAAAAGATTTAATTTGATGGTCGGAAATTGACAGTTGTGATCCGCGCGAAATTAAACTTCTTTCATTTTGCCTCGATTTTTTTTTAACTTGGTCAAAATTTAAGTAACTTAAAAATATATCCAAACTGATCAAATCCTCCCCTCTATAATTGGAACAATTATTTTAAGGCGGAGCATCCCAAGACAAAATAGTTCCCACAGAAGTCCAAATAATAATAATAATACACAAACAAAAGGAATACAGTGCATGCAGTGTTTTGGGGTTTGGTTCAGTAAGACTAGCAGCTTTACCTCAGTGGTTTTTCTCGTGCACATTGGTTGTTTTTTGATAATCTATTGGTTGTATTTGTTATTCGATCGCCCGTGTCTCTCTCATTTACCATCTGGTGGGAGACTGGCAGCTCGACGCACCGTTTTGTATCGTCTGTTCACGGAGGGGACGAGCCAATTTTCTCCAACCTGTTCATCTACATGCTGTTTGGCATCAGTAGCGCCGTTTGTGCAGGAAGAACTACAGTAATAACACTCTGAAGGATGTGTTATTTCCCATGTTGTAGAGGCTGGAAATATCACAAAAGCCCTCATGCAACAGGAAGCAATCATGGCACATGGAGAAGATACAGTTAGACCCCTGTAAAATCTGATTACAAGTAACTTAAGACATTATTTGGCACTAGTATATTAAATTCTGTTATTTCTTCATTTGTGTGTCTGTATTAGCTGTCAGATTATAGCTAAAGACGTATCACACAAAGATGCTTTCGTGGGCCATCATGTGAGAGCAGATCTGTTAAGTGTTGCCTCAAAAAAAGATAAATGCTCAATTTGACTTCCACAATATAGAGAATGTTTATTTATCGGGAATATAGGGGGTAGAAAATTGATGTGAAATGACTGGCTCTTGAGGAAAAACGTTTTCATGTTCTTCTGTTGTTCATTCTGCCCTGAACTCCATGTGATCTCTGCATGTTTGCCTTTCATCTGTTGTCTTCGGACAGTAGCTGTGCGATGCTGAGAGTGAAAATGGAAAGCATCTATATTTATTCAGTGTTTATACGAGGCAGGCATAGTGTAATGGTTGAATGCTTGTCATATTGACACACCTGTTGTGTCTCTGATGGGCCCACTGAGACACAATGGCATTGGCTTTGTGATCCTGAATGCCACACAGCTCCTCCCTGTGTCTAAATTGCTGCTCAGCTGCTAATTCTGTCACTTGTTGACTTTGCAGTGATGATGGATCTCTGAGATTCAAACAAAATCAAAGCCTGAAAGCTGAATTTTTGGGTGCTCTTTGCTCCTCATAACAACAGCAACATGCTTCATCTGTGCTTAATCTGTTTGTTTTTCCCCCTGGATGGTAAATGGGGCTGAGATTCCAGGTCTGCCCTCATTATTGCTCCACCTGTCCTGCCAGTAATAGCCTGTAATGCTGAATATTACTTCTCTTATCTCCTTTTATAGCTGTATGTCTCCAGTCTAGCTACCATGAAAGTGCTGTAAAAGAAGGTGATAATTGCAGTTTATAGTGGGTTTCACAGGTGAGCACAGGTGATAAAACAACACTCTCTCCTCTTTGAAGAAAAGCAAATTGACATCTGAGCTGTGTGTTCTTTTCCATACCGCTAAAACAAATCGTACGGAGCAGTTATATTTTATCATACTGCTGTCAGATGGCCAGGCTTTTATTATACTGCTAACACCAGACACACATGTTGTATGTTGATTTATGATAACAATCTGTTTATTCTGGTAGAACGGGGTGTGTTGTGTCAAAAACAGATTCAAGAGTTCAAGTAGAAAAGAAACCTACTTTGAATCCTACTGAAATCAATGGGTTGATACGACATACTGTTTTTGGTTGATGTTCTGTCAGAGCTGTTATTGCTTCTACATAGAACCCTTCATCAGTTTACATCCCCACTTCTTATCAGATGGGAATTGGAAAAATACTCGATCTGGAAAAAAATGACCATTTGAAGACTTCAATCGGACCACTAATTAATTGTAATTCTATTACAATTTCAATTGGACTAAAAGGGGCTGTGTTACCCATTTATATACATTTATGTACCACTTACGTAGCCACGTTGACTCCCCGTTCTGTTGGCAGATGTTTTGCCTTTTATTGTGTCTTGACTTGAGGTCACACAGGGACACTTTGAAACAAACTAGCAGCACAAGACTGGTGGAGAGACGACGCAAGGGTACTTAAAAGAATCAGTTTCTGTTAACCAGTTTGATAGGAAACTAGAAAAGCACTCAGAGAGCGCAGACCTCCTCCAAGCATGTTGTGATGGTCACCAACACTTTAGTCCTACTTTAATGTTATACTCCCTTTCAGCAGACTGTCTGCTACAATTTGGTGTTAGTTGCAGATTTGTACGATAATTTGTCACCTGACAGTGTTGAAATTATGATGATCTAGTACATATTTCGTATTCTGGATCACACTTTTACATCTGACAGAAATTATGGTGACCTTGTCTTGTATTGTTTTGCAAAGCAATCTGACCATTTATCATGGAGTTATATACTCATATGGTGAAACCAGCTCTATTTCACAAAGATAAAGAACCCTTTAAAAGAATCCTGGATCCAGACAGTAATCCAGATCACCTCCAAAATTAAATCAGTTTGACTTTATCCCATTTAGACCATGTCCTAAAATTTTATCAAGATCAGTTTGTAACTTTTTGAGTTATGTTGTTCAAAGACAGACAAACTTTCCCAAAACCGTAACCTCCTTGGCAGAGGTATAAATAAACAATCATCCCTAACAAAAAGTTAGTTCTCACCATCTAAAAAAAGAATACAAGACACTTTGAAGATACTAATCCATGAAACAGATGCTGGTCCTCCTTCCTCTATATTGCGTCGTGCTGCAATGATGTCTTGCTGATCAGAGTATAGTAGACATCTCGAGCATTCAAACACACATACCCAAACAGATGACACAGAATCCTCAGATTTTAATCCGAATAACAAATTATTCATATACTAAAATTGAGGTCTCACAGTGTGCTGTAATCTTTCAGCCTCTGTGATCTGAACATAACATGATTGGAAGTTTCCCCTCCATTACTTCCTTTGGTGTCGGCTCAGGGGTGCAACACCTTTGACACCCAATACACAGCTGTTCACAAACAAGGCAGAACTATGCATATAAGACGGATATAACAGTCAGATCTTGTACAGTCAAACAAAAGGGCAAGAAATTTTCAGATATAGGTGCAAAAACCGGTATGTTTGTAATCAGAAATCATTCCTTCTTTGCCAATCAAAACATATACACTAGTTATAACAAGAGCAACAAACTGATTGAACTGATTTCTCATCATTTCTCACGTAAAGTTAGCAAACCACGACAACAGCTATTTAAGAATGTTGCATTTAACAAAACTAAATTTTCTGTAGATGTTAGTCTGACGCTTGAGTACACAGTACTTTTTTAGGATCTGCAAGCTAAGCTATCCTTATGCCAACTTAACTTGTTAAAATGTTAGTCCATTGTCTTGTTAGTTATGTGTTGTTCCAGAGCAGGGGTGGCCAACCTGCGGTTTGGGAGCCGCATGTGGCTCTTTGCCTTTCAGCTTGCTGCTCTTCGGTCCATTTATAAAAATATGTATATAGTGAAGAGTAGTGGTGTGCTGATTAATCTAAAATATTGATATACTGATGCCAGCGTTGGGATCAGTGTTGATGTTTGGGTGTACAGATTGATACTTAAGTTTCAGTTTCTCTTCTCTAGTACAAATTTAAACACACTTACAAACACAATAAATCTTACTTTGAAAGTTGGAAATGTATTGATTTTCATTTTATGTCATTTTTGTTTATGTGTGAGAGGAAGTGTGTTTGTAAGACCCTGTGTGTGACGTAGCTCTCTGTAGTACCACAGTCATTTTTGTGGTTCTTGGTCTCTGACTGGTAGGCCACCCCTGTACCAGAGCTTTTTCGGAGGACTCTTATTCTGTGCAGGGGTCTCTTGTGTACCAAAACAACTTGATCTTTAATGAAAAACAATAACCACATTAAACCAAGTCACTTCATGCCGAAAACCAGTGTCCCTACGATGATCATGAGCAGAACTCTTAGATATGTGTAAAGTAAAGCTTCAAAAATCATGCCTATTCAAAACAACAGAAGCAGAGTTTAGGTCTACTGCATGTCTGCAGTCACAAGCATTTCTAATGGAGAAGCTGAGGCAGAGCTGAGCTGCTGTCAACAGCTGCTTTCTGTGGTTTTATTTATAACACGCCTCACTCAAAAAGCATTGTATTAGTACACTCTTATGCAATGCCAGGCAGCAACCGGAGCCCGCAACAAAACCGACTGCTGTGTTGCGGCTCATACCGAGGCTGTTTGGACCCATTCACTAAACCACAAGCTGGGACGCTGCATACATTAAGATGCTGCATCAAAGCTGTTTGCTTCTCAGGGACACAGCAGGGTGCCACTGACCAGACTTCAGTTTAGTCAGGCCTCCTCTCTAAATGCTTTGATGTTTGCGTGCATGTGTGGACAAGCTTGATGTGGGTGCTGTGGAATATGAAGAAAGCATCTCATGTCCTGTCTGCTTCCTCTCGCATTACGTTCCTCAGAGAGAAAACTTTTGGGGTCCGATTCAGATTGTTTGAGTGTGCTGCACAGATGCTTTTTCTGATTGTTTGTAGATTTGAGGGATGTTGTTGAGAAAGCCATGGTTCCTGTTCTCACCATTCTGGCCAGTTCTCATGAATAAACTGCGATCTTCTGACAAGGACGCATAAACAGGTTGATGTGTGAGAGAGCGGACACGAGAATATCTATTGTTGTGGATGGAATGCGGAGAATGCTGCGGTATTAGATATAAAACAAGAACGCCAACATGACAATGGGCTCATATTTTATCACCTACTTTTTATGAGTCACATGAAAAAAATGAGAGACTGAACCCTTCTGTTCTGGGAAGACATCAAAACTAAAAGAAGTTATTCACAACATTGTGGATATTTTTCCCCTTGTCATTTGAAGTCGGCATCTAAAACATTTATGGAACATTTTGGATGATTTTATTTCCAAAACTCTCTAAATTTAATAGGACACACATGCAAAAAGGAAAGCTTAGACCAAGTGATGTCTAACTGTAGACGGTAGCATACACGGACATGGTTTCTGTTACATCACACATCTGTTTCTGAAGCAAAGCTTTAAACTCTAATGTTGGATGACTTATTGTAATTGCTGACTCAACATAACTTTTGGTCAGCAAGACGTGGAGTTGAGGCTGCTTTTAAACAGCTTCAGTGTGCCTGCCGGTCACCCTTGCTCTCACAACCTTAAAGATGCTACAAGGAGAATGTGTTTTAACTGGACTGCCTCTCCACCTTCTGGCCAGGAGTCTCACTTTCACTGTCGTAATGACTTTGAGCGAGGCGTGTGTTTGTCTTAGAATTAAAAGGAGATCGGATGGAAATAAATATCCTTTGTTCAAGACAACTTTTTACCAGATAGAATGCGCCAAGGTAAGGTATCTATCAGTACAGTTACTTAGCGATACGATTTAAAATGTGTCAACAAGCAAACATTGTAGTAGCCGCCTATATGTAGCGCTGTAGTCTTTGCTATGAAGAATGATTTCTATTGTAAATAAGCTTTGACCAATCAGAATTTAACAACAACATTTAGCATAGCAGGGATCCATTTGAGATTATTAAAAAAATGTGGCCTTTAGATTCTGATTGATTTGGTGTCAGTAGACTTTTTTTTTAAATAAAATCTGTCACTTTGCTTTAGAAATAGGAATTATAAAGTCATGTGATAAAAATTTCAGCATCAGCCCTGATTTAGATTCTGTATATTTAGAGTTACAGCTGCTTGGTACAGGCTATGACACATGTAGATAATTAAAATATTTACATAACCAATGCTTTCAACACTTTTATGCTCCTTTGCACACACTACAAGTGTAACTCAAGCCTTTTTTGGCCCAGAAAAAGAAAAATTCACCCTCATGATATAACACATGGATTCATTTATAAGTCTAGCTGTTTTATGTGTCTATTCTGCTGATATGACAAATCAAAGTAACAGAAGCCCAGTAGGAGTGAGTTTAAATGAAACTTTATGTCATGAGAATATGACAGCAGATTGAGTCGTCTTTGTATACTGCATGCCTCGATGGAGGGTCATATTTATCTGATCCTGTCGGATGGGCCACCTGTTCTATTGATCAGCAGGCCTCGGCCATATTCACTCTCCTCGCTGCAGCTTATGTTTGATGTCCAGCTGGGCTTCATCGTAAAAGCAATATAAATCTTGATTTAAGTGAAGGGAGGCCAATATGCTGTAGCAGATTGACAGTGACGTGGGCAGTAAGACCGGAGGAGGAAGGCAGATTTATGACCTGCTCAGCAGAGCCACAGGTCGAGTTCCCGGCTCTGTGCTGGGTTCCTCTGAGTCACACCTGAAAGAGCTCCTTTAGGAAGTCACTGCTGACCCACATAAAAGAAAGTCAGAGAAAATCAGTCATCACAGCAGACTCTTTCTGGATTTCTTATTTGTCCACGTCGCAGGTGAAGGAAATGACCTGCAGAGGTTGGTTTATTAAGGTATGTCTGAGTCTTTGATAAAAGACAGGTAACACAGTAAAAATCCTTGAGTGCTTTATCAGAAATGACAAAGTTCAAGATTTCTGTAAGTCAGAATAAACACATATACTGTCAATTCAAAACAAAAACTCAGGTTATATGGTTGATAAATTGATCAAATGGCATTTTGCACACAATAACATTATGAGAAAATGCATTAATTTATCAACACCAGCATCTAAAAGTACTACAGAAAAGAAACATGAATGCCCTACTACAAACAATGTCTCTTAAACCTGAGCCCTGGTTCATTTTTAGTCCTTAGCGATCAAGTCCAAGTCAGTAGCCTAGAATCAAGTTGAGTTTGAGTCAAGCCCTCATTATTGATAACATCATCAAGTAAAAGAGAATAAGCTTTCTCTCTAATAGATTCACTGTATGACACAGGACTGACTGAGTGGGAGCTTTTGTGATGTGTAAAAAACATTTTGCCATTTAACATTGGATTATGAATGAACCAGTAGACAGGTCTGGAGATTAAAACTATCAATGAATTTACAGTACTGTAAATCTCAGATGTGCAGCGCAACTCTTTAAATAAGTGTGTGTGTGCTGCAGTCCAATTGCCACAGGTTCATACACTTGTACACCAGTCAATCAAAATGACCCCAAGTCTCCTGCTATTAATCTGTTATTAAATGAGCTTATCTTTATCATCAGTCTGAGCAGAGTTAGAGCTTGTCTTTTATACCCAGCTTCACTTTGATGGTTGTTTTAAACTGGTTGTACTGCCCTCCCTGTAAAAATTTTGGATTGCGTGCACACATTTTTCACACACAACATGAATGCACACCACTACGACACTTTGGGAGACTCACAGCACTGTGACCTGTGAAACCTTGCTGTTGCCAGCATGGCCTGGAGTGGAAAAGAAAAAATTTATGGGGGGAATTTTACCATTATTTTCTATATCAAGCAGCCAAGTGGAACAACCCCACTGTACAGCGTGAGTTAGGGCTTCCAGCTGTAAAATTGCTGTCTAAGACTGAAGTAAATCAATTTCATGTTTACTGTATAAGGAGCAGGCTTTATTTCTGTTTTCATAATGCTTTATACTGCTTTTGATTTAAATTCATAAGCTCACTGCCAGAATTTTTATTATGGTTTTCATTGTCTTTCATTTGATTGGCTTTTTTTCATGATTTAGCAGGTGAACACTGGCTGTGTTTAAAACAGTATTACGGGTGCTCTTAATATATTCTGTGAAGTAAAACAGATCATATTGTGTCCACCAGGTAAAAGAAACTGTTTAAATATTGCTTAATGATCTGTATAATGTGGTTAGCACTAAAAAGGCAGTAATTTTTGCATCTATTTTTGTCTTTATTGGCATATTGGGGTAATACAAAGGAAATTGAAAGTAACCAAGTCACATTCCTTTAACATTATGTTATTTAGTTCATGTTTCTGATTACATTTTTAACAGATAATTACTAACTGTATCAGGACATTTTTTTAAAGTAACCCTCCCAGCACTACTCATGCACTGTCACTGATGCTCGCTCTGTTCTGTAACCCCGGGAGTCTTTGCTGCTGTTCTCCCTGCATTGACTTTTCATGCATGCACATAAAGTAGAGTGGAGGTGTGCTCTCCCAACCCAGGCTTTGGTATTCATATAGGCTCATGAAAGGGCAGAGAGTTCCTAGAAAAGAGCTTTACCACCAGTTAAAACTTATTTCATGTAGAAAGCAGATCGTTTCGATAAGAGTGGGACATTAAAATATTTAAAAGTAAAAGTCTTATGACATTAGACATTCAGGATGGAATTGTTGTGGAATGAGGCATGCATTAGCAGCATGTAGATGAACTCACTCACCAGCCTCACCTAAAAATCGAACAAAATAGAATAGAATAGAATAGAATAGAATAGAATAGAATAGAATAGAATATACTTTATTTATCCCCGAGGGAAAATTCAGGAGTCGCAGCAGTAATACAAGAATACAAAAGTAAGAAAGTGTATAGTGCAAAAAGAAAATAGATGATTGTAGCTTGGGGCCTAAAATTTTCGGGCCTTATTCTCAAAATCTCGTGAAAAATTAAAACAGTCTTTATCAGTAAATAAGGTCGGCTCGCCTCTACATTTTTGATTCCAAAAACTAATACCGCTTGAGTCCAAGTACTAGTCCTGAAAATCTGAACTCAAGTTGGACTCGAGTTAGAGTCCTGGACTTAATAACCACAGCATTGACTATTCAGTTAAGAACATTGTAAGAAGAAGACATGAAGACATAAAGAATAGAACCAGAGCCACTTGAAAACACTGTTGACAAGTAAACACAGAAAATAACCAGAACATCTCAGATGACATGATAAAAAAAAAAAAAAGTCTTCAAAAAGGGCTACATAGGTTTGGACGTGTCAGGTCGGAGTTTCTCAGGCAGAGAAGATTTAACTCCAAACTTTATATAGCTAATAGGTTTTTAAGTGAGCACGGGGAACAGTCAGGAGATTTCTCTGGCAGAAGGAACAGTATTTAAAATATCCATTATACACACAGAAAATAGACGTTAGTGTTACCTGTTAGATTAGATAACAAGGATTAATACTTGTGTTTGTTTCGCTCTGACACGACAGCTTCACAGGAGCATGATGCCCCTTAAATCTGACCCGTCAGCCTTGGCTCTGTTTTGGAACTTTCTTTCCTTTCTTTGACTTTTTGATGTTTACTACAAACAGCAGTGCACCAGCACTGACCCGGCCTTTTGACGAGTACACTTTCAACACGAACCAACAGGGCTGTGCTGCAAAGGGTGTCGTCATCGTCAATAAAAGTCACCTTCTCTGGGAACACAGTGAGCCGGAGCAGGAGGTTTTAAGGTCAACACTGGTAAATTCACACAAGGTTCACAAACAGTTTCTCAACAGTGGGGAACTTAAATTAAAACCAGAACAAGGATTTAAGTTATCTTAAGTATCCAGATTTGAGCTTGCCTCTTAGAAGTGGCTCTGTACAAAATCAAATGAAGAAACGAAGCACTTGTGATTGTACGGAATTACAGAAGCAATATCCAGGTTTTACATTTTGATAAAACTTCATAATTCAACTAAAATATACTCAGAAAAAACTAACAGATTAAGGTTTCTTGGATTGTGAGAACATGTAACCCTCCTTTAAATTAGCCTCAGTGTCAGGGGAAGTTGACAACAATCAGGTAAGGCTCGTTTTCTGGGACCCAGGTGGCAATGATTTAGAAGTCAGACACACATGCTGTGATTACTGACTTGATCTCAGAGTATATGGTTTGTATAAATTTGCTGCCTGCTCTGTACTTCAACTGTTGTAGCCATGGAAACGCAGGCTATATATACAGGCTAAATTTAGTGGCAGCAGCTCCTAAGGTTGATAAAAGCAGCAGATATCATTCACCAGGAACAGAAAAGCTTTATTCAGATAAGTAGAAGGAATCCACCACTCTCTTTTATCAATGCTGCAGTAAACGTCATCCACAAAAAAGACCATGATCATGTTGGAAAGGAAAATGAATGTAGAGAATTTTGAACTTCACAAGTCTGTGCCTTATTTTGCTTATTTGAAAAATGGAATAATTGAAATCATTTAACTCTTTGTAAAATTTACAAAACATTTTTCTTTTTAAATTTTTGGATTAAGTGTTTTTTTCTCAAAAGTTCATATTTCAGTGATTTAAATATTGAATCAATCCATCCATTGTATGAGCAGAGATTGCAAGAACCTCCACCCAAATCCCTCCACGGGCGTAAATGTCCCTGCGGATTGGTGCCACAAATGTGAATGTTTAGTGAGAGTGAAGTGGGTGTACACAGTCCCTCCAAAGCCTTTACCACAATGAGATTAGTGTCAGTCGGCAGCATTAATCCCAATCGTCTCCCAGCAGCAGCAACAGCACCAGGCTGGCCCACAGTTAGCCCAGGAAAACACGGCAGGGCGGCTGAAGGGACTTAACCAAATAATGGATTAATCAGACGCAGCCAGAGGAGGAGACGTCTCTTTGTACTACATGTTAGGCAAAACAAATGGCAGGATGTCGGTGATACAATAGTGTCAGATGGAGCAGTCTGAGTCACATTATGGAGGGAGATTTGGTAAAATGCTGGTGTGTTTTAATTAGGGTCTGGTTTTAAAGGGTGTGACCCTAAAATCAGCTTAACAAACCCCCATTGATAAGAACAAGAAGACAAGTTATATGCTCAATAGTTTATGCATGTGTCAGAGATAGCCCTGTCCACTATTCTTTAGAAAATATTAAGTTTAAATGGCGACAAACTTCCAAAAAGAATTCATATTAAATCCTAAATTTCCTACCAAATTTATTTCAAATGGATTTTTTTTTTTTGATTGTCACATTAACTGGATGTCTTTGTGGTTCTGGGGTGTTGATGGTTTAATTAAGAAACCTCATTATAGTTCATGAGCTGAGGAAAGTATAAGTGCTATAAGCCTTGCTCTGCACCGCCCTGTTGGCTATGGCTGCCTTTCGCAGCGGCTCTCTCTTCTTCGTTCATTTCTTGTGTTTTCTTTTTGTCTCCTTTTCGTAAACTTAGTGCTTGGAGTGGATCATTACTTTGTATGGCTCATTTGTTGGTCATGGACACCAAACTTTTTGTGGCTTCAGTGATATTTTTACCACTTTTTCTCCTGTGTTTGTCTGGAGATCCTACATGTAACCATGGCTGCATTGTTTTCATGTGAAATCAGCTGTTTGCAGCCTGTAGCATGTCAATGCTAACTGGTGCAAGGCCTGATGTCTTCTCACAAGGTGAGGAGAAGGAGATGAGGATGACGTGCTGGTTCTCACGTGTGAGCTAAGAAGTGACGACATGGACCTGTCCTTCCAACCATTGTTATTGGGAACATAAGATCTATCTCCAATAAGATGGATGAGCTAGCCATGCTAACCCAACAACAGAGGGAATACCAGAGGGCAGAGTAGCATCATGCTATTCACAGACATGGCTAATGGAGCTGACATTGGACACCTGCACCGTGTTGAGGGTGACTGAAGAAGCTCAGTCCTGGACCCTGTAGAGGTGGAGGCTGGCTGAACTGGGGGGGTGATGGACGAGCTGTCATCAACTATTTTCTTGTGAACATTTTTGCACTTTCTATACACTTTTTTGCTTTTGTTCTCTTGATTGCTGCTGCGACTTCAATTTCGTTGTACTTGTTACAATGACAATAAAGTCCTATTCTATTCTATTCTATTCTATTCTATTCTATTCTATTCTATTCTATTCTATTCTATTCTATTCTATTCTATTCTATAATCAGCATTTTGTGTGTGGCTTTTTTGAGGTTAAAAAAACAGGGCCTGATATACACGATCTGGCTGGGTTTCAGATTGATGGTATGTCACTTTCTGCAGTGTTGAGGTTGAATTTCTGTTGATAGAAATTTTGTTCGGTCAACAGCAGAGTCTTGCACAATGAAAGCAATGTCACAAACTAATTTCCAAACGTCAGTACTTTTTTGTACCATGCCAGAAGGCAGACAGCTTCTGAAAGCACAAGGCCAGGTGATGGGGACAATAGACCCAGTCATTCTGGAGCAATCCAATACAGAGACTGTACCACAACTTGTGTTCTAACAAAACTTCTGCAGCTTTTGTCTGCATGTCAGAGGGGTGATAAATGTTCCTTATTGTCAAAGTTATGTTCTCTCACTTTTTCAATTCGACAAACAAAACTGCATTCACAATTTTTAATGCTTTAACTAACCAAATCACATCCTTTGGTCCAGAACTGTGAAGCTGAAGCCAGAGTGCTACGAGAGTTTTCCTCTATGCCTCATCTATTCCAGCTGATGATTGAAAAGATCATGTTACACAAATTATTTTTAACACCATGATAGACGCTTCATGCTAATATGTGTCTTTTTGATTGAACTTTACATTACCTGAACATAAACCACAGAGACCCTACAAGCACTCTGGAGTACTTCTGCATCTTCCACAGCTGTATGCTGATAAAATGTTTTGTAGGTGTTAGTCTTGGTGACTTCAGAGTAGAAACACACCTCTCTGTGTTTTCAGAGATTTAATGTGCTTCGCTTTTTTGGCAAAGCAGTAATTAATCAGCCTCTCTCTGCAGAAAACTTCTTGTCTACCCTCTGATTCCTCACCAGAGACATCCCCCGGCTCCCGTCCCCTCCCTTCCCCTCCGACGTTGGTACGATCCAAAAGCCCGGCGGTTTGTTTGCTTGGGAAAGGAGAATATCCTCTGAGGTCAAGTCAAACAGGATGTGCTAGTGTGGTCCTTCACTCCTATTGGCTCTTTGTAATAACGCTCTCAGCGGGCCTAACACACACACACACACACACACACACACACACACACACACACACACACACACACACACACACACACACACACACACACACAGGCCCAAGTTTTATTTCCATGTGCATGTGTGTAGGTGCGCACACACATCTGAAATGCCAAACCTAACGAGCACAGACTTAGTTTAGTGTAAAGCCTATCTGACAGGCGCTCCAGTTGTATTTACCTTAAAAGAGGAGTTTGTGATTAAAGCAGCGTGCTGGGAGCAGGCTTGTTTGAATAAGACGTTGTGCAGGGAAAATGTCAAACACTAAAACTAATAAACAGAAACTGCTGCAGATGAAGACACCACTTAGTGAGAGCAGGAGCACAATCAGAGCAATCGCTGCATCAGCAAACAGTCACGGCTCACTTGAAATCCTTAATCTCTTTTCTTTAAGACCTCCGAGGTTAAATTCAGTAATCCAGGAATGTTTGTTAGCTTCAGTGTATCTAAACAAACCTTGAAGCATCCCTGTAATTCTCCAAACCAAGATTCCCCCTCCGCTTCAGGCTAAACGCCAGTGGTGTGGGAGAAGGAATGAACAAGCAAATCAAAACTGATGTTTACTCATGGTGTGGTTTGCAGCTTTTGTCAACAGCAGCTCATTCATGAAGGGCTATCTTCATTGGTGTACCTTTATTAGTATTATTGCCACAGTTTGCTGAATTAGATGTAAAGGATGCTTCAGTGCTGCTTATGAGGTGAGACAAAAGATTATTGTGATTCAACATGAGAACAAAGAGGAGGTGATAGTGCTCAGGACTGCACATTCAGTGAAAAACACACTTCCCTCTGATGTGCACTGTTTTTGTTTTTTAACCTACATGTTACCAGGCATGTTACTATAGCAACAAAGAAAAACAAGCCAACGTTGCATCAGCCAATGTGTGATCAGCATTGAAAGGTAAACATATGCATATATTGCTCTGATGATCTCTAACCCAGACACACTCTGAAGCAGCGAAAGCAGCGAAGAGAACAGGATCACCCTGAAGAGATGGTCTTGACTGGCCTGGAGATGTTTATAATGATAACTCAGTATACCCAGAAACTGGAACAAAAAACTGCTTAATCCATCAGTTGAACAGAAGAAGACTAGCAGTACTATAAGCAGTGACAGCAGGTAGCATAAAATCAGCAATAGACTGTAACTCATACTGTATGCAAACACAGTTCACCATCACCAGAAGAGCTGCTGCCAGGCATGGCAACATCACAGGACTTGACAGCATCTACTGGCTCAACAGCTGGTTTAGCACTCCATTTTAACCCTCCTTATCGTGGAAACCTTCACTTTTTCTGGGCTTCTTTGGCCTTCTAGCAGCACTGCTTTGCAGAGCTGTCATAGCTCATTCCCTCATGCACTGACTCACAAGTTTGTGAACTTATGTGTTTATGAGCAAAGTCCAACATTTGAAAAAATATGCTCATCTTCCCAAATGTTGAGAGGAATTTGACTTCCTTGCTGCTCAAAGTCAAACTGCAGTGCAGCTTGCGACCCGCATGCACAACATCTTTTTACCTATACAGTGGAAAAGAAGGCTTTGATGTAATGCTGTAAAGACCGCCCTGTGGTGGTGAGTGTTTTAGCTCACTTTACAGGGTTGCAGTGTGAAGATGAAGAGTGCCAAAATAAACTTATTTATGTATCATTTTGTCTTCTGCATGGAAACAAAGCAAGGAAACTGCTGGTTTGAAAGAGCATCTAAAGTACTTTTACCAGGATGAGTTTGTGCAGGGACATATTCATCGAGGATGTCTCTGTACATTGCTGTGTTCATCTTCACCTTAATCCTGACTTGTCTCCCAGCTCTTGCTGCTGAAAAACATCCCCACAGCATGATGCTGCCACCACCATGCTTCACTGCAGAGCTGATATTGGCCAGGGGATGAGCAGTGCCTGATTTCCTCCAAACATGACAGCTGGCATTCACTTCAAAGAGTTCAATCTTTATATCATCAGACCACAGAATGTTCTCTCTCATGGTCTGAGAGTCCTTCAGGTGTTTTTTGAAAAACTCCAGGTGGGCTGCCATGTGCCCTTTACTCAAGAGAGGCCTTTGTCTGGTCACTCCACCATACAGGCCTGATTTGTGGCTTGCTGCAGAAATAGTCCTGGTGGTTCTGAACTTCTTCCATTTACAGATGATGGAGGCCACTGTGCTCACTGGGTCCTTCAGAGCTGCAGAAATGTTTCTCTTCCCTTCCCCTGATTTGTGCCTTAAGACAATCCTGTCTCAGAGGTCTACAAACAGTTCCTTTGACTTCGTGCTTGGTTTGTGCTCTGACATGCACCGTCACCAATGGGACCTTACATAGGGGCCGTTTACACAACAACAGTTTAAGGGTGAAATGCAAAAGTTTTGCTGCGTTTTGGCCTCGTGTTTACATGGAAACGACGTTTCAGCCGACCTAAAATGCAAACTTTTGAAAATGGCTTCCAGAGTGGGATTTTTCCGAAACACTGCCGACACCATTGCCGTGTAAAGAGTGAGCCGGAGTTTTCAGTGGAAATGCTAACGTCACACTCCACTTCGGGAGAGTGCTTGCAACAGTCTAACAGTACAGTTGTTACGATTGCAGACTACCGTGTCGTGCTTGTGCTGCTCAATCTGCAGAATCTGCTGACTGTTTCTAACCAAAATGTGCATCTGTTGCACCATTTCTGCACTTAGTATTCCCCAATACACCAGATGATCGGCCCCACTCTACTTCGGTGGCAATCTCCGTAAAGGGGATTCTGGACAAGACAGTTATAGCGCTAACTATAGGCCTAGCATGCTTACTATAGCGTTTTCAGTCCCTCAGCGTTTCTGTGTAAACACAGACTTTTTCCACAGCGTTTTCAATGTGCTTTAGTGTTTTCGAATGGAACGTTGTGTAAACGGGGCCATAGGCAGGTGTGTGCCTTTCCAAGTTATGTCCAATCAACTGAATTTACCACGGGTGGACTCCAGTTCAGCTGTAGGTCCATCTCCAAGATGATCAGTGGAAACAGGATGTACCTGAGCTTACTTATGTATATGTGATTTCTTAGTTTTTTTTCTTTTCTTTAATTTTTAATAGATTTACAAAAACAATTCACATTGTTATTATAGGGTGTTGTGAGTAGAATTGCGCAGGGAAAAAAAAACTCTTTTGGAAAAGGCTGTTACAAACAATAACAAAGTAATGGAGAAAGTGAAGCTCAGTGAATTCTTTTTGGATGTACTGTACACAACATTTCTATGAAACAAAGGGTTAAAGCCAACAACACTTTAAAGAGTCATAACTAAGAAGTCAGTTAATGTTAATGTTATACAGCCTTATACAGAATGATATACCCATGCTTATTCCTCTGTTTAATCACCCTGATGTCACCTACGTTTACATGCACACACACACACACAGACAGGTCTGACATGAGTTCATTTGTTTATGGATGGTAACACCCATCTGAATCTTTCCACAAACTGTTTATCCGTTGAATATGAAAAACTGCATGTCTATATAAATCATGCAGATGCACACTTTTTCACCATCTCAGGAAATAAACAAGCATTATTCATAGTTTGTATGAGGTGAATACTGACCAAATGTTTTATGAGGAAACAGTGACCCTCTGTGTTGTCTTGTCTCGTCTTGTGCGGCAGTCAGCCTGGAGCCTTAAAAAGGCAGCGCCTGGAGGCAAAATAGCGGTCACATGTTGCAGCCAGTGGATTGTGACACAGGACTTGATAGACAAATGATTACGTGTGAGTTTTGAGCTTACCACAAAAAGAAAACGGAAGAAGAAGGAGTATGTACCTATAATTTTAAATTAGAATAATCAAAGTAACCAGTGGTTCATGTTCAGGTAATGTAAAGTTCAATCAAAAAGACTTCTATATTTGCATTAAACATCTATCCTGGTGTTAAGAAGTCTCATTAAGTCTCTCAGTAAGCTGTAATAAATAACCCACCAGTTGAAGTTTGTTTTGGGGTTAAAACAGTTTCACAGGACAGATACAGACGACACAGACGTTTCTTCTTGTTGTCACAAAGCTGAGGTAACCTGATGACTAAACTCCAATGTGTTTTTCCTTCTTTCCCCTGTTTGCAGTCCCACATTTACAGAGTTTAGCAGTTGACGTCACAGTGTCACTGAAAGGTTAATTACATCATTCAAAGGTTATTGGCATTTCTAGAGCAGTTAACGTAAAGGGTTGTAGCTATGTATTTAACTGACATCACATATGTGTGTGATGACAAAGGCTGGAAACATTAAGCGACAAGCGATTTCTCTCTGGCATGATTTTTTTTTTCTGCAACAAAGGATAGGAGTATTGAAAAGGACGTAGGGGTCTATTAGAACATCCTAATTGGAGACCAATGGTTGGGAAATTGAATCAGTGAGGAAGAGGAGGTCAAAGGAAATGACCTCAGGGTCAGTGAACCCCACCTCTTAGCCGCTAGCTGTCATTTGGACCTGACAACCTGTTTCACTGATATCTGCGCACAGGAGACGATCAGTGTGATGGTGTATGGTGAAAATCCTCGCATAAAGCTTTAGAAAATAAAGTTAAAGATTATTTTCCTCTAATCTATAATTTGTATATTGTAGTTTCAGTCTGAACCCCTCAGACGACCGTGTTTGCACAAATCTAGCAAGATTATACCACACCACAACTCGAGCACATATTCAGCCTCTATCACTGCTACAATTTCAAAACAAAGATGAGCCCACCTTGTCAAATAGAGGGTGCCAGTGTCCCCAGCTAGCATAAGTTGCATTTCCACCAAGCAGTCCGGTTCGGTTAGTCTTGGGACGGCGTGCATTTTGTGGCGTTTCCACTGACTTATCATGGGACAGATCCCCAAAAACCGAGACGAGCCGGCCTACTTTTTTGGGACCCTTCTGTTTGGGTGCCAGACTGAACCGATCCGCTCTCGGAAGGTGGAACAACACACTGCAGATGTTGATTGGTCAAACAAATCGTCACTTAACCCCGACAGCGGCTGCATTTCTCCTGGCAGCACACAGACTTCTATGAAACAAAGCTTGATTGCACTTTGTATCAAAGAGCTATATGTCAATCACAGGGAGGACGAAATGCTGCATGTCTTCCATCTATGCTCTTTGTTTACTGTGTCGCGTTTTTCTTCTTCATTGGATTTATTAGCCGGGTACACTGTGTTGGGCTGCTACAGCGTCTCGCTATTGTTTATCAGCTGCAACTTTCAGCATCTGGCTTACACGCCACCTACTACGAGAGGGCACACTTTGCTGTGGAAATGCAAATGGGATCAGGCTTAACTGTATCAAACCGTGCCAAACCGTATTGAACCGACCCGGACTACTTAGTGGAAACGCAGATATAGACATCCAAAAACTTCCCACTTTCTACTTCAAAGTTAAATTTCCAAGTTATATTTTATACATTATGTCCAAACATGCTGTGAACAGCTCAGTCCTGATAAACAAGTTAATTATTATTATGTAATGTCTTATGATAGAAAACTGTGTGATACAGGATCTTTTGTCTGTTTCTTGTGGTAAGAAGAGGCTCACATCTGCAGAATAGTTTTTTCTTTTTTCACTGATAATCCAATGAACTACAAGCTCTATGATCAAAGTTTTTTCATCATCACAGCTGTCTCACTCGGTAACACAAGCTTTAGTGTCTTTTCTCTTTTTAGAGTTGCCATCACACGTGTCATTGTTTAATCTTCACATTTTATCAATTAGGCCCATTGCTTCAAAGTCAGATCTAAGCGGAAATCAAACTGGGCCGACATCAAAAAGCTCTGCTTCTTTGGCGACGGTTCCCTCAATGTTGACATTTTGTTAGAAGAGTTCAGGAGAGGAGGACGAGGTGAAGGAAGTAAGAAAGGAAAACTGTCCTGAGCTGGAGGATGAGAGTAATGATATTTCTGTTTATCTGCGGAGATGGTCCTGAGGTATTTTTGGATGGCCGTTGTTTTTTCCTCCGTAAATTCCAGGTTCCGGCTGTTTTTCCTTCTCCTTGTTCCCAGCCTGTGAATGCAGAGCCGCTTCCTCTCCCTCCTTCCTATTCTGAGCCTCTGATTGCATTGAGGTGGGGGTGGTTAACAGGATAGTGTGTAGTTGTGTAGGAGGGAGCTGTGTATATATATGTGTGTGTGTGTGTGTGTGTGTGTGTGTGTGTGTGTGTGTGTGTGTGTGTGTGTGTGTGTGTGTGTGTGTGTTGTGAATCTGTGGGAGGGAATGTGTCAATATATAATTTTTCTCTCTGAGTGTGTTTCAAAGTAATGAAAGCGTGTGTGGACACAAGTGTGTCCAAGTGTCTCGGCTGTAGGGTGTGGAGGATGTAACCATTAAAGAGATCAGCGTGTCAACTGTTCCCCAAGTGCTGTTTTCTCCGATCCAGCTGGTGTTGGGAGGTGTGTGTGTGTGTGTGTGTGTGTGTGTGTGTGTGTGTGTGTGTGTGTGTGTGTGTGTGTGTGTGTGTGTGTGTGTGTGTGTGTGTGTGTGTGTGTGCACTCTATGCCCTGCATGCTCCTCTCAGCGAGGAACTGACAGATGGATCTTTGCTTTGGCCAATGAGTCTGGCTTCTGATCTGACTGACGGGCTTCAGGCTAAATGACTCTGTGTCTTCTCCTATCAAACAAGAGCTGCAGACATCCCAGAGGAAAACACACTCACACACACACAAAGACAATGTTTTTACTTTTTTATGATCAGTGCAGATTCTTTACTTGTCAGTGTCATGATATTGAAGTTTCACCATGCAGCTGCAGTGTAAAACAAACTTTACAGGTTGATACTGCACAATAATCAGGATGGACACAACATGAATCTCTGTGAAGCTTTTTATTTAGCACATGAGATCAAGATTGTACGATTGGCATCTGATATGCAGACTTTTTTTTTGTTAAAGTCTCCTAAAAGTTGAGAAAAAGAGTAGTGCCTCTGTTCTGCTTTCTCTCTTCATGTGTTTTTTGTCATTCTTTGACAGGAAATGTTTACACTTTAAAATATCACATTTCATCCAGACATTGTATTGGGACCTTTGGTCTTGAATGCCAGATGTTTCTGTAAACACTTTGAAGATTTTCACACATAAAGACATTTCTAGCCCCAAACTGTAAACTTGTTAGGATTTTTGAGGCTTTTTGTTTATCCTTTCTGGCTTTATTTTTGTCACTCAGAAACGAGAGAATGATTTCTTTCAAGTGTTGCCTGAGCCGATGGGAGTCAAAGTCATGCTGTACTTACATAGAACAATGAAACATTTATATGTGAGTTTCAGGGATTCAAACAAGTTGAATCACTTTCATTCTAAAACCAAATTCTCCTGTATTCATATAATCATGTTTGGAATGCTTGAATGATAAACCTATGGCATAGATTTGGGAAATAATCTAATTCACATTGTTGCTGGGAGACAGACAAGAAGATTGATACCACACTCATGCATGTAGTCTTAACATGATGCTACAGCTGGTTAGCTTAGCTTAGCATTAATGCTACAGTGAGGCAGGACTTCCTCATTAAAGAAAACCAAAATTGCCTCCAAGTGCCTGTAAAACTTTATTGTCCTGTACACTCATTAGTCTCAACATCATGGCAACAGACAGGTGACCTGGATCACATTTTTTTCTCATAATGGCACCTGCCAGTGGGTGGGGCATGTTAGGCAGTTAGTGACGACATAAGGTAGTCGTTATCAGTGGTTGCTAGGCGCCGCCCTGTTGGCTATGGCTGTCTTCTGCAGCAGCTCTCTTTTCTTTGTTTCTTGACATTTTTTGTCTCTGTTTCATAATCTTTGTATTTGGAGTGGATCATTACTTTGTATGGCTCATTTGTTGGTCATGGACACCAAACTTTTTGTGGCTTCAGTGATATTTTTACTACTTTTTCTCCTGTGTTTGTCTGGAGATCCTACATGTAACCATGGCTGCATTGTTTTCATGTGAAATCAGCTGTTTGTAGCCTGTAGCATGTCAATGCTAACTGGTGCAAGGCCTGATGTCTTCTCACAAGGTGAGGAGAAGGAGGTGAGGACGACGTGCTGGTTCTCACGTGTGAGCTAAGAAGTGACGACATGGACCTGTCCTTCCAACCATTGTTATTGGGAACATAAGATCTATCTCCAATAAGATGGATGAGCTAGCTGTGCTAACCCAACAACAGAGGGAATACCAGAGGGCAGAGTAGCATCATGCTATTCACAGACATGGCTAATGGAGCCAACATCAGACACCAATGCTACATTGGAAGAGCTTCACCAGCTGTGGGCAGACAGGACCCAGGAGACAGAGATAGTGGAGGTGGAGGCTGGCTGAACTGGAGAATGATGGATGAGCTGTCATCATCTATTTTCTTATGGACCTTTTTGCACTTTCTATACACTTTCTTACTTTTGTTTTCTCGATTGCTGCTGTGACTTCAATTCCGTTGTACTTGTTACAATGACAATAAAATTCTATTCTATTCTATTCTATTCTATTCTATTCTATTCTATTCTATTCTATTCTATTCTATTCTATTCTATTCTAATAGTGGAAGAAGGTCTCATGACAACAAGTTGAAGGGTTAACCCAGTCCCCAAATTCCCCAGATCCTCATACAATTGGTCCTCTGTGGGAAGTGCTGGACTTATGGTGATTTATGGTTTCTTTGGTCGATTTCAGACTTGATGATGATTCATCTTATCAGATTTCAACAGAGCCAGGTGAGCTTTTGTCCCCATGTTTAGATGTTGGACTATGCGCTTGCCATAGTTACACATTTATTGTACGATGAGAGTTGCAACAATCATCTCTTCTGATTGTAAGCAGAGGGGTAAGTGAGCTTCTGTTACAAAACACCAAACTACTTGAAGTCACTAACTCACAGAGCAGGTGACTTCTTGTAGTGGGTCAAAGGGGAAAGACAAAAACACATGTCTGAGTCCTCTGGTCCTTTGGATGAGCAGCTCAGTGTTGACATAAAAACAAAGTCACACTGCAGCCTGCTCCTCTGTTTATTGCACAACAAGCCACCCAAACCACCGCTATATTGGATTTTTCCTCCGTCTGCAGTTTTTTAGGCTTTTTAAGCTTTAGGGTATAAACACTGTGACCTACACATGAAAGAGTTACAGACTTGCTTTGGTGTGAAGGACTTTCATTTATCATGAAGTATCTCTGAGGTGCCCCAGAGTACTTCATGAAACCTGATCCATCCAACGTATAGTTTGAAGAGCCCCTCCAGTGCTTCCTAAGGGGATGTTACCTCAGTGTTGCCTTTACTACCATTTGGCATTCATGTTCAGAAGAGTCTGCGCTGAATTCCTCGAAATGTTTTTGCATCTTTCCTATTTTTATCAACCACAAGATTTCTTTTTTTAGTCAGCTTCTCTGTTCCTCTTAGAGCAGCTCTTCCTCGAATTTGTTCCAGTTACATCTAAACAAGAGATACGCTATGAAGCATTTCTTAGGGATTATGAAAAATGTTTCTTTGTGAGATTAGAGAAAGCTTTCCTAAAAGGTATGTCTTACCCGTTTTCCTCACTGATGGGTTGTCTGGATTTTCCAGCTGAAAGCAAAGCGATAGGGGTGGTGTTATCTGTGTTTAGACTGTAAATGTTTAAGCGCAGAGATATTTTTGGGAGTAGCAAAGAAACAGGCCTCGTGTGTGAGTGTGTTTGTTGGTGTTTTGGACCACTGGCTTGCATGAAAGCTGGAGTAACACAGAGTGGTTAGAACAGGACAGATCTGCTGCTAAGGTTTGTTTTACTGGAATAGAAGGAATCTGTCTTTTCCTGCACTCATACATCAATATGGCAGATGTTTCCTTGAGGATGGATCGTGAGGCCTTTCAAGCGGATTCACAAACTACCTTAATTGCTGTTTGTTTTGTCTCCCTCCGCACCCCCCTCCCACTTGCGTTCTTGCGTCAAACATCTGAGGAGCATTTTCAAGAACAAAAAGGAACTCGTATTGCCTCTGCATATTTGGCTCTGGGACACACGGGGAACTGGGTATTGTTTCCAAGCTTTCATCCAATCCGCATTTGATCTCTGCTCCCATCCACGGCCTGAAAAGTGCTCAGCCTGCATCAGCTTTTATTTTCACTGAATCCCGTTCATGGTGTTTTTCCATGCATGCGATGGGTATTGGGCGCTGATAGGATATCAAGCACACCTAAGTGCTTCCCTTTCCTCCCTCTCTTTATTTTCTTTCCTTTTCTCATCGGCTGCGACTCTCTATCAGGCCCCCCACACATGCTCTGTGTCACGTCCTGTAGCCAGACAACAGCCCTACCTTCCTTGGACGGAGTGAAGATCCCTGCTGTAGATCAATTGACTCAACGTAGACGATTGACAGAAACTGTGGGGGATAGACTTACTGTGGAAGACGCCTGAATCGCTCATGATATTCCTCCCACCTTTCTCATCTTTCTTTTCATTTATCCTATCGCTTCTTATCCCCACATGAGGACACAGTTTCTGTTTATTCTTAGGTTACTCTCAAAAGAATTACAACCCAAATGAATGCGATGATTCAAGGCAGCCAAAGGCTCCTTTTTTGTATGTTTATGGACCAGCAGCCATTTTTCAGCCTCCCCATCATCTCTATCAGGTAGAACTGTTTGTTGATGTTGTCTTGGAAACATCATGGTTTGCCAAGAGTCATCTGACTGCTGAGGAGAATCAGCAAGACCCCAAGCATTTGTGTTTGGGGGGACTCTTAAGTCTGGCCCACACATAAAGAAATTTAAAACTGAACAGATGTTGAGAATAAAAAGTGAGAGACCCCACTTATGATGATAAATAATGAAGGGTTCAACAGTTTTGTTCTTTAAAATGTATGGCATTTAAAGAGCCCAGCAACAACCACAGAGATCATGCAAAATCTTTTGCTGTCAGATGCAACTTTAGAGTAAACAAACGTAGCAGACAACCAGACAGGCAGTCATGCAACATGTTGGCCTGTCCATTTCAAATGCTTTGTGTTTACTCTTCATTTCTGTGCTTCCTGTGCTTCATTTATTGGCTGCAGAAAACTCTGAGAACATCTTCAGAAACATTCCAAAAAATCAACCGACCTGACTAAGGAGGCGAAAAATCCCCCTGAATGACTTAAGGGGTTGGACTCACTCACCTGATACTCTCCAAAAAATGCAAAAACTCTGAAGATGAGCACTTCTTGGGATTCTTAAGATAAATTGTGGTCTGAGATGATTTTAGCCATCACTTCCTCTTATTTTGAAATGCTCTGTTTGAGCAGACATCCAATTTGTTAGGGCTTGCTAAGGATGTACCAAGAAGACAAGCTCCGTCCTGACATCTTGGTTTCAGATCTGACAGGAAAGCAAAGAAATGACCTCATGCACAGATGACTCAACACTTGTCTTCAGTTCTACGTAAAGTGATCAAAGATATCATGCGGGATGTGTATGACTAACATAACAAGGTAATGAGCTCATTGTATGGCGAAATCTTCACTAAGTTATTTGACTGTACGTGAGCTAGGAGGTAGTTTATGGCTGCCTCCAGCCCCTCGCCCTCCCTGTGGCAGCGGTGATTCATGTGATTGAGAGGAGTGTGGGAGGGGAAGTGGGGTGGAAGGAGAGGAAGTGAGGCAGGAAGTAGGGGGGAAAAGCTGGTCTATCAACGAGGCCTGATAATGGAGACCCACAGGAAACCGCTGAGGAGGATTTTCCACGATGTCGCACAGGAGCCCTGGCACAAGAACCGACTCACAAACACAACCACACACACACACGTGCTTTTTTTCACCCCCTTCCCCCACCTTTAATCCCATGCAAACAAGGCCACCCACACCCACATGGGTGCTGTGTAACACCTCAGCCGAAAAGTAGCCTCACATCAACCATCTGAATCAGAGTTTTTAAGTTGACTGGCAGATCCGTCAGCATGTTCTCCTTATCTCGTCTTCTGGCTGCACCTGCTTCGGGGAGGCACCATGCCAGCTCCCAACTCAGGCCTGTCATTGGCTGTCTGAGCCCTCACGTCCATGGGGCATGTTGGCCAATAAACAAGATGAAACACGAGTGTGTACACAAAGAGACGGGGCCCTCATCTTCCCCTTAATCTAAAACTTAAAGCTTTGGATGCACGAGCAGAGCTGCTGCACGCTGCGTCTGATCTCACATCAAGGATTTTCTTCAAATACGACACGTAGAAAGGTGTCCAAAAGGAACTTGGCACCCATCCAGATTGGCCTGAAAGAGGAGCGAGGAGGCGTGTGTGTTAATGTGTGTGTGTCAAACTTGTTTGTCCCATAGACGGACAGGGAGGGGTCCTTGTTTTCCTTCTGCTCTTCCCTTTGGTTACACTGTTGTTTCCCAGGCCCCCCCAGTACACAACACATCCCATTAGGAAGGCTGCTGCTGCTGACACACACACACACACACACACACACACACACACACACACACACACACACACACACACACACACACACACACACACACACACACACACACACACACACACACACACGGACCCAGAAGGAAAATCAATGTTGAGAAGACCTTGCTTTTCTTCCTACGGTGCAGTCGTTAGGGAAATGAAGAGGCATTTCCATCTGTGCATGATTTTTGCTAACGACATCTTTCATTTTTAAACTCTGTTCATCTGTGGATGCTGTTTTCCAACCTCTGGAAACTGCAGTTAAAGCATCATATCTTTCTGTCATTTACTTGAACATCTGCTTTTTGATTGTACTCCAGATGAAGATTTGACTGTCATAATACCACCGCTTTAATTTATTCATACGCAAAGTCAGATTTGATGGATGGTCCTCTCCCTGTAATTTTCTCATCTGCTGTCATGCTGTTATGTCAGCCTTCAGGGCGTTATGATCATTTCTATTCCATGTGTATCGTGGTGTGCAGCTCGTCCTCCCTGTTTCAGAAGCTCGCCAGTCTCAGGACGTCCTGTAGAGAGCTCCCCCTCCTCCTCCCTCCATCAAAACAGAGAAACACACACAAACAGACAGAAACATGCACACACACACTTCATCCGACCCCCCCTCCTTCTCTCGCACAGCTCCAGCTCCTTATCTCCAGTGTCCAGGCAGCTGCATGTTTGTCTGTGTGCATGTGTTTGTGTGTGAATGAGAGGAGACAGACAAAGTGTGTGTATGTGTGTACGTGAATACATTTCTGTGTGAGAGTGTGGTTGTGTGTGAAGGCAGAGAAATAGGTGTGAAGTACAGTCATCGAGGTTGCCTTTGAAGTCCTCCTTCCCTCAGTGGATGTGGTCAGTGGCTGGAGCTGGGAGGGAGCAGGATTACAGCTGCACATGCTCAGAGTGTCTGTTGGCTTTGAATGAAGGAAGGTCTGCATCAGAGAGTAGAGTTACAACTAAAGTTTAGTCTGGGACTTTGTCTGCTGGCAGAAGAGCCTCAGGTTATGTCAGTTTAGGTCAATAAAATAAAAAAGGAAAAAAAGAACATGGGACATAACAGACTTTCTTTTGCTTCATGCTTCTTGGGCTTTTCTTTTAAATCACTTATCTGGATTCAAAATAAACAGGTAATAAACATATCCAAAAACTGCCTTTGATAAACACTTTTATATCTAAAAACCATCTTACTGTATCACTCTCACACATAAGACGTTGACCTTTGACATAAGATAAGCAGCCATGCATTCACACTATTTGCTAATCAAATAAACAGTTAGCCAATGCTAACTTCAGATTCTAAAACTACAACAACAATAAGCACAAAACAAAACAAAAAAGCAAGGGCAGGAGTTACATCATAAATTTACACAAATATTTTATTTAGGTGTGTATTATTATTTTTTTCAAAAGTAATACAGCAAGGAGTGCAGGTTCAGCCAAGCAAACTTGGTTGCTCACCCTGCAAGGCTAGACAAACAGGCAGCTCAGGTTCAAAACCAGCCACCACCTCTACCTTTTTTACATGTCATTCCCCTCCCTCAACCTATTTCTTAGGCCCCATGTACATGACAATGTTCCATCTGAAAACGCTTTAATCAAGTGAAAACACAGTGAAAAAAATCTGCGTTTACACAAACGCAGAGGGACTGAAAATGCTGTAGTTAGCATGCAGGTGGTGCTACAATTGTCTTGTCCTGAAGCCGCTTTTGGAAGATCTCCACCTAAGTAGAGTTGAGCCGATCATCTGGTGTATTGGGGAATACTAAGAGCGAAGTGGAGCAACAGATGCACATTTTGTTGAAAGACAGTCAGCAGATTCAGCAACTTGAGCAGCACAAGCACAACACAGTTGTCCGTGACGATCACAACAACCATACTGCTGTATTGTTGTATGCGCTCCCCTGAAGCGAGGAGTGATGTCAGCTGAAAACGCCGGCTTACTGTTTACAAGGCAACGGTTTCGGCAGTGTTCCAGTAAATTCCACTCTGGAGGCCGTTTTCAAAAGTTTTCATTTTAAATTGACTAAAACACCGTTTTGTGTAAAGCGAACTCCTGCACTCGGGATTGAGATACAACAGGCTACGACATCCACAACATGGCTCTTTGTAATAATACAGACATTTCTTCTAAAAGTGATAGATTGTTGGCGATTCACATCATGAAAACAAAATACTGTGAATTATAGCTAATACTTGTGCTTGAGTATTTAGCCCGGTTTCCACCAAGCAGTCTGGTGTGGATTGATACAGTTTGGTAAGTGCTGGATCAGTAAAGCCTGATTCTGTTTGTCTTTTCAAGGCCACTGTGCCCCCTCTTGGTAGGCCGGATGCCAATAGCCACATCAGCTATGTGGGTAGCATGACAGCAGAGCAGCACAACACAGTATACCCCACTAATAAATTCATCAAAAAAGAAAAACATTACAGAGTAAACTAAGGGCTTGCTGTTCTGTGATGCAATTTTTCGAACAAAAATAAAGTTATCTTTATGAAATTGACTGGAAATTTAAACATAGTAGGCTAATGTGTTGTTTTTTGTTTTATTACAGCTGTCGCACATGAAGGTACAATTCTTTCAACCAATTAATGGACTGCAGTGTTTTTGGCTTCACCTTCATGGGTTGGATCCATATGTCTGGCATCCCAACAGAACATCCCCGTACCAAAGAGTGGAACGGTTGGTAATTCAAGGACCTGTCTTAGTTTTAGTCAAAGGAAACACCACAAAATGAGTGCCATACTGAGGCAAACCAAACTGAACCACTTGGTGGAAAAAGGGCATATGTTAAATAGTATCAGGTCATAGAGTGTACCTATGACTGAGCCACACCCCTCTCCCACTCAAGATTACATATCATATAGGAGTCCCCAAAAGGGTCTAAACTATGCTACTACTGGAGGTATAAATTATTTGTTTTAATGTTGAGAAGGTTGGTGAAAAGCTTCTGTTAAAAGTCAAAATTTACAGGTGCCTGTGCAAAAATGATGAACAGCATCTCATTGCAATCAAAATCTCTGACAACAAGACAGAGGATCAGTATCATCATACACAAGTGCTGATCTTTGTACTGATTTTGTTCTTATGTAAATATGTATTTTTTTTATTTTCTATATTTCTCTAAATTTCAAATTCTAAATTTTTTTATTAATATTCCATTTTTCATTGTTGTTGCATTTTCTGCTCTTTGTCTGTGAGCTGCTGTGGCAAAAACAAAATAAATAAAAAAAAATAAAAAATCACCCATTGGTGACCAAAAAAGAATGCTCTATTCTATTCCATTCCATTCTATTCTATTCTATTCTATTCTATTCTATTCTATTCTATTCTCAATGATGTCCCCCCAGCAAAATGACAATACGTTGCCTTGAATAGGATGTTGACATCCAATTTGAAGATGTTTCAAAGCTGCATACACCCCATGAACACTGTTTGATCATTTTTAAACCTAAAGTCACAGAAAAACCTCATAAGACTGAACAGAAACTGACTGTCTGCAATGCATTCCACTGGACTTCTGGGCAGAAAATGTTTGAGTGTATGGAAATGGCTTTATACATCGTGTTCGGCTCACTGTGTTTGAAGATGGGACGTAGCCATAGGTCAAACCAGATTTCCTCTGCACACAAAATAGACTTTTGCCTTCAGACCATACCGTTAGAAGTCAACTGAGCCTGAGCAGTGCATGGCTGCACCACAGCAGATAAAACTTAAGGCGTGTAGTCTTAGAAGATTGTTTTTGCCTGACTTGGCACCATTGAGGCCAACAATAAGTTTGTTTTGGTGAAACTTCGGCATCATTCAAAACAATACAACAACGTAGATGTGGACATCTTGTAAAACAATTTTTTATTTCCAAAATGAAGAGGACACAATAAGATGAGCCAAATCATAACAACTGCTGAGAGGAACTGTGTGCAGATGGTTTCTCTCAGATTGCTGTTGTCCATGGGGTCTTGCAAGTCAAAGAATCCCTACAGTATGTCAGCATGTAGCGTGTGTTTGTAGTGCTTTTAAACATGGTCTGCAGCTGTTTACTGGCAGAGTGAGAGGGTCAGACAGGATCTATGGAGTCTTTGACATGGATTGGGTGACAGAAGAGGAGATCTTGCTGTTAAGATGAAGCACATTTATATAAATCTGGTATTAGCCTCTAACAGTGCAGAAACAACATGCACTGTATTTACATATATTTAAAAGAGGTTTGATAAATGGTAGCATCATTCCTAAAAGTCAAACATTAGGGAGGTGATGTTCACTGTTTGTTCTGCAGTGTTTGTCACACTACTCTTTGTTTATGCTATCTTGTATCCTTCTCTGCTCACATCTGTGTTTTTACATGTCTGATTCGATGTTTACTGGTCTGTTTAGGTTATATGAGTCTTTCATTTTGTAAATTGCTGCATTTGATGTTTGACGTTTGTCTCTGTGCTTGCTGTGAGGCCCTCTGTGTGAACACGGGTTGTTTGACTTTCACCAGCGTGTTGTTTGGAAGGTGGTTGTAAGTTTGCGCAAAGATTGGAGGTTGCTTGTCCGTGTTATCTGTCACTTTGTGTCTTGGTGTGATTTGGGATTGTTTGTCTGTGTTTTTGTCTAGAATATTATGGGATGCAGCTTGCTGCTGAACCACTTCCTGTTTATTGTCCTCATCCTGGCCCCGGGATCATCCCTGACATCACAAGGTTGTTTACGGTGTGGGAACCAAGGTAAGCTATATTTATCAGGAGTGTGAAGCTGTCTCTTAACCTTTGACCTTGTAAAAGTTGGCCGCAGTAATTCTGATATTAAAGCAAAGCTTTGGCAGACAGGAAAAGCATGTGGTCAAAAAAATCCTTCGTAATGTGTGCTCCTTGTTTTTCTGTGTATCACAGTGGAACTAAACAGCCTCCTCACTTTGTTTTAAAAGGAAAAGAAACATTAACTGAATTGCTGTTAGTTTACGCATTCACCATTATTTCTTGAAGCACAAGCCATCTGACCACATGCCAGGATGTTGAATCTTTTTTTGAACATGGTACATTTTATGAGAATGTCCTACAGCAACATATTTTACATGTCTGAACCGTGTTCAGACACTGTCTCTGTCTAGAGTCTGCAATTCCTCATAAACCGCAGAAGGACTCATAAACAAAAAGTTTGTCGACTTTCCCCATTTCTCTGTTGTTTACAGGCCAGAGCCTCTTTTGGTGATGAGACAATAAGTTCTTAACATTTTAACTCATTTTTAGATTTGAAGTAAAAGGATGAAAACCCACCTTTACAGAATAAGCCCACCAGCTACTATAAAACTTGACTCCTAATATCATTTTGACAGAGGTCATCACCTCCCAGTTTGGAATCTGTCTGAGCCTTTCCAAAAATGTAGAGGGAGACAGATGCAGAATTATGGTTGAAGTGTGTCAGGACACAAGCATGCTGCCAACTTCAAGAGAAACATGATAAATCACTTTGAACCCTCGCTGACCTGCAAGGAATTTCTAGTGCCATTATCTGAGTTAAAAAATACACACAAGACTGACATATATGGGAAAGTGCTGATTCCACGTGAAATGATGTGAGCTGCCGCTTTCATGTCTGAACCAAGTTGCAACCTACGATGTTTAAAACTGATGCAGAAGTGCAAAATTTGCAGTTCCTCAAGAGTCCTCTTGAAGGTAAACCGCAATCACACTTAATTAAAGTATCCGGTCTAGGTTGTGCCCCAAGGGTGGGTGGTCTGGGTTCGAATCCAACCTGTGGCCTGTTTACTGCATCATCTCCCACTCTCATCCTGTTTCCTACTCTACACGGTGTCCTTTCCTCTCTAATTAAAGGCGTACAAAGCCTGAAAAAAATACTAAAGGAAGAAAAATAAAAAGAAGAAGAACACCAATCAGTACAGTAGAACAGAAGTAATTTGTTTAACTCATTTCTTAGTTCATGATTTTTTTTATTTTTTATTTTTCATTTCCTTCAGGAGGGCTGCACGGTGGCGCAACGGTTAGCGTTGCAGCCTCACAGCAAGAAGGTCACTGGTTCAAATCCCTACTTCGGCCGGTGGGCCTTTCTGTGTGGAGTTTGCATGTTCTCCACATGCATGCGTGGGTTCTCTCCGGGTACTCCTCCCACAGTCCAAAAACATGCTCATCAGGTTAATTGGTCACACCAAATTGTCCCTAGGTGTGAGTGTGTGCGTGCAAGGTTGTCTGTCTATGTGTCAGCTTTGCGATTGACTGGCGACCACTCCAGGGTGTACCCTGCCTCTCGCCCAATGATTGCTAGGATAGGCTCCAGCCACCCGCGATAAGTGGTATAGAAAATGGATGGATGGATGGATTTCCTTCAGGATTTAGAAGTCAGTAGACATCAGTGTTTTCACTATAGCCACGATAAAGGTGCGATTTGTTGAGGGGGGATGGTGCGGATCAACCCCCCCCTCTATTTTTTACATCCCTAACTCTACTGAGTGAATTTCATCTTCAGGAAGGACTTAGCCTGTCAATGATTAAAAACCAATTGAAATGACAGGCAGGTTGTGACTAAGTTCTTACATGTATCTTACATTTCTGGCACTAACTTTTTACTCAATCTGAACTGTTGCCTGTCCCGGAATTGCACGTGTACAGAGTGCGAATGTACATTTAGTGCCACAAATCACATCTTCACTGATGAGCAGTCTGAAGACTGATAAATAGTCTTTTCTTCATGACGGTAAATGGGCCAGAAGTTTGCAGAGATGTGGATAAAAGAAAGACGAAACGATGCAGATGTTGCACCAACAAGAAAGCTGAAAAGGCCACAGGAAATCTGACAGCAGACATTTTTCTCACTCTAATTAGCTGAATTATTTTGACATGATGTGAAATATTAGTCGATCAGGTTTTATGTTATGTGTTACAGTCTGAGTTGCCTGTTCCTTAAATCCTCAGTCATGTTCGAGTGATCACATCCCCGAAATTAAATGTTTCATGCTTTTTTAGTCTACATTAAAGGCAAATATTGAAATGTTCAAAATACTTGAAAAATAAAAATAGGGCCAACGGTTCATTTGAAGAAAAACATGGTCTGTTGATTGCTTGTTTTTTCATGATTGAGCCTCCCCCTTGCCTTTTTTTCCTTTTTTTTTTGACACATTGCACCATATCCACCATTAACTCAAGTTTTTATAACCCTTCTCTGAAAACCAGTGGGTTATACCCCTCAGACTTCTTCCATGTTTTGTCCAGACCGTAGTCTGTATGCTAAATGCTTAATGGAGCACAAACACTGAGGAAAAGCGAAACAGCAAGCTTTGCTGTGTTGAAAATAAAGACAATTACAAAGAGCTACATTGGTCAGATACTCCCAGATCAGTCACACTTATTTTTCATACTTTTTTATTTATTTTTATAAAGACTACAGGTATTTTTGGCCTTATATTTGCAGAGTGACGACAAATCAGACGTATCTGATTTAGGGTACTTAAAAGTCCATTTTGATTTCATGGGAACTCTTAGTCTTGTTTGACTCCATGTTATGTTTCACAGGGTTTGTGTGCAGGTCTAGATCCGGTCCAAGTGTAGTAACTTCCTGGAGTTTCCGCTGGTTGCCTCATAACAGCAAGTGGCAAACTTCCTAGTAAACACACTTGTCGTTTATACATTTTGGTTCAATAAACAAGGTGTATTTGATGATTAATGAGCTTCAGATTATGGTATGCTTTTGTTTTCTTCAGACAGAGCCATGCTAGCCTTTACCATTCATTTCAAGTGTCTGACTACTGGCATTAGCTTCTTTTTTATGGTTTAAAATGGTGCTGATCTTCTCGTCTTACTCTTGCGAAAAAAAAGAAAGAAAGAAAAAAGGTTTTCCCCCATAAAATTCCTTGGAAGAATGAATCAGACAATAGATTGGAAGAGTAGAGCTGTGAAGTTGAGAGAGAAGTGAGTAGGACCCAGTTTGAAAACATACAGAGGTAATGAGTGAAAGTTTGGCACCGGAGTGTTCATTCTGAGTCATTAAGCAGGGTGGGGACTCTTTGACTTCACCAGACCGGGTGCTCTGCTGCCAGCTCCTCCTGAAACAAAACAGAGGTGGGCAGAGGCAGCCCTCCTCCCTTGTCAGTGTCCTGCTTTTATTCCTCAGCCCATTTCCTCAGATCACATTCAGCTTCCACTTCCATCTCGTACCTTGTCCTGATCTCATCCTTTTCTACTGCTCATCCTGAGGAGCAACAGAAATCTTTCCTCAGCTGGTTTAGTCATCTGGTGTGGCTCACTGTGATAAGAATGAAGATTTCTGTCTACATTTTTCCAGTGATGAGTTTGTGATATTAAATTGTCCTTTCACTGTCAGTCATCCGTGAGTTTAAAGAGTCAATGTTCAACAAATCAAAATACCAAGCCACCTTGTGATTCTGCCCCTGTTACCCGTATTATTGTCCCAATCAGCATGTTTCGTTGTCTGCCTCTGAAGCGTGGCTTTTAAGTGAGGGGTGCCAGCCCCATAGAACCTGTTCTACTGCTGCGTCAGGTCACTTTCACCGTGGTGAAGGAACAGAGGGATTTGATGCAGTAGAGGTCAAATTTTAACAACAGCAATGAAAAATATGTGTAAGTCAACCAAAGTTATTTTCCACAGCATTGCACTGAAACAACACGTCATTGTACAAACGTCACTTTAAATTTCATATTTTCGAACTCTTTGAGTTCATATTAGGATGCTAAGCCCTCATCAAGAGACCCATGAACAAGCCGTGCCATGTTTCCTCTGCATCTTTATGATCTCACTACGAGACCTGCACAGATTTTACTGCAGTTTTATGCAAACACTCTGGGTTCACAGGGCCATATAAACTGCTTATTGTGTGAAGCAGGCAGCACATGCTGCACTTGGGATATAATGTTACTGGCAAGGCTATTAAAGCAGCACAATAGCATAGTTTTGTGGCTGCTGTAAATGAATTATTACCCTCCCTCTCTGCAGTGTGAAATGAGTCAGCTGCTGCTACAGTCTATTAGACCGAGATTTTATGTCACATTTAAAAATGCATTTTCTTAGTGGAGGATAAGGGATGAAGGCATCTAGATTCAGCTGGACTCTGGTTAAATGTAGAGGAGACCCTAAGGGTGTTGTGAAGTCTGGAGTTGGACTGATTTTTTATTGTTTGTCTTAGATAAACTGAGAAGTCTCTGGAAATTTATGAGCCATGAATCACACAGTGAAGTGAAAATTCCCCACATAGAAGTCTGAAATCTGATAAACGCGAATTCAATGGAGAATAATTAACATCATAGGAGTAGAGTTGCTCTGATAACAACTCCTCCTGCATGGATCAAAAATAAGGTTAAACAAGGTGTGGGATGTTAGGGAGTAAGCCTGTCCGTGCTCCAATCTGATAGTTTGATATAATAAAACCCCAAATACAGTAGCATCGGCAGCAGTAATATTTATTATGGCTCTGACTAACACCTACTGTTGGAGAAGAATTTCTTGCAAACAGCATCAATGTGCCAAAAATTGAGACTGAAAACTAGTCAAAGCTTGTGACATGTATTCAACAATAGGAGGAGACAGGATAAGATCAAATACTGTATCACAAATGGACATGCTTGGATTTGACATTGATGTTTTCATCGTTCACAGAGGTCGCAAAAATCAACTTTGAAAATTTCTTAAGACTCCAAGAATTTATGGTTGTATCAAGGGGCAACACCAGGTTTAGAAAAATGAAGCCTATACGGAAGTGCTAAAAGTTGCTGTTCATCGAGAATCCGCTTGAGGCTGGCTGCAGAAAGACCAGTAAGTATGTACACAACAAGCCCCCCCCAAAAAAACAAAACAGCCAAACAAACTGACTTTTACGGCCTCAAGAAGCTTACTTACAGCCTGGTTCAAAAGCAAGAGGCAATCTCTGGTCTAAGAATATGAGACGATGCTGAAGTGCTACAATCTGCTGTTTCTTAAGTGTTCGTTTGAGGTTGGCTCCAGAAGTACTGGAAGTCACATACAGACCAAGCCAAAAAAAGCTGTTTTCAAAAGCATAAATTAACCTATTTACAGCCTGGTTCAAAAAATGTCTCCTGTCTGAGTCGCTAGCTTTACTTTTGGCACACACTGTGGTGTGTGGGGTGAATTTTTTTCTAACTCGGCAGTTCTGAGGATATTTAGATCATGAGCTTACCCAATTAGAGGCACAGCTCAGGGTCACGTGACCAACAGGCACCCTGTAGCTGTACGTGAAGCCCTTGCCATAGCTGATGTGCTTCATTTACCGTTTCAGAAACAGACGGGTGTTGTCGAGGAGACTACGTCCATGTTTTATACAGTCCATGTTCAAAAGACAGCTTGGGTCTGAATGGTTACAGCACACTGTAGTGTAGTGCACTTTAAAAGATATTGTGATCCTCTGATTGTCCAATCAGAGACACAGCTCAGCTCAAATGACTGATGGGCGTCCTATAGCTGTTAAAAAGGAAGCTTAAAGCCAGCATCATATCCAATGTGGCTGTGTCTGTGGATTGGTTTCATTTCACTATTTCAGAAAGAGATGGGTAGCGTTGCGAGGACTATGTCCATGCATTAAACAATCTATAGTTTGTTTACATACATTTTTAACAAGACAGGGACAAAAGTCTCAAAATATTGTCTTTGTGTCTTGCACTGAAATACATAGTGTTTTCCAGTAAAAAAGTCCAGACATCAAATTTCAGTTTACTGTAACAAACTCTATTTCGTTGGTTTGACCTTCTTGTCTATTGGTTGAAATAAGATTGAACTCACTCTTTTGGCCGGTATTGGTGGGACCTGCGTTGCAGAACTGTTGTTTAAATAGACTCTGACAGAGACAGAAACTGAAATCAGCCAACAGCTAAAGTTTAGTCAGATAAACACAACACTGAGAATTATTGCACAAGGAAGTCTTTGTTGGCTTTGTGTCCAGAGGACAGTTCAGCCAATGCTTTTGGTTTTGCTCCTTCAAAATAACTTTAATAACCACGACATCAGTGGTTGAACTTTTCTCTTTATTAATTTCCAAAACCTTACTTGATGAATGAACATAATCTCATTTTATGAAGAGCTAACAGCTCACTTGGAGGCCACTCTGTTCCCTCCTGGCTGGTTTTTGTGATGTTTGTGTAAACCACAACCTCATTAGCAGCTTGTAGAGCCAAACATCTAGACCAGTGGAGCAGCTAAGTACTTCTCTTTGGCTCTTTAGACCACTTCAGGGAGGCAAAGCTTTGCGTGCCAATATCACATCTTTTATTGTATCAGCTGATTAGTCTGATTAGTTTTTATACAAAGAGCGGGAAGGGGCAACAATGTGGTAATGAGCAAGGGAGTGAAGTGGGCGGCACTGTGACAATGCAAGAAGTCGTAGCTGTAGTGTACTACAGTTCCCAGGTCTGCACTCCCATGAAGATGATGAGCCTGATTTCAGGCCACACCCCCTCTTCCTCCATCAACTAATCAATTTCAGCAGCAGTCGCTGAGGTCGCCATGGCTACAAATGCCCCTGTAACATAGGTTTCCTCTCCCCTTTTACCTTCCCTGACATCCCCACTCTCTTTCTCTCTCCCTGCTCTCGGCCGTACACCTCCAAGCCATGGGAGCGGAATTCTGGGAACATTTTTCCATGTGAAACAGCGAGGGTCAGCGCAGGGGTGTGACGCCACGGCATTGTTCCCGCTGCGAGGAGAGGAACCGTGCGCCGTGAGGCCAATTCCTGTCCGCTCCAAAAAAACAGCCACTTTCTCACACCGCTTTCCTTCCTCCGCCAGACAGCTCAAAACAATCCCAGAGTGTTTGCGGGTACGAGTCGCAGCGACAGCAGGCAGGCCAGAGAACAAGCTTCAACAGAGGAGGAGAGGAGATGTAGAAAAATTGAGTTTTAGAAAAAGGAGGAGAAATGTTCATTTGGATTGTTCAGGGACCACTGAGAACAGAACAAGGAGAAAAACATCCCACTGTGCCCGACTCACCCTCACTGATAAATGTGAGTCTCCTTTCATATCACTGTGAGTGAAACTGAACAGCCGGCTGATTGCCAGCCCCCCCTGGGTCTCAGCATTTTCTGTTTTGTTGTAAAAACAATGAAACATTCATGATTTAAGAAATAGCTGCATCTCACTAGGCTGAGAGTTTATTTCTCATCCTGTCACCCCCATCTTTACAAGATTATCCATAACTCTGGGTTTGCTATGATGAGCCCAAACTTCAAACTGTTTCAGAGAGTTGAAGCATGAGTGAAAGTGGGCTGAAAATTTCACTGATTTTTACTCTCTCTCCAACTTTTTGACTCACAGCCAAACCCATTTTGCCCCATTTCACCACAAATATTCCCTCCCTGAGTGCTGAACTAACTGCTGTAATCATATCTTAGAGTCGTCACCAGAACCCACAACTCTGTGACCAAACCCTATTTCTGTCAGGAGCAAAGCTACCATTAAGACTGTGGGATGACATGCTGACAAAAGGATGCACTTCTGTTTTCATGTATAATTAGTTTCTTCCTATGATTTTCTAAATTGTACCATGTTTTTTTTATTTCCTTGTAAATCCTGTGAGACGTCTCGCATTTAGGTCAGAATGAGCCGTTGCTTGTCTTTGGCTGCAGCCCGGAGTTTAATAAGTTCCAAATGTGTGATGTGTGTGTGTGTGTGTGTGTGTGCATGGATGCAGTGCTGTGTCCAGAGGGTAGACCTGGGGTGGTAGCCCCCCTTAAAATCTAACCAGCCACTCCAAATGCCACTCATAAACCCTAACAATGACTGGTTTCATGCCTTGCCAGGGGTGGGACTTATGTTAAAATCTAGTGTTGGGCAGCTGTCTGTGCATTTGCATGTTTCTTATTTTCCTCAGTTAGTATTCTAAATTGAACACATGTTCACAGGAGATATGTGCAGGAGAGGAACCAGTCCATCAAAAACTGCAAGTAAACTTCTTAATATTATTAAAGGTCCCATATTATGCTCCTTTCTGCAGCTCTGATTTAGTGGGCGTGGCCTTCATATGTAAATGAGCCACCGCTGATACTGCCCCGCTCTTCCGCGTCACTGAGGGCGGCGCCGGTCTGAGTGCTCCGAGTACACAATGTTTAGAAAACAGCGAAGCTCGTTTACCGTAACATTACAGGCTAAAACAACAGGCTAACTGCAGCTAAAGTTAGCATCCTGAAGCTAACACAGAGACAGTGGGGACACTGAGGAAAAGCTCTTACATCTGCTCCACAGCACACAGCATTTAAAATACTCACATTTCCAGGGTCCCAGGTTTGTTGGCGGATGGTTGGTAATGCGCCTGGATTCAGGATCAGTCTATTCGCTAGCCCTCTGTTGTACTGTCCAAAGTTGGAAAAGCAGTCGGCCGTGAAGTGACTAGCACACACATGCACAGTTTAACTGAGTGTAGCTGGCACATTTCCTTGATAAATGAACTCTAGCCACTCAGTCTTGTCTTCTTACGAGATGGGAAGCTTGTGCATGGAACTATGTGGCTGTTTACAGCCAAAAACAAAGCAGTGATGGCTCTTCAACTTTGGCATTCTCCTCCCTGCTGCTGGAGAGAAATCTCTCCAGCAGCGAGGAGAGGAGTGGGCGGGGAGGGGGTTTGGGGGTATCTGATCCGGTGGACGAATCAGGTCAGACTTGCTCCTGATTGGTCAAAAAGGGAATCGCTGACGTCGGCGAATTCCCAAAATCCAAACAGTTCATTTTAGGTCAGGATTTTACATTCACAAGCACTACTAAGTATAGGTTTTGTCATTAAATATCACATTTAGCGGGCTGGAAGGAAAGCCAAAGACCCACAAACTTCACTAAAAGACTTAAGAAAGTGATTTTTGCATAATACGGGACCTTTAAAACCAGTGATAAAGTGTAGATGACTAATTTTAAAACTCTCATATTTTGGTAAATAAGTCGACCACACATTCTAAATAGATGTTTTTCAACAATTTCACCATGTGCAGAAGTTTGCACAAGAATTAATCAGGAAGACTTTTACGTTACCAATCTGTCTACCTGTGGAGAGTTAGTCCCCAGTTGGGCGAACTCTCAAAGTCCAGATCCCCCCTCTCTATGTATCGGCTGTATATTTCATAGCGGGCTCAGCCTTGAATACGTGCAACTCAGTCTAACTCTCTCCTTGCTCTTCTTGTCCCCATAACCCCATACGTCCAGCCCTCAGGACCCCCTTGAGAGCAGTGACAGTCCCATTGTTTCATCCCTCTGTACAATCTGCACGTATGGACACCTCACAACCTGCATTCCTCTGTCTTTATCTTATTTCATTCCTGGTACAAGTGCAGGTTTTCAGTGCAGCGCAGCAGGTATTGGATATATGATTTCCTGAAATCCACGAAAAGGAAACATGAAAGGAAGGATGAGCTCTCCAAATCCCTCTCAAACATAAACCCCCCCACCAGACATTCCTATTTTGGTGCTCAGTTTCCTTTTTAGTACCTTCTTCAAGGCTTATTTGACTTTCTTGTGGCTCTTCTGTTTACCTTTGGGAGTTTTTTTTATTCATGACTGTGTTTTTTTTCCTACCTGTTTTGTCCAAAATGGAAACTGAGAACATGCGGGAGGACAGAAAATAGCAGCGGCTGCTCTCTAGAGTTTCCTGCCTGTTGTCGGGCTTGTCTGCGTGCGTGCCCTGTCCTCCGTCCTCCTTGGCCCGCTCGTCCTCCCCACCCCTCCCACTACCGTCTGAGGATGCGTATGTGTGTGTATTTCTTTGTGTGTGTGTGTGTGGGCTGGATGTCTGGGAAAGCCTCTGTCACAGCTGAGGGAGGAGATGAGCAACAGGCCTAATATAGTTTGCAAGCGTGTGTGTGTGTGTGTGTGTGTGTGTGTGTGTGTGTGTGTGTGTGTGTGTGTGTGTGTGTGTGTGTGTGTGTGTGTGTTTGTGTGTGATGTGTATCATTAAGGAAGCACCTGTCCTGTGTGACCGTCAGTTCTGCTGCGTTTATCTGACCCCTCTCACATCAGGTGGCTTCCTGGTTTCTGCGTCAGATGCTGCTCCCCAAGGTCTGCAGGGATTGGTTGACACTCGCTCCTCCTGTTCCTCTGCTGCTGTTCATTGATCTTAAGAGGGTTGTTGTCTCTCCCCCACTTCTTTCATTTCCTGGTATTAGACACTATTTAGAGACACTTCCCCATTCATTTTTTTACGAGAACAGGGGAGGATGAATTAAACTATGTCAAAGATGGAACAAGGTTTAAAGTTTTAATTTTATAAAAACAGGAGTCTGGAAAAGTTAAAACGTTAAAAAAAAAAATCTTAGTACAGAATGAAAAATTAAGTTAAATTACACCAGGTTTATGACAGAGTATTAGAGCCATGTAAAAAAAAGAAAGAAAAAAACAACAAGCAAAAAAGAGAGATTTTTCTCAGAAACTAATGAAAATATAGTTGTAAATTTATGAGAATAAAGTCAAAAACTATGAGGTTAAACTCAAATGCACAATAAAAAAGTCAAATTTACGTAAATAAAGTCATAAATTTACGCGTATAAAGTCATGAATTCAACTCTTAAGCCATAGGTAGGAAGGTAGCTGTTGGCTATCAGGACAGTGCCTGTACAAAAATGAGGACTATGGAGCACTGTGAAGCAGTGGCGGCTGCTGGTCAGTCAAGGAGGGGAAGCTCATTTTTTTCCAGCTTACATCATAACTTTGTTCATTTATTTTTAACGTAATTTCTACCCTACGTGCCAGCTTGCTGACCACAACAGGCTGTAAGTGTGAGTGACAGGGGGAGAAGCTCTGTAGCTGTAGTTGTAGCTGCTTATTGGTGAAAAGAGAGAGAGAATCTTTAAACACAACGCTCGTCGTTTTTAAGAAAGGTAAACTCGCTGGGGATCGTTAAAGCCTCTGGATCAGTCCAGAACAACTGAGAAGATGCTCCAGTGGAGGGTTATACTTCAAGATCGCTGACATTTCACTGTCAATCAAAAAGGGATTCGGCCTCAGACAGATCATCCAATCATCATGCAGAAGTCCAGCGTCCAGGCCAGCCCACTTCCTCATAGACCCCCAGAGACGCTTAGCGTCCCATGGGCAGGACAAAGCCCAGCGTTTATCCAATGACCGTCCAGTTTCCACAGTGGAACAACCCACTCTACGCTTCCCCACTGAAGTCAGAAGACGCCCGACGCCCAGCATCCGATTGTGTTAAAGCGCTGAGACGCTGCGGAATGAATGAGAGGGAGGTCGAGCCAGTTACCTGTGATAGGTAGCTGAATCTGAACAAAAAAAACAGAAAATTCATGTTCAGGTTAAAAGTTTGAATTGCAGCAGCAGACCATTATTTGTATCAGTGTCTGGTTCCTCGTTACATGGCAGAGTTGAGGCAGTGGATGTAAATGTTGTAGCTTTCTGACTTCTTTTCACCAGATCAACATCTGTTCCTCCACGTCACCACTCTGCCACTGTAACAGCGCTGGTAAATTTCAACCAGTTGCTCTGTTTCTCTGTCTCACCTCTGGCAATCTTCAGCAGATACATAAGACTTCACAATGCTGGGGCATGGTGCTTCACTTCAGCACAGAGCAGACTGAGTGGCAGACATTAGTCATTAGAAAATCCATGTAATTTTCAGAATAAAACACAATGTTGATGCCAAATCAAATTTCATTTTGCGACATAAACAGACTGTTAAACAGTGCAGGGTCAGGCCTGTAGTCAACAGGTTAGGGCTTTTCAGAGGTCAGTGATGACAACATGGATGAGAAGAAGCTCATCGTGGAACCAAAAACCCACTGACTTTAAATTACCGTGGGAAATCCTCGGTCTTGTGTCCCCAGCTGGCTGGCGGTGCTGTTTCGTGCTCTGGCTCTGAAAACCAATGGGTGTTGACAGAGGGAGGACGGAGCCAAACCGCTGTGGAGTGGAGATGGACCAAACATGAGTCTGGTGGAAGTCCAACTCTAGTAAACCACAAAATTGGTATATACTTTCAGGTGATGTTTGAGAATGACTTGTAGTAGCTGCAGTGACATTATAACCATTATTAAATATTATTCCCGGGTTTTCCTACATTAGGAGAGCCAGAATCTTTGTGTTAGAATATGGATTAGTGAATCTTGAAGTGATGACAACCCTTGAATTTTTCTCTTATTCTGCCTTTTTTTTTTCTTCTTTTTTTTTGTTTGCTGAATAGAGGTAACGCATGTAACGTCACAGCAAGTGGATTTCACTGCGGTTATACCCCACAGCAGCATTGGCTGGAATACCATCTGAACTTAAAAACAATATTAAAAAGTGGGCAAGAGCTCACTAACATTACAAATTACCGACACGTCTCATAGCATTGGGCTGTGAGTCACACTTCATATGGACGGCTACTTTACAACTGACAGTGTTTGCTTGTTGTCATCTTAGCCGATGTATATGTTGTAGCACTGGACTGCTAGCAGCACTACATAAAGCCAGCTACTGATGTAAAGGACAAACTTACAACGTTTGCTTGCTGTCATGTTTCAAACAACAGCGCAAGGAAAATTTGTTCCAAAACAAAGACACGTGTTGTTGAAAGTCACATCTTCACGACAGTGGGCATGAGACTCCAGACCAGAAGGTGACAAGGCAGTCCAATTAAAACAGATCCTTCTCATAGCATCTTTACCACTGGGGAGACTATATATTCAATAATTATACAGTCTATGCTAAATATCAAAAGTAAAAACAGTTAATTCATATTACTTGGGTCAATAAACTGTTAACTGTAAATTGAATCACACTAAGGCTTTTGTATGCTTTCAGGCTCTGCATTGAGTATTTTGTCAGAGTTGAAATCAGATACATATAAATACCAGGATACGATTTCTGGTCATGTTGATGTCCGGGGACACCTTGTTTTATTAGTAGCTTTTACAAATCAATGTCAAGTCCAACTGTCCTGAATTTTATGTCATATTCCGCATTTTTCCTGGTCTCGCTGTGTCTAAGCGAGGTTTGCTTTACCACTCAGAGGGGAGGGGAAGTGATGCAAACGCATACTCGCTCTAGCAATGTTGGAAATAATGTGAGTGCTTGGATGTCTTCTTTAACCACCAAATATGACACGGCAACTTCCTGGACCCCTGTGTTCTCTGAATATTTACAACTTCCATCAAAGTCAGTCTTCACCTAAAAACAGGACACTAGTGACCTATTCTCATCCTCTTGTTGATTAAGCTGCTGTCACCTGAAAGTTTGCAACCTTAATGAGCATTTTAGGTCCCATTAAAAAGAAAGTGGTAACAATGGACAGAAATGTATTTTATCTTGATTTAGTTTGAAGGTACTTCCTTGTTTCTTGACTGGATAAGATCTTGTACAGGCCCAAGCTTAGCTTCCTGCAAATGGAGGGTCCAGTTTGATATTTCCTTTGCTCTTCTTCTTTCAATTGTTATTCATAAAATGCATTCTTTGTCTTTCCCTCTTCTTTTCTCCCCCAGTCTTTTTCAGTCACATTTCTTCATCTATGAAATCCAGCTGAGTCTCTCTCTCTCTTTTTTTTTAACGAGTCTGACTTACAACAAATCTACCCTGTTTTTAACCTCCAGCCAGGGAGGTTTTGAACTCTGTTTATTTACCAGCAGGAGGCTTTTCCTTGATCCTTTCAAAGGCAGCCTACTGTATTCTCAGATCCAAGCCCGGGACCAAAGCAGCTGGGTTACGGCACACATCATTTGGGGAATTAAATGATGGTGGGAGAACAGACCAGAAACAGCAAACAGACACAGCAGACACTCCTCTGTTCTCTACTCCCATCTCCCCTTCTGTCCTCCCTTTATCCTTCAGAAACAGTCGAATAACGTGATACATTGTAATAAAACCCAAAAGCTTAAGTACCTTGCCGAGTGAACTGCAGATGCAATCAAAATTCACAGTAAGAAGTCCTTCATTCCTGCTCTGAGCCAATCTGATCAAACACAATTCATCAGAGCCAGGTTTTCATGTTTCATGAACATGTTACGATACACAAAGCCTTCATGCCTTTGACAGGTTGTAATTCAAGTTTCTCATTGAGGGTCATCAGAGGTTAAAAAAGGCCTGTTTACAGTTGAATGAAGTTGATAAACCTACTGCATTTCTGCACCCTTTCGCCTTTCATTTGGAGTGAAGCACAGACCTTTATTCAAACTTTTATTCTCAGGGGCTGAAAGATGCACTCAAGATACCTCTGATGAGTTTTGGTATAACTGGTCATGAGATAACCCGTTATGCAGATGATATCATTGTCTTTGTTGCTAAAGCCTAAAATTTCAGTACTTGGTAAGAGAACTTAGTATTTTTCTTTAAACGACTGAATCTGATTTTATGTTTTTAGTCTGGAAAACTCATGGAGCATAAACCACCAAACAAATAAATAAATTTTTGGATACCAATATTGAGCTTTAAGTTCAGACTTACAGGGTGGAGCACAATGTGACAAAGTAGTGATGACCAGTAATAATACTTTGGTTAAAAAAGCACATTTTCTTCACTGTCCTTGCCGAGACAAGGACAACTCCTCCCCTTTTCATACTAACAATATATAAAGCCTTTATATGACACTGCGTTTTGACAATAACTGTTCCCTGACATCCCTCGTAGCTAAATTATGCCTACTGGTATTCTTTAAGAGCATCCTGACTGCAGCTCTGACCTGTTAAATAGACCCAAAGGACAGCTAACCTGAGTACATTTATGAGTGGCAGTAATCAAATATGGCTGAAAGGAAGTGATTTAATTACTTTTGTGTGTGACACGGCGTGCCCCTTCTCTCTCTTCTCTAAGTGTAATGGTATGGTGCCTGTAAAGAAAGCAGACAGGATAGATCTGTCTTTGCACTTAACAAGAATGAGAGGATCGAAATTTGGAAACCTGAGAGTGCTTTTCAATAGTCCAAAGTGCCTCCAATCCTCTGTCTCCTTTTAAGGATGAATAAATACTCACAGCTAATGTGTAGTGACGAAAACATATCAGCACATTGTTGGGGAATAGATTATTCTACCCTAGCTAGACCTCTTTATGTGATGGCCAACAGTTTTTGGACTCAGTGCTGTGTTGACAAAAATATTGAATGATGCCACTTATTGATATCTATCCCACAAGAAAGGGCGGCTTGTGTGCAACTTAGCTAACAGCTAAAAGTCAGCCATAAAACTTGAGACTTTGTATCTGTCCAACTATTACATAAACTAATAAACATTAAATATTAAATGTGTTTGATTACTGTCTTTCTGACATTTACAGAAAAAAAGTAAGTAAATAAATGACAGCACTCTCATGTCTATGGTCTCATGGTTTAGGATTACATCTAAAGTCAGAACCACAAAACAGTTAGCTAAGCGAAGCATTTTGACAACAAAGCAAAGCAACTTATGTTTGACAACATATCAGTGAATATTTTAAGAGAAATGACAAAATAAAATCATCACTGTCTGAGTTTATTGGAGTCAATTTGGGAACAGTTTTCCTGGTTGGAAGCTGTGACTCCCACAAAGTGCAAAGTTAGCTGTTTACCCTGCCTCTGGTCTTTATGCTAGCTTGAGCTAACAGGCTGCTTCTACCAATGTTTGAAGTTAGTCATCTCTGCATTTTGACTTTATATCGACTTTTCTCTCAAATGTTTCACTTAGTTTTAAGGCTGGTTTTTGATTCCATGTTTAACTCTTAAAAAAAGTTGTTTTAGATCATAATAACTGCCAAAATGAGTGTGTTGTCCAAAATGCTGGACAACACACACAACTGCTTGGAGAAAAGCAGCCACAGTTAAAGCAATTAGAATACATTTAATATGTACTCACAAAATAAAATAAAACAATCTGGACACATTTTTCTCTACAGTTTTGACTTATTTTAGTTGGTTTTGTAACCACATAACAGGTCACAGTTTCAACAAGCTAAACCTTACCTGTGAAGTCTTTGTTTTACTTCTCATGTCAATTATTGGAAATAGTTATTCTTAAGATCTAGTTTTTGTTGGTTTTGTCAGTGATAATAACCTTGCATCCCATAGCAGTGATGCCGGGAACGTGCTACTTCGTAACGCATTACTCTGATTTAAACACTACTTTCAGAAACAAGAACTATAGCGTTAATTTCCAAACCAGTAATCAGACTAAAGTTACTTATCAAAGTCACTGAGCATTACTATACTTTTTATTTTTTCTTTTAAAAAACAAAACAAAACTATATATATATATATATATATATATATATATATATATATATATATATATATATATATATACATATATATATATATATATATATATATATATATATATATATATATATATATATACATATATATATATATATATATATATATATATATATATATATATATATATAGAGAGAGAGAGAGAGAGAGAGAGAGAGTTTTTTTCAGTAAAGTCACTTAGTTACTTTTTAAAACAGTAATGAGTAATTTAATGACTTTGTAAAGGTAACTGTGCCAACACTGCCCATTAAGTGTTTAAGTGTTCTTTTTAAAGACAAAAAGGTTTTTTTTTTACCTTGACATGTTTGGCGTAAACGCTGCCGTCTTCTTCAGAAGCTGTCATCCAGAAAGCTGTAGGGTGTCTTTTTGTCAGCTGTTTCTGGTAGTAGCTGGCGGGACAGATTGATCACGTGGTCTGTCCGGCCAGCTACGCCCCCCGTTGCCTGACGGCCTCTCTCAGGATGACAGCTTCTGAAGAAGATGGCAGCGTTTATGTCGAAACATGTCAAGGTAAAAAATACCTTTTTGTCTTTAAAAAGAACACTAAAACAATTAAGATTTCTAAGGAGACAAGATGAATCTAATCAGTAACACTGCCCATTATCCATACAAACAGTATGATGATTTCTGTTTCTTCTTTGACTCATCTGAAGAGAAGTTACCACCTTGAATCCCAAGCTATAAAGCTACTCTCTGTAGGACTCAAAAATGCACACCTTGGTGTTGGTATTTCTCCAACCAGAGCTTTTTAACAATGCTGCAAGCAGTACAAGATAAAGTAAGTACAGCTCCCAGACATCTCTTCGTAGAAGATAACAGAGACGACTTGTTTGGAGCGGAGCCTGAGTGGAGCCTTATCACATCAAGATAGACTGTGATGTTGTCACTGCTGTAACAAACCCAGACTTACAAAATTTTCCATCATGATCACATTTTGCTTTCTGTTTTCAACCACTAACATGAATTCTTCAAGCATGTTACTTCTATGGCGGTTTTATTTTCTGGTACTTTCCACAGCACACACTCAGGGTTGTGTTCATGTTGTTTTCCAGCAGGTGTTTTCACCCCCCATCTCCTCATCCCAAATCATCCCGTTGTGACCTCTAGTGACTCACTGCCTCGAACAAGCAACTGTTAGAGGTGGCTGGTTCCCTTCTGGTACCCCACCCCCTCCGATGCTGAAAGAAAATAATGAGCCTAATTGACTTGGGGGTAATTTTCCAGTAATTTCCTTTTAATGGGCAACGGTTTGATGCCATTTGTTTGGTAAATGGCATGTGCCCTTAATGGTCTCTCTGAGAATCAACCCCTCCCTCTTCTTTCTTCCCCAGTCCCAAGTGATCTTCAGATCCTGAGAGGGCTTCAGTGGAAAAAAGGAAAGTCTAATTTAAAGCGGGGCAGTACACTCAATTGGGAGAACAACAAATGTCGCATTGGCTGCTAATTGCGAGCTCAGAGTTGGCGTCATATCGGATTTCAATGCAGGCTGATTAGGAGTCAACACGGTCATCTCAGCATCTGATGCTTTGTGTCGTCTCCTTTAGGCCATAATTGCAGCTGATGTGAGGCTTGAACCGGCTCTGATCAATCTCACAGTCGATTTTGACATTTTCAAATCAAATTTTTTTCTCACGTATGTTTTTGTCTATATAACATTTGGTGGTTTAGGGTTTGGCATGCATGAGTTCAGCTTTTGGAGTGGTTCTTCTCATCAGGGGGGCTCTGTTCCCAGGGATATTTACTCCCTGAGGCAGAAGAGTGACATTGGCCAGAGTGTGATTTGGTGGGAGAAACACAGCCCCTACGTCTTACAGTGCAACACAGGGCCTCTGAAACACACACACCCACATATACACACACACACACACACACACACACACACACACACACACACACACACACACACACACACACACACACACACACACACACACACACACACACACACAGCCATCTGGGCAAGGCAAACGTCAATTACTTCCAATTCACCTCATGTCACTCAGGAATTGGAGTCATAGTGGAGCATTATTAAAAAAGGGAGTACTCTGCAACAAAGTATTATTTCTATGTGATGAATAAGCGATAGATTTATTGTCAGCTTACCTGCCAAACGAAACACACCTCCTCTGAAACAACAGAAAGTATGAAAATGTGATGATGGTAGTTCCACTTCGATAAATGATGTGTCAGTTTTTGGCTGAACTCTGAGTAGGAAACTGTCCATATGAAGTACTGGCTCAGTGTACTCAAAATGATCTGTCTGTGAGAAACAAATATCTTATATGTTAGAATTATGTTTGCAGAGCTAATCGTACGTTTCCTCCCATGCTCTGGAGAATGTATGTGTAAAGGAACTGTAGGTTAAGATGTAGTTGTTCTTGGGTAATTTGGCGGCCCAGATTAATTTGACTTGTGTCAGAGGAGATCAAACAAACCTGTGCTGTGGGGGCCGGTGTGATGAATGAACGCCACAGAGGAACAGTTTCCCTATAAATGGCCTGAGGAGTTTCAAACGAGGAAGTGATGTCATCTAAACTCCACAGACTTGACTTTGCAGATCTGTTGCAGGCCTATTTTTATAATCTGGATATAAATCACAGAGATAAATGAAAGTCTTAATCTGTGTTTAACTTGTGTCTCTACATTATACTTTCCTTAATAGATCAAATTCAACATAAAGTCAAAAACTTTTTAATCAGGCAGAGAAAAGTAACATTTTTTTTTTAAGCTACAGGAAATGTAGACTCATATTTATAGACACGCTATCTGAGCATTGTTGCACTGTGCAGTTTTTACGTGATGTTTAAGGGCATTGTGAGCCATAATTAGACAGAGGACAGGAAATGAGGGGAAAGAGAGAATGAGAATGACATGAACTAAGGTCCCTGGCCGGACATGAATCAGGGATGTGGTGGTTAATGCTCAGCGCCTTAAGCCTCGGACCACCAGGGTCCAACTTAATGTGTTTTTACACCCTACACACGGAGAACGGAGATGACCCGAGGATCTTTAATTCATTCATAAGATGATACTTAGATTGTTTCCACACTTTTATTTAGGATACTGTTTGTTTACAAACACATCTGCCAGTATCTAGTAACATCAGTCAGAAGCTGATTTACATTTTTGATTCTGGACAATGTTATGTACTTTTTTCCACAAAAAAACCTAAAGTGAGCTTTTTCACACACATACCGCAAAATGAAACTTACAGACACAACGCAAAAAACAAACAAACAAAAAAACAGCTAATTGTGGCCCCAACTTTTTTTTTCTTTTACTGCCAGCCCTCTAGTGAGTTTTCCTCAAGAAACTGCGTGTAAATAAAAAACATTAAAGAAAATTAAAGCCCTGCTAATGAAAAGCAAAAGCAAAAACGCAGTTAAAAAAAAAAGTGTTTACACAGAAAAGTTTCCGTTTAGGGTTAGCTAAAATGCTGTTTCCATGTTAGCAAGAGGCCAAAACGCACACAAAATATTTTTGCATTTCATCCTAAAACCGTTTTTGTGAAAACAGCCCCTAACTTACGTGTAAGATCACACTGATATAAATTGATATAAATGCAAAACAAACAAACAAAAAACATGACACTACAGTCTGGTTCATGGCCTTGGATAACTTGTAAACATTTCCCTGTGACATCACTGACAAGCCCCCCCACACCCCACCACCAACACCCATCCAGTCCAACAGGGAAAACTTCTTGTTGTGAGGGAGATAAAGGGAACTCTGGAAAATGTCAAGGGCCAGGTCCTGAAGTTTTCCAGAAATTTGCTCATTTCCCCCCCTTTTTTTCTATTCTTTCATTCACAGTTTCAGTATCACCACTGCCATCCTGCACCAACTTGCACCGCGTCTCTGTGTGACAATCCCGTCAACGACATCTGACTGATCACAGATTAGAGTTGTTCTTTCCTTTTCTCGCTCCTTTATTGCAGATGTACACATAGAGCACAGTACAGGCTCTCTGCTTATCTCTTGTCCTGCGTGTGCGATCTTGTTTGAGTGCGTACTTATCTTTGAGATCTCCAATCTGCACACAGCTTAAGGGACTGTGAAGTTATTCTCCGGGAAGAAACTCAATTAAGCGCACGGACAGCACTGTGTAGTTTAACTTCACTCCAGCAGTGAATGACAGGAAGATTGATGAACTATTTTAATCTAGCTTCCTGCAGCGGTTCTGGCTCATACAAAAGACATGTTCACCCAAACACAAAAACCCTCTATTTACCTATAAACAGAATTAACCATTTTATTAAACTTCTGCCAGAAGACACAAAAAGATAAAACAGCTTGTTATTAATGTTATCCATCATTTTTTGGCAGGTATTCATTTGTAAAGTGTGTGCATGATTCTTTCCTTGCTCTGTAGAAGTTGTGTGTCAGCTAAAATGAAAAAGTGTAAATGAATTGTGTGAGGCAGCAGCCCCAGCAGTGGTGCTGCCTCAGGCTACAGTACGCCAAATCAAAGCAATAATTCCTCTTCCTGTCTACTACTGTGTTTCATACGGTGATATGGAGGACACTGTCATCTAATGTGTCTAAAACATCATTCCTCTAAAATCCACATAAATCATGGCTTTAAATGTCATCAACAAAGCAATGACATTCCACTTCCTGCCTTCAATTTTTTGTAGTGTGCAAAATCAACAGGAGGTTTTCAGACATTCCAGCGGCTGGAAGAACGGCAGCTCGCCTGGTGATCGTCTGGATCTGGATTTTGAGTGGAAGAGAGAGGAAAACATACCAGGCCAAAAGATCAACAAGGGAGGAACTTTCAGAATGTAGATTTCTCATCAGATGGAGGGAGAAAGAGGAGGAGAAAAATATTTTTTCTTTGCCTGTGAAGTCTCATGCAATAAAAATCACATTTTAATACATATACAGTACTGAAATGTTAAAAATGAATCATTTCAGATAAATCATTTAAAAAACTTTTGAAAAAAAAAAAAATCTTTTCTTCTGCGTCTCTATAAATAAAAACAGTTTGTTGCTCTGTGAACTGTGGAGGAACAGTGGAGCTATTAATTATGATATATGTTATGTAATGTATAATATAAACAGCTTTTTTTTTCTTTTTAGCTTGTATCTATCATTTCTGATAGGGATAGAGAAAATACAATCTTTCAATCACAGCTGCACAGAACCTCGCAGCATTGTTGGCTTGAGGTTGATTTTGCATTGTTGAAACAGAAAGTGTGATTTAGGGCTTCATATACAACCCAAATAAAAACTTAATGTGTCAAACGTTGATAAGGGAAATCATTTGAAACCGTAAGATAGCTTAAAAAAGTGCACAACAATATATTCAATCAAGAAAACAAAGTTTTGTTTTATAAAAATTACATTCTGATATTAAATTGATGCCAGTCACAGTTTTTTTCCCAAATGGGACAGGGCCAAAAATCACTGAAAATATTGCTCAATGCTTAAAAAGCACCACAAGGGACAGCTTCCAACTAATTAGACTAATTTGAAACAGGTACGGGCAACAGGGCATTTCAGATAAGCTGAGTCATTCTGAAGTAAAAACCAGAGAAAATTTCTCTGTGTGAGAAACTCTGTGAGCAAATAATAAATACAAATGCAGAGTCATGTTCTTCCTAAAAATTGGAGGGCCTCATCATTTATGTTACAAAATCCCAATACAAAATTGAAAGTCTGGAGAAATTTCTGTACAAAGAGACACGACCTGAAATAGTACTGGATGGTGGGGATCTTTAAGCTCTCAGGTGGCACCACATAGGTTGTACTTTATTTCAATGACTCATGTCTTTCCACTATTTTTTGATTTTGTATCAGTTAGAAAGCGTCAAATTATGCTTTTATTGAAATTCAACACAGCCTTCAAACTTTTTGTGTCTGGAGTTTATGTGCATTCCTGGCATAAACTCACTGTCACTCTGCATAATATACAACAGAAGCTGTTCACCCACTGTTTTCAACTATAATATAAAGAGGAAAAACCTAAAGCTATTCCATAAAGATGCAGTGTGCTTCTGCTGTATGGATGAATGTTTACTGAGAACGGTCCAAATAGTTTACGTTTTCTCTTATCGAAAATCACATGCATGCTGTAGAAAATGCTTTCATAAACTGTTTTCTGCCACTTGTGTTCCCTCGTGCATTGTTGTTCTTATCTTCCTGACACCATGCCCCAGTTACAAACACATGGCACAATGAGAATAACAATAATAAAACGTGGAAACAAATGTGATCTTTGGATGCCCTGAAGGCAAGTTTTTTTCTTTGTGTGAGAATGGTGAGCTTATACTATAGTTAGTGCGTGTCTGCTGTACAAGTGTGCAGGAGCTCAGCCTGTTGACAGTGATGACAAAATGATGAGTTTATTTTTCCTATACTTTATGTAAATATTGCTTAAGGCTGAAGAGAACGGGTAAAAGAAAAACACAGGCACACTCCTGGTTGAAAGATAAGGAGAAAGGAGGGGGCAAAGCATTTATGTGTTCTGCTCCATCAAACAGCCAGGTTGCAATTCTTCAGTCAGTTGACAGTTCAGCGTTTTTGGCAAACACAAAGCTGGAGCAACGCTGATTTGGTTTCAATATATTCAGCATTCTCAGTAACACTGAGGTGAAAAAAAAAACTAAAATAGCACGCATCATTTGTCATTTTAAACGTTTCTTTCATTGCACCTCCAGCCTTTCAGAGAAAGTGCTTGAGTTAAATGGTGCTCATTTGCGCTCATCAGGGCCTGCACGCTGTGGTAGCACCACTGAACCTCTTTCTTCCCTCCCTCAGGTGGCTCTCCTGTTTAAACCATTAGCCCACAAATGTGGTGGAGCACAATAAGTGCAGTGAGACACAATGGTGCCGACATGTGCAGACAATAATGGATTGAATTTATATAGCGTTTTTCCAGCTCCCTTGATGCTATGTACATTGTAAAAGAAAGGGGAACTCACACATGGAAGGCTTAACAGAAAGGAGCTCAGGTGGCTTATAGAGCTCGACATTCAGCGTTGTTTGATCCTAAAGACTGAAGCTGACGTCTGGAAATCATAAGAGTTTTATGAAGCCCTTATACTGTTACAGAAAAGGTCATTATTCTGCACTTGGTGTGACAACTTCCTTAGAAAGTTACAGGAAAAGTAGGAAATTGTAGTCTTTGCTGAGTTTGATTGTCACAAAGGCAGAAACATCTGCTTCTTATCAGTCCAGACCCCAAAAATGACTTGACTTTAACACTTAACCGAGGCCAGTGCTGCACCATTTGAGGTGTAACCTGTGCCTGACCTGAGTGACCTGCTCAGCAGTAATATGATGCGTCAGCTCATGGTTCAGCTCGCATCTCTTGTTAAGCAACCTGGCCAAATAAGAGACGCAGTAACTCAGGCATCAAACACGGTCTTAAATAACAAGCTGAACAAGGGAAAACTGTTTGCATCCACAAAATCCCAAGAGAGCCAATCAGTCATCAGAGAGACCCAGGAACATTTGGAAGAGAATCACTTGACGACTGTTTTCACTTGATGTTGTGAGTTTGGAAAGTCTTTTATCACTTTGTCATCGTCAATGAAAGGAAAGGAAACACCTGATACTGCGTCAGCTTTATCCCCAAGTTGACTCAACAACCTTTTTCTTAATATTTCAGCGCTGGTGACCTTATCTTTTCCCTGTTTCACAATCCAGTAGCACGCAGCTTGCCACAAAAACTCAGCTTGAGAAAAATCTGTTGGTAGAAAGGCCAGCTGTAGAGGTTTTGGGGCCCTGGGTGAGATTTTGATTTAGTGCCCCTCTCCTGTACCATCCTATACAATAGAGGTGACTTGTAACTTGTAATGCAATATCAAAATTATTGTATATTATTGAAATAGGTACATTTATACCCTGCAGATCAAGCCTTAACCAATGTAGGAGGATTAAAAAAAACATTAGGGGACTGTTTTTGGAGTGGACCTCTGATCTTGATTGCAGGTTCTAAATTTCATCAGGTAGAATCTAAAAAAACAACCTCTATTTTGAGGTCATTCACTGTCCTCTGGGCACCTGCCAAATAAAGATGATGATTACAACTGGGAACAAAGGTTTAGAAGTGCCGTCTGATAAAAAAATTATATTAAAGAGGCTGTGAGGAGTTTGAAAGTGATCTTGAAAAAGTCTTCCTTCTAGATATATGTATGCCCAATCCTAATCCAAACTTTAAAATGAGATTATCATCTCCAATATTGATTATTTGTAAATGCTACTTTGTAGCTTCCTGATCGTGTCGCACAGGACCAGATTGATTCATGACACGTCTAAGTTTCTATGAACACACCATACTGACTGACGAAGTTTAGTAGTGTGAAGAGCTACATATAGCTGGCTACTGGTGTACAGCACACATTTACAACATTTGCTTGTTGTCAGGTTTCAAACAACAGTGCTACGGTAAAAAGTTGAATGAAGAAAATTTCATCTAAAACAAACGTGCCTTGTTAAAAGTCACATCTTTACACCAGTGTGCGTGAGACTCTGGGCCAAAAGGTGGCAAGGCAGCCCAACTAAAACAGATCCTCTTCATAGCATCTTAAAGTTTGTAATAGAGGGCTTTTCTATAAAATAATTTTTCAAATATAAACTCATATATATTATCCAGCATGCTTTAGTCCTAGGAAATCATCATATATTAACCGGAGTATGAGATGATGTCCCCTATTTTAAGGATTCATTTTCAGAAAGCTAATTTCTTAAGACCAAGTTATATTTTTTTTACATAAAAAAATCTAATTCATTTAAAATTCATGGTAATGAAGTTTGAGTAAGTTCATACAGGACACATAAGTCATGCCCAGCTATCATCAGCTGACAGACTGATGTCTAATAACTTGTCCCAACACCACCCAACCAAGCACAGCTTGTTTAAAGGGATAAGGCGGTGTATTTAAACACATCTCTACTCTTAGAAATCCCCGCCACACCTATGCTACCCACACTTTGCTGATGTCGTGTAAACATTGCCTCCTCTACCCCAGCCTCCTCCCCTTTAGGACAATCTGAATGTTTTTACCCATTAGGGGGGAATTTGCAGTGCCCTCCCTGGAAAGCCAAAGCAGGCTGCTTGGCTAACCCAGGGAGTACTCTGTAAAGCAGAGCTGTAACATGAAGTGTAACGATAAAATCCATTTGGCAACAAATGGTTCAAGGCTGTGACGAGTGTGTTCTTGACTGAAATAGCAGACAGTGATTCAAGTCAAGTCAAGATGTGCTGATTTTGGAACGTTTTTAGATAAAAAATATGTTTCATATATTGTTTGGTACTGGCACTAGCATTGGTGTTACTGGTACTATTGGTGCCATTAAAGAATACAGATGAGAATAACTCATTTTGTACCAGTATCTTGGCCATCCATCTCTGTTTAAAAAACAATAGTATGCAGCCTCTGTGGTGACCTCCACGGCTTTCTGCTAGGTGCATCAGTACTGACCATTCATGCTGCTTTTTCAATACTTATACACAGCTCTGACAACCTCTTGGCCTGTTTTAGGGTCCTGAGAAATTTCCCTTAAACTGTTAGCATTAGATGTTTTTTTCAGCTCTATTTCTGAACATTACACTCTGTGACACTGTATGTCTATTTAATGACAGAAGTAATGTCTCTGGTGCAGTGGTAACCATTATCTCTCAACCACCACCATGACTGTGCTTTAATTGGACTAGTTTTGAGTCACTTCATTCAGCACAATCACTGTATCTCTCCATCTCTTAACCCCCTGGCTCTGAGGTTATGAGTGACAGACAATTATAAGACCATCGTGCTATTTTGTTGCATTCCAAGGATAAAAAACAAACACACAAACACACAAAACAAATAAAACCCCTTATATCTGTGTCAACACAATATCTGCCTTCTTTCTCTTTTTTTCTTGTCCCTGTGGTTGTCTAACTGTAGGTCTCCCTGTGTGTCCAAGTCTGTCATGGATCAGACAGCCATAGTCTGCCAGCTAATGTACACATGTATTATTTTTCATTTGATTACACTATTCTCAGAGGGGCCTCAAAAGTATGGGAATCAGTATCAGGGAGGGAAAAATGGAAATGAAAGGTCTTTATTTCAAACTCAATAGAGCCTGACACAGAGCCTGTCCATCTGACAGCTTTAGATGTTTTCCGATAACCACAAACTACTCAGGTGCTGTTGCCAAACAGCAAACGGCAGAAAAAAAGCTGGAAGAGAAAGCCTTGTATTGTAGTTTAACCGCAGATCCATGGAAGCAGCAAACAGAAACAAACTCTGAAGTGTTTTCCCTCAGTCGACACCGTGAGTAAGGTTAGCACACTCTCCTTTTTCTTACAACAGTTGAGACCACTTTGATCTCTTTCTTCCTCAGGTACTTTCTTTCATCATAGTTTGGCGTCTTAAAGTCAGATAAATAGAAAACAGATGCAGGCTTACTCACAGGACACATTTTAAAGGTTGAGATCTAAGTGTTTGTGACACAGTATGTCAGTGCTGCAGGTCGGCCCAGCCAGCTGTGCACTTTTGTTAGAGAATGATAAAGAGCGTACAGTGGGTGACATAGTGTGTACATTCACCTGTGACTAATGTAAGGATGAAGTTTTGATGAGGGCATCTTGCTGCAAACAAGCCGTAACCGAAAGCAGGTCGCTGCATGAAAGAGGAGAGGCTTAAAATGATTGCTTTGGCTGGGAAGAGGCGTAGCCGTGGGTATAGTTCATGTTATTAAAACTTGCACACAAGGATTTTAAAGTTTATTAAAGTTATCCTCTGGGGGGCCGATGTTTTTGTTCGAGTAATTTCCTTCTGTGCCGAGACTGATGATGTCTCTGTCTGCGTTTGGCTGTTTGTGTATTTAGCCCTGCTTGTCACCGCTAATGTGTCTATTTGACTGAGCTTTTATATATGTTCTGTTTGTGCTTGTGTGTGTGTGTGTGTGTGTGTGTGTGTGTGTGGATGAAGAGGTCAGGTTACAGTTTGGGTGTTCTTCATTGGCCACAATGCAGTGCTATCATCAAACAGAGATACACATTGTTCTCATTTAGCTTTGCATGGGAGAGCAATGGCTTGGCAGAGAGAAGCAGAGCCCCCTGATAGTCATGCAAAAGGTCATTTAATATAACCTGAAGTGACGTTAGGCTGGAAACATCTGACAAAAGTTTATCAATGACTATAAGAGTTACAGTCAATAATAAAGTGTACATAAGGACAGCAACTGTTCCATCATTAATGCTCACTTGACTTGAGTCAGCATCTGAAGAATTGTTACTCTTGATCTCATCTGGACGTGATTTGTTTTCAATAACTATAAATCAGTGTTTTACCTAGGGATGACTGAAAACATGTGTCCCTTAGAGAGTTTCTTCATCTCATAATTAGTGACGGCAGCTTTGTGCCGACTTTTATCAGATGTGATTTTTTTGTTCTTTCTTTTTTTTTTTTTTTTCAACTTGGAATCGACTTCTAAAGACAGAAAGCTCAGTGGATTGACATAATTTAATTCCTTGCTGCCTGCATCCAAATTCAAACAATACAACCCGAACTTTATGGACGTGAGTAAAACATGTTCATAATGACATTTTTTATTGTTCAGAGATGTGTTCTGTTGATGTGGCTTCAGTTTTATCCCACAGTGGCATGTTTATTCTCTGCCAATAAACCAAAGAGTCTACATAACATCTGAAAGCCTTTTCATTTATGGAAAATGGGGTATGAAAGCAACAAGAAATACTTTTTAAAAGAAATGAAACTATTTTTTGCCTCTTTGTAGTCATGATTGCACAACTAAGTAATAGAGCCACAGAAAAAAATCAAACAAGGATTACAAGAAAAGGTCATGATGTGTGTAACCAAATTTGAAATCAACTTTTGAGCATGATAATCTCACAGCAGTCGAAAGCTCTGCCCTCATAGTGCTGATTCCTCATTCCTTGTTATGGTTCTAATAGTTTGATAGTAAGTAGAGCAATTTGCCTGTAAGTTAAACCTTTAGATGGAGCAGGTAGAAAATGAAGCACAATTCTAGGTGCTAATAGCAGCTGGTTCTTGGTGAATTCCCCCAGAGTGTTGATTGGGACAAAGTGCCTGGACATGCCCATTTTTCCCTTACAACTTGATACAATATGGGGCTGATTTAGAGATGGCAGATGACCTCACCTGTATCTCCCAAACACCTACTTCAATTCAACCCTCCACCAGCAAAAGTTGTCACCTCGCAATCAGAATATCCAGGGTTTGATCCCAGCGCCTGCAGTCACATGCCAAAGTGAGCAAGACACTGAATCCTTATATGCTCCAACTGTTGGTCAGTGGTGTATGAATGTGGTGTGTTAGCTCAAAAAACTGATGGTTCCCTACGACAAAGGTATCTGCCATCAATGTATGAGTGAGGTGTAGATGGGTGGGGGAGATCAGAAGTGTTGAGTGATTTGAGTGGTTGGAAAGACTAAAAAATACAAGTCTATTTAACATTTACCAAAAACTCCTAGCCCTGACAGTCAGCAAGTTGTTGATCATACATTGTGTCCAGAAAAAACAAACAAACAGAAAATAACAAAAAACAAACAAAACAACAAAAAAAGAAATTTTCTTGGAGCTAGACCAGTGTGATTTTTTTTTTTTTACCTTGACATCAGCCCTGTCAAAAACTGTTAGTACGTCTGTTGTTGTCCGTCCAGTCTTGAAATTATTTTCATTTCTTTCAAAGTTTGGATCAAAAACAAACTTTCCCGCAGCAGTCCAGTGCTGATGGCTCGCTGCCATTTTTAAAGTTGAAGAACGTCTCTAGTTGCATCTTACGTCATATCTGAGCATGCGCTGAAAGAATGTACCCTGACAACTTTCCGTCTGAGTGGATACATCATACCTCAATCGTTTTGGGGAAAGGAATATTCCACCTCTGTGAAACCGATTAATTGTCCATTCGGATTGGCACTTTTCTTTCTGAATGAGGTTTATACAAAGGTTAAATTCTTTCCGTTTGAGCAAATAAACCGAATGCAAGCAGGATATTTGGGTCCATGTACACGTGGCTACTGTTTGTTACTTTGGGAAGTGACCAACAAAAGCTGCAAGTGAAAGTGATAGGACAGACCTACAACCAATCAAAGCAAAGCAGCAGAATTTTTGTCAACAATAATTATTTCAGTGAAAAAACATCATACATTTCATTCAAAAAGGCAGATTACTTCTGATATTTCTGAGCTATTATTATTACAGTTTCAAAGCCTGTCTGACCATTAAGGTGAGAGATGCTTTAGATGAGCCCTTCATCTTCACTTAATTGTTTTAATTTACAGGTAATCCATTCACATACACGGGCAGAGTTGGAAGTTGAAATTACAAATTTACCCTGCTGTGTGTGTGTGTGTGTGTGTGTGTGTGTGTGTGTGTGTGTGTGTGTGTGTGTGTGTGTGTGTGTGTGTGTGTGTGTGTGTGTGTGTGTGTAAGAGAGAGAAAGGGAGAGAAAGTGGTCTAGGTCTTAAGTAACAGTGATAGTAGTAATGTGGTCAGAAGACAGCTGGTTTACAGTCTCTCCTCTGACTCACTGAATAGGAAACGTATGCATTGCTCCAAACATGTGGTTCAAGAACATGTTGGGCTACAGAAATGTTCACTGTTATAATAAAGATATCCAAACAGAAATTCTAAGGTTTATTTTTCCTGGATGTTTCACCAGCTTTAACTTCAAATGCACCATAGCAAATCCACGATGAAAAGATTGTTTCCAGTATATCGTTTGCCAGTAAGCAGGGTAGTGGTCCTTTAAATTGCTTGCTGACAGCAGCAGCCACTGCAGCAGCCACTGAATGTAATTGCCTGGAAAAGCTGGTTCATGCAGTCGTGTTGTTTGTTGTATGCTGACAGGTGAGAACAGCAGGAGTGTAGCTCTTTAAACCAGTATTAGTGCCCCTCTGCAACAGCTACACCTGCTCCTACAGTGGAAAACAAATACAACTAAGTGTTTGCAAAATACTGATTCATACGCTCTTATGTTTGTGGTGCAGCTAAAGCTTTCAGTGCTGTTAAAGCTCAATGCTAATTAATTTTAGAAAACACATTTATCATGGCAGTCAGAACAGAATGCTACCAAATGCTTTTTGCTTGGGCTTTTTTTTTTTTTTTTTCAAATAGCGTAAGAAGGAGAATGATACCACTCAGCTAGCTGGTAGTTTGCTTAGCTTTTGTCAAGAATGCAAAGATGGTGAAACAAATCCAACAATTAATGTTATAAGTACAAGTTGATTTATGAGTGAATGGACTTGATATTTGGCTGTTTCTTTTTCATATCTGTATCTATATTTCTATTTCTATTGATATCTATCTATCTATCTATCTATCTATCTATCTATCTATCTATCTATCTATCTATCTATCTATCTATCTATCTATCTATCTATCTATCTGTATGTTTAAGTATATCTATATAGATACATATCTATAAATCTCTCTCTCACACTCTCTCTCTCTCTCTCTATCTATCTATCTATCTATCTATCTATCTATCTATCTATCTATCTATCTATCTATCTATCTATCTATCTATCTATATATATATATATATATATATATATATATATATATATATATATATATATATATATATATATATATATATAGAGAGAGAGAGAGAGAGAGAGAGAGAGAGAGAGAGAGAGAGAGGTATTTTGGTTGCTCCTTACTTTGGGTGAAATATGGGACTAAACTGGGAGTTCATAACGAAGATCTTAAATATGGTTAGGGTTTGTATATTGTAGAAATTTTGGGGACATAACTAAACCAAATTTAATGCAAGTTCACTTGAATATGTATGTAACTTTAATTTTTAAACAATTTGGTTTTCTAATGTTGAATGTGAGACTCGTAAAGAGAGAATACAGAGTTGAAAGTAGAGATGTATGTTGTACTGTTCTGCCATGCTGGTGTTCTAGAGTCAAGTGAAGAATTAAGAGCACTGAAGTTTAAGTGCCGTGTAGCCCACTTCCTACTCAAGGCTGGAAGAATTTTACTGTTTAACTAGAAAAGAGGGTTACATCTATGCTATTCCTTGACTACAACACTTTTCTGACTGCAGGTCGATTGAGGCCACATTCCTTACATGCACTGTGCATGATGCCCACAGAATGAGATCATTAAAGGCACCACCTACAGACTACAGAAAGACTTCATCAAGTTAGTTTGGATAAAACAATTCAGAATATTTCCCAAGCTTAACTTCCCCAGAAACTTTCTGTAAATTTACATGAAATTTTTTCACTCCTTTTCAACCTTACTCCTTACTAATGAATTCCTGTTTATGTGCGTGTAGTACCCTGAATTTCAACAAAAACCATCTGACAGGCAGTTTTTAAAGCAGTTAATCCTCCTAAAATAGAATAAAATACATTCAAAATTAACTAAAATTATGCCAGATGTCCATTCAAACTCTGATTAAATTGTACTTGACATTACAGTCACATTAAAGCAGCTAAAACAGACAAGCACACAAAATCAATTACAAAACCAACAGAAATCAATTAAAACTGTCACAATCTAAGTCACAGTGGTCAGAGATAAAAGCCTGAAAGTATTCCAGGCAAGAAAGAAAAAGCTTATTGGTTAATCATGCTTTACTGACTTGTGCCAAGCTATACTGCATATTGAATCGTTTCTTATTTGCTTCAACTATTGCGCTAATGAGATAAGTCATTACAAGCAGCTAACCATATCTACATTTCTTGTTGAAAATGTTATCATCTGTCTTAATTATTCACAAGAAAGGAATAAGTGCATCCTCAAGATTTTGTACTTCGTACTTTCCCTCCTTGGCAAAAATGTGACCTCGAAGGGAAATTCTGGATGGGGTTAAATCTGCTGCAACAGGCCAGTGGTGCTGCCAAGAAGAAGAACAGCAGGGTGGATGGAGTGATGGCAGAGAGGAATTTGCTGAAAGCATACAGAGGCCGATACACAAACATCTGTGGGGTGATGAAATGTGGAGGGTGAAACTTCAAACATCCCAGTCATGCCAAATGTTTGAGCGTCTCTCATCATGCCTGAGTGTGTGCCACACTTATATCAACATGGCACTGTCGATAAATGTCTGAATCACACTGCACATATTCAGAGGAGTGCCCTCAAAATAGTACATTGGTTTGTTGAGCAACTGGTGGGCAATATTTGGCCCTTTGAGCGCACAATGGCACAATCAAGGGGTCAAAGTGAGGGCGCTTTGGGCCTGAAGACACAGGCTGCTTTCTCAGTTATCATCTCTTGTTATGGGCTGTTTTGGAGCCATTGTGTGAGAGTGAGCCTCTAGTGGTGACTATAATGTTGCTGTATGATTTGCAGCTCGAGAGCGAGTACAGTGTAGTCGCTAATGCTTCTGTTTTTGCTGTGGAACTGTTGAACTTGGATTCACAGGGGAACTGTTTGCTGTGGCACCACTCATTGTGATCATTGTTTTTGCCCTCTTAATGACAGACTGGGCCACAATGGAAATCAAAAACGGAGACTCTGTGCCAGGGTGATAGGCATGCCAAACCAAAGTTCACAGGGCCAGAGGTGAGAACCAGAAGAAGTCAGACTTGAGGAATTTTATACTCAGAACATGATGTTTGAATATCATGAAATAAGTCCCACCTTACAGGTTTTACACCCTGCTTTATTATACACAACTCACAAACTACATTGTCTCCTCCTTTTATTCTTGAGCATTTAAATGGGGCTTGTCCATTTGATTTTGTAGTATTGTGCCCAGGTGATCCATTAGTGATTGATGTGGTACTTTGTACTGTTTAATACTGGTTGTATCATTCTTAAACAGGTCTTAAGTTTTTCCCAGTTGGGGAGATCACACCATGTGTTCTGTGGAAGCCTTGGCTGGCCCGTGAGTGAATGTTTTTTATATGCCATTCAGAAATTTGAATGTTTTGATGCACTGTGGGTAGAGGCCCCATTGTCAGGCAGTAGTTTTTTTTAATTTTCTTTATTTGTGTGGTGGGAACAGGGTTAGAGCAGTTGTCTCGGGGACACATCCACTACTGTGAGGTGGTCGCCATGTAATTTTTGCTTTTCTGAGTTGATGGGCTATAGTCATGCGATGTAGATAATTTTGATTATCCAGATTCATTTTGATCCGATTCTGTGCGTAACTACCAAGTGGCAGCCTCTGGCCTGAGAGAGTATGAGACAATGCTGAAGTGCTAAAATCTGCTGTTTCTCGAGTGTCCACTTGAGGCTGGCTCCAGAAGTACCAGAAGTCACATACACACCAAGCCAAAAAAAGCTGTTTTCACAGCCTGGTACAAAAATACGTCTCCTGTCTGCGCTGCAAATTTTACTAACAGCACACACTGTTCAAGGGGTGAATTTTTTTTCTAACTAAGCGGTTCAGAGGATATTAAGATCGCAAGATTACCCAATCAGAAGCACATATCAGGTCACGTGACTGACGGGTGCCCTATAGCTATACATGAGGCCCTTGTCGCTTCCAATATAGCCGCAATACCCGATTTGCTTTATTTTCCATTTCAGAAACAGATGGCTGACATCGAGGGACTACGTCGATGTTTTATACAGTCTATGGTAACTACCCACCACAAGTACCACCTGAAGACTAGGGTTGAGATTAAGCAAGTTGTTGGTTAGGTGGTCGGGATAAGACCTCTCCCAGGGTCAACGCCTACCCAAGTTATAGTCTGACAGCAACCTTTTGTCTGTATTGATACTAGTAACAATGGCTTTGGCGACAAAATTTTTTTGAGTCACCAACAGCAGCATTTGTTAATAGCTGTAAGAAGGAGCAGTTATTGGAAATAGCTGATCATTATAAAATAGCTGTTGAAGATAAGAGTTGTAAATTTGAGATCTGAAAAGCAGTTGTTTCATCTTATTGTTTGATCGGGGGGTGCTGAATGAAACTGAGGCTGACCCCAGGCTCACACTGAATCCGGTGCAGGTCCAGTGCGGCTTCAGCATGTAATCCGTATCATTAAAATCACTGCTGTAGGCTCACTTTAGCCCCGCAAGGTGCGAGTCCGGTTGCGGGAGCCGTACGGCACAACGGAAAGAATCCGCAATCGGCGTCCGGAAAAGAGGTCTATCTTTTCCGGACGCCGGAGAGGGTCTGCGTCAAGCTGAATGAAATATGATGAGCTACACAGGAAGTGAAGTGCCGGGTGGCATGAAGATCCGTTGTTTTTTTAAATAAAATCAGTGTACAAACAAATTTAACTCGACTCTTCTTTGACAGCACAGTCGCGCTAGTAGTAAATGTAAACACTACATCACACCCACTGACATGAGGTTCGCATTTTGACAACAAGGGACGAGGAGAGACTCATCCTTGAAGTGGAAAGTCATCCCATTTTATATCACACATCCCATACTATTATAAGGATAATACAAGTAAGGAAAAAAGTAACGTTATTAAAAATGATAAACATTAGAGGAATAAAGCTCTCGCGCATGTCCAGACAAGAACGTGAACCCACGTGAACTTCTACTCTCGCGAGTGCCATTTCCATACCCGGCACCAGAGCCAGCCGCAGCCTCTTTCTGGAGCTGATGTGAGTGGCAGCTTGCGGAAAATCCGCATGGTATCTGAACTGCAACCGTTCCGGAGCCAATGTGAGCTCGTCGTGAGGCAGTGCCTGTTCCTGCGTCAGTGTTTGCGCCAGCAGTTGCGCATTCTGCAGGTTTGATTTTTGAGCAGCAAAAATAGGTGTTACCTGTACAGGTTGAGGAAGAAAAATTTAGCAGAAGTATGGAGAGAGAGGGTTAGTGACTGCAAGGGTATAAGGCCATGTCCACACGTAGCCGGATATTTGGCAAACCGCATATATTTTTATATATTTCAGCCTGTCAACCACACGAAACAGTAGCATGTCACAAAAACAATGTTTTCTTAAAACTCTGGCCAAAGTGAAGATTTTGGAAATTCGGTTCATTCTGATTGGTTGGCATGGGCTTCATGTCTGATTAACACCGCCAAATATGGGTTTGGCATACTTCAAGCCACACTTATTGGCAGATTTTCCTAGTCTGTGTGGACTAAAGTATTCTTTTAAAAACAGATGAAAGGAAGATTTTTTTTTTTTTTTTAAATATGTGTGTAAAAGCCCTAAGTAACTTTAGCCCAGGTGTGCCGAGTTACACCAGTCACTCTGCTACTGGAGGAAAGCACAGGTCAGACACACCTCCAAGATGACATCACTAAACCTAGATGGCACAGCGGGGGCATCACAGTCTAAAGAGTGGTCCCAGGTCTTTACTCCATATCAATGAATGATACTTACAGTTGTAGCTCTTTTTGTAGCTAATCTGCTCTGCCATGTCTGTGGGACATTAACGCAGCCCTCTAACTGAATCAGTCAGCACATCTGCAGAGTATTGAAGCATGCTGGGACAGACTTCATGGTTCCCTTGCAGGTGCCAATAATTTGGAGTGAATACAAATTTGTCATACAGTGATTGAGGGTTTTGCCTCGAAGGAAACATAATTGACGCTTCAATAAGTTTTGACAGTGTGTCTAACTTAAAACATGTGTCTTTGTATGATTGTGTTATTAGACATAACAGCTGATGTTTCAGTGCAGTTTAAATGCTGTCACTTCACACACTTGGTAATAACTACATTTCAATCACAGCCTTATTTACCTGTCATGCCAAGGCCAAGTAATGCAGTCTGAGGTGTGACTTTCTGCAGGGAGTTTCATTTTTTTTTTTTTTTTAAAGCTATTACAAACACTCCTCTGACAGGCAGGTTTTCCCTCAAGGGCATGTCAGTAACCCAACCCAATCATGTTCCCCAACTAGCAAAGCTTACAGAAAACAAGTAGTGATTTAGACAGACAGGTTCCAGTGACCCTCTGTCCTTTGTCTCCAGGTGGATCAGCGTTTGGTTTTCTGAGGAGCACAGAAAAGGCAGGAGGGAGACAGGGCTTTGGAGGAGGTGCAACTGCTAGCCGGCTAAGATAAAGCCTTGTGCCAAGGCCTGAGCAAATAAACAAGAGGATGATTATTTCAGCACACACGACTCGGCTGATTCACAAAGAATTAAGAGTGCCCCGGCTCAGAGCGCTGATAAGCCAAACCCCTGTCGCTCCAGGCCTTCGCCTCTTGTTTTCTTAACTAATGCCCTCCTCGCTCCCTCCTCTGGGTCTTTTTAATCAGCTGAAGATCTGCTCTCCATTCAGGACTGGAAATGTCAAAGCAAATTATCTGAATGAGCCTATTCACACATCCTATGTGTTCATTGTATATTTTCACAAGCTCCCTTGGTGCTGATCTTCTACACTTTCACATTTAAAGCTACTCCCCATCTCTTTGACTACAGACAGCGTTCCTCTTTTTTTTTTTTTTTGCATTTGGGGATTTTTTACAAGTTTATTTACAGCAGCAGTGACATTGTACTTTATACACACTCTTGGCAAGCAGAATAAGGATTTACTTGGAGGGATGATTCATTATAGCCATCTATTCCTTGCACAATATAAATAATGAAGTACTAAACGACTACAGCAGACAACTTCTCACAATAATCCAATTAATCGTCTCTTTTACGGGGCTGGCCCTCCTTGTTTTGAGACCCATTCCAAGTGGATGGTTTGCAGATGTTTCTTCACTGAGTCTCATCAGTGAACTTGGGCCCAGCTTGCTGCCGTACCCGGGCTTGGATTGCTGTCTATATGTTGTTTTTTTTTCTTCATGGTGACAAGGTAGATAAAAGGAGTGTTATTCTGTGATTAGAGCCCGAGCAGCTTCTTAATGACCCCCCCTCGCTCCCTCCTCCCTCCAGATCAGTCATCGGTCGTCTGGTCTCTCTGGCCAGCATCACGTAGACCACAGACCTCTGGTCCCCATTAGTAACCCCCTCCCCTCCCCCTCTGAACAGTATCTGTCCTGAGTCCGATGACTAAAAGACCCGGTCAGGTTCCGTTCCACATTAGTTTTGGCCGGGTATCTGGCCTTAGCTGCTTGTTTGTGGCGCTGCCCTGCAGCACTCCCCGATGATTGAGCGGTAGAGAGTTTCCCCTGCTTTGATGCCAAAAAAGTCCCCTGATAGAGGGGACAAATCTGACCATTAGAGCTCTTTTCTTCTGATGAAGGCCAATATAATTACATGATGTTGGGGCAGTTAGCATGTTCTTCAGTAATAAAGGGAATGAGTCTGTGTTTATTCTTATGGGTCTTGGTCTCATGGCACACTGAGTCAGAGGAAACAGAGCTCAGGGGAAATGAGCGTGTTAGCCGTGTCCTGTTCCTGCTGTGGATGTTGTCACTGTGACCAAAAAGAAGCAAATCGGAAGACATGACTTCATTACTGCTGTGCAGGAGATGGAACCACACCTCAGCATGATCTGGATCAATAGTAAGACCCAGACCATGACATAATTCTTCTTCTTCTTTTTCAAGATTTGTCATATTAACACCAAAGATACAGATTTAAACTATACTAGAAAAAACAAAAACGAATCTAACCAGAATCACAATCATTTCAAACTTGGGTCACTACGCCACATCAGGTAAAACCTTTTATTTTGTGATAGAACTGACTAAATAAGACTATGTTAGAAAACGAATGTCATTAATTTACAAAAAAAAAAAAAAAAAAAAAAAAAGATTAAAAATAAAGCAGATAATAATAATAATAATAATAATAATAATAATAATAATAATAATAATAATAAATATTATTATTATTATTATTATTATTATTATTATTATTATTATAAAATGAATCTTTTTGATAAATTTTACTTACACCATTAGAACAAAGAAAAAAAATCAGAAATCTCTCTGTCACCACTACTTTTTGGAAGCTTCAAACTTTGCATTTTCTCCAGTTTATTACAACCCTAGTTCCAAAACAGTTAGCATGTGGTGTAGAATGATGGCAAGAACAGGTTACCAACTGATCATATCTCAACACAGAAAATGTTTAAACTGCAAAACTGTGTTGTCTATGACAAATAAAGCTCATTTTCAGTTTGATACCACAAACGCAATCCTGAAAAGCAAAAAGGTTTAAAGGAATTTCCGTTATTTGTTAGTAAACACAAATTCAAACTGGGCTCCTCCTCCTTGGCTCAGTGCCAGCAGCAGCGCACACCCATTGCCTCTGACCGTAACTATGTGAACACATTCACTAGCCCAGCAACCACCTGTAACATTGTGTTTCTACGTGGGGGAGACTCGAGAGCCGGGCACCTGAATTTGCACATTAGTGCACGCTAATCATAGGTATTAGACGCATAACTACTCAGTACAAAGTAAACTTGCGTTGCTGTTCGGCCGAGCTGCTCCTCAAGTGCCCAGAAGCGAGTGAAAGTTGAGCCAAGCTTCACTTTTGTTGAGGAAAAAAAAGAGATCTGTTTGGTGTTTCGTTTCACTTTGGTTGTTCTTGCGCCATGGAATATCCACTATCATAGCCACTTGCCCTGCCCAGAAAGCTCCTGATACAACCGAAACAACAGCATACAGGCTGAAGAGAGGGGTCAAGGCAGAAACAGACACTGACAGATATGCATAGAGGCCCAGGAATGATGATTGGGCTGTATGGGTCGTATAAAAGCTGTCATTTGATTTCTTAGGGAAATCCTTCAGACTCTACCTTTAAAACCAGCATGTGTGATGGTATTGGGATGCATAGGTGCCCATATCATGAGTTGCTTTGTGGAGGACCCATTAATATTGAACTTTATACACCTTTTTTGGTGTGACATATGTTGCATTCCAGACAATAGCTTCTTAGGAAAAGTACATATTTGAGTCAGACAATGCAAAACCACATTCTGTGTGAATTTCACCAGCAGGGCTCTGTACAAGCCTGTCTGCAGTCCTGGCTTGTCAACCATTGAAAACTTTTGGTGCTTTGGAAAACCGAAAAAAGCTGTGCAAGACACTTAAATGCGGAAAGGGTAAAAAAGGGGAAACAGTTCACTTTCAAAACTGTTCTAGTTGTTGTTTTAATGTTTTTGGCATCAAATGAAAAATGATCATTTTTTTTACAATGACCTTTTTAAGATTTATCTATTTGCTTTTTAACTTTTTAAAATCAATCAGAGCGTAGAGTAATTTGTAAAACATCAAACTTTGTGTTACTTTTATTTTACTGTGTCCCAACCTTTTACAGAACTGGGATTGTAGTACCAAAAGAAATTTAGTCTCTGTGTAGCTCCACTTTGGCGCTTTATCAATGTGCAGTCAGTATTTTTCTCTGGTTATCCCTGAGGTAAATCTCTGTGGTTTGTCTGAGAGGTTCCTTATCAGCTGCTTTTGACATTCTTGTCTGATTGCTGGTCAACTGGAAAATCTCACTGTGTGTGGTACCAAGTGCTCCTGACATTTTACGTCCTCTGTCTCTGCATGTCTATCTCTGACTGAGATTCTGCGGGAAACTCAGGTGTTTTTCCGATCTTTTCAGAGAAATACGTTTAAGATTATTGTGTTTTTCTTTCATTTTGTCTGACTCAAGAATAAAATCAACCCTTTCGTTTCCACTCTAACTTGTCTTATGAGAGTTTTACTAATTCTTTCACAGATCATGTGAGGGAGCACATGGTGTTACTTCATGGGTTTATCTGATATGCAAACGAGGCAGAGATAGAAATCTCTTTCGACCACTTTTGCTGACATGCTTCCAGTTTCACAAGTAAGACCAGCCTGTATTCCCAAATGTGCATATTCTAATGGTTTAGTTGCATAACAACAGTGTCTGTGATTGTTGTGATTATTGGTCCTGTCTCTGTTGGTCAAAATAGTCCAACAGCCAATCAGAGAGCTCTCTGTATCTCTCTCTTTCCTTGGAAATCTGCTGAGTGACAGTGGCCATGGCAACAGCCCGGCTCCGTGCGGCTCCCTGGCACCCCTGCTGTGCAGCGCTTGATGGCAGTTAAACGTGTCGTGGAGTAATTGGGTTGTGGACCGGATGAGATATGTCCCTTAAGGTGTGACAGAATGTGAGAAATGGAGCAGGTGGTGGAAGCCCAGAGGCTCCCCCTGAACCAGACACGCATTCAAGCCGATGGCTGGTCCTCCACCAGGTGTTAACCTCTTCTCTCTGCTGTCCTGTCTGTGTGACAGATTGACCAGGGCACCAGCCTGGAACATAAAGCTTTCAGTAAGTTGAAGGGTTAAATTAGACACATAGACATGTTGTATTTTGGTAACATTTCCAATTTGCTGTACTCAAAAAGTTCTACAAGAGATGAGTAGTGGTCACTCTAATATTTAAATGAAGTTGTATTAATAAGCCTCTCTCACAGATGGTCAGACAGTCTGACAGACAATCATCTTTCCTTTTTTTGTGAAACTTGCTTCAAGCTGCAAGCCAAAACTGAGGCAAACTCTAACTAGTTGCTCTAAACCAGCAGTGTAAGGCGACAGGATGATGAAGTCAACAACATGATACTTACATTCAAAACCACAAGCCGTCAGTTTCAGACTCTTCCTATCCAGTATTGGACTTTCAAAGCTAACCCAAGTATCTATCTGTTGAGCCATCCTGAGTGAAATGGTGAAAGATAGTTGGGAGACAGATGCATAGTAAGACAGTAGATTGAGAAAAAAATGTAAAGATTGAGTAGAACGGCTCTAGAAGGTAGCAGGAGTCTGTGGTGGAAGAGGGTCAGATTTTTAATATGAGTTTAACACTTCTCTCCTTGAAGATCAGTGATTGTGTTTTTTTTTAATCTGTGCTAGTTGCTATGCTTTTTTGTCTGGGTTACATTCAGAGGGGAGTCACATGCTGGAAAGAGGTTAATTCCTCAACTTTCCAACCTTTACCTATGTGAATGTTTTCCTTTCTTCAGTAGATCAGCTGAGAGAGCACAGTCGCGACAAAGGTCTGAAACTTGATATTATGAATAGAGAGTGAAATCATGCTTCACTGATCCAAACACTCAGTACAACCTTGATACCAGTTTCTGATCAGCTGATTGATTTACTTTAAAGATTATGGAAAAAACAAAAGCTATGACTAAAATATTGTGTTGTCTTATCAGCTGTGATGAGGCGCATATATTTGACTTGTTGTCTATAAGTTGTGCTCGCTGCCCACTTTTCCAGCAGTGTTGAAGCTTGAGCATTTTGCTGGGCTGGCCTGCTTCATGACATTTGCTGCATGGCTTCAAGTGATGAACTGGATTGCACGCCATTGGCAGCATCTTCCAAGCATATCTGGTCAGAATTAACAGCCACCGGCATCTCAGCAATGTAAACCTGATCCAACTCAATTGTCAGAAGTGATCCAAATGGATCTGTGTTTCCTGTGTCCTGGCACTGAAGAGTGCTGTAACTGAGCAGTATAAGCCTACCAGTGTGTGGAGCGACTATATCAGACGGATGCCATGTAAAAGGAATGAGCTGTCACATTACACTTGTTCCAACATCCATGAACAGCACCAAGGCCATGCCAAACATGATCGGGTGTCACAGCGGCTGCAGAGGCCAACCAGATGCGTAACATCACACGGTATCATAGCTCAGAGGGGCGATGCCAGCCAAGGAGCGTATCTTGGTTTATCTCCTCTGCATACTCATGGGAAGATCTCAGTCTTCCATGTCAATGGAAAACATTTTAAAGATTATCTGAATTTTGCACATTTTAGTTTTACTTAAATTCCTCAGTTTGGTACCATTGCATCCAGAGAACAGTTATTTTTTCGAAAGTTGCTTGGTCTATTGCCTTCAATAATAAAGCGAGATGGAGATTTGAAAGCAAGTGTCAGGATGGAACTATGAGCTAATATGGCAAAGTTTATATGGGAAATAAACCATTTATTTTTTTAGAATCATATCTCCAGGTTGCAAAAGATATCACGATACCTTGCCCAGATGTCTGTGAAAGGTAGACATTGTTTTCTTCTCAATGTTTTTTTTTTTTTTTTACAAATCAAACTCTGTATCTACCGTTACCAATAAAATCTTTAAAGACAAACCCCACAACCTGCGACACGTCCTTTGACATCTGTACACACACTATTGCTGAACAAGATGGAACATAAGCGTGTATGGAGGTAAACAAACACAGGAGCCAGCCGTGGCTTGAAAACTGATCTGTTATTAGGACCTTCATTGATAAATAAGCCTGAGTTCTCCCTCTAGTCCTCCTCTGGGTCTTCCTCAAAGTCCTCCTAATGCAGACAGATCTTGTGTCTGAGTCTAAATTACTGAGTTGTGAGTGCACAAGTCTGAGTCGAGTCATGGGTTTGCATACCTGGACTATAGTCCTAGTCCTGGACTGGAGCCCAACACAAATGTATAGAGAAATGCATACAGAGTACAACATAACAACATAATACAGGTGGTTTTTCCATTGAATCTGTGCATCATTCTGTGATTTTGTGCTCCTTTGTGTGAATACCTCTGTTGATTGCATCCAGTATGAGTTGATTTATGTTCAGGAGTCTGTGCATGGTTCCTTTTGAAATTGAATGGATTCTCTTTGCCATTTTTTGTGTCTGAATTCTTGTCTGGTCGCTCTGTTTAGACTGACGTGGGATGGATGCGTGCTTTGTTGTAAATGGGCATTTCTTCAGTGTAGCAGAGCAGAGAGACACTCTCAAGGATGGACCTGAGTTGTGCTGTTGTGCTCTCTATGGAAAAATGAGAATTGACTAGGTTGGGTCTGGTTCTAGCTCCAGAGTGAGCGGCTCTCATGTGGTGCACAGGCTCGCTGAGGAATCAAAGGGCTTCATGATAAATAAGAGAAAAAAGGGAGTTCATTTTGAAGAGGACTTCTTCTCTTTACATTTACAACTTAGAAAATAGCTTCACACCCTGTGCAGGCATTCAAGTAAACAATGGCATAAGATTAATAGACTGCTACAGACAAAGGACTCTCAGTTCTTATGCTTGAGTGAACTCTTAAATCTCTTTGCTTAAATCATCAGTGACATGTTGATTTTTTTGTATGAAGACATGTGTTTCTATAATTATACCCTAAGAATAAACACAACTTGTGGACAAAGTAGGATACAATGGTGTGAAATAGTACCCAGGCAGGACAGCTCCAGCATAGCAACAACACAGCACAGTGTGCCATCAGAGGGATTAACCTGTTTTGAAGCCACAGCTGATTGTGCAGCAGATAGTGAGGGAGGAAAGCATAGCATATAGCCAGATACTGGTGTGAGATAGCCTCCCACAAAGATACATAGCCAAGAGCATGGCAATACCTGGAAGTGTGTTTCCCTGTGTGTGTGTGTGTGTGTGTGTGTGTGTGTGTGTGTGTGTGTGTGTGTGTGTGTGTGTGTGTCTGTATGCAGATGAGAGTACGTGTGACTGTACAAGTGCTTACGTACACACCTCCATCTGTTTGTATACACATGGTAATCTGAATCAACCGCGAAACTTGAGCTGGCTCGCCCACCACATCTTCAATTATTCAAGGTGCTTTGGCTGAAAACTCGATCACCTGGAGGATCCGTTGTGCCGCCACAAGAGCCCCTGCTTACTGATACATGTGAGAGGGAGGGGAGGATAGAAGAGGGGACCACTGGAAGGGAAAGGGGATACCACACTCTGTGGTATGTTCACCTAAACAGGCTGAATGCATTATCCAAAGACAGTAGATAATACCTGAGGAGCTGTCAGCAAATCTGCAAAGCTGTCTTAGTCATGTTGAGGAATTATTGGACTTTATGCAGGGATTGGATACTCTGGCATAATTCCTTGAAATTTTCTCCAGTCTTCTTTAGAAATTGATATTTCCCTGATGGTTTTAAACAAAACAATGTCAATATCCAGTATCCTCCAAATTCCCTGTGGTTCAACAGCAGCTGGTTTCATCCAATCTAATTTGCAAGGAAAGCAAATAGTGGGCATTTGACCACCTGGTCCTACGCCTATCCCCCAAAATAGAGTCTTTCCTGCCTAGCCAGTAGTCCCAATTTTATTAACAGCACTGGGAAGAAGACACCCGGGAATTAAACCTCTCCCTAAGTATACCATGGAGGCTCAAACCCTGGCTCTTGGGGGGAAGTCAAGCCAAGAAAATAGAGATTTGTCGCTGTTGTTGCCCTGAAAGGCGTCTTCCCAGGGAGCAGAGCTGCTTTAAAAGCCTCCAACTGGCAGGGTATTACTTGGTTCAGTAGAGCAAGGGGCTGAGGCTGCTCAACATCCCTGTGCCATCCAGGCCTGCGGGATCATGAGGCCTCATGAGGCTAAAAAGGCCCTGAGCTACTTATTCTGGTTCCTGTTGGGGAAGCCAGCTCCCACCGTGGTTTTGGAGGAATTCTGTGGTGTGGTTTTCCTGGAGAATGTAGGCATAGTGTGTGCACATATTAAACATTATTTTCATAATGTAAGTGTCTTGGTATTCATAGTTTTTCCTCCAGTTTTCCCAGAAGCACTGAGCAAATTTATAACTATAATGAGCTAATATCCTGCAGTATGATGTGCCATTATTTAATGGCTTTATTAAAAAATGTGTATACTACAATGATGTTGAAATCATAAGAGCCATATCATAAAAGCATGTTACATTGTTTGCTGGCAGTAAACCGCACCTCATGCAGTTGAATGGGCCCCTCAGCCCCCATATAAAGCCCTCAAGGCAGCAACACAAACATCAGCAAGCCTATTGTTAATGTGGCCGCTCAAATGAATATTCACGCCCAGCAGACTGACTGTGAAGCTGAGATAGCAGCTGGGGCCCGGGGCCTGGGGCTCGACCACCCCACAACTGCTTGTTGGACCGGCTGTTATTCATCTGGATGAGACGATGACCACTTCAGCCAAGCTCCACATCTGTTGCCAGAACAGGACCGGACAGACCAGGCCACAGGGACAGGGTGGACCAATTGGAGAGAGACTTGACACTTTGAATAAATAATGTAAAATATATTATCAGAAAAAGTCTAAATTATTCCCCATTGATTAAACTAGTCATGGCATCATGTTTTCATCCGTCATCAATGGCTGTTTTAAGAATAATTTAATGTTTTCTAGGGTTGGTTGTGCAATAGCATTTGAATGCAAGGTCAATAAAACAGATGGTTAGAATATGACTTATAGGCTTTTTTGTGTGTGTGTGAGTGGACTAAGGTTAGAGTAATGAATGGGGTTAAGTTTCATTACAATCTGGTCTGTATTTTTCCTGATCTGTTGTGAAAAGTTTATTACAAAACTGCCCCCAAAAAATAAAAATATCAAAGCATGCAAAGTAAAACAGACAATAAAGCTACACCCATAACAATGAAAATAATAAAGCATGCAGTTCACTTTTTATTAGTGATCAAAACAACAGCAGGTTTACGGAGGCAGTCACAAACATGTCACATTAACACAGAAATTATGTTTTTTCTTTTCTTCTTTTTTTTTTTTTTTGTTATTTCTGCCTTAATTAAATAAGTTGACAAAAGAGGGATAGGACATATGCCAGTGGGGTTTAACACGCAGCAAGAGGATGAGGGTGCAGGTGGAACTGATGACAACTGTGACTATGATCCTTGTGTACTGGGCATGTGCTTTATCTGAACCAACTGTCCCTCCAAAAATAGCTCCTTTAAAACTTAATCTACAATGCAATATGAGATATAACACTGAGGTTAGACCAGGACAAAATGATCTCATTTTTCTCCCCTACCATTTTATATCTTTCATGGATTTCCTCTTCTCCTAATGGTCAGGAGCATGTCCAGACAGGGGCGGCCCAGCTTGGGCAACGACTACTGCGAGGGTGGTATGAAGTATGTGCACAAACACACATTAATAAAGAGCCTTTATTGGCGTTTTCTATTAATCTGTTGAATTTATTGAGTTAAAAAGTAACACAACAGGGCAGTAACATGTAAATATTCCGAGCCCTTTCCTTAATGGATGCTTTTTCAAAGTTACAACTTAAGAACTTGAAAACTGAGAAATACACTCTTCATACCCCCCCTCTGTATGAAAACGTATTAAAATTTCCCTCCATGCCAGAAGAGTGACAGAAAGTTGAAATGGAAAAAAGACAGTAAATGAAAAAAAATAAAAAAAATAAAAAAATGTCTGTGATAAAACAGTTACATCAAATAAATAAAATTTGATTTGAATTCAAAAACAACAAAATTTAACAATCTGTAAAAATGAAATAATATAAAACACTTCATGTCCATTTTATAATGTCAGCAAACTGTTATCACTACCATTACCTATTTTGATACCATTATAATTTTTGATGCCAATGTTACTCTTTTAGTTTTAGGATATATTTTTCACCACCAAATTTTATTCTCAAAACCAGACATTGAACTCCCTATTTTGGCTCCATATTCATTGAAGCAGACATGATGAAACATCTGTCATGTCTGTAGAACATTAATATGAGATAGTACAGTTTAACTATCACTACATTTTGATTGCTACCTGGAGTAAAACACAGATGTGTTTTGGGCCATAAAAAACTGATTCTGTCGTTTCTTGATTCTCATGATAGACTTTATTACATGTTTTATTATGTTTTTATAGATAGTTACCCATTAAACAAACACTGACCATATGCTTTTTAACATGAACTCGGGCAAAACAAACCATTTTCCCCATTCTCTTCCTTGATTGTGTTTTCATAGTGAGTGCTCTAAAAGCTACCATAAAAACAATAACCTATGTAGTCAAACAAAAATGTTTATCTTCAAAACCATTAAGCACATTGCTTTTTGATGTACAGGTAATGATAACCAGTTACTATTAAGTTATGATGTGACCTAAAATCTTATTTATTACTATAGTCATTGCTAATGCTTTGTAAAAAATGTTTTCTGCCTTGACTCATTTTCCCATCTAATCTCTCAAGTCACTTTCTTAAGCTGAAAGAGTACATGAGAGCAAAGGACAGTATTTGTCACACATCTCTTATAACCCTGTACTTTAAGTGTGTCTTGTTTCCTCTTTGCATCTATTGATGACACCCTCTGTCCTCGTACCGAACAGAGCAGTAAATATCCGCTCGCTGTTTGATCCCTGAGAAAAGGAAGAGTCTTTGATCACCTTTCCTGGAACCCACAGAGCACCTATTTGGATAGCATCAGGATGTTTTTCCTCACCGACCAAGATGTTGTTGTGGTGTGTAAAAGTAAACATCAGTTCAGAGGAAAAAAACAACGGATAGTTTCAAAATGAAAAAGAGATTATGATTTAGAGAGCTGAATCTTTGATGAATCTTAATGTGATAGCAGATTAAAGGACAGGACAATAATAATATTAACCAGCCCTGTGATCAAGTAGCTGGGCACGCTGGTGCCCTCCAGTTCTCCTGCTCCTGTCCTCCCCCTGTTATATGTCACTGTATTTTTTTTTATGTTTCTTGGATGGGATAAAACTAAAATGTAATTAGGTTGCTCTAAAACATGTGCAATGGCGAATAGAGCTAAAGCTATCATCTCAGTGCAATAATACCTCCTTCTCAACCAAAACAGTAAATGAACTCCTAAATTGTGCAGGCTTTGCTGTCTGTAACTTTACTTTATACTTACTTTAAAGCTACTATGTAGGAATTTTTAGTGAAGCTGAATAAGGTTTATAAGTTAATTTGACAGAAGCCAAAAGCAGAACAACTTATAAGCAAGACTAATCTGTGGTCCCTGGGCCAGTTGTTATAACAAATACAAAGAACCAACATTTTATTTTATTTATTTATTTTTTAAGAAAAGCACAGTGTAAGCTTGTGTAGTCTGATGTAAAGCATGGCAAAGTTTCAAAAGGTTTAAAAAGTGTATACCAAAAAATTTCCGCGTCATACCCCCCCAAAAATGTCTTATTTTGGTACAGAGATGCAAAGACAAACCTGAGCTTTAAGTGATTAAAGTACAAAAAATACTTGCATTTATATGATTCATGACATAGAGATCACCATGATAACTGTGAGATGAACAACTCCTAGTATTTCTCAAACTTGTGGGTAAACTTGGCAGAGAAAAGATATTGGCGAAAATTTTTTGTAAACAGTGTAAAAAACTTCTTCCACTCTAGTTTAGTACTTAGATATGTATTTGTGATACACCACCCCCTGCAGTTTGGGAACAGATACCGTGCAAAGTGTCTAAAAGTATAAAAGTCACGCTGTCTCTCTTGCTGATGCTGCGCATCTCATTTCTGTGTGTCACTTTCGGGCAGAAAACGTAATACAGCCTTAAACTACAGTGGAGTAGCACCTATTCTTAGGAAGTCCAATATAGAAAAGTCAAGCTCATTTTGTTTTAATACAGCATAGAAAAATACTGCAGAGAAAAACAAAGGTAAAGAATTTTTAGGTCATGTACATTTTTTTGACTTTGTAAAACAGGGATCATTGAAAAAAAAAAAAGTAAAAGAAAAAAAATCCATGTCAGTATGGAAGGCTGGTCATTCTATTCAGCATCATGTTAACAGCTGACCTGCCGAGTACATGAGCTGACTTCATGGAGTGACCACCACTGAGGGTCAAATATCAGCTAAAAGAACCAGGTCGTCAGGTCACATGGTACAACCTGTAATGAACAGCTCAGAGGACAGAGTCAAACAGAGTCTTATCCAATTACAGGGTTTGCATACATATAGTATACTAATGCAGCATACCCACACTTACACAAGTCACACTAAAGCTGTATCCCAGAGGGGCAGTAGAGGATCAGAGAGCAGAGACAAGAGGATATCCATTAGGAAGTCTCAGTGATTGGGGTTCAGTGGGGGGTGAGGACTGGCGCAGAGCAGCGTGGTAGAAAACAGTTTTCAGATGTACATCAAAGCCGGCTGTCCACACTTTAAAGATAGAAGCTCAAAATTTTTAAAGATTCTTCCATTCCCAGCTCCAAATGTTTTTATTAATCCTTCTCAGTACTTCTCCCAGTATGTGTCTCATAAATCACTGTAGACCAGTTGAAAGGATGGATGTTTCACAGATGTTGGCTTTATATTTATGCTGGAGCTCATCGGTGATAAAGAGAGATTTGTGAGAGTGACAGCAGCAAATTGACTCATCCTAAAGCTGTCACGTTATCCAGCTCAGCTGCCACAAAAGTCTGCTTTTCATAATTCTGCTGGTCTGCTGGTGCTTCACACCATGCCGATTCATTTGAGAAGAGAGGGGGCTACATGTGAAACAAAACATGCTTTTTTTTCCCTCTTTGTGACTTGTTTTTAAATGGCTGACACTGGTCACACTTCCATCCCTATTTGCAATAATCTGTTAGCAACTAGCAGTCCACTAGGGAACCCAGCAGGGGTTCATGTGTGAGGTATTGTTTTAAATCATTAAAACATCATAACTTCTTCGCTGCCAAGTGATGACGTGTTATTTCCATGGGAGTGAAACTCGCTAACTCTTTTCTTTTTTCTCTTTCCTTTTTTTGTCTGTGTGTATCCTTTTATCTCTCTTTTTGTCATCCGTTTCTGTCCATAAAACCTTTGGTGGTCATTTTTCTCTTTTCCGTGTTTTTTTCTGCTTCCCCCTGCCATGTCTCCATCCATCCATCCTCCCCGCTGTGTGACAGGGTGTGTGTGTTGTTTTTGTCAGAGCGACATCGGGTCTCTTCCCAGGGCACGTCCCCAGGAACAGTGGGCTCAGTCTGATGGCTCCCCTGGGTCCTGCCCCTTCATGAGTCTTCATGTTCCCTTTGCTAAATTACAACCTGTCCCATGCACAAGCAGGCATGCGTGGGTATTCAAACACAATGATATACACTCTTACACGCACAGCATCCAGGACGAATGCAAGCAGCAAACCTTAGACTGGATTCGCAAGAGCATGAGGGCTACGTGTGCACGTGCCCACACTCACTCAAACACACATGCACTTACACTCATATACACAGTGCATGTTTATTCAGGTATATCCTTCCTGGCTTCGCCAGTAAACCTGTCGTAGCTGTGTAGTTAACTTTAAACCTTTGTTTAAAAGAAAAAAAAAAGACAGAAAAAGGGAAGCCATGAAAATAAGGTTTCACAGGAAAAACAGAAGAAGTGAAATAGAGAAAACAGAAATCTCATAATAAGGTCACATAACTTTTTATGATTGTATGTCAGCTTGGTTTTATGAGGCTAAAGATGTGAAGAAAATAAGGTAAGGGACAGAAATTGGAAATTAAAATGAAAACTCTTTCCTGAGTCAGAGAGAGTCAGATCTAAAGACAAGGATTGTTCATTCAGTGTGAGATAGGGAGAGTGATCGCCACAGGCTCTGCGATAGCAGCGCTCTAATTAATAGGTTGTAAAAGCAGATGAGCAAGGAGGATGTAGGCTGTCGATGTCACACACATGCACTTAGCAAGCCTGCCCATTAGAGATAAACACAGCCAGTCTGTGGTAAAGGCGGAGTCATCCTTCTTCATTTTATATAGAACGCTCCCATTACAAATGAGAACATTTCTGAAGACTTGAAAAAAGAAAGAGCAAGTGTGAATGTGTAAACTGAAGAGCTCACGTCTTAGTGTTACAGCTTTGTCTTACCCTGAACATCACATTTTGTAGCCTTTCCCTAAATCTACCTCTAATCTAAACTTCAATCGTGATAATTTATTAGGTGTCCACATTGTATACCCTATTTACCCATTAACTAAGATTCAAATCCCTGCTAATAAATAAACACACACAGAGGTGGGCAGGACAGCAGGCCTGCAGTTTATCTGTGCTGCTGACAGGCTTTTTTATGTGCACACTGTGACCCCTGGCACCTTTACTACCACTCCATGAATAAACACATGAATGATTTATGCATGTGGACTCTGCTGGAAAGGTTTTCTTATACTTCAACATTTTATCAATACAATATTCCATATCATTTGATCAAATCGTATCTTAGCATCACTCGACAAAGGTGGATGCCTGTGCCTCACTGCGTATTCAGTGTATATGGAGACATGCATGTGGAGATTTAAAGAAGCGGTGGTTGGGTCTAGGAAGAAAATGATACAGAAATCCACCCTTCCTTTCACCTCCCTCTGCTATTTTTTGTCCACAGCCACTGCTGCACTCCCTTTCCCTCCTTCTCATTGTGCATCTCCCGCTTCAACAGCACAAACTGGTATTCATTTCTCTGCCGTACTTCCAACAGCCCCCGTCTTTCGTCTTCTTCCTAGCAGCGTCATCTTACAGATAATGTCTCAGTATAAATCCAGGTAACAGAAAAAAGCATGATCACACAGCAACAACCGCTGTATTACGAAGGGCCTGTAATACATGCATTCAGTCCCTCAAAACCTCAATCTAACATGTCTCTGAGCTTTGATATGAAAACAGTTTCTGTGATGAACATAAGAAGTGAATTTGTATGAGTTGATCGTCACTGTTTCAAATGATTGTTTCATTTCATGATGTAATCCCAAAGGAGACCCTACTTAAGGTTTGTTTTTGTTTCACACTTTTTTTCTTCCTCTTTGAGACTCATGCAATTTTTCTTTCCCATAATGCCACTGTCAAAACATACTTTTTTGATATATCTCTGTTTCCATAGTAACTCATTGTAGTGCTAAAGAATAACAACAACTTCAAGACTGATGGACAAGTGCGTCTTCAACCTTCATGATCTATCTATCTATCTATCTATCTATCTATCTATCTATCTATCTATCTATCTATCTATCTATCTATCTATCTATCTATCTATCTATCTATCTATCTATCTATCTATCTATCTATCTATCTATCTATCTATCTATCTATCTGTCCCCCTTTCTTTAGTTGTTTTAGTTTTCTTCTTCTTCACTCTTTCTTTATTTCTCACTGTATATTTCTTTTTCCTTCCTTTCTTCCTTCCTTGTTTTTCATATTCTTTGTTCCTTCTCTCCTTCCTTCCTCGCTTTCTTCCACCAGTCCTTCCTTCCTTCCACCCGTTCCTTCCTTCCTTCCTTTCTTTTTTCTCCTCCTTCTGCACTTCCTTCTATTTCTCTCATGCTTCCTTCCTTCCTTTCTCCCTTCCTTCTCTCTCTCTTTTCCTTCCTTACTTCCTTTCATTTCTCTCATTTTTTCTTCCTTCCTTCCTGCCATTACTCTTTTCATTCCTCCCTTCCTTCCACCAGTCATTCCTCCCTTCCTTCCATTTCTCTTTTCTTATCTTGCCTCCTGATGTTCCTCACATTCTTTTGTCTTCCTTCTTTCCTTTCCTCCTTTCCTTCTTGACTTTCCTCCTGTACTTTCTCTTTTCCCCTCTCTGACTAACTCATTGTTGTTGCACCCTGTCCCGTGGACTTAACGTCTGTCATTGACCCCTACTGGTCAGCTCCAGAACTCTTATTCCTGATTGTTTAACCGTCATTACCTTGTTGAAAACTGCTCCCAATTAAGTGTTTCTTTCCTGCAATGGACCAATATTTGCAATCTCTTGTCACAGTATAGACCACGCTTTGAGTGTTTGTTTCTTTTCTTTTGCAGACAGTTTAGTTTTAAAGTTGCAGCTTGAAATCAGGAATATAGAGCAGTTTTCTCTCTCCTGGCTGGTCTTTTTGTCCAGATCTGCTTTCAGCTCCATCTCTCCCTCTCTCTGCCTCTCTCTGCGGCCCACTCAAACTCCTACGCACCGCTTATCTACCTCTCACCTACATCCTCCTCTCTTCGTTTGCCTCTCTTCCTAACTCTCTATCTCTCTGTTAATACATGCACTTTTCTGAACCCCTCTCAACAGAAAATCATTGATGCTACTGTGCAAACATCAAGAACAACAGAGTTGTTTTTAAACTTAACATCATGCGAAAAGAAGAGAACTGGGTGATTTGTTGCCCCTGACCGTGTCCTTTGGACTTTTATGCTTTAACAGGGAACTGCAGGTGACATTATCAGTTCAGTATTTTGGTTTTATTGAAAGGACCAGGAATGAGGAAATGTGAAATGAGACTTTACTGATTATTATTATTAAACTGAAACATGTTTTCATGGAAACCTCTTCTTTTTTTTTTCTTCCTGGAAACTACCATCCTAAATTCACACCACTACTGTTGATAGCTGTGTGCATACATGCATACCATTTGCAGCCCGCACACACACACACACACACACACACACACACACACACACACACACACACACACACACACACACACACACACACACACACACACACAAAGGGTAACGCAGTGGAGTGGCTCCCATTTACACACGACTGTAAATTACCCAACACTTCTCAATCAATTATTCATACTCCGTAATTAATTATGAAACGATCAGTAATCCAACACCAGTCCACTCTGCTTGTGGTTGCCTAGTAACCATGACCCATATTAAATGCCACCATTGTTGCCCGTAACCAGAGCACCATTTTATTTTCTCTATAGGGCATCAGGCCTGGGGGTATTATAGTGGGGAGTAAATAGTATGTGTGTCTATGTATATGTGTGTGTGTGTGTGTGTGTGCAGCCATAGAATGACATGGAAGCCCCGCTTGTGCACGTGCACCCATAACGTACTGGTTTTGCTTTGAAGGTTGATCACACAGGGTAAACAAGCGAGGCTGATTAATAATGCAGTATTTTGGCTCGTGCCGGGAATGAGTTGTGGCCTGCGAGAGAGACCACTAATGGGACACGCCATGGGGAGCGTGAGCAAAGAGCACGGCGCTCACAGCCAGACAATGATGCTATAACACATCTATGGGGACACATAACCGCACGGAGCACTACTTTGTCGGCACTTGTTCTGCAACTGCATCAGCAAGTTCCCGTATGGTGCTCTGGAGGCCTGGATGAATGATTTATACGGGAGTTTTGGGGTGTTGAGTGGCCATTTTTAGGAGGAGAGTGTACAATAGATCACTTTCTCTGCACTTCACCTCAGCAGCACGTTGAAAAATTTAGCGTCTTGGTCTTTTTCTTGTGCTCTCTATCTCTTTCCAAACTTGTTATATTTTACTCTTGTCTTTTCCTGTTCCTAATTCTCCTTTTAAATACAACTTCCACATCCTTTTTCCACCACACCAGGAGATAAACACAGCGTGTAAATATGGAAGCTGTGTTTTTTACTGTCAAACCATGTCGGTGACATGTAAAAATATCCTTCGATCTGGGGAACATCCTGGCTCCAGTGAGAAAACCTAGTGTGTTTGTTTTTGACTCCTCTTTTTATGGTTTGTATGTGTGTGTGTGTGTGTGTGTGGTGTGTGTCCATGTGTGTGTGTGTGTTGCCCTCTCCTGTAAGAGATAGTTGTTTTCTTATTTCCACTTTCCAAATCTGTGTGGGCCTGTGTGGGAGGCAAAGGGATACAAAGGCGAGAGAAGTGAGGACAAAGACAATGACATAATAGAGATAAAAAGCAAGAGAGGAGAAACTGAAAGGGAGAGAGCAAAGTGTAAAGAGGAGAGAAAGAGATGGGGAGGGGGGGGGGGCTGGTGGAGGTAAAGGGGAAGCAGTGAGCACCGTGTGACCAGACTGCAGTTCCTTCCTTGCCAGCCTGAGAACCAGGAAGTAGTGCTGCTTGTTCTTCATTATTGGGACTAACAGGAAATGCAGAGGTCTTCAGAAGGAGTAAAGTGTGTGCAGCTACTAGCCTGTTGTTTACGTGCCTAGTAATTACTCAAACAGGAAAATTATCCTCAGTATATATAACTTGAGTCCAAATTGTAAAAAAAAAACATCAATAAACTTATAGTGCATAAAATATAAAAACTTGTGCCAAGTTTTTTTTTTTTCATGTTTTTATTCTTTTTAAGGCATGAAAAAAACCCTCTTTTTAAACTATTGGACTTTTTTTCCTAGAAAGTTTCAGACTGGGGACTACGAGCACTTAAGCATTTTACATAAAACAGTGTGAAATTCATGTATGAATAGTGAATTAGATTGTGATTTTTGGTGACTCATTGATCATTTTCTTTTTATGCTTTGAAAAATATTTGAACATGTCACACATTTAACACATTTAATTTTTGTAGTCAATGTTTTTTTTAAAACCTCTGATGCAGTTCTGTAACTTTATGGACAAAAAAAGAACAACAACAACAACCATTTATTTTTTCTTGCTCTAAGAAGAATAAAAAATTAAGGGGAAAAATAATCTCTGACATCATCGTCTTGCTATATACCCTCAACCATTGGTGAATAAATCTCTCAACTCTCAACATATAATACATAATAATCTTAGAAGTTGGCTCAGAGTATGGACTGTTGAGGAAGATGGACAGCATAAGTGATTTCCTAAAGTGAAGCCAAACTAAGATGGGACATGGGCTTAGACAATGACATCAAAACACATGTGAAATATATATTTTTTAAAACAATGGGTGTCATGACAGTTTGTTGTTAAGTGTTTATTTCATTATCTAGTTTTATCCACTCATCTGTTGCAAAAAGAGGGGATTAGACATCATGATTGACAGCTCTCTTGACAAATCTGGCTTCGCGGCGTATAAAATAATGTAAAAAACACTAAAGAAGTCATCAAACTTTCCATGAACAATGGTGTCTCTACAAAACTAACTCCTGGGGATTTTACCCATTTGATGCCCTTTTTTTTAACTTATGGTTCATTTAAATTTAACAGACAGATTTCTTCTGTTCATGTCTAGGCTCCAGAAAGTGTCCGTACTTATTGACATGCTGTATTTTAGCTTCATTTTTAAAATGAAAGTAGAGAGAGGCACGCTTTTATTAGTTTTAATAAAGATGCATTAGTGCAAAACAGAGCTAGAAGGTAACTGAATCATGCCCAAAACTAGCTTGGATGCTAATGATACTCAGAACTGATATTTGTCTCTGTCACTATCAGCTTTTTAGCTAACTGTGTAAATATTACAATTTGTATGTTTTGTGTGTTTAAGCAGCCAAAATAAAACACTTTATGAACTCGCTGTTTGCAGTTGTTACAGATGTAAAATACTCTGTTGTACTCTGACTTAGCTGTTACCGTTAGGCTCTAGCTATCAGGGGCTCTCCTTAATGCTACCTCCTGCAAACCCACTGCAAAACAATCTTTAGTTATTCTTTTGACTCCGCACATTATTGTCACTGATGGGATTCCTTATGCTCGGTCCGATGCTTATTTCACAGACACATTATGCAGTTATTGCTCCTTAAGACAAACAGGGTAACATGGAGATGAAGCTAAAGTTTTTGATTTTGTCCCAACTCTAACTTCCCCCCATTAATTACTGTCAATGATTTCATATCCTCCAACATGTCATTGTATCCAAGCCAATTCCCCTCTTTGACAAGGGAGCAGAAATTAGGCTGCAGCACATCACAGGGGGATAAGTCGCTTGAGGTTACGCCAAGCATGTTTCAATCGTGGAGCTCTGTGTGTGTTCAGGGCGTGCTCTGATTGTTTCTCTACTCCTGGGCTCGGCTGTTCACTCTCTGCATATATGGCACATCTTCAACACATTTCCAGCTGAACAAATGAATGACATGTAGAGGAGAGATGTTGGATCAGTGGCCTGCGATGTGGGCTTACAGCTAGCTTCGCATCATCAAAATAATCACTGTTGCCTGTGCAAACAGTGTGCAGGTGCTCAGGCACAACACAAGATGAGACAGGGCCCCCCACGCCAGTTCGCAAGGGCCAGGGAGCAGCAGGTTGCCTTGGGAACCCCTCGGCTCCCTCTTTCTTGTCATTACTCCGTTGCACACTCCCCCCTTTTTTAATCTGCACTGTGCTTTCAGTGGCAACCCCCATCCCCCTTGATATATACACACACAATACATGCATGCACATATAAAGAAGCTGTGACACACAAGGAGGCACGCAGGAATATGAGAAGATGTGTGCACACACGCTCACATGAATGGCAGGCCTCTAAAGATAACTGTGTCACTATATCCATCACTAGGCCTGTAAACCCTCTATCAATCTGTCCGTGCCTACGCTCTGCTCAGAGTTCTGGCAGGAATCAAATAAGGGCATTGTAAGGGAGTATTCCTCTTACATACATTTATCACTCAACACAAAAATCTGCTTCGGAACAGCTTTAGAAATGTAAATTCCAGCTTTCAGCCTCTGTAATAGCCGTTCTATTCTCATCTATTCCTGTAATTTCCCTTTTTGTATTTTTGTGTCTTCATAACATTGTTTCCAAAGATCCCATCCTCATCTTCTTCCCTCTCAACCTTCACTTTCATCAGCATAATCAAAGCCTCCTTTAACAGCCCCCAGCCTCTCATCCCTTAGCACCCCTCCACCTTTGTCAAGCCTTGTATCTCCTTATGTATACATAATGTATACAACACTCAGGTCGCCCAGACCGAGGCAGTGACCCGTGTGTAGTGCTGCTCTTCTGTCCGAGGCAACAGGGTGAACTGAAATGACTTCCATTTGAGCTGAACGGTTCACATAGTAAATCTTGGTGAAATAATGAAAAGTGACCTGTTATGTTTCCAGGCTATGGCTGTAAATCAAAGCCCGGGTGTAAGATTTGGACAAAGTGTGTATTTTCCTTTTGATACAAATGTTCATTTTATGTTCTGTGAATGTAGTCTTGGAAATATTACGGTGATATATCAGCACCATCCTGCAGCCTCTGGTATGAAGTGTTTTATTTAGCTGCGTATTGGCCTTGATTAAATATGGTTTGCCTGCAATATATCAGGAATACTGAGCGTGTTTATGATTTGCTTGGCTCTGGGCACAGACAGCACTCGGGACTGTATGGGCGTTGTGTGTGTGTTTAGCACTGGATCTCTACTGCCTCTCTGTGGATGGAGGATGACTCAGAGGGAGGTGACTGACAAAAACCAATGCTCTGAGAAAAGACGTGACACTAGTGACTTCATCATAAAAAGAAAAATATTTTTATGTATTTCATGTATCTACACATGATATATCTAATAGCTAGAAAGTATAAGTAATTTTTCAGAATGATCTGACAGTAATTTAGTGCCTAAACACTTCCCTTTTTTAAAGAAAAACAAAAACAAAACAAGAAACAAACAAAAAAACAAACAAACAAAAAAAACCCCACAGAAGTTATCATGATTTTTTTTGAATCTATTTTTGTTGATTTACCATTAAACAATTTCCTGGATTTTTTTTTTGCCCAGCTCCTCAAAAGTGATCACTTATTGCAAGTCCTTGTCTTATGTAACAGTTCACTGGTTGTGTCATGCCGGTTTGTTAGGAAAAAGCAACAATAATAACAACAACAATGCTTTAAAGACATGAATCTGGGCAAAAATATGTCAAACCACACATATTTAGTAACATTTTGGCAATTTTATAGCCTAAATATTACCATATCTTGTCACAAAGTCACCAGATTTTTTGATAAATGAATAATAATAAGTGGCAGTCACCTTTGCAAGTCTCAGCAAAATGTATACATTAGTGTTCAGAGCAGCCTTTCTTTAAAATTACTGATATAATTATGAGTACAAATCCACATTTGTGTTTGGAAAACAGTATTTATAATGAATATATAGAAATAATCAGTGTTTGCTTTAACAGATCATAAAAAGGCTTCATAATTACTTTAAGTCTAATTCAGAACAAGCCAACAGGAGCTTTAAAAAATGCCACTGATTTGTCTGAGAGCCAGCGTGTTTACGTCAAACTCTTCCATAGGTCACTGTAGTTTAGCTTAAACTTTCAGTAAACTTTAAATATTTGATTTTTGAAATGATCACGGCACTGTTCTTTAAGGGGTGTGTTCAGCTTCATTTGAAAGCTTAAAGTCTAAATATCCTGCAGGTTTCTTTCTGAGAGAGATGCCAGCTGCAGGCTGAGTCCATGCAGGGTGTCGGCTGGGTCAAACACACAGCGCTCCTGGTTATCTGGCTGACACTGAACACACACCCTCACACACACACAGACACACACACACTCATATTCATCCAGTCATTTTGGGTCATGGGAACGCGACGGTGTGCTCACTCTCTGTTTATTCTGTATGGTTTCCTATTTGAATGTGTCCTTCTCACGGGACTGTTAATGGCTTCCTCTTTCCCAGGGCAGGGCAGCGCGATCAGACCTTATCCAGGTCATGCCAGGAGGGCAGGAGGGACCAGGAAGAATGAGGTAAGTCTCCAAAAATCTAACCTTCTCCAGGACTTAGTCTGTCGAAGTTTATCAAGGAACTGAAGGAGCAGGCTTTGCTTTTGGTAATGTTGAATGATTCCTGTGAGACTGAGCTCAGGAGTTGTTGTTGGCATTGTTGAACTCACTCATGAATGAGCCCTCACCTTCTAGTGTTGTTGTTACCTATGCTTGAAGCTCCTGTTAGAAACTTTTCTTTTAGGTACATGGTAACACCCTCTGCACACAAAAATCAAAGATAGAAAAATCTCATCCTGGCTTGTTTTGACAGTGAAATATATCACTCTATGAAAACCTTTCCTGAGACTCATGGGGAAAAATGGATGTATCAGTAGCTTACATTTAATCGCTTGGCCTAACACCTGCCCCTACAAATGATGTTGAAAATAATTTAAAAAGCTGTAAGAAAATAGCCACAATCCCTGCTCATGGTCTTGTTTGCTTTTTTAAAGCCAAAGAGATGTTGGTATCAATTCTGGTCTTTTAAGTGCAGTCTGGTGCAGCTAATACCTCCTCTCAGGAGCTTTAAAGAAAACACAAAAACAAATACAAAACAAAAACACACAAAAATAAAAAAGATAAAGTAAGTACATGGATGATAAGGTAATGTCAAATACCCTGCAACAGCATTTCCAGGCTGTTGGTAAGGAGTTAATCAGTCCAATGTTTTATCATTTCATTTGTTTCTGCAAGCCTTAAAGGTCCCATATTATGCAAAAATCACTTTATTAAGTCTTTCAGTGAAATTTGTGGGTCTTTTGATTTCCTCCCAGCCCACAAAATGTGATATTTAATGACAAAACCTGTACTTAGTAGCGCTTGTGAATGTAAATCCTGACCTAAAACGAGCTGTTTGGATTTCGGGGATTTGCCAACGTCAGCGATTCCATTTTTTGACCAATCAGGATCAAGTCTGATCTGATTCGCTCACCGGAGCAGATACCCCCCAACCCCCTCTCCGCCCACACCCCAGCAGACGTAAGAGCTTTTCTGTAGTGTCCCCCCTGTCTCTGTGTTAGCTTCAGGATGCTAACTTTAGCTGCAGTTAGCCTGTTGTTTTAGCCTGTAATGTTACGGTAAACGAGCTTTGCTGTTTTCTAAACATTGGTCACTCGGAGCTCGTGGTGCCGCACTCAGTGATGTGGAAGAGCGGGGCGGTATCAGCGGTGGCTCATTTACATATGAAGGTCACGCCCACTAAATCAGAGCATTCTGAACAGAGGGGCTACGAGAGCCTGGAAACCATGCTGCTGTGCTTGATTTATTGGCTTTTTGGACCAAAACATGTTACTACCATTTCATGAAGACATCAATGATCCATATTAAACTGCAGAAAAGAAGCATAATAGGGGACCTTTAAAGTAGCATGAGCATCATTTCCAGTTGATATTAAAATCAGTAAAAATCTCCTTATAGGGACTTTATGCATCAGTATGCAGCAACAACTTTGGGGCCGGCGTGTATTTCTGGTTGGAGTCCAACTGTGAAATTATTTACAGAACAAGTTGAAGGCCTTAAAATTAATGCAGTTAAGGAAAATGTCAAAAAATCAAAGTCTTCATACCCCTTGTGTGAAGAGGAAGAAAGAGTGAAAGTCAAAAGGTTAAAACAAGGGCATGTCGATTGAGAAAACTTTATTAAGGACTATGAGGGTAAAGAATAAAATGAAATGAAATTCAAGTAACTACATTTTGCTTGTTGGCAAAATACACATCGTCAAAAGAAGCACTTAATCGCTGCCTGAATCAGAGAGGATTTTGAAAACTGATCGTAAAATGATCAACATCAGTGCATCTCTGTGACTAATTTTCAGATCAAATTAGACCATGATGATAGAATTACTTCATGCTGTAAGCTTTCTGTGTAAAAAAAAGACTATTAGAAATCAATTTAAGGCAATAATAAATCTTCAAGGTCAGAAGACATAAATCAGCTTTAAATATCTAGTCAGTTTTTTTTCTTTCTTTCTTTCTCTCTTTTTTTTTTTTTTTTTTACTTTTCATGCAGATAAACTCAAAAGAATTCCAGCGCAGATCCCCTCACAGCCTATTGAAGCTTCCATTGACTTTGGTTGCTGTGGCGAGGGGCTTTATCCCTTCAAATGCCTAGCCTGGAGGTAAAAAGATGTATCTTAGCATAGCGCTGCAGGGGAATTGGTTCTCCAAAAGAATGCAAATGTGACATTTTGAGTTGAATAATGTTCAGTCGTCTGGACAAATGTTGACATTCTGTGAAAGTGATCTGACTTCAGAGGCTGACAGTAAGCTGCTGTCCTCTTAGCGGCTGTACTCTCCGATGTACCTTTTAACATACAGGTAAAAGGGTGAAACCTTATCCTGTGGAATACAAATGAGGAGCCATGCAGAGCAAAAAAAAGGAGGAGAAGAAAATGAAGTTTTCACCACATGAGGGCGCTATTGATGGATTTTTACCAGACAGATTCCTGAGCAGCTCATGTCACAGGGTTTATACATGTTAATACAGCATTATCACGCTTTTGACTGAATAAATCTAAAAGAGTCATACATAAAAGGAGTCCTGGCATTAATTTAGTGTAAATAATCTCACACATACACATAGCTGGTTGCATAGCCTTCAGGATTTGAACCACATATTCTCATAAAATCCTTCAGGGAGTTGGTTAGCAGCATTGTTGCACAAAGGAATGATAAAAGCACAAAAACCTTTGGGAAGAATGCTTCCTATCAGTGGATTATATATTCAGCTGCCCTTTGAATCCAGAAGGGCTGGAGGTTGAAGCAGGAATGGAATGAAACACGACAGGCACTCTAACTGGAGAAATGAAGTGAAAAACTGCCACTAGTATCTCATTAAAAAGCCACTGTTTAGTATGGACTAAACTAAGGCTGGTATTGATCAGGTGGAGCCCTGAGCCTGGATTGATTGGCTCTGTGTGAGGCCTACAGGGTAATATCCCTACCCTGCAGGAGTGGGACTAAAGGTCATACCCCCTCCTACTTTGGTGCATTTCCTCTCACCATCCATCAGTGCTTTCCATCCCCACCCGTCCAGCTCAAAATGTCTTCTTCCAGGCCTAACCTGGGTGTCATTTTATTATTCACTGCTGCCTCCTGATCTGAGGACAGATAACATGATGCCACTGAGAGCAACAATGTTATCATTGATCGTGCAGGTCAGATAATCAACACTGCTGCTCTGTTTACAGCAATAAGAGGTATTTTCACACTTGTCGAGTTTCAGATGAAGTGGTAAATGTTGGGCTCTTTGCAATCAATGGTAACATGAACAATCCACTGACAGACTTGTTAATAACCTCTAAACATTTAAAATCTAAAGCCTATACTAGTAAAGAAATCATAATTAGTAGGTTATGACAACAATGAATCAAATGACTATAGTGGGATGAAAATTATTACTGGTTACCGCCTTAATTTCCTGCATGGATTTTGTTTTCTACTTCAGAATAGATTTGTTTAAAAAGATCTAAGGAGTGCCTTTTACAAAAGAAGCTTACCAGAAATAAGACATTTTACAGTAGCCGTAAAACCCCAACCACTCAAACAAAAGCTAAGCTTATTTTTACAAGCAGCCAAACACTACAAATCTCCTCATGTTTACAGCTGCAAAACATGCAATTTACCTCACAATCCCTGCCATTAAAAATTGATCATGGTGTCAAAGTGGCTTTAATGCTGATGTTAAGGGTGCAGTTATCCCAGGAAGTGGTTAATCAGGGAACAAGCTATGATTTTTGGGGAGTATTAAGAATTAGCTGGTTAGCATACAGGAGCTTTTTACTATTTAAAGAGCAAGACGTCCCCCTCAGGAGCTGGTGTTCTAGCACAACAAAGCTTAAATAAAGTAAATATTGAATTTATGTTGGCTGTAATCCAAATGAATGCTAATGGGATCAGCCGTGAGGGGAGGTGGAAAAGTTTCAACCCTCTGTTTTAAAAGGTAATGAATAGAATAATTCTCTCAAAGTGTCTAAAAATCAGTTACTGCAGGTTTCGACAATATGTTTAGAACTAATTTTATCTTAACACAGACTGTGCCGCCGTGTGCAATACTGTGTTGGATTGCAAAAGTTTAGGCCAACAGTTTTACATCACCAGAGAGAAAAAAAGAAGTGAAATAAAAAAAGGACAGTTTCATTAGTCTCCAGCCAGCGTCTTAGCTCTAATTTCCAGTTTGTGGTGTGTGTGTGACTGCAAGGCTACAGCGCAGCCAGGTCATTAGCATAACTGACGTGGTGCTACACTGACTCTGTTACTAATGAAATGTCGATTCAGACCACTATCTACCCTAATCAAATGGTAATTGAGAAAGTGATGGATAGAGGCTGCAAGGCTGGGTCCCTTATATATCTTCCTTCTACTGGCTGACTCTCACCTGCTTTTACCCTGACAGAGAATGAACTGAGTGTCAGAGCATGATCAGAGTGTGTTTTATAGGATTTTTACCTGTCCATATACCTCATGCTTACTTAATTAACTGTACCATTAGTCATTCACACCAGCTCTCAAAATACAAGAGGTATCTTGTTTCCAAACCTCTTAAAATCATACTTCTAGCCAGTTATTTGTCTGTGCACACTGCAGCACATAGCCTGCAGCGTTTGACCCATCGAGACACAGCTGAAGCACAAGCTGAAGAGGTGAGCACATAAAGGTTTGACATTATCTTTGTGAAAAATCTGTGACTAAAAAAAAACAATAATCTGACAGGCCTGCACTAAGTCTGTGAGAGATAGTTCACCCCTGGATATAATCCTAATGAAGCCTTTAGTAGGTGGCTATTGCTCTTTTAGACAATAAACAGAAAACCACAACTATATTCATCTTCCTTCTCATGAGCGTGGCTGCATTAACTCCAGCTCCAGGCGCGGAAATAAACTCACTTGTGTCTTTTGGGTAGCAAGGATAGAGATAAGTAGTGGAGCACACTGGGGTCATTAGTGTTGTGGAGGAGAAATGGAAAAGGTTAGTAATTCTTGCTTGTGTTAATTGCCCATCAGCATTTAATGAGTTGCAGTGGCTGAAGAAAAGAGGAGGGAGGTTTAAGCGCTGGGTGAAAAATGTCACGAACAAGGTCACCTCGCCTCTGGAATGGAAAGGCCAGCTTCCTTTTTTCCCTTTTTTTTTTTTTGCACACAGATGAGTGATGGTGTGAATGTGTATGCAGACAGCCTCTGTGTGTCAGGGTGGTCTTCTCAGTCCATGTGGAAATCCTTATCAAGTTAGAAATTACACACACCATCTTGTTAACAATGACCTTTAGTCTAATTGCTGGAACTGCTAATTATGACCAAACCCTTCTTCCTTTATTTCACACCCAACACACACACACACACACACACACACACACACACACACACACACACACACACACACACACACACACACACACACACACACACACACACACACACACACACACACACACACCAACACACACTTGCCACCTTTAACCGAGGGCATGAATTGGTTCATGTGTTTTGCGCAGCTCCACTTGTAAAGGAGATGAACGTTTGCAAACGTGGTCCAAACATCAGAATCATTAATTGTACATGCAGAGCAATTTATGTAACACATATTCATCATTACTGAAAAATGCATGATTGGGGGTTACCATGACGTTTTTACCATAGTCGTTAGGGGAATAATATTTCCTCTCGTATACCGTGTCTACTTTCACGTCTATCCTTGAGAGGTTGTCAGTGTTCCACTTGGGAAACATTAACATTCGTATATGTCAGTTTATCACCATGTTTCAGAGATAGCTGGTCATAAACATTACATACTGTTCATATAGCAGCTGCTCAGAGCCCTGTAGGTCCTCTTAACTAATGAATTATGTACACATTATGGAATGTTTCCTGTACTGTTGATGCATCAGCACTCTGGATAGTTGTTGCTTTTAAGTGCACTACTTCCTAGAGTACATTTTCCCCCCTGTATTACTCAAAAGCATATTGACTATTTTTTTAAACTGGATTTAAACCAAAGGACGCCAGATTATACACCGGAGGGAGAACGCCAAATATTTCATGCAAACTCCTAAATGGTCTTCATTTACCAATTCTGTCCGTTCAAATCGACTTAAAGCTCCTGTGAGGATTTTTGAGTTTATGTTGATTTTGGTGTCCCATGTGAACAAAGTGTCACCTGTTAGACTTTACTGTTTTATTTATTTATATTTTGTCATGTATATTTGAAAGTAATGTTTATTTTTCTCTCCTCTATCTTTCAGTTGGGGATTATTTACTCACTGTGAGAAGTTGGGGTGGAAAAAGTAGAAAATAATGTTATCAAGCTAACCCTCTCAGATTAGTTGCAGTCATAAAATATCAAAATATTGAGAGTGTCAATATATTTTTTGACAGCCTTATTTGCTTTTGTGTGTCACAAAAGTCACAAGTCAGAAAAAGAATAAGGAAAAAAAATATTTAAATACATTAATAAATAAAAACTTTAAAAGAAAAAGATATATATGAAATTGTCACAGAATCTGTGTGCAGTCTCTCAGTTGGTGTGAACTCGCGACTCGCCTTTGACCTGGCAGGCACCAAATAATAAATTATTGCACGAAGGGTTGCTTATCTGGTGCCAATGCCTGCCCAGGACATCTTTTGGAATCACTCCTGGTATCACTTTATAATTGATGTTTCATCTAATATTAATTCAAATGAGCAGTTGAAATATTCAGGAGCAGAGAAGATTTTTTTGTGTGTGTGTTTGTGGAAGGATTGATTCTGTTTCAGGCTCTGCACAAATGCCTGAGCAGCAGTGATGTTGCACCACATGCTCTGTCTTTCAGGCTTTGTAAAATATGAATCATATTGCAGACTTTTTGTCAGCTAGCACAGCATGTTGCAGTTCTCCTCAGAGTCAGTGGGGGGCAGTGAATATCAGCACGTCAGCGTTTGAGAAATAGGGATTTAAGAGAGAACAGTGTTTCCTTCCCTCCAGCTCCAGCAGGGGTTGAATGGCGATGGCAGGTCATTTACAGTGATTTAAATTTGACGGCTGGTTTGAGTGTCCAGTTCAGTCTCGGGGGCCTTCTGCTGTGTGAAATACCATGAGATGAAAAAGCAGAGGAGAGAATTGCTCAGCTGAAACTAAAGCAGAGTGCAGGAGAATGAGAAAAGAGAGGAGACTTATTCAGCCTGAGACCAGAGGGCTGATGGATGCTTTGAAACAATCTTCACCTGACCTTTTAATGATATGATTATAATGGCAAAAACCTTAAAAAAATATGTCTACAAATAATATTTAAAATCTGTGACACTGAAAAAAAATTCTATTTGACTCTGCCCGGTACAGAGGATGCTCAGTGTTCATAATCCACGTGTGTGTTCCTGTGTGTGTCATCCTGTCTGTTTTGATTTGTACACTGCTCTGACCTCCATCAATCACCGTTGAGCTCTGCCTGTTTGGGTTGAATGGCCAGAACAGAGCAGCTGTGTGGTACAGTTGCTGACAACACACACACACACACACACACACACACACACACACACACAAACACACACTTGTAGTATATCAACAAGCATATGGCCTCACAGAGACCAACAGCAGAGCCATAAATCAGCCTGCTTTCACACTCCTGAAGGACAAAGAGGATAAAATAAAATCCTTCACTCATATTTTCCCCCACTTGTCACGTTCTGTGTTGTGTAAGAAACATAAATTTGTTTACTTGTTCTGGCTGATTTACCGAGCAGCACAACACAACATCACATGAATCATTTTCATCATTTCATTCCCCCTGTGGTGACTGCTGCTGACAGCTCTGTGGGTACAAAGTGGGGAGGTGTTCTCTGTGCAGGATTTCTGCTGTTGATGAGACAGAACTGCAGAAGGATTTAGTAACAATGGACCCTATTGTGTAGCATCACTGGGGAGGAGGATCCTGACTCCAGAGGTGGTGGGGGTTTGAGTCAGAGGATGAAGGTAGTCCAGTGATACTGCACTGCTGTTTGCAGTAGAAATGTTCATCTTCAAATGCCTGTTCAGAGCTCTTCCTGATTGGCTGTAGAGGATGAACAGTTCAGGTATTAAAGGTTTCTTTCTTTCTTTCTTTCTTTGAAGGAATTAACTTCAAATCCTGTTTTCCAACATTTCACAGGAACAATTATGGATGTCTACACTTAATGTAGGTTAATTACACACTGGAAGGGTGGACCTCAAACACCAAGGTCTGTTCTCAACAGACCTTATGAAAGCCAGCTGATCAAAGGGAAAGGGGGTTTGTGAAGCAAAGCCTTAAAGAGACAGCGTCTAAAACATGTCTTAAGCCCGTTTCCACCAAGCAGTCCGGTTTAGATTAGTACAGTTTGGTGCTGGTTGAATGGGTAAAGCCTGGTCCTGTTTGCGTTTCCACAGCCAACTATGCCCCCTCGTAGTAGGCAGTATGTGTGATAGTGTGACACCGTAGCATGGCGACACAGTGTACCCTGCTAATAAATCCAACAAAGACGGAAAACGCAACACAGTAAACAAAGAGCAACAATGGAAGACATTCAGCAATTTGTCTTCTTTGTTATTTCCAAGTTTGTTACAAAGCACAATCAAGCTTTTTTTTTCCAGAGTAGTCTTTAACACCAGTGTTACCATTAGTTATTAAACTGATATTTCAGCCATTAAAATTAAAGCTTACACCTAATCATTAAACTGTTTATGTTATTAGAAAAAAACAACTAAAAAAAATTGATGGACATAAACATGTATAAAATTAGGAATCTCAGATGAACAGGGGATTTTACTTTCAGGTGCTTTTCTACTATTTCACAGTTGCTGTAGTCTAGCGTTAAACAGTACAAATAGCTATTCTACACTAAGAAAGTAAAGGATAATGTGAAGTTATTGGGTTGTTAAATTATCAGCTTATGATGCAATGGCGGCCAAAGTCAATCACACCTGACAGATCTGAAAATAGTCACTTTTTTAATTTTTTAAATAATAATAATAATAATAATAATAATAATAATAATAATAATAATAATAATTATTATTATTATTAGGAGTGAGTTTTTCTGTTTTTATTTGGTTGCTGTAATGGCAAATATAAAACAAAAACAACTGAAACTTCTTACTAGGGATGCACAATATTGGATTTTTGCCGATATCCGATATGCCGATATATCGAAACCCCTTTTGGCCGATACCGATACCGATACCGATAATCACAAGTTTGTTTGTTTTTTTCACTGTAAAGAAAGCTAAGTCTATCCTGTACTGGAATTTATATGTTACTCTTATTGTGACGGTCTTATTTGTTTAAGAAACACACATAAAACAAGACAAATAACATTTGATTTTACCATAAATAAGAAATGTATTATTTTTTCAAACTCATTCAGTATTGAAATACAGAAAAATAATTTCTTTAGATCACATGAACTTTAAATGTACAATGCATTTTTAAGCATAAACAAGTTGCATTTGATTATTTTAGAGCTACTGTAACAACCTGGTGACAGACACAGAGCTCTGCAGTGCAAATAAATGAAGTGCTACATTTTATTTAAGGAGCTTATTTTTCAGATGGAAAATAATAATAATCCTAACTGAATAGCACCTTATCGGCTGTGCATATCGGCAGAAATGTTCACATCTGGCTATACCGATAAACGTGTTTTTAAGCTTTTATTTGCCGACACCGATATTGTGCCGATAATATTGTGCATCCCTACTTCTTACATATGCTACTTTTGGCTTCTCTGGACATTATCTGGCCAGTAACATGGCTTCTTCCTTAAGAAATCACTAGTTACAGAAACAAGTTTATGTTTTTGTGTAGATCACCTTCTGAATTGGTTGCCTCTGTAGACAAATTACGTTTGATGAACTGCAGTTTGTAGCACTTCTATACTGGAATTATACTCGCATCACCTAAGGTTGCCTCATGGACATCTGTTCTACTGCTCCCCAGCAAGATTGCTTTGGCACATACAGGTCGATTGAGTCTTCTTTGTACAGAAATGTTTGCTGTGGAATGTTACTTTGCAACAACCAATCAGATTCTAGTGCTTCACTCAGCTGTTGTTGAGAAAAAACAACATTTTCAACTACTGTATATTGAATCATTTTGTTGACTTGTTGAGGATGACTTCCTGTATCCCACTTACAACACCACTCTAGGTCACAAGGAGGTACCAAACACTTGAAGAATCACTGCTTTATAAAACTTCAATTGTAAAAAGGTTAAATAGATTTATAGAGGGCAGTATCAGAGGCCGTATAACCACACTAAAGTCCAAATTCTGCAATTGTCTGACACTGCTTGATTACCCTATCCCAGCTTACTGGATGTATAACTGTATAATTTACATTGAATATCAGCCAAATGTCTAAGAATAAGATGTAAATGCAATGCACCTTGGTCAGAGGGAAGCTGTGCTCTTGGAGGAGAAAATAGTCAAAGTAAGATGATAATTCAATAAAACTGCCAGGGAGGAACTGTCTGGGGAGAGACTGAGGGAGACAAAACATTGGAAACAGAAAAAAAAAGACCGTAGGGAGAAGGAAATGATTTCACTATCTGCATCTCCCCAAAGCTCACAAATATACCCGTCTAAGGGGACACTTTAAGTTTCTAAAAATAGAAAATCTTTAGGCCCACAGTCCCCCCAATATTCCTCCTCTGGCCTCCAGAGACTGATTCGTAGACAGAAATGGTAATTGGTTTAGAGAGTTTTTAAACTGGTACTTTTAACAGACTTCTTAATTTATGAGGCAAACATTTGCGATGCCCCCTGAGGAAAGTGGATCTCTGCGTGGTTGCTCTCCTGCCTTTACCTCGGGCTCTGCTGGCTTTGACTGCCTCAAGCTGCCTTGCTGTCTTCAAAGGTGAGACGCAGATAGCCGAAATAAGCCATTCAGCACACAGCACAGCACAGCACAGCCAGCCAGACAGACAGAATGATTTTGGTATGGGGGAATGTGCAGCAGAGTATTAAGAGGCAGCTGATACACCACACCGAGTACACAGACATTTGATACAGTCTCTAAACTTTTGTGATTTCTAGGGCATGGGCCGTGTTGTTAATAAGGTAGAACAATGAACAGAGAATTCTTATCAAGGACAGTGTTACAAGCTTCTTATACAGAAGTGTGACCGACCTTATACTGTACAAACTTAGTTGGATTGTTTCTAAATGTGTAACATAGCAGAGGGTCAAAAAATCACTTCTGGGTACTCTAAGTTAAGGCCTTTTGTGGGAAATTGTGCTTTCAAATTGATTTACATCCTGTTTATATTTACACAAATTCCACAGTTTCCTCACACTTGCAGCTTCATTAGGCAGTCAACCAGCCAGTATCTAAGCCAGATCCCAGTAAAAGGCTTGAGTGAGCTCAACATTGAACAAAGCTGGTCATGAAAAGGACATTAATGCCATCTAATAACTGCATAATTATTGTACATTTAATGCAGTGGTGCCCGTAAATGGCACTCAATGTCACCTTGTAGTATATAGTCAAGTATTTAATCATGCAATGACAAGTAAAGCACCAGTAATATATCACAATGTTGGTTCATTGAACTCCAGTCAAGGACTCGTGACTTGACTTTGATTTAAACACTGGTCACTCAGACTCAGACCCAAACTCAGGCATCATCTGTATTAGAAGTCAAAGGAGGTAGGTGAAGACTCCTATGGTTTAATTACTTGTTAGTCTTAGTATAAGGCCCCAATCAGACGTTCACTTTCAAGAAACCATTGTGTGTGTTGTGTTGACCTGTGTATTCTGTTCTCTAAAGGATCCTCGAAGAGGCGTCACATATATGTGTTGTTCTTTCAAAGTCTGCAAATGTGAGAAACATATTGGCTGTCTAGACTCTAGAAGAACCACTGAGGTCCCATGCTTGGTAAGCAGAAATTCCAGTGATTAGTGATCCAGTTGCAGGCAGTTTTGAGTTGATTGAATGCCAGCAGTGATCCCCTCATAGCAGAGTCAGGAACCGCTCTCACTGTAGGAGAACATTTAAATCTTCAGAAACTAGGGCTGGGCAATGATTAAAACTTTTAATTGTAATTAATCATATGATTTCCCTGATTAATCATAATTAATTGCATTGTAAATTCAAAATCTAATAATGAATTCAAAAGCAGTGTATAGTGCACTTTTATTGGAATGTTCTGCCATATGAACGAAAGTGCCATAACATCTGTCATGCAAACACTGAATCGGTACTTGTTATACAGTAATAGTTAAATCACATATTTAGTGCAAATCAAATTTACAAAATGTATATACAAAATTAAAGCTTATTGCCACTGTCAGGGCATTAAAGTAATACTCCGGGATGGAACAAGTTGGGTCCTATCACAAGGTTTAGGGCAGAAATTACCCCTACAGCAGTGTTTTTGTGCAGCAGAAGCCCAGAGCGCACGCACCAAACACCCCCTCCCTGCTCCTCAGCCGGTTTCCTCTGCACTCTGACGGGGCAATATTTTACTTGACCAAAAAAAAGAAATAAACGGACTCCTATAATATATATATATATATATATATATATATATATATATATATATATATATATATATATATATATATATATATATATATATATATATATATAAAGAAAAATAAAATTTGTAATAATAATGTAAGTTTCAGAGAGGTGTGGTTCAGCAAATAAAAGACTGGTTCTATTTTTCTTTATAATGAAATGTGTTACCTTGTTGCCCAGTAAAGGAGCTAATTTAAATGACAAAGAGCAAACTTCCTGAAAGAGTTGTTCTTCCATTACTCTTCACTGTCTGAAATCAAACTGGGGGCCAAAAAGGCCAGGAGGGAGTAAATGGCTGATAAGGTCCAGAACAATTTCCATCAGGAGAAACAAGCTGCAATTGCAGAGAAAGATGCATTTCTTTAGAAAATAGAAAGGTGCTGTAAAAGAGAAAATGTGCTGGAAAGTCAAAACAGCTGCTTGACACCAAAGGCCTGTTTTTTGAAATTAGTGAGTTCAGTTTGGTTCATCTCAGCACGCCATGCATTTTGTGGCATTTCCACTAATTAATCCCAAGACAGATCCCAAATAACTAAGACCTGCCCACTTTTTAGGACCCTTCCGGTGGGATGCCAGACTATACCGATCTGGTCCCAGAGGGTGGAGCTACAACACTAGTCGTCACTTACCGTGCAATAGCAGCAGCTGTATTTCTCCTGGTGGCACACAGCCTTCTCTGAAAGAAAGCTTGATTGCATTTTGCAACAAAAAGCCACATGGAAAATCACAAAGAAAACAAACTGCTGGATGTCTCATCGTTTCTCTTTGCTTACCATGCCGCATTTTTCGGGGTACACTGTGTTACGCTCCTATGGCATCACGCTATTATGTAACCAACACGGCCATTGGCATGTGGCTGACATGCTGCCCACCAAGAGGGGGCGCAGTTGGCTGTGGAAACGCAAATAGGATCAGGCTTAACCAATCCAACCTGTACCAAACCGTTGGGTGTAAACCTCACTCTTTGGTGGGAATGGGGCTCAAATGTGCCCCAAATACAAAAATGATGCCAAGCAAAAAATACATGGAATCATCCGCAAAAAACATATCCCCCAAGCTGGGTATGTTAGCAGTTAGCTTAACCCCAGAAATATGATGCTGTCAAGAATTAACCCCACAAAGTCATTACATATTGAAGACTGAAAAACCTCCACAGTGAAGTGCAGTTATGTACTTGCTTTAGAAGCGAAGCTCCTCATTTTTCAAGGTTATAAGTATTCAGGCCTGTGAGGAGCCTGTCCAAATCATTCAGTTTGAAGCCCCTGAGAAACATACATCTTATCAAAGGGCGTGATTACACTGCTAGCATGACATTGATTTTCACGTCAGAATTTACAAATGATCAGGTCTCATTGGAATTCAATGCTACATAGAGATGCTTCAAAAACAAAGTGTCTAATGAGAGGTTCTGCATGTACTGGCATATGGTATTTTGCAATTAATATGAAAAAATGTTGTTTTATACCAATAGAGGCCACAACAGCACAGCACATAGTTGTTTTTAATGTGTTTTCTGTCTATGGAAGTGTCTGTGTGATGCGCATCCTGCTTCACCGCAGCAGGACGTTAATGCCCTTCCCTGTTCTGCTTCCTGCCTCTGCTGTGCCATCAATTGTAAACAGACACAGTTGGTTTCAGGTCTATAGATAACAAACTGCTCTCTTTCTGATAATTAGAATGCACAACAACACAATCTGTCAGGGAGAGCCAGGTGTCAGAGAGGCGCCCAGCAGGGGCTGAGCCGCTCAGAGACAGAGGAAATATATGAAAATGTTACAGTTCTTGGGTTTTTCTAATAATCAATTTGGGCGAGCATGCTGCAGAGGGAAGCGACGGATTAAGCAGAATCAAAGTGCTCTTTAACCTCTCTGACAGCTTGTCCGTCTGTCAGCCTGGATTGGAACTCATTAGTGAGCAGCACTCACACACACACACACACACACACACACACACACACACACACATACACACACACACACACACACACACACACACACACACACACACACACACACACACACACACACACACACACACACACAGAAAGAGGCTCAGAGACACTCATATTTCCTAAAATAGATATTTGGAGAGCCTGTTTTTCCTCTCTGCACCCAGCCCAGAAGCATGTAATGTCTTATTTTTACAGAACTAATGAAACAGCGTCACCTTTGTGATATCTTTTTCTAATTCTCAGTGCCTCTTTTCCAGTCTCTGTAATTGGCGCTGCCTGTGTTAAAGAGGGAGATGAGGAAAAGAGTATTTTCAAGAGCATACACAGTGTGTACAATAAACTGTATTGTGTGCAAGTACTTCCACCTGAAAGCCTCCTCTGAAAGGTTTCTTTACAGAGCTTCAGCAGCACTAAACCCCATGTGTAAATCCAGTGAAAAAAGGGATGGGAGGCTGGATTTTATTCAGCCTCATTATGGCAGATACAGGAGGGCCTTTGTCAAACAGAGCAAAATTTCTCTTGATGGATGTTTTGCTCCCAGTAGAGATTTGATTCCGACTCAAATGTTGCAATTAAAGATTAAAGCCCACTTTGTGACATTTCCTTGTACAGCAGATACAAAGACTTGAGCTCTTATAGGGTAGCTTTGTATGCATATCGCAGGCTTCAGGAGCTGCTTATGGATGGTTGGAGCGACTGTTATTTCTCTTTCAGTGGAGCGCTGTTAGAGCTGAAGCCATTTGCTACTACCTCTGTAGTATTTCTCTGTCAGAGGGAGAGTGGGCTTTCACAGCCTCACTACCTTTTGTACTACATTTATTTTAAGCAGCATAGAGGATACACAGTGTCAGAAATGCTGATACCATTTCAGTCAGTCATCTCACAATAAGTTGAAAAATTTCATTTTTTTTAGCAGCTTGTCTTTGGTGTCCAGGTTCCCAATCTAATCACCCCTTGTAGAAATACTTTGCATGCAGACACCAAAAAGTGTTCATGACCTAATGTCTAAAGCCCTGTTTCCACCAAGCAGCCTGGTTTGAATCAATACAGTTTGGTATGGGTTGGATCCTTAAGCCTAATCCTGTTTGCATTTCCACACTCAACCATGCCCCCTCTTGGTGGACGACTTGTAAGCTGCATGCCAATAGCTGCGTCAGTTATGTAATAATGTGATGACATGTGTTGTATCTCCACCTTCTGGGACCAGATCGGTTTGGTCAGGTACCCCTACGGAAGGGTCCCAAAAAGTAGGACGTCATGTCTCTGTTATTTGGGGATTGGTCCTGGGATTACTCTGTGGAAACACAAAACTCTTGGTGAAAACGGTTTTACATACCTTTGATAACACATCAGTCGTCATAATAAGTCACCTTATAACAAATGCTATCTCATGATTCTTCAAAAAGTGCAAGATGGCACTGTACTATTACTAAAATAGAGATAGTAATAAAGACTTAAAACCAATTCAAGTTTGGTGACTTTCAACAACACGTGTGTTTGTTTTGAAAATGAATGGAGATCAGATCGGACAACTTTTTAACGATATAACTCACCAAGCTAAGCTGTGTTGTACGTTCGCACTGTAGTTTAGTAGCTGTCTATATTTAGCACCACTGGTAGCCTGGTGCACTAAGACATGTCTGTAATGTGTAAAGTTAGGTAATCCTGATTATGTCCTGCCAGTCACCTACCAAGCAGAGCTAACGTAACCTCACTCTTCATTTTATTGATAGACTCTCAAGTTTGAACAGACCACTGCAGAATAACTGAATGAACATTATCACAAACAACTTGGCTTGTGTTCTAGTCTTGAGCTTATGTTTTAGCCTTAAGCCCATGTTTTAACCTGTAGCCCTTGTTTTAGCATTTAGCTCGTTCTGTATGACTCTCCTGTTTAGCTTTTTTCTGCTCTTCTGTCCTTTTTCTGTCTGACAGTTAGGCTGCAGTGTCCACCATCACTACACAATTAATCCCAGAAATCGTTTTCAGCAGTGAAAAGTACAAATCTATCTTCTCACTTCTAAACTTCATCAGCTGGTGTGCTGTTGTCATAGAGGCTTAAATATGCTGCAAATCAATCAGTTCCTGCTTGACCTGTTTGGTAAGCTAAGAAGTAGTAGGAATGACCTTTTACTGGCTTTGATAATCCCATTTTAAAGTGTGCATTAAGATCAGGTATATATCTAGAAGTGAGGCTTTTTTAAGCCCACTTAAACACTCCTCCTCAGCTCATAATCACATAACTTGTCAGCTAACGAGGTACAAGGCAACCAGGTACCTTGTATTTTATACAAATCTATGATCAAGTTGGTACAAGGATTTCACTATGAGAGGAAAAGAGCCTTGGTCTGTTATTTGACAGTTGAATGCACAGTGTGTGTTCCATAACGCTTCTATACACGAGACACATGTACCTCTAAACTAGCACTCCACGCAGGCCATATTTTACACAGCATATGCTCTCTGAAATGCAGCATCTTTCAAGCATGTCTGATATGTCAACTTAGTGACTTAAAGACACTCAGCTGACAGCCTGTGGATGCTGCCTGTCAACAGAAGTCTGCATGCTTCTGTTTATGCATCGCATTTGAATTGAGTGATTACATGCTAGGAACTTGGGATTGGCTCATTTTTGGTGCCAGCCTCAGGAGGACATTTGAGGAACTGCAGTGTTCGGCATTTTATGTGCTGGTTTAATTTTTGTAGCCCAGAGGGGGGATGCTTGATTAAAACATCATGCTGTAAATATCACAGCAAGATCCCATAATGCCTTAGTGAAACTTATTGATGTAATTTCTTGGATTCCTCCTTTGTGATTCTTAATGCTGGTTGCAGGCAAAAAGCCTGAAAATCACATAAATACAGAAACAAAGTTTCCAAGGATGTTAAAGGGAGATTAAAGAGGACAACAAAGAGGTAAAATCTTTGTATGGGGTTATTTGTGCCTTAAAGGTAAAATCTGCAGCTATCTTTCCTTAAGTCAAACTTCACTCAGAAGCAGATAAACAAATCTGTTATATAGCTTAGAGAAAAACAAACACAGTGCCTTTCTCTTTGCTGGTACAAAAACACAGTATGTCTGCATACTCACTTCGCTTCTGGCACTGCTACACTGCTGTTCTGCTGTTTTGAAAGGGGAGTGTGTTTTTCCTGTTGTATTTTGGTATGATAAATCCTCTCTGGGATTTAGGCTGCAATGTTTATGTAACCTGAAAAACAAGACATGTAGTTGATTTGGTTTCTTGTGAGAAAAATCTTCTCCCCTGGCTTTGGCCGGCGACTGACTCTCTGTCTTGAGTCCACAGTGTGGTCACAAACTCAGACACACATCAGAGCTCTTGGTACGGTAAATGGAGGATAAATTCAGCTCTTACACTCTCAGAGGACAGAGGAAAATTTGAAAGGAGGGGATCTATCTTCACTGTGCAGTCATTGCAAAGGTTATAATTTCAAAGTGAAAGAAGGTCAGTCGTTCTCAGGACATCACTATAGAAGTCCCCAAAGAAGACTTTTCAGATAGATCTAATCCTACTTAACACACACAACTATTATTATTCATCTCCAGTTCAGTAAACAGCAGGACTAGTGCAAAAGAAGGAGGCAGCTGTGTGTGCATAAACACAAATCGGGCAGCTTTCAGACAACCAGCTGCAGTCCTCTGTATTTTATTCAGGAATGGTCAGTTATAGAAAAGGTTATTGGACACATTATTTTACTTTATCAAGAAAAAAAACAAAACAAAACAAAACAATGCGTCAACAAAGACGGGAGATCAGCACTTGTATTTATTTTTTAATGAAGCAATATTCAAAAGCTCTCCAAAGAAACCTCCAACCCTGCTGTCTTGGAACGCAACCATCCCTCCCAGAGTCATGGCGCATCCTGCAGAGAGCAGGTATTCACAGTTAAGGATGACAGCATTCGAATCACTTAGGGAGGGAAATCATGTGACTCCAGATGTCCTGTGGGCTGGCTCTGTGATGTGTCCCGACAACGCAGCAGGTGAGTGTCGACAGCTGATGGATGATGGAGCAAAACTGCAATGGAGCAGAAACAGATCTGATGGAAGACAGCACTGAGACGTATGTACATTATTGCACACGTGTATTGAGTGTCTACATTAGCAAGCGTGATACTAAACACAATGCCCCTAATTGTTAACAGAGTGGCAAATTTAAAAACAATTAAATGATGTATATGTATATTTTCTTTCATGCTATACTTTGGTGATAAAGAACAGATTCTCTGGTAAACAATGTAATTATTGGGTGAAAGAGCTTTCCCCATTGTTGCCCTTATCCTTTGGAACTCCTTACCCAAACACTTTCCTGGCTGCTCCGACCTTACCACATATCAACCCCAGCTTAAAACTCATCTTTTCAGAGTGGCTTTTAACCATGAAGGGCTCTAATTTCGTAGACCAGGCGCAGGCGCACCTGCCCTGCGCCGGCCTTCGCCGTGCGCACAGGGTGTGACCGGCGCACTTTGCAAGTTTCCTGCATTGCCAAGAGAGGCGCAGTACAGGCGCACATGAGCGCAGAGCTGCGCGTCCACACCTCCCTCCGCGCAAATGGCAGAGAGGGAGGAGAAAAGCCGCGAGTGGGTTTAACACAGCTGAGTGCTGTTTTCACCAATCAAATGAGCGCCTCTCCTCACCTTTAAATGCCCTGCGGCCGAGGCGCAGCGTCTGATTGGTCTGACTGATATACATTACCGCGGAGAGAGTGCTGGTAGCGGAGACGGTCAGAGCCTCTGTGCCTGCAGCAGGTCAATGGACAGCGGGGCGCATCGGAGGACACGACGCGCGTCACCATGTGGGCCAGCTCCCGGGACAGATTTAATCTGTTCCTTTGTCATTAACAGGAGTAAAAAAATTAAGAGGCAGTTACATAGCTGGCTTATCCATTCAGAGTACTTTTGATCCACCTGCACTTCTGGTTTGTCATCGCCAAATAGCAGAACCTTTGGTGATACACTGTATACTCTCCCAGTGTCTCCACCTCAACCTCCTTACAACAATGTACTCCATCTTTTTAGATCACGTTAAAAATAAAGACTAAAACAGAGAAATATGAGAAATCACGGGAAAAAATCCTGAGTGACATACATTTATTTTGTCTGTTTTTTTCTTCGTCTTTTCTCTCCCTCTTTTCTTTGAATTAAATGAAATGAGAGAACCAGATATTTACTCAGTATCAGATGTTAAGGCTGTTTATTGTTTAATTGTAAGATGTGCATCAAACTTCCAGCTGCCGTCAGGTTAACTTTTCATTATGACAAACGGCTTTAATCTGACATCAGATGTGACGGGACAGTTAATATAGATATAAATGTATATGCTGGTTCAGACAGTTACATTAAATAGTGATTGCTGTGATTGTTTACTGCATTAAAATGTGCCTGACACTCTGGAAACCTGCCTCTGAGGCTTTGATGACATGTGCGCACATGTGCGCCTGTCACCAAATTACAGCTGCATGGGGTGCGCTCCGCCTTGCGCCGAGGATAGACCAGGTTGGAGCTGGCGAGCTTTCAGAGCACTTTTTTGGCACGAAATTGTCACTGCGCCAACATGAATCTGCTGACACCTCCCCCTGGTGCGCCGTCAACTCCCCCTGGCGCGCCGTCACACCCATCTCTGCGCAGACGGTCTACCAAATTGTCAAATTGGCAGCGCACAGCGGTGCGCTGCACGAAATTAGCACTGCGCAGGCTGCGCCAGGCTTGCGCCCCCTGCGCTGCGCCACGAAATTAGAGCCCGAAGTGTAAAAATATGAAGGTCATCTTGCTCGGTTCGAAGTGAGGTTGCTACAAATACTGCTTCCCCTGGTGGCTGGCTGCAGTATAGGTCACAAAAATCCACCTCTCCAGTCATTCCAGAGGAGCTGTGGTCAAACTTTAAAAAATGTATAGAAATGTTTCTCATGTCCACTTGCTGTGATGATATGAAGATAATTCTGGGCTGCTTTGTGTCCTCTTTTTTTCTGAAAGTTTTTGTTTTCATTATGTTATTATTATTATTAGATGTTAAAAAGGGGTTTTCTTGTGTGCGTGTGTGTGTTTTTTTTTGTTTTTTTTGGGGGGATGGAGAACAAAGAAGAGATTAGACTCTTAAAAAAAAAGACAGAAATTGATAATGATATTTTTGTCACCTAGCTAAACTGAGGTTCTCTCTAATACCCCTAGTCCACCAAGCTGGTTCCAGGGCTGGTGCTAGTGCTGGTGCTAGAGCCGGTTCGCAGTTGGTTCAATTGCGAACTGGTTAAGGACGTTTGCTTTTCCACAAATGGGTGCTGGCCTTAACTTATCTTCTTCTGTTGTTTTGCTTACCTCAAACTGGTCTTATTACTAAATGGCACTCTTCTTTGTTTTTACACTGCTTTGGTTGGTCAATAATCCCGCCCCCACCCCCTGACGCAAGCCCATAGCCCCTGACATAACGTGGTTCTTTCTGCTGGCCCAGCAAAGAGTTAGTGCTTGCCAAGCACCGGTTTTGAGAGCCAGCAACCGGTGCTTAGTCTGTGGAAAGAACTGGTGCTAAGTCTGGCTGTAACTCAGAACCAGCCCTGGAACCAGCTTGGTGGAAAAGGGGTATAAGTCCCTTGTTGTCTCAACCATGCAGACTCTGGCTGTACAATAGTGGCACCTTGGGGGGAGATAATTTGGCTTCAAAACGTACAAAAATAAATGGCGGAGCACTGCTGTCCACTCTTAATACACTCTTTGCTTTTAACTGTTGATGCTTAATTTATTGTGTTATTGTGTTTTGTTTTTCATGCTATACATGTTTTGCATTCTGTAAAGTGTCTTAAAGACCTTTGGAAAGCACTATTCAAAATGAATGTATTCATTATTATTATTAAATGTATTGACTAAACCCAAGAGTTCTCAGGTAATGCAAACAAACTGGTTTCTCGCTATTTTGGTACAAAATCAAGTGATGCAATCCTGACAGGGCGAGCAGGGCTTCAGCATGAAGCAGGTCTGGTTGTTGACAAACTGCACATCTCTAGACTTAAGTACTTCTTTCTGGAGTTGCCTGTTTACTGCAGGAAGTTAGTTGTTTGGATTCTAGCCAAGAGTCAGTACAGATTTCTCTCTGGTGACATTGAAAAGAGATGTTTTTTTTCTTTGACTTGACTTAAACCTAGAGCATTCCAAATGCATGTTAGGTGTTCAAGCATATGACCATCTGAGACCAGACAATATACTGCAGACTGTGTTTTGGAGTTGATATAGATTTTTGTTACCTCCGCCAAGGAGGTTATATTTTTGAGAGACTTTGTCTGTTTGTTTATACGTGAACAAAATAACCCAAAAACTAATGAATGGATCTTGATTAAATTTTCAGCAAATGTTCAAAATCGGATAAGAAAGAAGTGATTCAATTTTGGAGGTGATCTGGATCACCGTCTGGATCAAGGATTTTTTAAAGGATTCTTTGTCATTGTGAGATAGGGCCGTTTTCACCATATGTGTATATAACTCCACGATAAATGGTCGGATTGCTTTGCAGAACAATACAAGGCAAGGTCACCATAATTTCTGACAGATGTTTAAGTACGATCCAGATCCTGCCAATATTTTGGATACTGAGATACGGAATATGAAATATGTACTGGGTCATCATCATTTTCAAAACTGTCAGGTAACAAATTATTGTACAGACCTGCAATTCACACCAAGTCGTAGCAGACAGTCTGCTGAAAGGGAGTGTAACATTAAAGTAGGACTAAAGTGTTCCGTGACAATGACAATATGCTTGGCAGAGGTCTGTGCTCTCTGAGTGCTTTCCTAGTTTTTGGGTTGTTCTTACTTGAGCCTTCGTAGCTTTAAAATGAGTTCCACCTGTGTGTCCATCTCTAAGATACCCCAAAGAGATTGGTTTAAAAAAAAGTATTCTCCCATGTCTTTTTCAAAATGTCCAGAAGTACAGACTGCATGAATAATTGGTGGCTGAATCATTTGAAAGCAAACAGCCGTGGATGGTGGGCGTCCACTCTGCTCATTAGCAGGAGTGACAGAGCCGGAGGAGATGACCCTTGACTGCTTTTCTTATAAAAAACAGTGCCAGACAGATAAAAAAATCTGGAGGTCCTCATTACAGACTGTGTTGTTTTTAAAGCAGCTTCTTTTTCTCTTGCTGGTCGTCTCTAACAGCTAGGAGAGTTATTTTCTCTACAGTAAGCGTAGAAGAGGGCAAAGCTGAGGAGAACAAAGACTGAGCATAGTCTGATCTAAAGACAAACGGGTCTCAAGATGAGCCACTGGAGAAAAGATCAGTCAGAACATACTTGGCACAGACGATTGTGTTGCTTTTCGATAGAAGGAGAAAGATAAAACGAGCAAGGGAGAAGATTACGGAAGAGAAACAGAAAGAAAAGCTATTGTTTAAAGAGAGACCGAGTACATGGAGAGGGAGAGAAATATGAGGAAATGAAGTTTGTCAGATGTGTTGCCACTTTTTATGCCTCCCTTCTCTTCTTCCAGGAGAATGACCTGTTGCTATGGAAACAACACGGACCATATGTGTGAATAAAAATAAATTTCACCCTGTGATTATTGGTGAAAGCTAAATTGCCAGCCAATTCTTTTATTGGCTTTCCAGACAAGCTCTATTAATGTGAAAATCACTTTTGAAGCCTAATTTAAATCCAACTACACAAACCATTTTTATTCTTCTCTTTAAATTTGTATGAGCGTTTCAACTTTTACACACTCACACACACTGACTGCACGCAGTACTCTGCTGCCTGTCTACATGGGCAGTAAAACCTTTTAACAAGCAGCTGTGTCTGCTGGTCATTACTCTCATGTTGTGCAGCCAAATGTTGTTTGGATGGAACATATTTCACACCCTATCAAAGTTTTTCATTCCAAGCTGAAAACTCGTGACTTTAGTTTGGGCACAAACAGATAAAAAAGATTGTTATTGCTTGTTTTTTTTTTTTTTTTTTTTTCAATTATTTGATTGAATGGTGCCAAATGATAAAGGTCTTATGTTTTATCACTCCATGTGAGGATAACATTGCTGAGACAAAGACTCCAACAATCCTTTAAGTCTCTCATCTCTGGATTCTGTTATGCTTTAATTAAAAGCCGACACGTGAAGCCTTTTTGGTTTGATCAGCTCATTTAATGATCATTATCAGTTTTCATATGATGGAGCAGCAATTTAATGAAACTCAGCCAAGTAAGTAATGGTGTGTTTCAGTGGAGCAGCCCTCACTTGTATAAAAGTGCAGTCAGCAGGTTGAAGTTGGATATCAGGTGGTGGACAAAATGTGAAAAAACAGCTGCTTCTCAGCCAGCTGACCTGAGCTGTCTTACTACCAAGTTACACCAGAGGTGTGTTCATATAATCTCTGCTTTTGTCACAGCACTGGATCTGTTACAATGTAAGTCAGTGTGAATTATCTCATACGGGCTCTTCTCTAATGCATTTCAGCTGTGTGTCAGGTCACTCAATTAGCTTCTATCAATCAAGTTCAAGCTCTTTGGAGACAAAAACATAACATAGACTTCTCTGTTGGACGGATACCATAGCAACGATGAATCAGTTTGAACAGAGAAGATTGAGCTGGAGATATACTTCTCTCTGTCCATACAGAAGCACCTTTTCCTGTGCTGTTGATCAATGTAGCTACCTTTTCAGCCAAGGAACAAAAACATTAATAGAAATAATAATAATAAAAAGAAACAAATTGAAAAAAAACATGATCGATCCAGTTTTACTTTCTCAGCTGAGAGAAAAGGAGGCAAAAACTGTCTGTTTATGAGGTTAAAAATTAAGTCCCCAGTTCAAGAAAATGTCAGAAACAATCGATGAGATGGTAACAAACCCGAGTCTCCAGACTTAAATTCTTTATTGGTTTGGGATTTCAGGCAGCTCCTTTTTGGTCACTAGCCTCACCCGAAGTCTGAGGTATGGTTCGCCTGGCCAGCCTTCACTGCGCTTACCCTGTTTGATCTCTGAGAGCACTCTGTCTGAGTTTCACGGTTCAATAATGCCTGAAAGTCACCTGGGACCTGTAGCTGCGTCTTCATACTTATCAGCAGTCCTGGTCCAGCTGAGGGGGTCTGGACTATGGAGTCCGCTCTGACCTTTCTGAAGCAGTGTAAGTGCAGGCTGGGTTGCATGCAGCACAGAGGGTCTCAGAGGGGAAAACAACAACTTAGCATGGAACAGTGTGTACCCACATCGACATGCTGAATGTGTAAAGGATGAACGTACCCCAGCAAGTCCTTTGTGGGTATCTTACCGTTTCCCTCCTTATTTTTGTGCAACCTAACCCAAATCCTTATCTCTGATTCTATTTAGCACTCAGTCTGGGCAAAACTCCTTCTCACTAACAATGTTTCATATGGAAATGAGTGTAATAAAATCCTCTGTGTACAAAGTCAATGGGAGAGAGTTGGTTATTGAGAGCAGGAGGAAGGCTTCTTTGTTATTGTGTCCTGGTGACGCTGCAGAAATGCTGCGCACAGTCCAATTAAGTCAGTGTTTAGGCTGCATGTATAAACATATTTAAATACTATGAATACACTTTATAACACACAGTTATCATTATAAGTTTTGTTTTGTTGGATGCAAATCAACAAAAGGGTGATTTAGTCAGGATTAAGTTGTACAGAATGCAGATAGAAATCAGCTACTGAAGTGCTTAAATTTTGAGTGTATACGTTTTTAAAATTTGTGTACTTTAATGCACTGCGTTTTAAAATTTCCCTGAAATTCTCTTTACTATTTTAATGTAATTACAGTAAAGATGTACTGACATACCTGAATGCTTTGAGGTACAGCTTTAGCCTTATTCAGCAGACACACAATTTCAGCAACAATGCACTGGAGAAGCTCCATGATTATGTCTGACTACTGAGGTTTGACATGTTGCATGATAAAGCTTGAAGTGTGTTTTAATAATCTGTCACTGAGTCATCAAATTATGCATATAGCACTGTGCTTTATCAGTGCCTTTAGTGTGCTGAAACGCTGAGCCATCACCAGCTAATGGTGCATGTTGAATGTAAGAGAAAACACAATGGAGGAAATGCTTTGAATGGATGAAGTAGAACCATGTAGTCCAACAATTTTTACGCAAGTCTTAGGGTAAGAATGAATGCTTTCTAGGTTTTATTCACACAGCTTCTTCCACTATCACTTGACAATTAAAGTGGAGGTATGATACTTAACATATTTTTGAATATAAAGGAACGATGCTGGGTGTCCAAACAAAACCTGAATTAATCATGAACAGCGACTTTAGGGGTACCAGAGGAACAATTTAATGCCTAAAAAGCACAATATCCTCTCTTCAAATCATATGAATTTAAATGAAACAAACAAGATAAAAGATGAACCATTTTCCAGAGATTACATGAGCACAGTTCAGTCTAACAACTTACATTAAAGGGACAATGTGCCTTCATTGCTCCCAGTAGTGAGATGTAAGGTCAAACTACGGCCTGGATATGCTGACATAATCCCATAGACTGTGTAGAATATAGATGTAGTCTCCGGGACTGATCCTGAAACAGTGAAATTGGATATGATGCGAGCTATGAGTTACCTTTGTAACTGATCTAGGGCGCCGTTAGTCACATGAGCTGAGCTGTGTCTCTGGTTAGACAATCAGTCGATCCTGATATCTTCTGAACCCCGCAGTTAGAAAAAAATCCCACCACAGTGTAAGCCAACAGTGAAATTAGGGTTTCAGACCCAAGCTGTTTTTTTAAGCAGGGTTGTAAATAGGCCTTTTAGTACTGCAAACATTTTTTTTTTTTTTTGGCTTGGTGTGTTTGTGACTTCTGCCTCAAGTGGATTCTTGATGAACAGCGACTTTGAGTGCTTAGCTTTTCAGCTGCATAGGCTTCATTTTTTAAAACCCGATGTTTCCCATTGCATATTCCTCTGGTGCAGACAAGGCACAAGACACATCATGTCCTTTCCACTTTTCAAAACAGGAATACTACACAATGAGTATCAAAAAATGATTGAGTATCAAAAAAGATCGCACGGGTTGGTATAGTCCAGATCAGAGAAGATTTTTATATTACAAAGATGTTTATGACTTTGAAAAAACTTAAAATGTTGGAATACCTGTCTGAAATTTGCCATTTGGCACATTTGTTTGTATCATGTATTATTTTGGGGAATGTTGAAATCTTTTGCCACTGCTTCTCCAAGGTCATGCACTCCATCTTTTGTCCTCTATTGACAATAAAAAGCTTTTCACTTTTTCAATCTCTAACCAAGTGAAAAACTTTTTGCAGCTTTTATTATCTGTATTATTTCAGAGTGTTTTGCATGAATTTTAATTCTGGAAGTGAAAGTTTCCAAAAAAAAAAAAAAAAAAGAAAGAAAAAGAAAAAAAAAGTTGAGCACACAACACATGAAGGAACCTGATACTTTCTTAAAGGCTGTCGTATGAGTTCCACACACTGCAAACCCACAGTGCTAATAATTACCCTGCACTGTCAGATTTCCATTCCCTAAGTGACAAAAAAATAAAAGTAAATAAATAAACAAAGCTTAAAGCTGATGAAGGCATCAGAGCTGAATAACAGCACAGCCATTCCCATAGAGAGTATACTGTAGTGCAAGGGAAACCACAGATTAAGATAGATGATGTCCATGTTCCCCGAGCACGGTGTGTTTGGACACCTGTGTACCATTTCCATATAGATTGCCTGTCCATCATTTCCATTTTGATGTCACAGGAGAGACAGGACCAAGAACAGGCAGGAGAGATGATATGTGCTGGTATGTCGTGAGACAGGGAGCAGAAGAAAAAGGATGAGTATGCATATGTCTTTCTGACATCCGTGAAGTAAAGCTAACACTTGGTACAGCGTGCTTTTGAGGTTCAAATTATTCTCACTTATTGCAGGATCTTTCCATGAAGTTAATGTTGCTTAATTTGATTCTTTATATGTTTTTTTTTTTCAGAGGAATGTATTTAAATGTATCTCAGCTGGATAGTAAAAGTAACATGTTGTTACAAGTGTGTCATTGACGTGTATCATTCATAGGAGGGCACCTTGTCCCTTGAACCACGAGTCTCATTACGAATCCAGCACTGACCCTTTATCACCCCAATTATGGCATAAATTAATCCCATCAGGCTTTCTGCTGAAAATAAAACCCACATACAAACACTCACACGCACACACACACACACACACACACACACACACACACACACACACACACACACACACACACACACACACACACACACACACACACACACTTGCACTAGCGCTTCCCTGTATTGATGTCCCGCTGATTGTTTCTTTTGTGCAAAAAAAATCAATCAGCTCAGAGGGTTTATTTGGAGCTTCAACTTTCCGTGCACTCAGTTAGAGACGGCTACTGAAAGGTATTGTGACTGTCACATGTTCCCATGTGGCAGAACACATGATCATTGATTTCCACACTGGCCCTTTGGTCGGGGCCACTAATACAAAGTTTCTTGTATTTTCTGACAGCAATGGTTCCATTTGTATCTAATTGCATTCATTGTGTTACCCTTGTTAGAGAGGAAGAGGGAGAGGGGTAGTAAGTGGGTGTTGTTCAGCAGAGGATGAGTAGACATGTGAGTACATGTTTACTGTGTATAGGCACTGCGTGGATGTGGTGATAGACACATGCAGAGTGTCCAGGAAAACAGCACAACATAGAGGGTGATATTGCATCGTAAAACACTCCGGAAACAGCACACACACACTATCAGCAATATTAGATTATTCACTTTGTTTTATTTATCATTTGTTTGGTCACAACCAACACAACTTGTTCACCACCGTAACACAGTCTAGACCATCGCAGTGCAAACCTTTGTGTCTATACAGCATGTTAGCTTTTATGTATGCTACTTAGTCATCTGTAACTATTGTAAAATAAAAATAGCTAAATTAGAATCTGTTGACAGTTGTGGGACACTGACACACAAATTTAGACAGAGACAGTCTCCTTTAAAAAAAGTACATTTTTTTGACTGAGACTATATTTTGTTTAGTTCTTATACTGTTTAGTACTTATAATATTCCAGGGATCACTCATGCTTAAGTCAAATTATTTAGTGAACAGATGCAAAATATATGATGAGGTCATCTTCCCTGTTGCTTTCCTGTTGGCAACGTCTTCTCACTCTCCTGGGGACTCTGTCCTGCAACTCTGAGCCCATTTTCCTCAGTTTAGTAGAGGTCTGTCGCTCAGCTCCTGCTGTTTTTTAACATCCCTCACTAATTTCTATGCCACTTTTCCCTTTTTTGTATCATTTATTAATTTATTACACCATTTATCAACCAGTGTAACCACATTGTAAACAGAAAGAAGTGAAATCTAACAAACTACTCCAGATTTGCTGCAACTCCTATCTGTTGCTTGACTGGATATGTTTCAGGTGTGTAATCACGCTGTCTTTAGCACAAAAACTGTTGTCAAGATGTTTGGACCAATCAGGCTGAAGAACTCAGCCGGTTGATTAGGAAGTAAGCTGAGTAATAAACAGTTAAAGTGGCAGTGCTGCTATCCACTGGATAAGCACTTTGAAAAGGCTCAAACTTCATGCCCAGTCAGATGTGGTCAAAAGAGTTATCGGATCATTTCTGTGGGTGATAATTAATGATGTATGATTTGGTCACTGATAACAGATGTAGTTTTAATCATTCTCTGACAAAACAAAACAACCTTTTTTTTTTTTTTTTTCCATCTGTATTTATTCTTTCAAACCATCATAAGCAAAACACAGCTGTGGTACTTTCACTCAAAAAACCACCAGAAACATGGCGAAACTCTGTCCTCGCTCCAGCTTTTTATTTATCTATTTATTTATTTTTATTTATTTTATCTCTATTTTTATCTCTGTGAACTCCTCCTGCTTTAAATCTCACTCTCCTGCCACTCAGGCTCTTTCTGATTGTATAGTGGTGTGCTGCTTCATACCCACTGAAGCAGTGACAGGCCGGAGTGAACATGATGTGCCCAAGGTTAAAAAAGTCATCTGGGCGTCTTCTCCCCATACTTTTAGCCCATAAAAGCCCATCTGTCGCCTCCTCTCTGATTCACATCTCTCTCTTGACAGCCAACAGGAAGAGCGATTTTCACTCCAAAAAATGAGGAGAGAGAGACTTTCACTTTAGAGGGTTTCATCAGAGTGCACGCTGTGGAAGTGCCGGCTGCCAAATACATCCAAGTAAATGGATCAAATTCTTATCTTGGAGGTTGGATAATTGTTAACACTCCTCTCTCCTGCTCTTGCTCCCCCTTCCTCTCTCTGTCTCACTTTTTTCTAGGGGTCAATCCTCAGCAGTCCAGTCAGAGATAATTGCACCTTCTTTGTCCGACACAAAATCAAACACAGACAGTGAGACAAATACATACAGCTGAGGCTAAAATCATTAGCCCCCTTATAATTAGACAAAACTCCTAATTTCTTCATGGAACTGACCATCAAAAGCAAGTGTTTATAGTGTATCTGTTTCTAAAATAACAAAAGCACAATTTCCACTAAGTTTGATTATGATATTTTATCAAAGCTCTGAGTTGAAAAAAACACCCAGCCTGTTTCTTCTCCAAACAAAAGATACATCCTTGTGCCCAAACAGTTTCAGTTTAGTCTCATCAGCATCAAGCTACTAAACAGTACTGGTGAATGTTTAATTATATCAAGTTTTATCAATGCTGCAAACACTGGGCAGCATTTTGGGAAAATGTTCCATAATTCCTGGGGGGCTAATAATTTTGGCCCCAACTATATGTTTGGCAGAAAAGTGCCAGAAAAGTGGAGGCCTTCAACCCCAAGAAAACAGTTCCCACAGTTAAACATGGTGGTGGGAGCATCATGCTGCGGGGCTGTTTCGCAGCCTCAGGTACAGGGAGCCTTGTTCAGGTGCATGGCATCATGAAAAAAGGAAAATTATGTTGCGATTCCAAGGAATAATATGGAGATATCTGCTTATGGTCTAGGCTTAGGTTGTTGTTGGGTCTTCTAAAAGATAACGACCCAAAGCTTTCATTGAAATACGTCCAATGGTTCCTAGAGGACACTAAAACCAAGGTCCTGGAGTGGCCCGTACAGAGCCCTCATGAGACCTGTGCCAACCTGGAAAATAACTACTCTAAGGGGTTTCAGCCAGTTGAGGCTCAGAAAGAGTACACTATTGACTATTAATGGCCAGGGGACTGGTAAATTTGGACATCTCATTTTTGTTGTTTTTTGTTTTAACTCTGTGCATCAATAAATTTCCTGATCAAACTTAGTTGAAATTAGAGGTAGACCGATATATCGGGCGGCCGATATATCGGCCGCCCGATATATCGGGCCGATATTTGGACATTTGTCTCTATCGGCCATCGGCCGTATTTTCTTTTAAAAAGACGATTTTTGATCCGTTGTATAAAATGACGCAATTTTTGATCAGGCACAAAAAAGATGATCACCTCAAACTTGTGGAACCACTTGGATACATTACATACTTTTGTTCAAATTATATTAATAAGTTAAAATTTATTTTTTGACATTTTAAGAAGAGTGTGAATGTTTACCACTGCTTGTTACATTGTGTGTTTACTCAGACAAAATATTTCATTGTTTTGAAAGCTGAATAAATGTTCAGAGGACTGGACACGACTTGTTGTAATAGATTTCTTTTAGTTGCTCAGAAATTGCTGGGTTTCACAAAAAATGTGATAAATATATATTTATTTAACAATCAGCCTGAATATCGAATTGGAAAAATCAGCTATGCATATCGGCATCGGCCCCCAAAAAACCCATATCGACCTCTAGTTGAATTTATGTCTCTGTTATTCTATAAACAGATACACTATAAATATTTGTTAAAATGGTCATTTTCATGGAGAAATAAGGAGTTTTGTCTGATTTCACAAGGTTGGCTAATAATTTTGGCCTCAACTGTACAAGATATGTGAATAACCTGTGGTATTAATACAATTACAATTTTTAAAGGCTGGCTGAAGAATCTGTTTATAACAATCAAACAATCATCATCCTGTGATATGGTTTTACTCCATTGATCAATGAGAGCATTTGTTCACTAAAAAAAGAAAAAAAAAAAAGCTAACTTTAGTTTTGGTTCACAACTGTCCATGTATTTGTCTTTTTGGACAGGTGTGCTGGATCACACACACACACACACACACACACACACACACACACACACACACACACACACACACACACACACACACACACACACACACACACACACATATATAAGTTGTGTAAAGGTCACGTCTTTGCTGTTACAGTGAACATAACCAAGAACTGCTAACAATAAACCAGAACATGTAAGGATGAAGTGCAGAGATCCTGAATGGACGCAGAGCACTGACTCCTGACAGGTTTTTCTCTCACAGTGCAGCTTTACTTTCTTTTAAGCCCCACACTATTAAATTAATCGCTCAATTTGTCTTCTGTCTTGTTGGAGAATAAGTAGCTGAAAAGGTCACCTGTCAGAGTGGGAATGAATGGCTCAATTTGTAGAAAAGATTCTCCACAGTGAAAAAGTCATTCACTTCATCTTGAGTTTTTCTTACTCTAAAACTTTTATCTTTAAAAAAGTAAAGTTAAGGTTTTACTAATGAAAAATAATAACTCCATATATCTTATTTATCAGATCACAACAACTTTGGTTAACCAAGCTGGGGGACTTTGCATGTACAGCTTTTATAACAACATCAGACTTGAACTTACTGTCGATTCCTGTAATTCTGCTGACAACAATACTAATTCCTTTTAATGACCTGCAATGTCTGCCAGACTGTTTTTAAAATGCCTGAAGGTTTACATAATATAATTTTATAATAATCAATTTATTTTCTTGTCTGAGGATACTTGCTCCTGGACAGAACAACATTAGGAAAAACAGTTTGCCAAAATTGACAAAGACTCCAAAAGGAACCTCAAACACTATTTATTTTTTCACAACCATGACCTTTCAGTCACCCCACAAAGTAAAAACTGTATTAGTTTCAGTTGTTTCATTTTGTTACACACTGTAAAGAAATCTCCTTGGCAATTTATATGTAGTTTAATCATTTTAACTTTTTTGTTTTCAGCAGCTATTTTTTCTGAAAATAAATAAATAAATAAATAAAATAAAGTTTGCTGACATGGTAAGAAACGATTGTATACATGGAGTACATAAGCATGTTAGTTTAAGAGTATCTGATACAGTGGCAGCTGTATTTGAGATGAAAACAACAAAAGCAACATTATAATGTCATGTACTTTTATTTTTTTTACATTCATTTTGCCCTTCTTTATGAAAGAGAAGCAAATTTCTCAATGACTCTATGGTCAGTGTCAGAGATGGTCCTGACATGATTCTTGTGCTTAGAATGGCCATTGCATGGGTAATACCTGTCTTAATACATGTTGGATCAGATCCTGACCTTTGAGAAAGGAGGCAGAGAAAGTAGAATCGAACATTAACCTCACTTCATGCAGTTGGCCGAGCCTTGTTGCTAAACCAGTTCCTTGAAAAAGACCAGGCATACTGTCTTCTTCTGTCTTCAGACTGCTGATTAATTGTGATGTTTGACTGAACGGGTCCACGCTCTTTCCAATGAGCTTCTCCTGATACCCAAAATATGTTGTCTAAAATGATGTCACTGAATTATATAATTCCTCTTTCTCCATTGTGCCTCTCGGTCCAATCATCTCCAACTCCCACGGCTCCACCTGTCAATCAGCCACACTTAATGACAGATGGCTATGAAGTCAGCCCCGTGGGGGGGGGGGGGGGGGGGGGGGGGGGGGGGGGGGGGGGGGTTGTATGTTAATTCAGCTGCATTCAACTCTGGGCGTGGGAAAAGTGCACCCAAACATGGTCCTATATCCTGTACTGGAGAGGAGCATGTACAACTTTTAATGAGAGTCTTTGGCCAAAGATTTTTGAGCCCAGGGTGGAAACACATCACCAATTAGGCAACACAGATAAATGAAACAATTTAAGTCCTCGTTACCAATTCAATACTTATCCTGCTCATCCAATAATATATAAATTTCAGAATAATTTTTCACATTTATCTATTTCAAAGGCTCCATATTATGCAAAAATCCCTTTATTAAGACTTTTAGTGAAATTTGTGGGTCTTTGGCTTTCCTCCCAGCCCACAAAATGTGATATTTAATGACAAAACCTGCACTTAGTAGTGCTTGTGAATGTAAAATCCTGACCTAAAACAAGCTGTTTGGATTTTGGGGAATTGCCGACGTCAGCGATTCCCTTTTTTGACCAATCAGGAGCAAGTCTGACCTGACCCCCCTGTCTCTGTGTTAGCTTCAGGATGCTAACTTTAGCTGCAGTTAGCCGGTTGTTTTAGCCTGTAATTTTACGGTAAACAAGCTTCGCTGTTTTCGAAACATTGTGCACTTGGAGCTCGTGGCGCTGCTCTCAGTGACACGGAAGAGCGGGGCGGTATCAGAGGTGGCTCATTTACATATGAAGGTCACACCCACTAAATCAGAGCGTTCTGAACAGAGGGGCTATGAGAGCCTGGAAACAATGCTGCTGTGCTTAATTTATTGGCCTTGTGGACCAAAAAATGTTTCTACCATTTCATAAAGACATCAATGATCCACATTAAACTGCAGAAAAGGAGCAAAATATGGGACCTTTCAGTCTTATTCAAATCAAATTAAATCAAGTTTATTGATAAAGCACTTTTCATACATTAAAAAGAAATGCAGCACAAAGTGCAAGATAATGTGGTGTGTGGTGGGGCCCTAGTACATCTATTGTCCAGCCACCATTGATGAGACTAGCAGAAAAAGGCCAAAAATCTACTTTTTTTCTTTCCTTCTATGAAAAATGACTATCACAGTGCACCATGGTGAAATGAGTGATTTTTGCTTGTAGCTCTGTTTTGTTTGCTGGTCAAAATCCCCTTTGAACAGACCTCTCAGACCTTTATGAATTTCTGTACGCGTGCTGTATTGAGAGCTAGAACAGAATAACGCGTTTTCATAAACAGGGTTATTAGAAGTCATTCCCCTCTGTCACTCTCACTAATCACAAACACAAGTACCAGGCACCAAACCTTGCATAATTTCAGAGTTTTTGAACACAATCCCAATGTCTTACCTGTTATAGTCTTGGCACATCACACAGCCCCTCAAGCAAGCCTCCAAATATTCACTCCACTGAAGCGATGAAAGGAGCCCTACTTTTGGAACCTGATAGTCAGAGATGGGAAACACAGAGAAAAACAAAACATTAAGCATTCATCGTCCAATCCCAATTTGTCACGGTAAAAGGGAATGGTGGAAAATAGGGAGCGCCTGCAGACTGCAAAATGAACGGGTGAGAGGAAGTGTGAGTAATCTGCTCAGCTGTGACATGCTGACTAGTTGTGTCAGAAATCGCAGCTGTTGGTCCTAATTACCAAACTGTTGTGGTAGAGCAAGCGAGGAACTTTGAGCTGGGAAGAGGTTTTGTGTGTGTGTGTGTGTGTGTGTGTGTGTGTGTGTGTGTGTGTGTGTGTGTGTGTAACAAGTGTCTGGTGAACAGAGGAAGCAGAGACATCCATTATTCACTTTAAACTCCCTTTATGGCATAAATAAAATTATTCACTGTCACTTTAATTTGTGGCTCAGTGAGCCCACTTTTACTAATGAGAACCAAAGTTAATCAATAATGAGAAATTACGACAGTAGTTTATTTTTCAGAATAAAAAAAAAGACACAACAGTAAAAATAATAAAGCAGTAGAAATTAATGAAAGTTATATCAGTAAAAGCTCACTAAGAATGTTAAGACTTGGAGAGAACATCACTCTTGATCTCAACTAGATTTGGCCTTGTTCTGTGATATGCTAGCCTAAATGCTCACCTTTATGTGGACTATTGGATGCAAACAGCTGTTTCAACTCTAGCAATTGTACTATGTATGCAGTTTTAGATGTTTCCAGATGCAGAGGCTTCATCTTATGTCTAAATGACTAACACTGATTGTCATAGAAGTTAAACAGTGCCTGTTGACTGAGCTATTTCTTTCCAGCAGTCAAATCCATCTTCTATTGTGTCTGAGTCATTGTGGTTCTCATAAACAAGGCTGCTCTCTTGGACAGGATAACAGCCCTGGTAATGATAGCCAATTGACTACTACAATCATTAGCATACTGATGACTCACTGAGGGTAATATTTCCAGCTCTTTCGTCCAGTCAGTTTAAACCACAGACTATAAAAATATGGGTGAAGTGTCTGTGATGTCACACATTCGCTTTTGGTACAGAGTTTTAAAGCCTGTCGTCACCAGATGCCTAAGAGACCTAACCCTGATCTAGATTTGTTTGAGTTAGGATAAGGCAATGAGGTGACCTTTAGCGTCTTCCTCAATCAGTTGAGTCAGCAATAACCACATGAGAACAACTAACAAGTTTAATTACTTTAAAAAAGTTACAAAAAAAAAAAAAAAAAAAAAAAAAAACAGAAGAAAGAAAGAAAAATACAGGTTTATTTTGCTGTAAATATTGTCTTTTGTGGCTTGGTGTGTATGTAGTTTCTGATGTATCTGCAGCCAGCCTCAAACTGTTTTGATGAATTGCTGATTTAATCATAATTTTATCTAAAGTCATACACTTTTCATGCATAAAATACATGTGCTTTACATCTAAAATAATTAAAACAAAAGCAAATAAATTGAGAAATGTAAAAAAAGAAAAGTTAAAAACAACATTAAAAAAACAATTAAATTGAAAAAACAAACAAACAAACAAAAAAACATCAAGACAGGTAAAGGGGGTATAAGTTAAAATACATTTAAAAGAGACCTAAAATAAAACTAATTTAAAGAAAATAAAAAAAACTAAAAGCTTCACAATAAAGTTATGAAGCTTTTACATAGGCTTCATATTTTCACAATAGAGGATGCTGCTTGTTTTAGACATGAAGAAGTCCTACAATAACTTACCATTTTGGATAGATGCACAAAGTGATAGTTTTTGGCTCACTACATATAAAATGTAAATTAACTTATGTTGCTTGCATTCCCATAATATTTTCAAAACAATGGTTATTATTCAGAAGCAGTAAATCTTGGAGCTAGCTTGTTTTAGGTTTTAACACTGTGCATGACCTTAGAGGGAAATGGACCCCATGTAAATTGTTTCAGTTTTCAGATATAGTCAAGCAGCTTTATGTCTGTCTACATCTTGTAGTTTGATCCAAAAAATGACAAACTGTTCAACCATACATTTGCTCCTGCTTGAATGCGTTGTGGGTCAATTTCATATCAGAGGGGCAGCAGGTTGGTGGTGGTATGATCCAACACATGATTACCTTTGGCTGTGTGAAGGAGTCCTATCACTACCAATCAAGAAGATGCATTGAGGCAGGGGGTCTTCAGGGAAGCCTGAGTGTTGGTGGCTGATAAGGTGACACATCGTGGTGCCTTCAGGGGCTTCCTCTTCTGCTGCCTCACACTCACTCACACAAGCACGCCCACACACTCGAGGCTCCTGCTTATCTTCGAGGAACGAGAGCCCTCCTCTCCAACTGCACAATCGCTCTGCTTTTCCCTCTGTCTTTATCTCCTCACAGTCATTTATTTTGGAGATGGAATCAGAACAGCTCCCACTGCTAACAACGCTGTAGCTCTGGAGACGTAGCAAAAGAAGTGCTGAAAAAAGAGCAGAGAGAAGAGCAGAGTGTTGAGAAAAAGAGGTCAAAGCTTAGGATGACTGAGTTAAAAAAGGGTAAAGAGGTGGATGAGAACAGGATATGAACGGTGTTTCTTTAACTGCAGTTACATTTTTTGACTGAGAAGACTTTGTGCTCAGTAAAAAAGGGGCTTTGTAAAGGACAGGGTGAAGGTAGTGCGCCAGAGGAAGTATTCTGGATAAGAGGGCATAAAGAGCTGTGGGACACAGTTAAACTGAGGAAAGGAAATGTGTAATAATAAATTCACACCAGAGAACCACAGCACTGAAAAAGAGACACCATGCAGAATCTGTCTACAGGTGTACATTGGGTTAAAGAGGTGGAACTGGTTTGAAAAGAAAATAAAAGTATGTGAGAAGCTGAAACCAAGGACAAACTCCAAGGCTGGCTGTCATTTTTTACTATTAGGTCGATCATTTTGGGCACAGCGACCTTCCTGTGACAGCCTCAGAGGCCAGAGGAAATGTCACACTTCAATCCATGATAACAGAAGGTTACTGTGAAATAAAGGCAATCTCAAAGGGCTCCAGAAGATAAGTGATGCATCTAAAAATCAAAGGAGCTCTGAGCAAAAATCCATCCTTTTAAATGATGTTGATTAAGCCGATTAATTAGCGAATAAAGATTATATGATTAATTCATGGATGCATGCTGTAATATGGGTTTCAAGGCACTGTGCAGAGTTTTGAACTGACTGTTGGTCTCACTCTTATCCTGATGCCTCCTCATGTTTCACAGAGAAAATGAGTTTTTCTTCTTTATTCTCAGTCGTCATGTATCTGTTTTGATTGGACTGTTCACAGTGGGTGTGTAAGGTTTGGCAACGGAAGGCAAGTTAGCAAGCAGAAGGAATTATTTTTCCTTTGGATAATTTCTTTTTGTTTGTCCTTGTGGCTGGTACTAGAGTAGGATTAGCAGTTTCTATTGAAGTGTTGATTTACACTGAGCGACTCTGCAACCAGAGCTTTGTTACGTAGAGGAGAAAAATAGTTATGAACAGATTTAACCTGAAGCACCCTCCTTTGTGTGTGGATACCTCACTGATCCTTGAGGACAAAAAAACAGTGGTGTATAAAGTACTCAAAGCCATACTTGGGTAAAAGTAAAGATATCTTACTTGAAACTTACAAAACAAAACAGAAAAAGTTGTTTCTTTCACAAGCTTTATTAAGATTAATTCTCCCTCAACTCCCTTACCCTCCTGCCCCCTCCCTCTATCCTTCCTCCACCTCTTGCCTCCTCTCTCCTTCCTTCTTCCCTTGTTCCCCTTTTCTTTTTAGGTTTGATGGTGAGCCAATATTTTGCTGTTTTTCGTCAAACACAGGAGACACTTCATCCTGTAGAATGAACCTTGAACCAGACAAAAGCAAGAATCTTTTTTAGATATGGCGACAGATGTCCATCTTCTTTGATCTCTGAGAACCTCAGGGAGAGGTCCCCTGCTGGTGCCCAGAGTCAGGACTAAACACGGTGAGGCTTCATTCCAGTTTTATGCCCCCAAAATCTGGAACAGTCTGTCAGATGATGTAAGACAGGCCTCAACTATGACAATGTTAAAAGCCCGGCTGTTTAGCATTGCATACAACAACTGAAAGTATTTTATCTGCAGTCTCCTCTTTTAATTTAATCATTTTTAATGTTTTATGATGTGATTTTTTTTCTTTTTTTTCCTCTTTTTTTCCCTTTTTTTCCCTTTTTTCCTTTTTTCTTTTCTTTTTTTTTATGATGTGATTTTATGCAATGATTTTATTTTGCCTACTGTGATTTATTTCATGTTAGCTGTAAAGCACTTTGAATTGCCTTGAGTATGAATTGTGCTCTACAAATAAACTTGCTTTGCCTTACTTCTTTTGAAGCAAAACTAGCGGGTTTTTGGTGAGGCGGTATCTCTATCGCCAGTGGACGAGGTTGCTTCCATCATGCCGTAGACACTGAGCAATATTCCCAGGCTGTGCGTGGTGGTGCGGTCTTGCTGTCTCACTGAGATGAGTCTCAGCTTGATATGGGAGTGCCCGTAATTTGCACTAGAGCACACAGTCCCAATAATTCAGACATGATGAGATGATTACTGTTGTACTGTTGTATGCACAAAGTGGAGCGTGACATCAGAATTGCCACTGAAAACTCTGGCTTGCTGTTATCACTGCAATGGTGGCTGCAGTATTTCGGAAACACTGGGGGACATTTTCAATACACACTTGTTGAAGTGCAATAAGAGCCATAACACCTGTAGAGCCGCTATGCAACTCTGAACCACACAGGCATTTAACAATGATTTGGGTTCTTCATGCGTATCACCTCTGAACTCGAACTTTCCCTTGTTCCTAATGGTTGCAAGAGGACTTGGTTGTGAGAGAGGCAACACCTGTAGAGCCGTCATATCCTGAAAACTAGACTGTCTGAGATGACAGATGATGGGTTTTGTAATTTAACTTTCAAGTCTCAGGACCACTTAATAATTTCCCTCAGTGATCAATTAATGTAAAATCTTATGATCTGCTGGGCTGATATATGGCACCATGCTCTGTTGTATGATTTTCACACACTGAGGTACAAAAATTTAATCTGTGAAATGTTTCAGTTTGAATATCTGCCACATTTTCTTACTGCTGCCTTTTTGCTCTATTTACAATTTTGTGCAAAGCGTTGCAGACCAGTTGCTGGGTGTTGATTTTGTGTACTTTGCAGATCTAACATCATGCAACTCCAGCATATTTCCATCTGAGCTCTGGCTCACTGTGCCTGTAGAATCTATAAGAGGACTTGAACAGCTGTAATTTGAACATCTTCTTGAAATACATGCTGCTGCCTTGAGCATATGATGCAACATTTCTATCTTTTCCCTTTGAGCTGATGATACTTTATTTGGATTATGTTATAAAAGAAAGCCTGTAATAATATTAACATACCTGGCACAATCAGTTTAACTGTGCTTGTGTTTCATCTTTCTGTGATATTTTTAACAGAGGGAGCAGATCCTCTTATTGGTTTAGAGGAGGATTTCACTCAGATGGTACTACAGTCTCTGGAGAGCCAAAAGCATAACTATGACTAAATACCTTGATGAGCTTTGTGAAATTAAAGTAAAACTAATGCACACCGAGGGGGGCATTAGTCATAAAACCTGACAACATGTAGCCCATCCTGAATCTGTCTGACTCACACCAACTCACTGGGTGCTTCACAGTTGTTGTTGATTTCTCATGTTGGTAAAATGGCAATAGCTTCACGATCTGAGGATCAGAATAAATCATAATATTCTTGTTTTTAAAAGTGTGTGAGTATCACGAGGATCCAGCTTAATCTTATCTTCACTCACTATTTCTTTCTCTCTTTTTTTCTCTAAGTCCTTCTTTCACAGCACTTTGTAAACATCTTACCCAGGCATTTTCCCCGGGCCTCGTAATTGTTCCTGGACAAAGTCAATACCATATAGTAGTATACTAACAAAAGCAGTGACAATAACCTTAATTGGCATAGTCCTGTCTGTACAACACTCATAGATGAGGAACTTTCATTTGGCAATATGTTAAGAATAGAATAGAATAGAATAGAACCAAATAGAATAGAATAGAAAATACTTCATTTATCCCCAAGGGGGAATCCAGACGGAGTCACAGCAGCGATCAAGAAAATAAAAGTAAGAAAGTGTATAGAAAGGGCAAAAGGGCCCATAATAAGATAGATGCTGACAGCTTGTCCATCATTGTCCAGTTCAGCCAGCCTCCACCTCCACAAGGTCCAGGACTGAGCCTCCCCTGCAGTCTGTTCAGTCTCTGTCTCCTGGATCCTGTCTGCTCACAGCAGGTGAAGCTCTTCCAATGTGGTGTTGGTGTCTGATGTTAGCTCTGTTAGCCACGTCTGTGAATAGCATGATGCTACTCTACCCTCTGGTATTCCCTCTGTTGCTGGGTTAGCTTGTCGGGGCGGCGCCTAGATGACGCCTTACAATGTGCTTCTGAACTTGTTATAATTCTCTTTTGCACAATTTGATTGAATGGATGCACATGATAATCAATGACTTATGCTAATAAAATAAAAACAAGATAGTTACATTAACAACATTAACTTTAAGGAGCTCATTTATTGCTGAGCTAATAATATACCAGCTTCTGTGGATGCATATTTAAAAGGCATGATTAAAGGAAAAAGGCCTCTCTTTATTTTTATTTTAGTTTACTTTATGTTGTAAACAGCAGTGATGAGATCCTAAACAACATCTTGTGCAGTCTGAGACCTCATCATAAGCAGAGTGGATATTGAGGGCACAGGCTCCTGGGTGACTGAGACAGATGAGACGAAAGAAAGAAAGAAAGAAAGAAAGAAAGAAAGAAAGAAAGAAAGAAAGAAAGAAAGAAAGAAAGAAAGAAAGAAAGAAAGAAAGAAAGAAAGAAAGAAAGAAAAAGAAAGAAAGAAAGCCAAATAAAAATAACTAAACCTTTGGTTATTGTTTTAATACTCTAACATAAGACTGCAGGGAAGGATGAAACAAACTACGTCTGGTCGACATATCACACCAAGGAAACAACAAGAATTGAATACAAAGCATATTCGTGGAGTAATACATTCATCAGCAGTTTGCTACTGTCAGATTACATCTACCTTGTTCTGTACAAAATATGCAGAGGCTGCAAATGTGCTCTGTTTGCTCCCCACATTATTTGATTTAGTTGAAGAAAAAGAAAGTGAACATAAATCCCCCTTTGTAAGAGATACTACCCAGACATAGAAAAAAAAAAAATTTTTCAGTGATGCAGAAAATGTAGAAAGGTGAATTCTTACTTCACTAACTCATTAAAAGTCGTTTTGCTGTTTGTTACCAGTTTGCTTGAACAGGCAAAGCAAAAAAATGTTAAAAATCATAATGTAATAAAAAAAGACTGTTACCTCTGTAGAGATGTAAATATTTATGTATACAGCGTATACATAAATAAAAGACACAAGATTGCGTCCTTTTTTTCATGAACACAAGCCATTTTCTCCTTAAGGGTTGCTTTACTATGTGACAGTCTCACACCTGCAAATTTGAAATGAATAAATAAATAAAATAGTTAATCAATTGATGACTCAACTCTTTACATTATAGGTTAAATCACAACCACAATAAATCAAACAATCATGTCGTCTGCCAGGAATTTTTGCATATTTTGTGCGCTCATAACCCCCACACACCCATCAGAAACACACACGCAAAAACAAATCTTCCCCATAGGTTGTGACTGACAGCAGAGAAGTTATGAACCTAGGCTCCAGTGGAAGTGTGCCTATTTTTTTTATTCCTGCAGGGCAAAAAGAGGGGATGATGAAAGGAGTCGTGTACCTGTGGGAGGTCAATATCGACACAACCTGAGCTCAGAAAATGACTGGCCTGAGGAGGGGAGGAGTTGTTCAGGGAGAAGCCAGATTGAGTACATGGCAGCTGTGTTACAGTAATACTGTTCAAAGCCTGAAGGCTCTTGGTCACTGCCATCGCTCCAGCTATGATCCCTGCTGAAGGTGCTTTGCTGTTTCATGGGGCCGCAGAAATGTAGCTGTGATAGCTGTTTACACATTTGAGTTCAAGGCACATTGCTACAGAGAAGTTTTGCAGCTAAAGGCTGAGAAAAACTCTTGTGCTCTTGTTGCAGGGACCCCGTTCACTGAGCTGCAGGCCACAACTAGCATGAGCCAGCCGAGCCAGGGAAACTGCACTGCAGGGTGGTCTGTTTGAAGGGAGCAGGGGAGCTACAAATCTGAACCTGACTATAAACTATGACACCAGCAACATGAGGTAAGAAGAAGTACCTAGAGAGTATACTCAGACTTGAAAGTTTGAAAAGAAATTCAATATCAGCAATTTTTGTTCTCATGCCTTGTTTGATGCAAGTCAAACAAACTCTCTCTGTTTGGTTTGGTTCATTTAAAAGCTGTCAGTCAAACTATTCTTAAAAACAACAGCAGCCTTGGATACCTTCTTATTTGGAATATTTCCAGAGACAGTGTGTGCAGTTAGTTTTGGATGTGTTACCAAACAGACAGACCAGATGACTTTGTGATTGGAGGTAACTCTTGGACTTAAAGGAGTTCAGAAGTTAAAAAGCTGTCACATCTTTCTTCTTTCTGTCAGTCTGATGACTGACTAGCACTCTGAAGCACCAAAGGGCTGCACTGCTACAGTAATGGTACTGTAGTAATAGGGGGCAGTGATGCGCCAGGTTGTCAACGTTCAGTCAAACTATAGAAGAAAAAAGGAATGGAAGAGCCCATCTCATCTACCTCCGTGAGGCGACACGTCTTCATCTCAACAGGTGCATCAGCACATTGTTTTCCAGATGCAGTCTTGACTCTTAAAAAAAGGGATGTTTTGATGATACATCTAGCACTGGTAAATAAGCCAGATGAACGCTATAACACGAACCAGCCACACATGCTGCTGATGCTACATGACTGTTGTTCTTCCCTGTGGAAAGCGGTTAAGGACCTGAATAAATGAATAAAGATGAGGAAACTCCCTCGCCTCCCGAGTGAGATTTCTAACCAGTGAGAGAAAAATTTGATCACATGTGGCATTGGTTTACAATTCTAGATGGCAAGGGACTTTTGCAATGTGAACACAAATGAACCAAGTGACAACTGCAACAGCTGAATAATATTTGCCCCTGAATCAGAAAAAAGCGAATAAGGTGCAGATGTGAACAAACCCAAAGACTCTGTTAATGCTTAAAGCAAGGTAAAACTGAAACAGGGGCTTAATCATTTCTTTTTAGCAAAGCTTGTACCCACCTAAATGCTTTTAAAAATTGTCTGCTGCATCAAATTGTTTTGAATTTGTTTCTAAATTTGTTTATAGTTTTTTTTATTACCCCACCACCCCATTTTTTATATTTATTTGTTTATTTAATATTTTTATTAAGCTAAAGAACTTTGAGGTCTTCTGATGAAAAGGGCTTTATAAAAATGTATCATTACAAGGGATTTGTACCGAATTAGGTACTTTTACAGGTACCAACCATCGACTGTAAAGAAAATGGACGTCCGCTCGCTCAAAGTGAGGTCTCCACAAAAACTGCTCCCCCTGGTGGCTGGCTGCAGTATAGGTTAAAAAATCTGGCTTTCCAGCCATTCCAGATGGGCTGTGGTCAAATGTTAAAAAATTAATACTCCTCGTAGAAATGTTTCTCACGTCCGATTGTTGTGGTGATTCGAAGATATCACTTGGCTGCCTTGTATCTAAGTCCTCTTTTTTCTGAAAAGTTTTTTTTTCATTAGTTATACAAAGTTAAAAACGAGGCTTTAGGTAACGTTTAACCATGATTGACAGCTGCTGTTCTCGTGCATTTTCTTTTCGGGGATTGTAAAATATGTCGGGAGGTAGAGTCAAGAAGTGATTAGACTCTCGAAAGAAAAAAAAAAGATCATTTTTTGTCACCCTGCTCCACGCAGATTCTCCCAGAATCCCTCACAGTCTCTACGGCGCAGACTCTTGCTGCAATTGCTGCCAATGGCCGCGCCTGTGATGGGGGTATTTTGGCTTCAAAACCGTGCAATGATAAATGGCGGAGCCACACTGTCCACTCTATATACACGCTATGGTACCAACCGAATTTTGTCAAAAGTACAGGGTATCGGTTCACGTAAAATCATAAAATACCATGTTAAGGTACCTGAATGCATCCTTGTGCCTCGGAGGGAGTGGAAGAGTAGGAGATTTTCCATGCTGAACATTTACATTGCATTACTAGGTTATATATTGAAGAATGACTCTGTTAAATTGAAAAAAAGAAGAAAAAAAAACATATTATACAAATTGATAATTTTTGCCACATAAACACAAAATTGGTACTGTTGAGTACCGATACCCATTGCCAGGTACAGGGTGTACTTTATAGTTTCAAATGTGAAAGATACCCATCACTAATCATTATGCCTGCTTCCTACATAATTTAAAGATAACCTCTTCAAAAGATGTGAATCACTGCAAAAGAAGATTAAAATCAACAAATGAGCCTGAAAATTTGTAACAAACTGAAACACACTCATTCTCAACACAGTACCACCTTTTCAATGGTATTGTTTAACAAATGTTAGAGTCTGCTTCTGAAGGGGGAAAAAAGCTATATATATATATATATATATATATATATATATATATATATATATATATATATATATATATATATATATATATATAAACTTGAGCATTTTTCTGCCACAGTTAATCACTCCACCTACACAGGACCATAGATCAGACTTCACAGCTGGAGAGAAGTGTTTTTGCAGTATGACACGAGCAGAAAAATGATTAAATAGAATACAGGTTGTGGTTCAAAACCAGCACAATTTTTAGAGTGACACAACAATATGTTTTTGCAAGACATGATACAAGCTGAAAGAGCCAGGCTTTAGCCACCCGGCCAGCCAGCTCATTTTTCAGCTCCAGTGCCCACAGCCATACTGTGATGTCAAATAATTTGCCAAAGTGAAATACCTCTTTAATCCAGTCCAGTCTGTGGGGAGAAACTTGTGAAGCAACATGACATTCAGTAAAAGCCTCAGGGCACCATCTTTATTATTTCATCTCTTCAGAAAAAGGGACACAGGACAGTTTTGTATTTTCACTTACTCATAAGGGTGTGTTTCTGGTCTGATGTGTCCATTAAAAAACACTGCATGTTCTTCTCTCCTCTACCACACACACTGACACACACACTGAGATGATTCAGGGGTAGCAGGTCAGTCTTAAAGTAGACACTGCTGGCAGCTTCAACCACTATCTGAGAGTGTAATCATAACCACAGAGGGAAACAGATCAATTCACAGGATGCAGCAGCATGGGGGAGACCTTTATTTAAAAATCACACAAAATGGAATACAAAGATGGATCACACTGCAGCTTCCCAAAAGTAAAACCAAAACTTCAAAACCTTGTTGTACCTACCACCTAGTATCCATACTGTACTTCAAAGTAGTTTGTAGTATTCTGTGTTATCTATTTTGTGGTGTGCTTTGCAAACTGGCCATGCTGATAACTAAACAGCTTTCATAAACCTATGGTTTGAAAAATGTCAATAAGTTGTTTATATGTTTAACATAAGTGTTGTAGTATTGTAGTTGTAGGGACAACTCAACACAGTAAATGGTGTTAATGCATCCAAAAACTAAGTGCCACCCGCTGTAAATGGAAATATAACAAAAAGAACATGTGCATTATGGGGAAAAGTATGCAAGGTTGACTGGTTATCTGAGTACATCTGTACATCATTCAGTTAAGTATCACATACTTCATACTACATAGTGTTTCAAGGCCAAGTCAGTATACTACTATGCCACAAGAATAGGAGACGGTTTCAACGACAACCACTCTGATCACCCAGCTCTGAGCTATAAAGCCCGTCCCCTCCAACTTGTTCAACAAATGTGGCCCCTGTGGTGGTTTGTGCATTGCATTGCAGTCAGGGATTTTTTTCTTCAGTAGGATAAATGTTTAGTTAGCGGAAGGGAAAGGATGTCAATACCATGGCTCCATGCCAAAATCCTTACGGTGCAGTCTGACTCCAAACACATCAACATGCCAGTGTGTCAACTCCAGCACCCTCTGCTATCAGCTTTGGGCCTGCTTCATAACCTCAGGAAGTATTTAGAAAACCAGTGTAAAACAAAAACAATAATACTTTGTAAGTGTAATATATGTTTTCATCCTGGTACGGATGATGTTTATGGTCTGAATGGCTTGATAAATGACTACCGTATTTCTACACATGGCACAGAGCAGGGGTCTTCAAAGTTTTTTAGACCAAAGACCCCCTAACTGATGGAGAGATGCAGCAGAGACCTCCTCATTTATATAAACACACCTTGTTAGCTTTTCTTGGAAACCTGACAGAGCCAGTATGACACATGTGGCCACATGATTTGCAGAGCAGTGATAGAGACGGGTCTTCCTCTGCCTTTCAAGGCCAGAAGTGAATGTGGAATGAACCTGAGAGAGAGCTGCTGTGTTTCTGGATGTGTTCATTTCTGACTGAAGGATAACATCTTTGCCCCGGGGTAGCCATTGATGTGTGTTTCAAGACAATAACATGAGTAAAACTTTAATCTGGGAATAATAACTTGGAAAAAAAAAAAAAAAAAAGCCTAATCATTCAAAAATGTCACAGACCCCCTGCAGTACCTCCAGGGACCCCCAAGGGGCCGCGGGCCCCCTGTTGAAAACCTCTGATACAGAGTAATGATTTTTTTTTTTTTAAATTTATTTATTCTTTTTTACAGCCAATTCATTTTGAAGACACTATCATTGTGAGATTTACATTCACTGTTGCCCATAATGTTATTTATTAAAAGTGTATATATTAAAACTGCATGGATCAATCTCTTCCAAGCCTTTCACTGTGAACATCAAACCACAATTATGCTTTGAAACTTTATGGGCAACAGTGTTTACTGACAGCCAGGTATGTTAAAGCTGTTAGCAAGGAGGCTAAAGGTCAGCCTGAACTCCACCTCTGTGCCTCTGCCAGATTGACCAAAGCACTGGTTGAGTCAGTTGTACGGTGATTGATGTCATTGATTAGGCTTCAGACTGTGCTTCATGTGGTCAGCACTTGTCAAAGGATAATTTGCTTCACTAACAACTTACAGCTGGAAGGAGTGGGGAAGCATCAGCCATCTTTATACACAGCCAATGCTGCTAACTACTCATGATATTGATAAGAGCAACAAAAACAGACAGACAGACAGAAAGAGAAGGAGAAAGATAGAGAGGTAGAGCTGCGGCTGAAATTGCTCCCTGATTTTAATCGGCAACAGCAGCAACATAAAAATGAACATTTGTTCAGATGTCAAATCAAAATCCTACAAAGTGTCCGAAAACTTTTTTTGGGGTGTTGCACGTTTATTTCATGAATCACTTGATTGGTTTACTCGTTTGTGAACTTGTTTTTCCCTCAAGTCTCCCCTTTACCGCCATCTGTGTATCCAGTATGTGTTGAATGCAAACAGTTTTTCATGTATGTTGTGGTTCTCTGTTTTTTTGCTTAATGTCTCACTGAATTAATAAATTCAGACTGGAGACTTTCATCCAGCCCCCCACCCTGTGCCCTCAAGTTACAGAGCATCTTAACAGTAAAACATGTCTACAGACACAACTACACATGCAGGCTGCATTAATTATCTGCATCAATGGTTTGGATTATGAAGATTATTTTTTAAGAGATCAAAAGCTTCCTAAACATATCAGCAAGAAAGACAGAATTCTGGTTCACACAAATACACAAATAAAAACTCCCTCTGATGAGAAATGCATGATTTTTGACTGATTAACAGACAGACAGACAGACACATACACACACGCATGCAGAGTTAATGGGGTTAGTCGTGGCTTGACATCATGAATAAAACAAGCCTCACACATTCCCTCCCTACTTACACTAGCACAGCAAGCTCTCATAACCACAGAGATCTAAAACCTAGAGACCCTGTTGCATTCTCGTTGTTGTTGTTGTTACTGCTGTGGAGGCACAGGTCACCTACATCTTTGTCTGTACATCTACTGTTGCCATGGCAAAATATTGAGATCTACAAGTAACTGAATTTCCAAAGTGATGTTTTCCTTTTTTTTTAATAAACATTATATTTTTCACTTAATTTTCTTGACTTTTGCCTTTAGCAAGATAAGAGGACAGTGGATACTAGCTGAAACCCTGGGGAGAGAGGAGGTGAATTAAAAATGTCTCAAAATCAAACCCAGACCAGCTGCTTAAGGCTGGCAAACATTACAGGATTCTTCAAACCTTTACACATTTAGACACAAAACAGATTGTAAAAGGTCTGTCCTCTGATTTGATCTTTGAGTGTGTATTGTGCACTCCAGGGCACACCACACACTTACCAATTCTTCAGCAGAGTATGAGCTTCTTCAAGCTCAGTATTCCAAATCTCGAGCAGTAAAATGTCACTTTGGTATAAACAAACATGATGGATGAACCGTAAAAAGCAATAATGGTTGTTTTTGGCCTTTTAACCCCCTGTATGCATTACAGTGTGAGTTGGTTCCTCTTCAGTCGGTCAACTGACCCCTAAATTCCACCGCACGAGCCGCACAGCGCAGTGGAGCGCCGCGGTCATGCTCCGATTGTCAAACCCCACTGGAAGCAACGCGCTGCGCCGCTCAATCCTGGGGGGGCATTGCATTGTGTTTTATTTGGAATCTTCCGGGTACTTCACACAGTGACTTCCTGTCTAGTGCTTTCTAATCGACAGTGAATTTATGAGGCTTGGAAGTGCAGAAAATAGACCTGAAGCGTATGTCTTGGGGCATGCGCCAGCGCTTCAACAGCACAGTGGAATTTGCCCGATAGATTACAATATTTTAAGGGCGCTGCGCGGTGGAATTATAGGATACGGCAGCTTGTGTCTTGATTGGCTTTACTCCACTACACGTGACATTACAGTGTCTGCTTGGCTCCTCTCTGAGCGCCCCCACACACTCCAGGATTTCTCATCGCAAATATTAAACATGTTCATTATTTACAATTTCTCATTTTGAGGCCTCCCGACCAGCTCTGAGTGGAAAAATCAGTCTTTACTCACCCCACACCACAGGAAAATCAGACAGGATGTCATTTGCAGACATCAGACCAATGGGCTTTTGCTGGCTTTGATTTTGAAAGGGATAACAGAGTCTTTTATAAGTCTCCAAACACCATAACATTGGTTTATCATATGTTATAGGTTCTCTAAAGGACCGCAAATGTATGCTATAGGTCAGGGGTTCCCAAACTTTTTCCTGTCAGGGCCAAACAACTTTTCCCTTCTCTGACGGGGGGCCAGGGTCAGTTTGAAAAACAAAAAGTGTGCTGATTGCAGAGGTGTCCAAACGTAAATATTTATTGTTTCCCAGAAAGCCACACACAACCAAATATTAATAACCCTTTCTGGGATCTTGACGGGAAAAAAATCAGAAAATAAAAAATAACACTATTAATGAAATATACAACACTTTTTATGAAATAAATAATAACCAAATAACCCTTTTCAGGTTTTTCACAGAAAAAAAGACCATGAAATATTAACTTTCTTGTAGACACCACTGTTTGCAGCTCTCTCTCATTAACTTCACTGTAAAAACCAGAAAGCAAGCAGGCTAAGAAACAGAACTAAGTGATACAACACTTACCAGCACAATACATTTCACTACCAGTATGGTTGTGTTACAGGATTTTTTTTTTTTTTTTTTAAGGGAGGAGTTTCAGATAGGGCACAAACTGCAGAGGGGTGGAATGGAGAGTTACGTTCCATGCATGTGTAAGTCTCGATCACATGTTCAGACTGAAAAAAATAAATAAATAAATAAAATCATAATGCGCCTCTGTTATTGTTCAGGGGGCTGGGCAAAATGTGGAGGCGGGCTGTATCCGGCCCCCGGTCCATAGTTTGGGGACCACTGCTATAGTTGTATGTGTATTAACAATGAAAATTTCATTACAGCTCATATCCCAGTTGATATTAAAATCAGGGGCTGCCACACACATAAAGAAAGTTCAGACTGGTTTTTAACATGACGAGGATCACATAAGTCAACAGTTCACCAAGACTGCTAGACCACACACTTAATATGTGCTCTAGTTCACAGAGTTTAGGGTAATTTTAACAAAAATGTGGGTTATGGCAAGCCCTGAAATATGTTAAATACCTCCACTGACTTGGAGCCTTAAATTGGCCTTAAAGTCATCCAATGTTTGGACAGCCTTGGCGGGAAAGTTTGTAACTTTGTTTTTATTTTACCTTGTCTTTTTTAAACTCTACAGACAAATGAGGCTGCATGTTTACTTGGAGCGTAAAACCAGATCACAAGTAGTCACTGAAGACACATGTCTTCTACAGGCATGTAACACAAAGTGTGATTGCTCGCAGCCAGAGCTGTCCACTTTTGACTGGATCACCCAGCATGCATGTTGTAAATACCAGGTCTGAATAACCCCTGATGCTACGTTGTCTGCTGGCATCGCCTGTGAAATAAAAATCAATCTTGTTCATTTTCTCTACTGTTGCCTTTCAACATGGTGTTGCTCTCTGAAGCATTAGGCTCTAGACTGACTAAGTCCTGGATTTCAGCTTTCCCTTTTATCCCTTTACTTTCCTTTTTTTACTTTTTGTGCCTGAACCTTGAACTTGTATTGTATAACTTCAGAAAACGGTCAGCCTGCGCAAAAAAAGTAAAACATAAAGCAAGACACATCGATGATGGCTTTCAACATGGTGTTGCTATTGAGTGTGACAGAGGCGATGTGACTATGCTGTGCATGAGACAGGAGGTTTTATTCTTTTTGTGCAGTGAGCTTGTGTTGCAACAGTTTCCTACAGATTACATCCAAAACATGTCAAGGTAAATGTCAAACATTTGGGTGTGAACTTGAATAAGTGATGGGTTGGAGTGCAACAATTCAAAAACAGTGCCTCAAGGTAAAATCATTCAAAAGACATTGTGTAGCATATGGATGCTGATGGATTAATGATATATTTCTTGCTTTAAAACAGAGAAATACACACAAAAAATATCAGTTCAGGAAGTGTTTAGAGTTTTCCTTCAAGCTGGACTCTTAAAAATTGTCAGCCTGTTATCTATTCATTTTGTGTTTTTTTCATTGTTTTATACACACACACACACACACACACACACACACACACACACACACACACACACACACACACACACACACACACACACACACACACACATACAAACAGAGGCATTAAAGAACCATTTCACTTTCACGGCCCATTCTTATTTGAAAGTCTGTTCAATAACAGAGACAAAGGAGTCTCGGTTTTCATCCCTCATTATCTATAATTGAAAAACAAATAAAAGCGTTATTACTTCTTCACAGACGGTGGAAAAAAAAAAACATTTTCTTGGTCAAAATTGCTGCAAAGTTCAACACACAGTGCATCTATCTCAACTGCCTCTGAAGTTTGTGCACACACAGTGTAAACAGGCAATCACAGGCAGAGTGTTCTCAGGTAATTTGCAGGAGCTATTTGTCTCAGTGCAAAGGCTACGGAGAGTTTGTTGTCTGAGAGAGAGGGCAGCAGAATGGCAACAAGCCAGGAAGAGCTGGTCTTCAGCTCAAAGTAGGAGTTTGGGTTCACTTAGAGCAGTGTTTTCTGCAGACACTTATCAGCTGAATGTAAATACTATTTATCCACCTCTCCAAGATGCATCGACACAAATCCCTCAGGGGTGGTTATATGGAGTTTACCCAGGTCAGGGTGCTGTCTTGCACTTGTTTTGTCCTATAAATCCCATGCTGGCATGTTGTGTCGCTTCTGAATCATCATAATGTGTGCTCTGTAGACATCAACCAAACACCTACTCATGACAGGTGGGAGGTAAGAAATTTACTCTCTGCAATAAAAGCTACTATGAGTGGCAGAAAAATTATCCAAAACAGACTTCCACCTGTAATTAAAACTGACATATTGGAATAATTACAAGGTACATTTCAGTTTTCTGTCAAGTTAAAGCTCTGGTGAGAAATGTTTAAACATTAATAAAACAGAACGTAATTAACAGTGTTGCCCTTTTCTGCGAAAGAAAAGCAAAATCAACCATGAGAGACAAGCTTGACTATATCTATATGGTAATTATAATGATTTCAACTTAAGTAGTTGTCAGACATCATGCTAAGGAAGGAGCTCTTAATAACATTCACCCCTACAAACTTGAAAAAAAAAATCATTTAAAAAGGTGTGCTCTGAATGCAGACAATTTTAGACTGTCCACAGGGGACACCAAAGCCAGCACACTTAAAGTTCCTCCCAGGAGTTTAGAAAGTCAAGTTTCCCTTGAGGGGTCTTTTTGTATTTACTTTATCGTGTATGATTACTCATATTTTTGTCTACAAGAAGCACTTTGTGTTATAAAATTGCTTTACAGATAAAGTCTGAGTGATTGATGGATTGATAAAGTTGTGCTGAGAGTCTACAGACTTGAATCCAACCTGGTAGGCTGTATTTAAGAAAAATGCTAACTTGTTGAAAGTTGAAAAAAATTCTCATTTTTTTTCATTTTAAACAGGCATGAAATATGAATAAGCCAGGAATTCAAAAGTTAAAAATCTCCCAAAGATCTTCATAGATGACATCTTTTCTAAGTTAGTCTCACACAGATCTTACACCAAATTAAAGGAGTATTCAGGATTTTGAGCTGATGAAAGTTCACCAAAAGTACCAAAACTCATTCTGAAGGTGTATGAATGTCTGGAATTTAATTAAATCTGTGAATCTGTAAATCTGTCATTCAAACTTAAAAAAACTGATAATTTCTTTTGTTTAAAGATCAAATCACCTGTTTAAAGCAAGTGAATCATCATAAGCTTTCTGCCTTTTCTCCACCGCACACTGTCACAGCCCCAGGATCTCATATGGACAGATTTAGATAGCGTGTTCAACTAACAGTAATGTAATCCAATCAGCACTAAGAGCAAGTGGTCTCAGTAAGGTGGTGTAAAGACCTCTAATCCTCTTGTGGTTGTGTTGAGGTGATAGTTGGGTTAAACAATAACAGCGTCATAGTCCTTGAGTGCAGGACTTGTGGCTGAAATACACTAGATGTGTCTGCCATCCGTCTCCGCTTTGTTATGGTAACGGTTCCGGTCGGTTTCCATTCAAGTCAATGGATCTGTTCTGTTGCAGTCTGTCTGCATGGCTGGTCCATCATGTTCCAGGTTAAACGCAGCCATCCTATTTTTGCCGGATGTGGAGCTGTGATGCATAACTTCAGTGTAGAGAAGTGGAGCAGGAAGTCGTGACCAGAAACTACCTAAAAACACTAAGTGACTTTCATAATAAAACAAACGGTGTCAAAAATCAGTTCATATTTAGTTTAACTATGACAACAACGGACATCATGAGCAGAGCCAGACCAGGAGTCAACAGGTTCAAGGTTTTACACCTCAACATGAATGAAGAGAAACTTAGCAATCGAGTGGGAAGCGCAGGAACTCCTCGGTCTCACGACTCCAGCTGTCTGTCAGTCATGCTGCTTGACGGACAATGCGCAGCTGGTGTGAGTTGACAAAAGCAGTCAGGACGCAACGGAACAGAGTCAGACTGCAGACATATCTCTGAAGCATTAGGCTCTAGACTGACTAAGTCCTGGATTTCAGCTTTCCCTTTTATCCCTTTACTTTCCTTTTTTTACTTTTTGCGCCTGAACCTTGAACTTGTATTGTAACTTCAGAAAACGGTCAGCCTGCGCAAAAAAAGTAAAACATAAAGCAAGACACATTGATGATGGCTCATCTCTCCCTCTTTTTTTCTGTCTTGTTCTGTTTGACAAATATGCAGAGTTAGTTTTGATGTATGACCCCCAACGTGCTCCATTTAATGCTCAAAAGGATAAGTAAACAGCATTGACATAAAGTACAAGGCTGAATCTCGAGTCTGTTACGTGACCAAAAAAAAAAAGGTTGTGTATTTGAAAGATAAAGCCAGTCTTTTCTAAAAAGAGGAATCCAATCATTTGTGCACTAGTATTCAACAGTGAAGGCTTGTTAACACCGAAGCCGCCTTCCTTTTTTTCCCTGAAATATCATCAAAACATGAGGAATGACTGGAAGCTGCCAAATGCTGAATACTGATTTTTCATTTCTACCTGACAGACGCGTCTCCGCAGGCCCTGGCAGTCAGCAGCAGGGGAACAGAGTAATCTCACAGACCCACATTTATTAATAGGTCTCATTTTATAAAATCCTGGAACAAAATGACATGCATTCACGCTCTCTAATCATGGCCTCCCTCAGGAGGTCTGCTGGAGAATTTAAGAATATCACGTTAAATGGAAACGGGATTACCTTTTAGCCCTCCATGCATGGTTCATTTCACTTAACTGTCTCCCTGATGAAAAGATGGGGAAATTGTTTTCTTTAGTCCTCAAAAACAGAAAATAAAAAAAGGGTAAAAAAAAGAGAAGTCAAAAGTTTACTCTGTGTAACAACTGCCTCAGAGGAAGCATTCAAATCCCTTCATATGCAGAATTAATTTACTTTTTACATAAAGCAATATTATATGAGAGAATATGGGCATAATGAGTTGCCGATTGACAGTCGTGTAAACGGAAAAACTAATTTAACAAAAAGTGATTCCAGGCTGCAGCAATGACTATGAATCACCTTGAACAAAAAGCACTTATTGATGTTTAGACGGACTGTTCTCTGTCATTCTGCCTTATGTGCTTTATATTGAGAGTGACCACAATGTTTGCATAGTAACTCTGTATCCACCATGAAGGTCGCTGCGACTCTCCTGAACCTGCAAACCCCTCTCCAACACTGTGAAGAGTCAAAGCGCGCACAGAAGATTGGCAGCACAGGCTTTGTATCCATCGCAGGTTGAATGGTTCATGACTCAAACACGTATTCTCTTCCAACCTGTATATTTAACGTGCTCCCTCTGACTTTAACCGTGTTTACTCACTGGTGAAGTTGGTTATCTCTCAGTTAGATAGTCACAGGTTTAATTCAAGGTCCAATATGCTGAGCAAGATACTTGACCTTGAACCAACCTCTGTGTTGCGCCATCAGTGGGAACAGTCAATACTGATGACTTCTTTACATCCAGCAGCCTCTGCATTCAGTGAATGCACGCAGTGTGAATGGGTGAATGTGTCTCACAATTTAACGGAGAACAATGTGTGAATTCTCAGTTCTTGGAAAAGGAATGCTAATACCGCACAGCCATCATCATCAAAATCGTCATATCTGTTTACACGTTTACAAGCTTTATTTATTTATTTATTCAATCCACATTCTTATTGGGTTATCATCACACACATCTCTGGATCTGTGAATGCTTTTGTTAAACTTTGTTAACATTTGTGGATCTATTGACTGTTTCAAATCGTCCTTGTCAAGACGACAAAGTCATAAAATGGGTATGAGAAATATCACTGCACCTCTATTTGTAAATCATGCACGCAGTGTGTCTGTAACCTTAATAAGGTGACAAATAGAAAAGAAGTTGTATTGCATACAATTTATGATTTATTCATGTGACTGTCTATCATTATTCTGACAATCATAATTAGCCTGAGTATTTTCCTGTGGTTCAGCTAATGCCTGGCATTTCCTTTAAGTGGTTGCTTGATTAGCCTTATTTGTTTTGGTCATCTAATTTCATTTATTGACAACCTGTATTTTCATGATTGCTGCATCTGATTAGAGCGAGTTAGGATGCGACTAAATCAGGGTGACACACTTTATATGATGTAGCTTATGCTCTGTTGCCAGATCCTCTGTGTGTGTGTTTTCTATGCGAGTCTCGTGTTTTGCATTTTAAACCTCACACACTCGAACCATACGTTATCCTTTATCCTCTCCCGCATTTATTACACCCACAGATTCACATGCTGCAAGCATCAACATTTCCACACAACATATCTGTACTGACTGTGCATTATTTTCAATGATCGACCTGTTTTTTTTTTTTTTATCACAGTCCATGTCAGGCTTAAAGCTGTTTTTATCAATATTTATGTGACTGAAATAATGACTATAGCTTCTGTAAAAGGCTGTAGCCATAAAGACACATCTTGGATGGTGAAAAATCATAGATATGCTAATTATGCTAATTTTGTGCCTGCTTGATTGTAAGTCATGGCTTCTTTTGAGCACCTTCTCATCTGAAGCTCCAAAAGATTTAAGATATCAGTTTTCACCCACTGAAAACTCCCTGACTTGGAAAAAAAAAAAAAAAACAAGTCTACATGCAAGTTTGCCAAATGGTAAGTAACCCGTTCACTTGCTGCACTTTTGAGTTGCTGTATCTCATTGAGAATATGTTAAACTGTGTAAATCCTGACCAAGTTGTTGCTACAGCTTGAAAAAAACAATCATATATATATATATATATATATATATATATATATATATATATATTTATATATATATATATATATATATATATATATATATATATATATATATATATATATATATATATATATATGGTCGGTTGCTAGGCGCTACCCAAGTAGCTGCCTGTTGCAGCAGCTCTCTCGTCTTTGTCCGTTTCTTGTAATTTTTTTCGTCTCTTTTTCGTCATCTTTGTATTTGGAGTGGATCATCACTTTGTATGATTCATTGTCGGTCACGGACACCAAACTTTTTGTGGCTTCTGCGGTATTTTTTACTACTTTTCTCCTGTGTTTGTCTGGAGATCCTACATGTAACCATGGCTGCATTGTTTACATGCGAAATTAGCTGTTAGAAGCCTGTTGCATGTCAATGTTAACTAGTGTAGGGCTTGATGATTTCCCTCGAGCTGAGGAGGAGGAGGTGAGGACGACGTGCTGGTTCTCGGATGTGAGCTGGGAGGTGACGATGTGGACCTGTCCTTCCATCCATCGTTGTTGGGAACGTGGGATCTCGCTCCGGGGGATGGATGAGCTAGCTGTGCTAATCCAGTGGCATCATGCTGTTCACGGACGTGGCTGACGGAGCTGACATCGGACGCCGCGACACATCGGAAGAGCTTCGTCTGCTGTGAGCAGACAGGATCCAGGAGACAGAGACTGAACAGACTGCTGGGGAGGCTCAGTCCTGGACCCTGTGGAGGTGGAGACTGGCTGGGCTGGAGAGTGGTGGACGAGTGGTGGACGGGATGTCGTCATCTAACTTCTTATGGACATTTTTGCACTTTCTATACCCTTTCTTACTTTTGTTTTCTTAAATGCTGCAGTGACTCCTGAATTTCCCCTCGGGGATAAATAAAGTATTTTCTATTCTATTCTATTCTATTCTATTCTATTCTATTCTATTCTATTCTATATATATATATACCACTAACTGCATGAGATATGCTTCATGTTTTTACATTTCAAATCTCAAAATAATTACTATCATGTAATTATGCTACCAATAGCAAACATGCTATTGAGCATGAGCAACAGCTCAGGTGTGTCAGGTGATGCCTTAAGCTCCAGCCTCTAATAACAGGACAACACATAGCAGAACAAATGATACTGCCAGCCAGGGCAGACAACAAAAAGGGAGGCAGCACACAACAAAATCTGTTTACAACATTTTATTTTTTAACAAAACCAAAAAATAACCCTGTGTAAATTAAATGTATAATATTTAAGTTCAATATTGTCAAAGATGTGCATGTGGTAGTGTCTATGTATTGGATGATGAATGAAAAGCAAACCCAGAATGAAGATGGCTGTAGAGGCCTACCAGGCCCTGCTGAGAGAGAGAGCTACTGCCACCAGGAAGGCCTTTATGCCTTCTGATGGCGGCGCCTCTCTCAGGTAACAGCCCCTCCCAGCTCAAAACTCCACCTCCTCCCAGAACTGCAACAGAAAGCAGAGTAAAACACAGGCAGAGAGGAAAGGAGGAGAAGGAGAAGCAGGAGGGGTTGTCACACACATCAGTATTAACATCAGTGACTGTTCAGTGTGTATAAGGCTTTATAATGCAGCTTAATGATCCACAGCTCAGAGTTCTACATTTATTCATCCATTAGGACTTTATTACATTCATCAGGAACAGTAAAAACCTTTGCACATCCACTCGTCGGGCGGGTGGTTGGACAAAAACAATGAAGTCCAGATTAACAGGAGAAAGTTTCCGTACACTGGCCCACTTCTTTCAGGAAGTTAGCCAGTGTGTAGGAGCTTTCTCCTTTTAATTACATTCATCAGGAAATGATATCATTTATCCCACGTCAGGAGTTTGTGTTGATTTTTTAGTTTATTTGAGCACATTTGAAAATTGAACAGTTATCCTGGGAGAAACCGGAACACCCGGAGAAAACCCGGACATAGTGTTGAGAAGTTAGCAGAATAAGGGATCAGACTGCAGTCTATAGAGGGCTCCTAGGTCTTCTTCTTGGCTGTCTTGGTATCCTGAAGACATTTCTCATGAATTTGAGGAACCTTCTAAACACGCCGCCTTTCTTTGCTCTCCTCTCAGGCTGGATCTCTTCATCTGGGCCCCTCTGATCCTCTGGACCTTCAGCCTGGGGAGTAGTCTCTCTTTGGACCCTGATCTCTTCCTCCTCTGGTTCTTCAGAGTGAGGGGGAATTTCTGTTGGGATCCAGATTTCTTCCTCCTCTATTTCTTCAGACTGGGGGGGAGTCTGTCTTAGGATCCTGATGTCTCTGTCTTCAGACTCAGGGGGAATCTCTCTCAGGAGCCTGACATTTCTGTCTTCAGACTCAGGGGGAGTTTCTCTTGGGATCGTAATGTCTCCCTCCTGTGGTTCTTCAGCCTGAGACGTGTTTCCTGACTGGATGCTGAAGTCAGTGTTTCCAGGGTCCCCAGGCTGAGAGATGTTTCCTGCTTGTATTCTCAAGTCTTCCTCTTGTGAATCTGCTGTCTGGTCCTCAGAGGGCTGCTGGTCTTCTTCTAAAACGACCTCTCCAGTGATCGTATCGTCAGGGGTGTCAGCGCTGGAGCTCTGAGGGAGGCTCTCACATATAAAGGGGTGCTGGAACACCTCTATGGGTTTGATGCGTTTTGTGTGGTCCAGAAACAGCATCTTCTTGATCAGGTCTACTAACAGACCATGATCTCTGTGGGGTCCTCTTTCTTCATCCATTATGCTCTCAAGGTCATCCAGAGTCTCGAAAATATAGTTCCTGTAATCCACACTGTGCTCTTCACCGTACTCTTCACTGTACTCTTCAGGGGTTTTTAATTTCCACTGCCTTGGACCGTCTGTCTGTGGATGGAAGAAATACTTTGTGGCCTGTCCTTGATCCAGCACATGGTCTTCTGGCTGGCCCTGAGTCTCCAAGATGAACCTGAGTAAATCATACTCAGTGTTTGCTGGGTACATTGGAGATCCCATGATCATCTCTACAGCTGTCAGGCCCAGAGACCACATGTCAATGGCCTCAGTATAACGAATCCAAAGGATCATTTCTGGTGCCATGTAGTAGGTGGTCCCGACACGATAACCAGGCTCACATTTGGCCACCGGGAGAGACAGGCCGAAGTCGATCAACTTGACTCTGATCGGCTCCTCGTTGCGGTCCACGACCATGATGTTATCTGGCTTGATGTCTGCGTGCGCCATTCCAATAGAGCCCAGAAAGTAGAGGGCTGAGGACATCTGGGTTAACACAGCCCTCACTTCTGGCACGGGGAGTCCTGGACCTTGTCTTTGTCTCTCTCTGTCCCTCATGTAGTCATATAAACTGAGATCCAGGAGCTCAAATGTCAGGCAGATGTTTGGGCCGTGGAAGAAAAAGCCCTGCCACTGAATGATGTGTGAGGTCTCTGGTTTAAACCACCTCAGGGCCTTTAAATTGTCGATTTCTTTCCTGGCCTGGCGGAAAACATCAGGGTGTGGCTTGTTTACCTTTATGGCCACAGTCTGGTTGGTGTTGATGTTGCGACATTTAGCCACAAAACCAAAAGCACCCTCCCCTAGTTTGGCCTCCACCTTGTGTGTAAGCCCTAGTAGGCTACCCACTTCGATAAAGTTGTTTCCTCTTTGTTCCATCTTACTTGATCGATGAATCTTTTGGAAATGTGTCTTCAAAGGTGTGCTCGCTCTCAGTGTGAAAGTCAGTCTGAAGTTCACTCAGAGCTTCTCTGGGAGTCTAACATTCTGTCTCTGTGACATCACTGCTCTTCATCTCTGAACAAAAACATTCCATTAAACTTTATTGATACAGCTTGTTATTGTTCAAATTCAACACAGGCCCTGTTAGCATAAAGTTTGAACAAAAAAAAAGTGTTGTCAAAGCCAGTGTTCAAATGAAAGGATTAAGATAAACACATCCAGGGCTTGTCATTAACTTTTTTACTCACCAGCTACTGTGGCGTGTAGTGGAATTGCATTTAAGTTAAAAATCACCAACAGCTGACTACAAATCAATGCTGAGCCTAAGAGGAAAGAGTAAAGACAAGCTTCACATAAATGTAGTGGGGTTTTATTTTCATTTCGTTCATTCTTCACCTCTTATCTAGGTCCAGGTCACAGGGGCAGCAGTGCCATCAGTGAAGACCAATGGCCCCTGTCCTCGGCCACTTCCACCAGCCCTTCTGAGGGGATACCAGGGTGTTCCCAGGCCAGTTGAGAGATATAAACCCTCCACTGTGTCCTGGGTCTATCCGGAGTCTCCTCCCAGTTGGACATGACCAAAAAGACCTCCCCAGGGAGGTGTCCAGGAGGCATCCTCACCAGATGTCTGAAACCTCCTCTCGATGTGGGGGACAGTGGCTCTACTCCGAGCCTCTCCTGGATGTCCGAGCTCCGAACCCTAAGTTCCGTGTCACAAAGGCCAGTTACCGTAACCAGGGATCAGGCCGTCATGACCTAGATCGTTGACCACCGTCTGATACACAATGCACCAGACCCCGAAGGCTCCTCTTGCAGGTGGTGGGTCCACAGGAGGATGGACCCATGTCACCCATTCAGGCTTGGCCTGACCAGGCCCCATGGCTGAAGGCCAGGCCACCAGGCGCTCACCTGTGGGCCCCAACCCCAGGCCTAGCCCCAGGGCGAGGCTCTGGAGACCCCCTGGCCAGGGTGAACTCATTCCAGTTATTTTTCATCACATGGGGTCTTTAACCACACTTTGTCTGGCCCCTCACCTAAGACCAGTTTGCCCTGAGAGACCCTACCAGGGGCGAATGCCCCCGACATTGTCACCGAAGCACTCAAACCCCTTCACAACGATGAGGTGGCGGCCATGGGGGGGGCCATGGGGGGTGTAGTGGAGTCAACAGTGAAGTAATTGTCTTTAAATGCAGTGGAGTAAAAGTCATTCATTTCCAAAAAAATAAATACTCGATTTGATTATAGATACTGAAAAAAACAAGTTCTGCACTTTAGTAAATGTACTCTGTTACTGTTCACCACTGTAACTGACCCCACTTCAAAACATGACACTGCATCCTGTGTTAATGCAGTCAGTCTCAAAGCAGCATGCAGCAGAACAGGCTGCATGCTTTGTGTAAACAAAGTCTGAATTTCACTGTTTTCAACTCTCAGTTACTTTAACTCTCCTGATGTGTGTGTGTGTGTGTGTGTGTGTGTGTGTGTGTGTGTGTGTGTGTGTGTGTGTGTGTGTGTGTGAGTGGATCCCACTGTGCTGCTGTGCAGAATAACTATCACAGAGATGTGATTCTGCAGATCCATCTTTCTTATACGACTGTTGTTTTAATGTTTGCCCTCATTATGCAAGCACCTCTATTGATCACCTGACCTGGAAGCTATCGAGCTAAAATGCTAAAATTTTTTATAGAAAAAATGATCCAGGCTGGTTCCAGATGTTGACCAGTAGTTACAGGTGAAGTAGTGGGTAGTTACACAGTAAGTAAAGCCAACAAGTGTGCACATTATAACTCAGCCCGGTTCCAGATGTTGACCAGTAGTTACAGGTGAAGTAGTGGGTTGTCGCAGTGAAAGTACTGGACAGTTAGACAGTAAGCAAAGACAAGTGTAAACTTAATGGCCGGGTTACCTAAAAGGTGAATTACAATGTGGGGTCTCTGTGTGTTTAAAAAAACAAAGATATTTTATACATCTGCAAGTCTTGTCATTATTGTGTGAAACACATACTCATCAATACATTACAGTGTTTAAGTTCATCATTGGTCTACTTTATCCACCATACTGATTGTTAAGAGGAAGTGGCACATCAAGGTTTGCATAGTTAGAGCATATGCCCAGGAAATTTACACTGTATTGATAAGTTCATGGTAAGACACGGGAAACTTCACTGTAAGACTCCAGGACTTACACTGTAAGACGAGAGCGTAACTACCCGATAGATACCGCAAAAAATCATGGTACATGTGTGAGAGTTACCCCAACAGTTGAGGAAACTACACTGTAAGACACGGGAAACTACACAGTAAGATGCGGGCTGTAATCTAAAGTGCTACCCACCATCCTGATATGTGTGTCCAATGTGTAGAATTGTTCACTAGTAAAGCAGAAACTTTTATCTCTTTGTTTGATCAGATTAAGATGAAAAGTCAATAGTAACTCAGTTATTGGGCCAATTACATGTCAGCCTGATATATACTCTACATCATGTAGAACAGTACCTAGAAATCAAATAAATAAACATTAGTTTTGAGGCCGTTGATAGCTGCTGTGGGAGTTTAAAAACTCATCATACAGTTTTAAACACAAGCATATGCATTGTGTAACCATTAAAGTAGATCACTTTATGTTTTACAGTAATTTAAGCCATTCATCCTCTGACTATGTGTCCATATAACAAAACCATACGGCCACAGTCCCACGGTAACACTGAAAGTGTGATAATGTGTTATCATAAAAGTGTTGAAGGTTAACATTTATATATAAAAAAAGAAGAAAGTGCAGGGTTATGAAAAATGACACACTGCACATGGAGACATATGGCATCTGCATGCACCCAGGCATACACACACCCACATGCAGCCTCATAAACACCAACAATAAAAGCAAAGCCCCCTAGGAATATTCTCCAGCTTGCCTGTGGTGACGATAACATTTGTTAAACGGAGAACTCTCTTTTGCACATCATGATTATTTCCCCTCCTGTCTGTTTTTCTCCTCTCCTCCCAGTCGTTTCTTTGTTTTTCTGGCTAATTACAGCCACAGGTGAAAGGACCTGTGTAATAGCAGAGCCTGCTGTTGTCGAAGCAATCTGTAAAAATCAATTGACTCGCCTATTTTGGTCTGACATTCTCACATCTGTGTTTGGAGGGTGTCACGCAAATTGATGCGTACACACTCATACTCTCACACGTTGAGGTAGTTCATTGTTGGACCACACACAAACTAGGAGAGTGGAGACAGTGAGGGAAACTGCACCAGGTGGAGCAGCAGGTCATTAACTGAACTAGTGAAACATGCATCCCCTGACCTCCCTCTGTGGGGGAGCAGACAGCAGTGTTATCACACACTCTATCGCCTAACCTTACCAGGACCATGTGGGCTGCATGCATGTGTTTGTGTGGGATTGTGCTGAAGTACTTTGTATATACCCCTCAAGGTTGGCCTTAAGGCAAACACACACTTAAACACTTTTCGTGTTGGCTGTGGGTCACAGGGCTGGAGCGTTGATCCTGACCCTGGTGGTTGCTTGGCTGAGCTTTAATGTGTGCAAGAACGGATTGTTACTTCTCTGTTATGCTCTTAACCTTTTGAGTCAATTCTTAAGATGCAAAGAAAAGTTCGAGAATGAAATGTAGGTTTTCACATCTGCAAGGCAATACCTCACAAAAAGACTTTAACATTACTCTTTTCATAAACTATTGAAATATTTTCATGATCAATAAAGTCTGATGAGTTACTCACAGTCTTCTACAGCAGGAGAACCAATGGGCACCCCTTAGCAACCTGGATGATTTGCAGATCACGTTAGAGAGATAGATTTTTTCACCCTGTTTTATTTTTTTCTTTAATGGGTAAATCCTTTATTATCATTATAAATGAATTTAAGTATTAACAATAATAATAATTATTATTATAAATCAGATTTATATTTAGCTTTTTAAAGGTACTAAAAGATGCTTAAAAGACAGAGATGAGGACATTCAGATTTTTTTTTTTTAAAGAGAGAGATTATAATTGCAGATGCTGAAAAAGCTCTTTCGCCAACGGTATGGCCCTAGAGATGGGGGTCAGGAGGTTGGCGCCCTATGATCTGAGGGGGAGTGATGTTGTATAATTAAACAATAATTGGTGCAAACAAAGAGTTCCTATAACGTTTTTATATGTTGACACAGTGGACTCTATCAGAGAATAGATTTAAACTTGCAACTGCTCAACTTAAGTGAAGTCAAAATCTCTGGCAAGATTATAGCTCAGGGGTGGCCAACCTGCGGCTCGTGAGCCACATGTGGCTCTTTGCCTTTCTGAGTGCTGCTCTCCTATCTGTTATATAGTTATGAGTAATGGTGTACCGATCAATCTAAAATATTGATATACTGATGCCAAAGTTGGGATCAGTATTGATCAGTACTTGGGTGATGAGATTGATACTTAAGTTTCAGTTTTTCTTCCCTACATATGCTCCTCTTAGTAGCTCATGTGCTTATATCTATCTATCTATCTATCTATCTATCTATCTATCTATCTATCTATCTATCTATCTATCTCTCTCTCTCTCTCTCTCTCTCTCTCTCTCTCTCTCTCTCTCTCTCTCTATCTCTATCTATCTATCTATCTATCTATCTATCTATCTATCTATCTATCTCTCTCTCTCTCTCTCTCTCTCTCTATCTCTCTCTCTATCTCTCTCTCTATCTATCTATCTATCTATCTATCTATCTATCTATCTATCTATCTATCTATCTATCTATCTATCTATCTATCTATCTATCTATCTATCTATCTCTCTATTTAGAGAGATAGGTAGATAGATAGAACTTTCCCTTCTGCAGTAAAACAGACATTTGTATTTGATTTCAAATACAAATTCAAACACACTTATTAACACAATAAATCTCACTTTGAAAATTAGAAACATACTGATTTTCATTTTTTGTAACTTTGTATATGTGTGTGAAGAAGTGTGTTTGTAAGACCACGTGTGATGTGGCTCTTTGTAGTACCACAGTGATTTTTGTGGCTCCTGGTCCCTGACTGGTTGGCCACCCCTGTTATAGCTATATAAAGTTAAATAATACATTTAAATAAAGCCAACCAGTGGACGCAGCCACATTGGATAATACACAGGCTTTGAGCTTCCTTTCTAACAGCCATAGTGTGCCTGTCAGTCACATGAGCCAATAGCAAAATTAGTGTTACTGAACCAAGCTGTTTATATAACCAGGCTGTAAATACTTTTTTTTTAATGCCGTAAAAGTCTGTTTTTTGGCTTGGTGTGTTTGTGGTTTTCGTCCTATCTGCAGCCAGCCTCACCAGTAGTCTTGATGAACAGCAACTTTTAGCACTTCTGCATTGACTTCAATTTTCTAAACCGGATGTTGCCCATCTGAATGTGCAAATAACTGAGGTTTTGTCACTGTCCTTGGTGCTGAACTTGTTCTTGAACTTGATATCCTTGAAGCTGGTGAGGTTATCCATTGTCTTTAACCCACAGCCATTATATTATGCACATAAATACAATTATCCTCTTTATTTAATAATAAGCAGAAGACATCCTGTCCTGCCCTGTCTTGTCCTGTCCTTTCCTTCCCCTATGAAAAGTGCAAAGGGTCACAATGTTCTGCATGTAAATCAGCATCAGACCAGGTTATAATGTTGTAGTAACCAGGCCTATGATGGTACAGTGATTGTGTGTGAATCATCTTATGTACATCATTAATATTTATTACAAGTTGAATGAAAGATAAAGGATAAAGACAGAGAGAAGCTAAAAAGATGAAAGTATTAAAGCCTTTGCACTCTCTTCAACTCAACTTTGATGATGATGATGATGATGATGATGATGATGATGATGATGATGATGATGATGATGATGATGATATCACACTTGGAAAAGTCTCTCCCTTGAGGAAAAAGAAAAAAAGCCTTTGGTTTTGCCCATGAGGATGAGACAGTGGAAAATTGGTATCCTTCAACAAAAGATTGGCTGCACAGTGAGCTTCTGTTTCATGTTTTTTTTTTCTTTATAGACTCGTATTCCGCTCACATTTGTGAGAACAGAGAATTCAATTTATCAAGTAATGACCTTTTCTTCGCACAAAATGATTGGATGCTGTTCCGGGTGGTTAGCTTTCAGCTAAACCTTATCAGTGTGAGAAAAACCTAAAAGAACGATTTGGTGGGATGAAAGAGATTAATTTTTCAGCACCATTATTGAGATTGAGCTCAAAATTTCTATTAAGATTATTCTCATCTTAAGACATTTGGTAAACATAAAAATAAAGATTAATCAGGTTTGGTTTAAAATTCTTTGAAGATCGTTAACACTTTTATGTATTAAAACTTTTGCTTTTTCTGTGAGTTATTTATTACATGAACATGACTTTGACTGAGTGACAATATTTATAATCCAACCCCGAGGGAGAAGGACTGTCTATGAAGCTTTTTCACCTGCATCTGATTGAAGGAAATTAAAGAAAATTGTGCTTGCTGCGTCAAATTGTTTCTGATTGGAAATGCTATCATCAGTTACCTCATAATTGCATTGCCGTGCTGTTCAGGTTGAAATAGAATAATGTGTATAACAGTGTGCATACATTCAGGCTAAATTGCTGGGGGAGCCGTGGTGGCTCATCACCAAGTAAAGTGTTAATTACAGAGGAATGGCAGAAATGCTCCCAGGGGCTCGGGCTGAATGGAGTTTCATGGAGCAAATTAGCAGGTGAGATAGGTGATTCATTTTCTCTCCCTCATTTTTAGACACACTCATTCATTTACACACAGACACACACATAGTCTGAGTGTGTCCCTGTGTGTGTGTGTGCTTGTGTCTGTGTCCATGCAGTCACAGCTGTCACGGAGCTTTTTGTTTCACCCCGCTCGACCCAAAGCTTTCAGGCCATTGTGTGCTGCCTTTCAATTACACCCCACCCCGCGGTGGATACAAGCCATTTTGGAAACTGCTGAGTATATTGAACTTTTCTGCATGGCTACCAAGAAGAAAAATCAGCTCATCAGAAAAAAAGCTCTCTGGGGCTTCACACTGTTTGAGACCAAGGCTTGACAATTCACACTCTGAGACGGTGCTTTAAACTTGGTTGGACATTTGTCTCAGCAGTGTGAAAGTTTAATGTCGACAAATTGCTCCATTAAGAACAACATGGGCTTGTCATATTTCATGTTAATTACTGTGCATACGAGGTGTGTTATGTCCTTTTACACACCATGGTTAATGATCTCATAAGCTGCTTTTTGATAGTTTAAATATTTCACTTAATTTAATCATTGCAGCAAAGCTCCTCTGAAGGGTTTGTAGCTGGTCATAAAACAGACTACTATCAATACTAAAGCCTCTATATGAGCTACAAAAGCAAACCAGACCTTCAAAGACATGGCTGACTTTCTCAATGCTTTAGCTCTCAGTGTCTAAAACCACCTCAACAAGACCCAAAAGGTAATGGTTTTATCTAGATAGATATCATCTAGATAGATGGAAATAATTCTTTTTTTTTTTTCAATGTATTTATTCTCGTTAGAAAACTGTCTCTGGCTTTTTTTTTGTGAAATTTAATGACATGCTCCTTGTCCCAGGACCCTGTTCTGACCCTGTGAAGATCTTCTGACCTTTATTAGCTTCACAAGCAGGCCATAATGGAGTTATTGTGAGTACATGCAGGACACAGGAGTCACACTCCAAGCTGTGATCAGCTGACAGGCTGATGTTCAATCTTTAACCCCTCTTCACCCAAACACAGCGTGTCTAACAACAAGGCGGCGTATTTAAATCACCTCTTCACTCTGTCTTATCTCTGCAACTTCTTAGCTACCCAGCTGCTGCTGTCTTAATAATTCCTCCGCCACCCCAGCCTTCTCCTATTAAGACTCTGGTTGTATCCTATAAATCTGTATGCATCCTTTTAATCTGTATGTACGTATGGGGTTTCGATATGCACTCCCTGGAAAGCTCGAGCAGGCTGCCTGGCTAACCCAAGGAGTACTCTGAAAAGCAGAGCTGTAGCACCAATTCTAACTGTATCCATTTGGCAATAAATGGTTCAATGTATGACGAGAGTGTTCCTGACTGAACCTAGTTTGTTTAAGGTTAGAAATAAGTCAATATATACCAGCAAAATAGCAAAATTTCTTTACAACTCTTTTTGTATGTTTTGCCACAAAATCCAGTTCTTACACTCAGCTTGCCACTACAATAAATGGAAGTTGAGATTTGTGCCACTTAACACTGAATTTGAAAAGCACGATATGAAACTGAATTTATTCACTTTAAATTTATTTACCTGCTTGCAAATTTAACTCAACTTATACATAAAAATACAAATTAAATTTCAGTTCACTAAGTTTTATAATTTAGTTTCAGTTCAGTGTGGCATGTCCATATATAAACTATGTCTGTGAGGAAGAGTAATCTAGCACAGATTTACAGAAATCTGTTTCATGTAACTAACATTTGTGAAGTCTGTTTTTTTTTTTCTTCATTACAGAACTTAATAACAGTGGACATCTTTGCTGAAGTGGGGGAATGAGTCATCAGTGTGAAAAGAATTAGCCTCAGCTGGTGATGTAGCCTAAATTGCATATGTTGTGTAAAAAATCCCTAAACACCCGAAATCCAAAGAAGTTCTCACATTCCATACAACTTACCTGTATTTAAAATAAAGAATGCTATTATTTTTATCATCATTTTTACATCACCTACCTCTATAAAAATCTGCATGCATGGGTTTCAACTTCTCCCATCTACATTTATGTGCTTTAATATTTTCACTTTCCCATCTCGTATGTAAAGGTTGAGTTTATTGGTCCTTGTTTCTCTTTCACCTCAAACATTGTCCATGATAAAGTTCACCCAGCAGTCTGTTTGCTCTGCAAAGGCTGATCTGAATCACTTTCCCATTTTAATCTGTTCAGCTGCTACAACTATTACTGCAGCTTTGCTCTTTCATTCCTGTTTGCTTTTCTCCTCCCCACACCTTGACTCCCCGTCTGCTCCTATCTGCCACTGGAGATCGCCTTTTCCTACCCCCAGCGGCAGGATGATTGTTCTTTCACTCATAACCCTCCCACATCTTCACACACACACACACACACACACACACACACACACACACACACACACACACACACACACACACACACACACACACACACACACACACACACTGAGATATCATTCCTTCCCTGTGTCTATCTAAGATTTTGATTCGGCTTTGGCTTTGAACAGGGCATGTTTGCTCTCTTCCTTTTTTCTTTGCTGCCAATACAGGAAAAAAGCAGTTCAGCTGATTATTGTTTGCAAACTGTGTGTTTGTGTTGGAGGAAAAGTAAAGAAATAGGAAGAGAAAGAGGAAGGGATGGGGAGATTGTGAGGATTTATTTCATGGACAGAACCTCCTGATGGGAGATGAGGAGCTCTGCCAGCAGGAGGGTTCACGGCCCCACAGTGCCGCTGCAGACTGAAGGGGACGTGACACTCATCAACCTCTGACATGCTCCTCATCTAGCAGGTACAGCTACTGCTGCAAAAGACAGTCTGACACATTTTTATCCCCTGCTAGTCAAATACAGTGGCTATGTCTGTGGCCCCAAGTTTCAAAATATGACCATCAGGAAATATATGCTGGGAATTTGGTTGGACAGCTTCTTTGGATTGGGTCAGCAGAAATGGAAATGTTTCTAGTCAGAGTATTGTGACAGACGAGAGGACCTGCAGTTCAGAAAGTGACATTTTCTCTGAGCAGGCTTTCAGACAAAGAGAGAGCAGCCTCAGTGTGTGTGTGTGTGTGTGTGTGTGTGTGTGTGTGTGTGTGTGTGTGTGTGTGTGTGTGTGTGTGTGTGTGTGTGTGTGTGTGGTTGTGTGTGTGTGTGTGTAGCATTACAACAATAAGGACATCTAAAAAACTAAACTAAATAACAAAAATGTTAAGACACCAAAATCTGAGAAACTTAACTAGAAACATGGGGTATTTAAGAAGAAAATGAATGTATCTGAAAGATCCTGCCGATTTTTTCACGTCATCTTCAAGAGTCACTCCTTCAGCTCCTGGATCAAATGTAGCTTTCCATCATCAAGTGCACAACTACCATCAAGCCGGCTTCATCTACGCTCTCTTGACAGAGTAGCTACAACTTCCAGGTCACTATGATCAAACCATTAAATAATACAATCAAAATCAGCCCATGGCCCGTAATTCAACTTCCCTTTATTTGATTTATATTATCGGACAGAATATTGAAAATCCAAGAGATTTTCATTCATTAGTTTTCATTTCAATAAGAAAAAAAAAAACTGTTTCAGTGTTCGGCTTTTGGATTCATAATTGAATATCAACTTAAAAAATGATACACACATCTATCACCTGTGTTAGATATTTGTTTCTGATTGATGAAAACTCCATAAAAACAATTTGTAATTCAAAACAGCTAAAGCAATGACAGACACTTACACACACTCACTGTCAGTGAAGAGGCTCAGAGTCCGCCTCTTTACCTCACACTACCTTGACTGAAGCTGGGTTGAGTTTGGGTTTTTCAACATAGCTCCCAATGATGGTAGGCCTCAAAACTTCCCTTCAGAGGCAGTTGGGTGATGTCACAAAAACTATATCCATACGCTAGATAACATTTGGTTGAAACACACCTGCAATGCCAATTTTTCCTACAAAGAGACTGATGAGAAACTGTTGCCAGAGAAAAGTTATACATCATTTCACAGGATCAGTTTTTGTTCTCTCAACTTTTCTTATTGCCATTTTTTTAATGTCTTTTGTTGGCAACAGGATAATAAGCAGTGGTAATTACTTTCAGGATGAGATAAGACCCCTCTAACTTGTCAAGTTCTACTGTTGTGGTTCTCATTTTTAAGTTCACTAAGGTTCACCATGCATCATCCCATTCTATTTTTATCTTTAGGCTGTGATACATTTTGGTAAATTGATGTAAATTAATCTTAAGTGTACTAAGTCATACAGTCATTTTCAGAGAAATGCTAGGCAATAACATAAAGAGGAGCCAGTGCAAATTTAAATTCAAATATAAAAACCTTTATTTGTCTCTGAGGGGCAATTAAAGCAGCGAGCAGACGATGCAAACCCTGAAACAACTGTAAACAGAGGACGAGAAAAACAGTCAGGGAATAAATGAGTTTAATACAGTCTCTGAGAACACAGCACAAACTCAAATTTCAGTCCAGTACCTGTCCCGCTGCTTCTCTTCTGCTGACCTGCTCTGCTGCAGACTGTGCCTCTGAAGAGAGCAGACTTTTTCTGGCCAAGCTTCACAAAAAAACGGTTCCCCTCTTTCTCAGCAGTCATGCTTAAAACAACAACATTAAACAGTCAGGCTAAATATACGAAATAAATCCCCATGAATAGATTTTGCCTGTGAATATGATTTCCAGTGTCCAAAGTGTTTGTCCTGGAGACCCTTTGAAGTCTGAGCAGCAAGGATTCAGCAGGCACTGGCTGAATATAGAAAAACAGTTCAGACTGCCATACACCAAAGCCTAAGCTATCGTCTGATGTTAAAAACATTATGAGGAGGATCTGTTTTAATTGGACTGCCTCGCCACCTTCTGGCCCCGAGTCTCACGTACACTGTCATAAATTACTTGTAGCGAGGTGTGTGTTTGTTTTGGAATGAAATGGAAATCGTATCATAACAAATTATCTTTGTTCAAGACAACTTTTCACTGGATACAATGCACGAGGTAAGGAATTTGTATGTACAGTTATGTAGTGGTTTGAAATGTGACATCAAGCAAACGTAGTAGTAGCTGACAATATGTAGTGCTATCGGCAGCCTGGCGCTCCAACGATCTGTAGGCTAATGTGACAACAAGTAAGCACAGTCAGTTTGTAAGTAGTTGCCCTCTATATTTAGCACAGCTGAGACTGGTGCTCTGAGACATGTCAGTAATGTGTAACGTTAGTAAATACTGGTTAGCTTCGTCCTGCCAGTCATCTACCAAGCAGAGTTAATGTTACCTCACTCTTTAGTTTATTAATAGACTCTAAAGTTTGAACAGACCACTGCTGAGTTACATGTGGGTTGGAATGAACATTATCACAAACACTTCAGCTCTTTTACCCTTTAGCTCAAGCTATCACTCTCCCATTTAGCTTTCTTCTGCTCTTTTGTCCTTTTTCTATCCGACAGTTCAGCTTCTGTGTCCACCATCACTACAAAATTAATCACAGAAATCGTTCACTGGAGAGAAAAACACATATCTCTCTTCTCACTAAATCTTGTCACCCGACGTGATGTTTTCATGGAGACTTCTTTGTGCCGTAAAGTAATCTGGTCCTGCTTGACCTGATCAGGTTGCTAAGAAGTCACATTTTGAAAAAACCTGTAAGCTTAAACATTGGCGCTGATAACCTCATTTTAAAGTGTGGATTACGATCGGGCATATATCGAGAAGGGAGACTTTTTCAAGATCACTTTCAAACTCCTCACAGCCCCTTTAACTTTCTGTACTCAATCTAAATACATGTGATGCTGGTGGGGCTTGTCACTCAGTGTCCTCACCTCCTAAGTTTCAAGTCAAATTGTTAACAGTGGCAACACAGAGATTCTTGGCTGGAACATTAGAAACAATCTTCATATGGTTGATTAGATACATTGAAAGATTTTCAAACTATGCCCTTAAATTTTTGACTTTGACAGTTATCAGTCATTTACGTTTACTTAGAAAATAGATAAATGAAGCACACATTTGCAGGTAAGAAAACAGACTTCTTGGTCAGTTTGAATCAAGGATCATCAGGATTTACAGAATTACCAATCTTGTTGCTCTTGCAAAGGTTTATCTAATTATTTGAGGAGAGGAGCCAACCTTCAGACATGATTAGTAAACTAAAGTAAAAAACAAAACAAAACAAAACAAACAAAAAAAAACCCCAATGGTTTCTTTGGCTTGTTACGAAAGCAAAGGATTTCCCCAGACTTGAACATTAAAATGCACATTTTTACTACAAAATTGAATCTTTCTATAATTTTATTAGAAAAGGTCTGAATACCTCACCTCTTTTTTATGACTGATCTGTTGTAAAGAAATCAAGACAATAGGTTCGATCTATCTATGCACCTCCACAGGCACTTGGGCTTTTTATACTCAGCTTCACACCAAACAGCAATTAAAGTGTTTTTCTAAGTCACAAACACATTTCCCAGGCTGGAATAAAATCTTGGAGGCTTTTCTCAAATTTGAGCTCCTTGTATAACCATGGGCATCTGGATTACTGTGGTGATAAAACTCAATATTGTCTATTTGATACAATGACATCAAACATGTTTGATGCCAAAGCAGGTTCTTTGTCTTCTTTTTAATACAAACTGTTGTTCAATGGTATGAACATTGCTGACTACTTAGAGGTGCATTCACTGGCCCTGGGAGAAACAGGAAGCTTCAAACTAGCAAGACAAGGGACAGATAAACAGAAGAAAAGATGTGTCGCTCTTTTGAGGTTGAAAACAAATTGAAACCATCTGAGCTGTGGAGAGAGCAAAAAATGTCCCTCCGACATGTCCTCTCAGCTGTGTTAAAGTGGAGAAAGAAAATTGCAGCCATCCGAATCTCTTCCTGGAAGACTGACACTGTTTGTTATAGTTTACAAGCAATGCTAGTTTAAGGAACTAAAATCTGGCTTGGATAGCGCTTCAGGTCTAGAGCAAAAAGGTTAATAATCTTGGCGGGACTGTAGTTGTACTTTGGCTGAGCTGCAAAATCCCCAGTCATTGCACAATCTTTAGTCTGTGACTATAAACTATGAATGCTGAATCCCAAGTAACAAGTGCTAAATTGGGTTTTTAAATGAAAAAAAAAAAAGCACGTATTAGTGGGTATGTTGCAGGTGATCAACTATGATAACAGGTACAAACTGGTGCCGACAGCCCAATTTAAACAAGGATTTTGTGCGTGCAACCGACTGTCACCATTAAGAGTTTGGGAGAGTAGAGTGGTCGTAAACAAGAAATGAAGTCTGAAGCCATGGAGTTGGAAGTGTTGGTGAAGGAGGCAAATAAACACACTGGTGTAGCCATCTGTGAAAAGGTGAATGCTGTGAGCAAAACCAGAAGATGTGCCGATGAAATAAAAAGAAGATGATAGGTAATTTGATACTGACAGTCCAAATACAATGACGTGCAACAAGGATTCTTTCTCTCTGTTGTCTGTCATTGAACCTCAGCCTCCTTCTCAACACATTGACTGCAGACGTTTGTGCACAACACTGTGCCAGTTTGCACCTGGTTTTCAAACGAGCCAAATATAGACGCAAAAACTGTGACCGCAATCAGTTTCGGGTTTAATAAATCACATTGCGGGTGCTAAATGATTATATTTTTTGTCTCCTCCTCCTAGCATTTTGTGTGTTCTAATATTCTATATATTTTCAGCATATTCATAAAGGCAAACACGCTAAATGGATTGCTTCAGCAAAATTTGTTTAGTACATCAGCTTTGTGTGCCCTATAAAATTTGCACGTTTTTTAAACACACAAACATTTAATGGATCAGGCTCTTTGTCTTAAAGGAGGGCGTTTGATGCTTTTTAATGGCTCTATACTGCCCCTCTGGTACTCTCTCTTTGACTTTATTTGATGAACATCAACAAAAAAATCTTTTTTTTTTCTCACACTGGTCTGTAGAAAACTCTAATTTCGGCCTCTTTCTGAAACACTTTGTTTTAGCTGCTGTCCCTTAAAACCTCCTTTCTTCTGATTGGCTCTTGTTGATTTTCAGCTTTTTAAAATTTTTTTAAATTTTTTTAAGTACTTGAGGGTAGTAGATATAGTCTTGAATGAGTCTGTTTAATTTTTCTTTTTTTCCCCACGCAAGCTGAAGGACCATGTTCAAATGTGAGCAATATTTTGAAATACTGCTATAGCCTCAAGGTTTGGGATTGTGTTCTGTGTTGTCTGACAAGCCCTGTACCAAATTGTCTGTCAGAACTCATTTTTATGACCACTAAAACCACACTGTAGAAAAATTACAGTTATATCATCAAGGATTAGTGCTTGGGGCCATGATTTAAAAATAATTAATTGAGCCCGCTTTAATTTGCCAAAAATCTGTGAACTGTCTTGGAGGGGTTGCTGCTTTTGTGCCAGTTTCTTGAAAATAAAATAAACAACATCTTGAGCCAAGTTGGACTTGGAGCTTTCAGGTCCACCCTAAATCTTTTTATGATTTCATCTTCTTTTATAATTTCCAGATTCATTCAAATCACCACTTTGTATCTTTTAGAGGCCTGTGAAAAAAAGGCAACCAAACAAACCCATTCTCTCCCTCTTTTCTTCCCAAACAATGACCTTTGTGAGGATCCTGCCAACACCAGGAGCGATCAGGCAGAGAGTGGTCCAGAGGGGCCACCGTCTCGTTCTGTGCGCCTGCCAGAGTGCTGTTGCCCTTTTCGCCTACAATTGCACTTTCATTTCAAGCAACTGATTGTTGTAGCTGTGCCCATGGGTCCTGTAGAAGAGACATTCAAAGCCGTGCCCTTCTGCTCATTTTACGGCCGACAGACCATGGCACCATTGGTTGTACCCTTGTGCCAACTAGAATTGGACAAAACAGCATTATGATTTACATGCTAACTCTCCCCGTCTCTTTTCTGAGTTGACCAGACAAAAGCCAAGGAACCAAAAGCAAAGTTGGCCTCAGCTTTATGCACAACAAGTTTTGAGATTGCTATTTTATGCTGAAAGGGAAATTATCTCGAGTAGTGACATAAAGCTGGCTGAACCAAGCTTTCTGAGGTAACTTTATCTACCACTGTCCCACTGTCTGTGTGTTTATCTTGAAAACATGACATTAGAGGAACAAAGATATAAAAGTGTGTGGGCATCATTTAAAGCAGTGGAAAACAATGAGACCAGAGTCCCTGCTTTGTGTTAAGCGTGCTCTCACATACTCCTGCCCACCCTGCAGCTCCCTCACAGCCGCAGCATCCTGGCCGCTAATCCCAGCTACAGGGACCAAACTGTCTTCTTTGCTCGGGCCTAGGAGGCTCTTTGGTGGTAGCACTTTTCTGTGTGCAATGTAATCAGACCAGAGAGAGCACCCTGTTACTGCAGACAGCTTGTTGTGGGGATAAATTAAATGAAAAGGAAGTCACATTTTTACTGTCACATGACCGACAAGAGGCATGGAAGATAAATATGAAGAAACTGTGTTCACATTGCAGCAGCAGTGACTTTGGAGGCAGACAGACTGATGGTCCTTTTTTACTCGTCTGAAATTGTGAGCGGCGAAATATATACTGTCTGAGGGACGAAACATAAAAAGGTTACCAGCTGCATGAAGTGGAGCACTGGTGCCAGGAGTCTTTTGAGGAAGTGAGGAGGAAGCATCAGCCCTGCCATCTAAAATTAGACGTTTCCCCCAGTCACCAATGTTAAGTCGACAAAGTGGCACACCACTCACATCAGTCAAGGTATATGTTCATGAATTTATTTGGGGCCAACTGAAAACCCAAAAAAAAACACCTTATTTTATTTATTTAGACTCAACACAGCTCCACCACCAGCAACCTTTTGACAACATAACAGTACCAAAGTGTTAATTTTGTCAAAGAAAATGCTAAAAAAAAAAGAAAAAAAAAAGTGCAAAACCCTTTTTTCATTTAGCATATTTTTTTTCTGACACTTGACAAAAAGTCAAGTCAAACTATACAGCTGTGTTTGCAAATAGTCAAAATCAAATCAAACTTCTGCAACAGATGCACAGGTTCATATTTTCACTGCCCACATACATACCTCCCACTGATGCTGATTAGTTTCCCTGATAGATGTTAGCCACAAAGCCATAATCACTTTTTGAGAAATGAGGGTTTTTATTGCTGTTGTTAATCAAAGGATACAAATGTCAAAGCCTTGATTTGTCCTCTTTTTAAAAGTATGTCAGCATGTATGTCTTCCAGAGACTGGTTGCAGAGTTTTGTGAACTGGATTGCAACCCTTTTCCTTTTTGCTATTGCAAGATCAAGTCATATATATGTCTCGCTCATTCATTGTGCTGCGCATGTGTGTAAAATACATCTTTGATTAAAATGAAAAAAATAAAATAAAATAAAATAACATAGTGATAATGTCTTCAGAAAGACTGTTTACTTCTTCGACCTGGAATAAGGAGCATTGCTCTCTGGTACCGTTATATTGGTAACACAGGCATGATACTGTTTAGCAGAGCACAGCACTGTGGGGAGAGTCAAGGCTATCCAAATTAATTGGTCAGTTTTATTGTCGTTCAAAATTGTTTTCTCATTTAACTTCTTTTACTTGTTCTTCCATTATCTCATGCCTGAGCTGAGTTACAGAGCTGGAAGCAAAGTTTTTACCGCATGGCAACAGCGGAAGCAGGGAATGACAAGCTGGCCTCTTGACATTTGTTTAATTTAATTCAGGGTAATTTCAGTTTTGAGTTTGCACTATGGAATGAAAGGGCAGTTTGAGACAGGTTTAAAGTTGCCTAAGTCATACTAGAATGTTGGAGAAATAGGCGTAAGTAAGTCACTTTATTCTTCAATGTTACATGATTGACACACAATGTTCTATGCATGTCATCAGTCATCCACCGTGAAGGCCTTTTTTGATTGACATGATTAATAAATATCATCTGCTCTGTATTTGGTTAAGTGTTTTGTGTTTTCCCCAAAACTTGAAAAAAATACTTAGGCCATTATATTAATATGGTGACAATATGTTGTTGTATATTGTAATCCCAAAATAACTGTTCTATAGTTTCTGTCCAAACTCAGAAAAAGTAAACAGGTGTTGCATTGCTTTAATATTCATATCAAGGCTAACAACACAGTTCCTACACAGTGTCAAAAAAGTTTTAAAAAAAATTGGTTGTTAATGTTAGGTGGGGCTGTGTGCAGTATTTATTAATGCAAAGCTTACTTTTTCCAGAAGGTGTGGGTTTGAACAGTTCCTGTTTGATAAGCTGGATGAAGTACTCACACCAGGCTCTTTGCTGTTGTGGATTGGGTAATGACAAACATGCACTACAGCCACTTTAAAGTTTAACATTTGAAACGTTTTAATCTGAGTTCCCTTTTTAAAAAAAAAAAATCTTTTCACAAATGCAGCCATTTTCTTTTTAAATGTTGTGGAGAGTATTGCTACTGTGCATGTATATCAATACCTGCACATTCCATCCAGTGTTTAATAAAAACAATGGTATAAATGTGTGTTTTGCCAAAATGTTTGACCAAAGTAGCTTAGCTTTAGTGTTGGCTTCTCTGAATCAGAGCTGTACTGACAAATATTGACAGTCAGTAGAGGAACCATTTTTTAAGTCTAAAATAAAGGTGAAACAATAATTAAGACACACGAAGTTTAACTAATTCCTTATTATTATAACTTTTCACTGAACGCATTCATTGTTTTTTAAGTTTACCCTGCAGCAGATCCTCCTCTTCAACATCATTTGCCTTGATGTTCTTTGATATTTTCCTCAAGTCATCCTTCACTCAGGGAACTTCCCAATTTATTTTTAGTGTCACAAAGAAACTGGTTAACTGATTTTAACACGTTAATACACAAGGCTTACAGTTTAGGAACAGCATACTCACTTCTTTACCTGTGCCATTGAACTAAAATCCAATGTTGCAGGTGCTGCTTTCGAAATAGGTCTGAGTACACACTCTGTCAATAACATGTACCTCTGCTTGGCTCCACTCACCACACTATCCTATTCACCATCCCTCTCTTTCACTTCCATTCGGTGCTCTGACTGATTTAAGCTTTCACTTATATTCAATTTCTTTTCATCCTTTCAGTGCGGGCACCCTTCATGCAGCAGCGTGTACACATGTAACCATGGCTACTGGAAAATAGGAGTTGTTTGCCGTCATTCAACTTTTGTGTCTGACATATATCTGGCAAATGTGCAAAGTTGAAATGACAGGGAAATATTTCAAGTTTTGGACTGCTTTTGATAGTAGATCTATAATTTTACACATGATTTGAAAATAGAAAATATCAGAGTAGCTCTCCTAGTTCACATAATTCAGTATCTGAATTTTTTAGACAAGCCTGATGCATCTGGAAATTAATCCTGTAGACCGATGAGGTTAAACTAGAACTCTTAAACAAAAGTATGTTCGGAGAACCAAGGGCGCAGAACTTCAGGAAAATAACATGCGTCCCACTGTTAAGCATTGGGGTGGATCCATCATGCTTTGGGGTTGTATTATAGCCAGTAGCCTGGGGTACATTTCATGGGAAGAGGACAAAATGGATTTAATTAAATTTGACCAAATTTTGAAAGCAAACATAACATTGTTTGTAACAAAGCTGAGGTTAAAAAGAGGATGGCTTCTACAAATGGGTAATGATCCTAAGCATACCCCAAAATCCATAACGGACTCCCTCACGAGGCCCAGGCTGAATGTTTTGCCATGGCCCTCTCAGTCTTCTGACATAAACATTATTGAAAATCTGTGGATGGACCTCAAAACAGCAGTGAGTGCATGACTGCCCAGGCATCTCGCAGAACTGGAAGACTTTTTCCCTCCAACAAGAATCAAAAGACTCTTGGCTGACTACAAGTGTTTACAAGCTGTGATTCTTGCCAAAGGGGGATGCTACTGGATATCAACTAAGCAGGGTGTCCAAACTTTTGCTGCAGCCCTTTTCCTTTTCTGTTGTTTTGAAAAAGGAAAAGATTTGAAAAAAAAAAAAAAGATTCTGATAAAATGTAAAGGGGGATGTGTCGTCAGTAGTTTCATGCCTTTTGGGATCATTTCATCCTCCACCGTTCACATGAACAAAAGTTTTGACCAGGGGTGCCCAAACTCTATATGTGGTGTATTAAGGAGCTCTGTGTCTTGTCTTGCTGCTCCTCACACCCACTCAGCAACCTTCTGTTTGCAAATATCTGCATATGTTCAATCATGATAGCAAAACGTTATGTTTACTGGATGATTATACCATCTGTTGCATTGATGCAGCTGTCAAGGTCAACTTGTGAGCTCCCTGAAGAATTTCTTTTGATGTGGTGCGTCATTTCTGTTCAGGTTCAACTTATTCCTTCCATTACCATCTTGAGTTTCAAACGTATCAGTAATACCCTCTAAAACTTGAGCATCTAGTATGCGGTAAGCTAATAAAAATATTAAGTTCTTATTTGAGATTTTGTCGAGGCAGAGAATCATTCATTTCCTTTAAGTTGTTTTCTTAGCTCAAGTCATTGACTGCCATGAGTGCAATAATAAAAAAAAAAAATAACCTGACCAGACTATAGCTCCAGAGTGTACTGCTAATATAAGCCAGTGTGATATACAGACCTGATCAAAATCTTAAGACCAGTTGGAAAATTGCTAGAATTTACATTTTGCACATTTGGATCTTAATGAGGTAGAGCTACAACATGCTGAAGCAAGAAGGGGGAGTGCAACAAAAATCATTTGTAACTTGTAACTTAAAATAAATAAATAAATAAATAAATAAATAAATAAATAGAAATAGGTTGTTTGTCACCTGATCAGAAGTTTAAGACCACAGGCTATTAAAGCCAAAATCTGCTTAAAACTTTCATTTCTTGTCTGGCATTCACATGATCATGCCCTCCTGATGGCTAAAGCTAAGAAGCTGTCTCTTCTTGAACATTGTTGGATCGTCAAGCTGCATAAGCAAGGCCTCTCGCAGCGTGCCATTGCTGCTGAGGTTGGAGGCAACAAGACAGTCATTCTAATTTTTTTAAAGATCCTGAGCATTATAGAACAAAAAGTCAAGTGGTAGACCCAAAAAAAATTACACCTGCGCTGAGCCGGACGACAGGGCAGGGCGGTCCTCGACCCAAAGTAAGGCCATTACTGGTGCCGACTTCAGTGCCATAACCATAAGACAGCATCTACGGGAAAAGGGTTTAATAAAGAAACAAAAAAAAGAATTCAAAGACCTCGTCTCCTTCAACGGCACAAAACTTCTCGCTTGATGAAGGACTTTTTCAGGGAGAATAACATCACTCTTTGGACCATCCCACATGTTCCTCTGATTTAAATCCAATAGAGAACATTTGAGGATGGATGGCAAGGGAAGTTTATAAAAATGGCCGTCAGTTGCAGACAGTTGATGCCCTCCGTGAAGCCATCTTCACCACTTGAAGCAATGTTCCCAAAAGCTTCCTGGAAACACTCGCATCAAGCATGCCCAAGCGAATATTTGAAATGATTAACAAGAATGGTGGCGCTACTCATTACTGAGTCCTACTGAGAATTTTTTTTTGTCTGGTTTGGAGATTTTTTTTGTTATTGCAATTTTTTGAGCGATGGTTTTAAATGTTTGATCTGCTGATTAACAGCCTATTTCGGTTTACTTGTTGTTTTCAATGAATTACTTTTCAAAGTGCTTTTTGTCACCCTCCCCCTTCTTGCTTTTGCATGTTGTAGGTCTACTTAAAACCTTTTCAAGATCCTAATGTGCAAAAGGTAAATTATAGCAATTTTTCAACTGGTCATAAGATTTAGATCAGCTCTGTATCAGTAGGGTATTTTTGTTACTTTGTCTACCACAAGAGGAGGTGACAAATCCCCGTTTCCACCGAGCGGTTCAATTTGTTTGTCTTGGCATGACACACATTTCACGGCGTTTCCACTGACTAATCCCGGGACAGACCCCCAAATAACCAAGACGAGCCATCCAAATTTTTGGCACCCTTCCGTAGGGGTGCCAGACTAAACTGATCCGATCTTGGAGGATTGAGCTACAACACTGAGCTTCAGCCACTTGATTGGCTGAAAAAATCGCCACTTACCAGGAGAGTGGCTGTATTTGTCCTCACGGCACACAGTGTCTCTAAAACAAGGCTTGATTGCGCTTTGTATCAAAGAGCCACATGCCAATCACAAAGAGAACGAAATGCTGGATGCCTTCCATCGTTGCTCTATACTTACTGTGTCATGTTTTTCTTCTTTGTTGGATTTTTTAGCGGGGTACTGCTATGGCGACGCACTATTATGTTACTGATGGGGCCCTGGACAGTTGGCTATGGAAACGCAAACAGGACCAAACTTAACCAAGCCAACCCGTACCAGACTGAACTGATCTAAACCAGACTGCTTGGTGGAAACGAGGCTAAAGTGTCACTATCTTTATGAGTGTTCAGTGATACCCAATGCTGGTGGTAAAAAGATATTTAAAGGGCTATTAAGGTTTTTAAAGGTCATCCAAGGAACTTCCAAATGTTGTGACAATCTCAAAGGTCTACTTAACGCAAACACCTAAATCAGTCTTCTGTTACATCTGTATGCACTGCAGCTCCTCCACACAGAAACAGACTCATAGTGTTTTGTTTTGTTTTGGTTTTTGGTATAAAAGTGCATTGGGCCATGAAATTCTCTGGTCTAAAACACAGCTCACAATGTTCATGACATATTTGAAAGGTCCTGGTACAGATTACAGCCTGTGGCACAAATGTAATCAATCTGCAAGCACCTAGAAAACACAGCCGGCGTGAAACAGATGCTTGTTTGTGGTCGATATATCAACTTATAAATCTCTGACAGTTGTGTAGGCTGTTCTGTACTCCTCTGTTTTAGTTCGACATCCACTTCATATCATTCCTCTGCCCCGTCATCCATCTGACGTTAGGGTCTTTCCCTTATTTGTGGTCCATCAGTAACCAGCTCCTTCCTTTCACTCATCATCTGTCTCCCTCAATGAAGATCATGTGACTGACAGCAGGCAAACCAGCCCTTTGCTGTAGAGGCTGATTAAAGTGGCTTCAAAGTCTGAGCCCTTTGCTTTGAATACATCACGTCAGCTTATGTGAGTGTTGTGTATTGAATGACAACGGCAGCTTAAACGTCCTTGTTCAGTCTCTGATGGAAAATGATTATTTAGCACCAAGGGCCCTATTAAGAAATATAATTTCCCTGAGTCCAACCCTATTAATGTCTTAAACTTTTAGAAGTTAGCAGCTACTTAGTATTCAGAGTTCATTCATTATCTGGATGGAGCAGTTTAAAAACACTCTTCTTTTAATTGTTTCTGTTTGATTTCAAGGCCAGTAATTAAAGGAGAAACAGACTGAGGGGAGATAAATCGAGACTCAAACTGCCAAAGTGTTCCTCAAAGTGCCCAAACAAGTTGAGGAAGTGAAAGCCAGACAAGGATAGAAATTCAAGCTTAAAATGTATGCACACTTTCTATACATGCGAACAGAAACATTATGGAGAGAGTATTTCACCCAGACTAGATACTTGTCAACAGAGTTATAAGGCAACAACAGAAATATGTTCTTTTTCCCCCTGCAGCCTGGAAATAACACATCATCAAGACTTTTCTATGGGGGATTGCAGAGCTTGATACAGCCTGTGATCTTAGAAACACTGAAACACATGGAAGCTGTGCATGCACTGCTGCAACTGTGGTGGGAAAAATAAAATATCCATGAAAGCCATTTTTTTGATCATCTTTGAATAAGGGAAGGGTGTCAAACTCATTTAAGTTTGAGAGCCACGAACAGCCTAATTTGATCCCAAGTGAGCCAGGCCAGTAAAATCATAGTATAATTACCTGTAAATAGCAACAAATCCAAGGTTTTCTCTTTGTTTTAGCAAAGAGAAATACAAATATATCGCAAAAAATCCATATATTAAATGAAAATGTATTACCCAGTGTTCCTTGTCAGGCTAATGTTGGCAAGTTTATAGCTTTTCAGAGCACATGACTTATGCAGCCTTCAGTGCGCATGTTTTCACATGGCTTTTATGCTAACGTTAGCAATTAGCTAGCTGGCTTTCATTGCATTACTGATCTTTGGGCTCCAAATGAAAACAGACTGCTTTTACATCAGACGCACCAACATTTAATTTATCTACTCTCTTCTTAGTTGTCCTTGCAAGCTGTTGTATTTTTCACCATGTTGGGTCTCATAGTGGTGCCGAGTATCCTTGAGCCCCAAAACTTGCCCCAAGCCGTATGTTTGACACTCCTTTTTTAAATAAAATACACTAATTAGTGATTGTCTGTGTTAACATATTTCACCTTTGTTCGCAAGAATAAAAAACAAATGAAGAACCATTCAAAATTAATCAATGACCAGTATAATTAAGGTATATTTAATGACCAGAAAAACAGCACAAAACTGCCACATACACTCTGAATCCCAGATAACTCCCATTTTAATAATGAAAACCTGCAGTAATAATGGTTCTTATAAAATAAATGTCAGAGTGTGACAGTATAAGCTGAGTATCAGCTATCACATTTAAGTATAACTGAATGCCTTTTATCTTTAATTGCTGCTGTAACCTCAAATTTTGCAGAATTAAGTCAGCCACCGGCTCAGGTCTATTTCCATAACCATGTTCACACAGCCACAATATCCTGTTACACATATTTTCGTCCCCTTACATCAAAGCGGCATTATCTCTGCGTTGACCCACGGGCCGACCTGCTCTTTTAAGGGGTTAGGCTGAAAAAGTGCTGAGTGGCCATTTCCTACAAATGGGATTTCCTTATCTGTAGTCTGAGAGTCTTCTGTCACCGGCAATAGATGACTCGCTCTATTTCGCCTTGTAATTCATTTCCAGGCTTTCTCTTTTTTCCCCCATTCTTTCACCCTGACAGATTAAAAAGATTAAACAGTGAGCCAGTGGTTTGCTGATGTGCAGGGGTGTACCTAGCACTTTTTAGATCAGGGTGGCCCATCTGGGAATAACTAACAGGTGCAGTGGTATAAAACACATGGGAGTGAATAAAAATTGTGAGTACCCACCCACAGTTTTCTAAACTATGAATTTGAAGCATCATGTTGAGTGTTTGTTTGCCATTACAGATGTTACATGAGAATGGTGGTACTGCAAGGCATAGGAGCTGATTCTGTGGGTGCTTCAGGGCCCAAGCACCCGCAGAGAACATAGGACACCAACATGTGCAAATCATGTAAATGCAGTGGTCTTTTTTTTTTCCGTGCTGTAAGGCGTTGCCAAATGCCAAGTTCAGAGCTAATAGTGAGCTAGAATGTGACATTTCCCTTAGAATGAGATTCCATTGTTTTGGTGGATGACCACTTTTTTTTTTTTTTTGTGTGTGTGTGTGTGTGTGTGTGTGTGTGTGTGTGTGTGTGTGTGTGTGTGTGTTTTTTCTTTCTTTAAAAAGATGGAAAGAGAGCTACAAGAAGGGATAAGACTTGCCTTCTGTTTACATGACTCACCTTCATGTAAAAGCGTGGTAGGTGAACTTCAGATTCTGGGTTAGTAAAGAACCAAACTTTTTATCATAATGAATTACAGCAATATTTTAAAGATGCTATGAGGAGGGTCTGTTTTAAAAGGACTGCCTCGCCACCTTTTGGCCCAAAGTCTCACACACACTGTGACGTGTGTGTGACGTTTAGCTAAGCCTGTGTTTGTTTTGGGAAAAATGTCTTTGTTCAAGACAACTTTTTACTGGATATGAGGTAAGCAGTACAGTTACATGTAATGTTTGAAATGTAAAGACATCAAATGTAAGTTTGTGCTGTACACCTGCTGGCTATATGTAGCACAACTAGCAGCTCGGTGCTACAAAATGTCTGTATGTTAATGTGACAACACGCAAACTGTCAGTTCGTTCAGCAGAGAAAAACGCAGATCTCTCTTCTCACTTCTAAATGTCTTCAGCCAGTGTGGTGTTGTCATACACACTTCAATGAGCTGTAAATCAACCTGGTCCTGCTTGACCTGATTGGGAAGCTACAATGTATGCAGTGTTGCCAACTCCTCAGCATCGGAAGTAGCTATAGGTCCACCCAATAGTAGCTAATAGTCGCCAGATTTTTTTTTTTTTCTTTCGAGCAAATCAAAAGTACACCCCCAGGCGGTGCATTGGTAGGGTTGCCAACTTTGAGGCAGACAAATACAGGACACTGTCATTGGGGGGGGGCACGCTGTTCACAACTCCCCCCCTCTCCCTCTATCTGCTGCGCTGCCCCTCTCTCTCTCTCTCTCTCTCTCTCTCTCTGAAGGGGGAAAGAGAGAAAACAGCACTTTATTTTTACTTTTTCTCCCATGATCTTGGAGCTTCGGACCACCAAAAAAGGCGCTAGATTTGTCGCTAGTCGCTCTTCTCTAATTTTCTCGCTGGGGGGGGGGGGGTCCAGAAAGTCGCTAAAAATAGCAACAAAATTGCTAAGTTGGCAACACAGGATGTATGAGCTTCAAAGTAGCTTTTAGAAATGACCTTTGATGATGATAGTGTCATTTTATAGTGTGGATTATGATCAAGCATATATCTAGAAGGGAGACTTTTTTCTGGTTCATTGCTGATAGCCAGCTCTGTAAAACAGAACATGAGCTATCAGAGGGTTATGTGGCTGTCGTGTAGCTTTCCAGCTGTTGTTTCTCTAGCAGTTAGACATGTCCCATTGCATCAAAATGAAGATAAAAATAAATGATGACATCTTCAGGACCGTATTTTTGATCTGCAAAGGCTTCTGTGGCTTGGTGATGTTTTAGCAACAGCTCATTCTCAAATCTGAATGCTCAATGTCACTAAAATTCTAACTCCTACACACTAAACCTTTGAATGCCACAAAAACAATATGGTGGCCCTGAAGTGCAAACCACACGACATATCTGGAGACACAACATTTACCTCAATCAGGAGAGGGAGAACTGTCACTGATGAGACAAAACACACTGAAAGAAAAAAAAAAAGACACAGTTTGAAGAATACCTCACAATGTTTCTATTCCTCTTTCTGGCAAACATGATTTCACACCAGGCCACCTGGACACACTTGGCCTCATGTGCCAGTGATTGTCTCATCTTCGCCAGTGTGGATTGTGTTCCTGCACCAAGTCTTCTTTCCAGATCTTCAGAGGCTTTGGAAACATAAATGAGGATTCCAGATAGCATCCAAATTTGATTTTGTAATTAAAAATTGAAAGAGGCATTCAATTATTTAACATGCAAATTAGGAAGATAATTTAGCATTTTTTAATTCAAAAAGAGACGCTGCAGTGTTATCAGCTCGACTGATTTATGCTTGTATGCTAATCTGCTGTGTTTATAATCCAACATTTGCAAGAATTATGCTTATCAACCACACACTGTTATTGGCCTCAGTGTGGTGGTCTGTTGGAGAAGCTTCTGGGCCCTGTGCCAGCCGAGCACCATGTCATTATCTCCAGTTATACAAATGCTGGGAAAGCGGTGAGAAATGGGCAATGCATTGCAACAGTTATAAATGACGGGTGAAGTCAGGACATGCTCTGCACAAACACCCGCAGCCAGTAAAAAGAGCAGCAGAATGGATGGATGGCAGTGCAAGCTGTTGAAAACGTCCATTTCCCTCCCTCTGAACTCGGCTTTTTCTGTCAACTCAGACACATTTACATTCCCCATCCTTCTGTTTTTGGGGTATATCTGTCTGGAAATAAGAGAGAGGCATGCAGAGTTTAGATTTTGTTTTTCAAAGCAGGCTAGAGAGAAAGAATGAATGAATGACTGAACAGGAAAACAAAGGGTATGTCCTTGCTTTGAGGTTCCACATGGGTTGGTGACAATAAAAGTAATCATGGATGAACTTCAATAATTCAGATAATTCTCATCTAATGTCCTCAGATGCCCATGTAGCACCTGACACAAGCCCTTCTTTCACCAAAGTTCCAAGGCAAGGTCATTAGCAAGTCATTACAACCTCCCCTCCGCTCATTTCTCACCTCTTTAATGATGCGTTCACACACCTGCCACCAGACAGAGCGAGATGAGTGAAAAATCATCCGTCTCTTTTTCTTGACCTCCTCCCCTGCTCTCACACGTTTAACTCCTCATCCCCACCCCTCTATTAACGCCACCTTTTCTCTCTTCTCTGCTCTGGAATGTTGACTGGGTTGGCACAATATCTTTCCTCTCCTCCTTGACATTGATTCTGGTGATTTAAATCCTCCGACTGGTGACACAAATTACCTGTAATTTACAGCCTGCCCCTTCATTTCACTCATAATATGCTCCAGTGAGAATTCAATGTTCCGTCTGTGTCTTTCTCCTTTTCCCCCGCTCTCTGTTCTTTGCTCTTTGTTCTCCCCTCTCTCAGTCTCCTTGCACTCACACCTTTACTGCATCAGGATTTATAGCCCAGGCTGGCAAAGAGTAGCAAAGAGAAAAGCCTATGCAAGCACAGAGTGAACCTCGATAAAGTCTTAACTCTTTCTTTTTGAATGAGCACCAGGATGTAAAGCTGAAAACGAAGTCTAAGTCGAACCACTAACGTAGACAAAGGCTGGATCCATGAATATTGAGTCCAAGCTACTGTTTGCGTACATGTAAAAAAAAAAAATATTTTCCTGTGAAAACTCTTTTTTTTTTCTTTTTCTTTTAAGCTCTTTCTGAATGAATCAGTCCTCCAATTCAACTGTGAGAAAGAAAGACACTGTTTTAACTTGAAACATGTAAGGATTCTGACAATTTGTAGAGGGGGGATTTTTTTTTTTTGGATGCTCTGTCATTTGCTGTAAAGCTGAAAGGAATTCAGTGGTTGACTCAAACTGTGACAGCATGAATCCGGTCTTTTGTTTCCCCCTCAAGGTGAAGTCATCAAAAAGCATCACATCAGACACGCTTTTATCCCTCAGACATTGGGCTCTCTCAGAAACAGGGGAGAAAAAAAAAGGAGGGGTTGGACCATGTGACAAAGCAGTGAGTGGAAAATGTCCTTTGTCATTTAAGTGTCCGCAGGTAGAAGCCTTGCAGATATGACACTTCAAGAATGGAGCTTCCAATCACCTCTGAAATGGAATTACTGAGTGCTTCACAGCTCACTGGCATTTGAGCGCTTTCAGCAATATGCTGTGAAGGGGAAGATGCTTAGACTGCTAAGAAATGATGCAGACAGCCGGACTGTGGGTCCATGAAAGCTGAAGAATGCACTTCAAGCACGCCTGCTCCTTTGAATCAAAAGCCAGGCTTAGACAACAGAAGTTTTAAAATCCAATAAAGAAAACAGATTGCAGAAACACTTCAACAATACTCTTATCTTTTATTTTAAACAAAAATAACTACAATGAATACAATAAGGAGTATCTTTTACCACAGTTTATTGTTAAGGTTGACAAAGCACTTCGTGTTATCTTGTTTGATCTCACAGAAAAGAATTAGCTCACAAACTGCTTCCCACAAACTGCTTATGCTTTTGCAGGGAAGAAAAATATGCAGAGTGCAAGCATCACTTCTACAGAAAGTGGTCCAAGAAGAAGGCATTCACCAAAGTTATATTTAGGATTTCTATTTAGAAATAGAAGTGCTTTGTAAGTAGAGGTGGGTGGATTGATCTAAATATCAATAATAGCGATAACAACGTTGATATTGATATTGAATGAAATCAGCGTAAAAAGATCGATACTCTGGTGTAATTTTTCCTCCAGCATACACTGACTGATGGGGTTTTTTTTAAGTAGTGACCTGACTGTGCAAGTGCTGCTGTGTCACAGCGTGGAGCAGCACACTCTTTCGCTCCCCCTCCCCCTCTGTGTTTTGATGTTACACTGTCAGTGGTGCCAGGGAAACAAGCAAACATAGTGCAAACAAAATAAAAATAAGGATATAAACAAGATGTAATTAGATAGGTGTTACCATAAAGATTCTGAACAGAACAATTGAAATAACAATTGAAAGAAATATTTACAAAACCATACACATATAAAATATGTAGAAACTGATAACATAAAAGTAAAAAAAAAAACTGAAAAAAAACTTAGTGAAGCTGGAACAAATATATTTAAAATCATATTGCTCAGACTTGATTAAATACATTTTTTAATGTTTGTTTTAGTGTAAAAAATATTTATACTTTTTTTATTTTTTATTTTTTAAAGTGCAATCAAGGGAGAACTTCCTTTTTTTGTTTTGTTGTCTTCAACTCTTTACCTCAAAAAAGATTTTGTTTTAATTTTACCTTAAAGTGATAGTTTTTGGCAGATTATTTTCTTAAGAGCAGAATTCCCCACAAAACAGTTTTAAGGGGAAAATTTGTTATGTGACTGTTCTGTTGTTTCAGAATGTAAATGCTTATCATTACACTAAATTTTGTTGTCACCTTTAAACTTTGCCCAAATTCTGTCCTAGGTTTTAACAACATAATCAAAAGAAAAAAAAATCACAAAAGACCTAAAGTTCAGCAGTTTGAAGATACATCAACCTTGACTATTAAGAAGTATTGGTATCAGTATCAGTATCTGCGATACTGGCCCTGTATTTACTTAGTACCGAATCGATACCAAAATTCTCAGTACCCCCCACCTCTATTTGTAGGACCTGGTCAACAGGGGTTTGTAAACATTTGATTAAAAACAAAACTGGAAGTGTTTTGGTATTTAATGGTACCCCACCAAAAGTAGCATTTTACGAAAGTAAAATGCTACTTTTGGGCTACACTGTGGCGCAACGGTTAGCGCTGCAGCCTCACAGCAAGAGGGTCACCGATTCGATACCCAGCTTGGCCGGTGGGCCTTTTTGTGTGGAGTTTGCACGTTCTACCTGGAGTTTGCATGTTCCCCCCGTGCATGGGTGGGTTCTCTCCGGGTACTCCGGCTTCCTCCCACAGTCCAAAAACATGCTCACCAGGTTAATTAAGCACTCTACATTGTCCCTAGATGTGAGTGTGTGCGTGAATGGTTGTCTGTCTCTATGTCAGCGATGCGATTGGCTGGCGACCAGTTCAGGGTGTACCCTGCCTCTTGCCCAATGAAAGCTGGGATAGGCTCCAGCCATCCGCCACCCTGAACAGGAGAAGCGATTAAGAAAATGGATGGATGAATGAACCTTAGGTCTGAAGGCCCATCTATACTCCCTTTTCGTACAAAAATGTACACGCCCTTTTCAAATAATGTTACTGTCACTGCTTACGTACTTCCATGCTTGCCCATGTTGGCGTTGGTAATCCCAGGCATCCACCAGAGTGGGCAGCCCAGAGTCAAAAGTTTATGACAACAACAAACTCAAAAACAAGCATGGCCACTGTGGAGGAGGTATTGCTGATGCACCTCTAACATAAAAGACAAAAAAGGGAGCAGAGCTGTATGAGGCTGTGGTTGGTGGAGGCTGCTAAATACATCGCAAAAGTTGTGCCATTGTTATTTTTAATTTGTCTCTCACTAAAGCTATGTTTCAAGTAGTAACAGCAACATTGCTCCCACGGTTTCCGGTGGTACTGGATCGTTTGGTCCATATCCGCAAGCTTCATGGGAACGTGCCGAAATACCACAAATGAATGCAGAGCACAGACAGAGGTTGAGCGTGAATGGGCCTTTAGGTAAAAAACAAAACTAAACTAAACCTCTGGCTTGCTTTTATTTTTGCTGTAGTGGGCTTGTTCAAAAAGTACTCACCTTGTTATAAGATCTCTATACCCTATGTATAAAAATATTCAATATTAATGCAGCTAGCCCTGATGAGTCAGCTCTGGCCCTCAGAGATTCTGTATCTGATTGTCAAGAAGAGCAAATCTGGTTCAAATGAACACAAAACTCCTGAAATCTCACACCAGTCCAACTTTCTTTTCTGCCCTCCTCTGCTCAGTCTATTTTTCTTCTTCATGTCTTGCAATTTTATCTTTTGCCAGATTGCAGTTTATCTGACTTGGACTGTGAATGAGACCTTATCAACTTCAAAGTTACAGTGTCGATAGTACACTGAAAGAGATGAATACAGATATCTCAGAAAAGTAACTTGTTTGATGGAGTGTGTAGATCTGTCTGTAGGCAACTGTGGTCAGTCTGTAAGAAAACTTTCCAGAAAGTGCTCGAGTTACGACATGTATTTGAAATGTCTCTCCCTGTTTCTCTGACTGATTGAAAAACTATAAAAGTTCTCAAGGCAGTGGCCCCCTGACCTTTAACTAGTGATTAAAGCTAAATGTTTGGCCTCAGAGAGTTGAGACCGATCCAAAAAAGAAAAAAAAGTCAAGCAGATGGTGAGAGGAAAAAGAGCTCAGATACAGAAACTCTCATCTACAAAACTAACTCTTGGAAGGACCATTTAAAGAGGGGGTATGATGCTTGCCTGCATTTCAAACCTAGAGTAACAATGCTGGATGTCTAAACTGAATGTGTGTATACTGTCAAACTCTTTCATATTAATGTTTTGTAGAAATCCCTAAATCTGTCTGCAAACTGCTCAAAATGATCCATTCTAAAAATTAGCATGAGATCCTCATGAGATATTTAAGGAGCATGCTGAAATGATGAGGTCCTCACATAAGGCTCTCCTGGTTCTCCACGTTTGAGAACTTGGCCTCAAGCACCAAGGTCTGCCCATAGCTCTGCCTCTAACAGGCCCCTAGAGGGCTGGCCAATCAGAGGAAAGGAGGTTTGAGGAGCTAGAGCCTTAAAGAGATAGTTGCCAAAATTAAGTGTTGAGGAAAGGATTTTCTGAACATCAGCATGAGAAAACAGTAATTCTCTAGAGCTGTGAATCATGTGAAGCCACTACGGGGTACCAGAGGGACTGTATAAACCTTAAAAAGTCTGATACCTTCTCTTTAAGTTTTATTAATGAGGTTATATGAAGTATTTAACAAGAGGAAGTGTATCAACATGGGATAACCCAGTCTGCTCAACACTGTTATTGAAAAACCAGGGAAATGACATGGAAGTTATGGTGTCAGTTGCTGCAGATGAGGTTTACTTAATCACATAGGTAAGCTAATTTTAAGAAGCCAAACATTTATTTTTGAGGCAATTCTGGCTATGCTCAGAAGTTTTTCAGCACCTACTACGCTAGAAAGCTTGTTTGAGATCATACTGCTGTTGTAGTTGCTAAAAATCAGCCAACGCACTTGGTGGAGCAGCTAACGGCTGCTGTAGCTCCATGCCTGTTCTCCATTTGGTCTATCTACAGATCCAGATGACCAGGATTCCTGTTTGTAGTATAGACTGTGTAGTATAGGCAATGTTAAACAGAAATTAGAAACTACAACTTTTACTTACACCAGGTGATGAATGGTCCATTTAAGCTGCACCACACTAGTAGGACTGCAAGGCGCCACAATAATCCAAAGGAAGAGAGTGTGGAATACATAGAGACTGAGTAACGGTGCAGCACCACTAGCTCCATACTTGGCAGCCTGTGCCTGCGAGCCTGAGTCAGGGCAAACTAACCCTTCGCTTACAGATGGATTGTTTCTACGCATTTGCAGATTACTCTAACAGCAGGACTGTAGAAAAAATGTGTATGCAGACAGCCAATTCTACCTACTTTCTAAGAAAAAAAAAAAAAAAAAACTCTGTCAGACTTTATAAGGGATCAAAGGAGGGAGACGGGGTGCAGGCCTCGTGCACTGACCCAGCACATTTTGTTGTCAGGGGCATGTAACTGAGCCCAGAGACTCTGTAATTGCACATTCTTGACTTACTGTTAATAACTTTAAACTCATCTGAGAACACAAATTCTTCCTGCTAGTCCTCTCCCATCAAATGATCGACGCAGAAAGAGGTAAGAGAAGTATGGAGTCAGAATAATACATTTTAAGGTATTTTGGTGATACAGATAGCACCTCATTCCCAGCAATCCGTATCCTTAGAGGCTTTCACACAATCATATCAGAGACTCTCTTGTCTAGAGGGAGACTTGTTGTAAACAAAACACAAAACACTTGGCATTTCTATTTTCATCTTCTGTTGGCCTGTAATTTCTTGCCAAACAACATAATGAAGATAGAAGGCAACATTACTTAGACTACTATCCTTTCAGTGCAGATATTAAAAAATAAATAAATAAATAAAACAGCATGATAAAACATTCCTCTCATTAACGTTTCATCAGGGTGATATTTTTTATATCCTTTTATATTTCTGTATTTTTTCATTAATCCTTTCATACGTTTGGTTGCTTCCACCTGTACAATCTGTTTGCTCTTATTAAGATTGATTTGATGTGTAGTTAGAAGCATTAAAGTGATGGAACGTCTCAGATCAATAGCTGGCAGTCCTGCACTTTCGTTGCACTTAAAGTTATGACACCAATACTACCGCTTAGGATTTCACCTTTTACATCTCACAACTCAAACAGATTTCAGGTATAAAACTGCCTGATTGAATTGCCGATGCTTTAGTTGTGTGTGTGTGTGTGTGAGAGAGAGAGAGAGAAAGAGAAAGAGAGAGAGTGCTTGTGGTGTGTGTAGGCTCAAGTGAAAAAGAAAATGATAGAGCTGGCATGTTTATAGTTGTGTGAGACCTGGGTGTCTTTAACCATACACACACACACACACACACTAACACACAGATACACAACTTTAATCTTCATTGAACAGTTTGCTCCTGCCTGATATTGTTATGCTTTACAAGCAGCAATCAATCCGTGGAGAGCCTGAGCTGCTTTTAGCACAGAGGGGATTAAAGTTACCGACTCATTGAAGGTTTACTATTCAAGTGTTGTGGCCAAAAGTAACGACTCATCAATGGCGTTTGACCTTTTCTATGTGTGTGTGTGTGTTTCCAAATGAGCCAAAACAGTTTGGCTCACTTTTTCTTTCTTTCATTTCTCACATTCTTGTTTCGAATTTTAACCTTGCTGAACTGAAAGTTACATTAAAAATGGACGCCTAATTTTACTTTGTTTCTAGATCTCAAATCCAAAACACATGTTCACTTTAACGTTCTTCAGGTAATCAACCAATCTAATGTTAGACTGACATCTGCTAAAACTGTGCTGGAGTTAGAGCGAGAGAAGGACAGATTTCAAAATTTACGACAATAATGTTGAGACTGCAATAGCTGGTGCAGCTCTAGTCTGGCAGGTCCACAGCAGCAGGCCAGCTGTTGTAGTGAGGAACCTATGAGACCATGGAGCTCATGGACTCCCAGAGCTAACCTCTCCTCCTAGTCAGTGCTTGAGCTGCAGTATTGGGCAAATCACTTTAAAAAAAAAAGTAGTTAGAGCTACTTGTTACTTTCCCATAGTATTAATTGAATAAGTAGCTGAATTGCTCATTCACTCAGTTTTTGAGCTGGTTTTGCTCCTGGACATAATGCTCACATGTATGCTCTTTTATGTTACATCTATGATGCTGAAGTAGAGTTTGTATAGAGGGATTATTTGTTTATCAACAATGCCGGATGCGTGCACAACTTGGGTGCAGAAGCACTGCGGAGTATAATGGTTTGTCAACTGATGTGGAGGAGTTAACCACCAAAAAACACATTTTTAAACTAACTATCATCACTTATACAGATGGTAAACGGCTCCCAGGTTTGTGAAATCTCAGTGAGTGGACAGATAATAGGTGGACAGACGTTTTTTAGCAGAGGAATCCGGTGTGTACCCAGAGAGCAATTTAAACACACAACTGTCACCCGGTGCTCATTACTGCATTATCCGTGGACACGAACCAGACTGTGACATACCAGGAGGTAAACTTCTGTCAATAAATCAGAAACCCTCCCAAACGAAAAAAGCACACAGACTGCTGAGTCTGAGACCCGATTTATTATAAAAGAACCAGAAAACTATGTCCAGAGTTAATTATTTACCCGCAGATGTTGCTGGTGTTTCAGTGTGAAGTGTGACCCTGTTAACTGGTGACTCTCTGCTGTAAATCACTCATACTGTTAGCTGAAAGTCACCAGTTGCTCTGCGATGGTCAAAACTTTATTGACGTTGCCTCTGTTGTATAGTTCCGTTTCTAAAAACTGACCACAGAACAACTGTACATTTTTATGCTGATAAGAGGTTAAATTTAGTGTTTGAAAACGATAACTCATCTGAATAAATGAACCCAAATTCTGCTTTTGCGGTCAAGATGCATGCGCATCTTTATGATGACGTAGGCTGATAATCCCTCTATACTTCCATTCTGAAAATGACATTAATTCAGAGCCTGTAGTTCCATCCTGAAATCGCCAGTTTTAGCCTGGTAGACCGCTCTGGACTTGCTCATGTTAAATTTGCAGCTCCTGTCCTGTGTCTGGCTGAGTGAGGCAGGTCAGATAGGGCTGCCAACACTCCCCATTTCAGAGGGATTCTCCTGCTTATTAGCCCTGTCTTTTGCTCTACTCCTGACTTGTAATTTCTCCCGAGTAGCCCCTTACTTTTAAGTATGGTCCAGTCATCTATATCATTTTTTTCCCCAGGTCAAAACAGGTCGGCTACTTGTCCCTCACATTCAAATCTCAAAAGCACCCACCCCTAGTTGGTTTGATCCAAAGACGCTGCTGATCCTCTGTGACTGCAGGTTACACAGATCCACACAGGTAGCTGTGTGATATTTGTTGCTGAAAAGTTGATTTAAGCATCTGCTCTTTGTTAAAAAAAAAAAAAAAAAAAAAAAAAAAAAAAAAGAATTGTGTCAACATAACTTTAGTCATCACCACTAATGTGTCTGCTGCCCCCTAATCAAAGGACAACCACATTTTATTTGCAGCTCCTCTTGTCTTGGGCTGAGTGAGCCAGGTGTGAGTAATGTGGCTTATTTCACTGCACATTTAAAGGTAACAGCATTATATTGTACTGTATATTATACATTGAAAATAGTAATTAATTGGATACGGTAACTGGTAAGAGTAACATTGTTACTTTTTACGTCTTTATTCCCAACACTGTTGAGCTGCAGCGTTTTGGACCAGCTGAAGAGTCATTGGGGGCTTATTAGGGCAACAGGATAAAAGCAAATTGTATTATGTAAACCTGGAGGTAACCAAAGCATGTATTAGTTTCTAAGCATTGTTTTAAAACAGGATGTGTTTTTTTTCCTCTTTTCCTTCTTCTTTTCTTTTTCTGCCTTTTTTGATATTTTGAAGGTGACTGGTTTGTCCAGTGAAGGTGTGATAGAAGAGACAGAACCTCTCCTCTCATGTGAATTGTTTGCCACTCTGTGTTCCTCTGTCTGCTCTCCACCTGCGAGGAGTGCGAGGAGATTTTACTGAAATTCTCAGGTACGACACCAGCTGACAGGGGGACTTTATAATAAGAGGCGAGAGGCTGAGTGAACAGGAAGAAGAAGTGGATGAGGGAGGGTATCATCAAGTGAATGAAATGACAAGAAGTGATACACGGCAATGAAAGGAATTAAAACTTTAACACAGAAGTGCTGAGGATGCAAAGACGTACCGTGGAAGTCTTAAAGATGTGTGACAATGAGACAGACTTATAAAGAGAGGGCAGGAGATAGGCTGGAGATGGTGAATTTGTTGACAAATAGCAGTGACATTTAACAGACAACAGCACTTTATAGAGGGATTATGAGGGGAAGACGTGTCAATTCATTTATGAGAGCATAAGTTATAACCAGCAGAAGAAAAGCTTAATTTTAGTAAAAATATGCATTTTGGATTTTAGAGAGAACCGGGGCAGCTGTGACCATTGGCATAAGTGCTCCAGCAGAGAAATAGTGAGAGGTTTCAGGTAATGATGGCTTAACAGCACACCTGCATGGTTATAATTGGATGTGTCCTGTCAGCCAGCAGCAACACAGTGGATGAAAATGATCATGATTAAACAACATGAACGAAACACCTGACAGAAAACAGATAATTACAGGTGTTTTGTGAAAAAATTAACATTGTTGAATAAACTGGCTGTATATCAATATGTATGGCACACACCCACATCTTCTCACTGTAAAAAGGGAAGCCAGCATTAGGGCCCCTTGTACACAATGTGTTATCCGAAAACATCAGAGGATGTTAGAGTTGGATGGAAAAACTGGTGTATTGGGGGTTGCTGAAGTGGAGCAACAGATGCACATTTTGTTGAAAGACAGTCATCTGATTCAGCAGATTGAGCAACACAAGCATAACACAGTAGTCCGTGACGACCGTAACAACAGTACTGTTGTACCATCAGCATTTCCACTCAAAACACTGGCTCACTGTGTACTGTTTCACAGTGGCTGCTGCTGGGAAAAATCCACTCTAAAAGCCGTTTTCAAAAGTTTGTGTTTTGGGTCGGCTAAAATGCTATTTCTGCGTATATGAGACACACACAACACAACAATATTTTTGCATCTCACCCTAAAACCATTGTCGAGTAAACAGCCCCTCAGTCAGGCTAGTTAATACCAAAAAACTTTTTAGGACAACATAGTAACAAAATTAAACACAAGCACACACCAGCTCGACAAAACTTACAACTTTGACAAATTCCATGTTCAAGAAAAAAAATCTGACTTTTATGTTTCATTTTAATGTTTATTTCAAAACGTTTGGTCAGGTTATCTGTTAACACCTCTGCCACACTGTTGAACCATGTTATAGTTTTACAGTCTTCTACTGATGTCTAACTTCAAAATAAGTGAGGGCTCCAAGCATAACCCAGGCGCATTCAAGCTTCAGTAATAGTACATATGAAAAATGGAAACAGAGCAACAGTGTGAAGTGCAAAAAGTACCTGACCAGAAGATGGCATTCACCTTACAACTATGCTGTCATGTACCCTTCAAATAATGTGTTTACTTATTTAATTTCCCATTAATTAGAGTTGAAAAGTGATAAAATATTCACGTTTATCAAATTACCCTTATCTCAAGTGTCTGTAGTTCTGACAAAGATCTTTCACCTTCCTTAACTTGTTCTGCCTGATGCCAGGATGAACAAAAGTTTTCTTTTGCAGCTCAACAATCTGACCACATTCAAAGAGAGAAATCTTTTTAGCCTCCGTAATCAGGAGGTCATTACAGCATGAATACCTGACTGAAAATGACTTTGAATCCACATTTTTGTGTGGATTTGGGGACATTGAGGTTGCTCCACAACAAAAGTCATACAGCAAAGCACTTTTCACATATAAATAAATTAATTTTGCACATACACCAAAGTAGAGTTGGATGGATAAAACAGGAGAAACTCAGCTACAGACATTCTCAAGTCATACTTCAACTGAACGTTCTGTTTGTTTAAGTAATTTTTGAATTATTACTCTGAGCCAGTGAGCCATTAATATTAATGCTGACACCTCTGAATTTCACAAGCGTTCTCTTTATAATGACACCAGAGATATAGAGATATACTATCAAATATATATCTTTTCATGTTATTTTAAAGTACTTTTAATATATATTTACACTATATAAACAACATTTAAGGCCTTTGCACACTGAGTCCATTTTCTTTGTCCAAAACGTATGCATGTCAAAAGATAAATTTGATCCCATGCTGTGTCAATCATGTTTGCATACTTGCTCCAAAACTTTTGCCTGTCATTTATTTTTTATTTTTTATTTTTTTTTCAGAACAGGTTTAATTTTTTTTTTTCCGCCAAGCTTGTTTCCTGGGTAATTGGACTATTCAGAGATGCTGTAGGCTACTTGCAACATAACATTTTCACATGTTCTGATATATTTTCTCCACACACTTTGGATGAGGTTTAGATGATGAATGAATATTTGTGTATGTTTGAGTGTATGTGCGACGGTGTGTCTTTGTGCCTGCGCCTCTGTGTGTGTGGATGCAGCACATACCTCAAACATACTGACAGCCACTGCTCAGGATCAATTGCTTGAACATTGCTTAATGATTCTATTTATCTAGTACTGCCAATTTTCGCAGATAATATAAAATAAACGCATTAGAGACAGTGTGCAAAGTAACGTTTTCTTCGGATTACAGATCCCAAAAATGCATACAAAAAAAAAACTGACTCGGTGTGCAAAGACCTTTAGTAAGTAAGTAAAACTTTGCACGTTATATTGCATTTGCAGTAATTGAATTACCAAAGTTTATCAACATGTTTTCAGAATTCTGATGGATCAGAAACTCATTCAGGGGAACAGGTTGGATTTGTTGTTAAAAGGTCACTAATTTTCTTGGCATTGTAGGTAAAACAAGGGAGTTTAAGAAATAACATATTTCCTATTATCTCTTATTTTACTGTATTATTTCACGCAGATCATTGAATGCTGTGTTTGGGCACATGTATTTGATCAGTATGTTTACAAAGCAGTCTTCACTCTCTGTTAGGACTGGTAGTTCTGTTTGAATGTGCTCTGTTAATCAGGCTTTCGCATCGTTGGCCCTATGTGTGGTTTCTTAGTAACATTCAACAGAGAAATGTTGTAGAAAAAACTGCAGAGACTCCATACCTACAATTAGTCTTTTTCCTTATAATACCTCAAGATTCCTGGTATTTATTCCTGGTCTCCAAAGGCTTGTACTCTCTCATGTCTTGCTTGTTGAACAAGGTATTTCCATGGTATCAAAAAAGCATTTATTTGCTTTTGTAGGAATGCTCTGTGCATGATGCAATTAGCTATGCATAATTACCTCCTGCGATTTGATGGATTTCACAGCTTGCATTTTACAGTGTGTGGGCTAATGGAAACCGACAGGAACAATTCCTCTTCATTAGACCATTCCAACATCCTCATTGACACAAGAGGTCCGTGTTCAGACAAAAAAAACATGCACCAAGACTACTGCCATATGCACTCCTCCTCTGTATGCAGTCTTCATTAGCACTGAGGATAATGTAGGGTAGGAACACCTTTGTCTAACATGCAAGTGCTGCTTCAAATGAGAGAATTCAAAACCTACATCTCAGGGACAGATGTTGGCGAGCAGCTTCTTTAATCATATCACAGCGAAGCACATTTGCCAAAATGTTTCATCAGTGATACACTTTGGCAAATCTGATGAAAAACCACGCTGTCATGGATGCATCTGTGAAGCTGCAGCTGTGGATACACAGCTCTGAAGATAAGTGATATCCACAGTCCTTTAACAGAGCTGAAACCACTTGCCATTTGAAGCATTGTAGCATGACAAAACAAATTTCATCACAATGTGTGTAAAAGAGCTGAATGGTGTCTATGTATTATTTTAAAATGCAGTTTCAGAGTATTTTGTCCTTGTCAAAGCTGTGGTAAAACAGGTTTTCTGATAAATTAATTTGATAATGATGACAGTATTGAACTCATTCTGAAAAGAAACCACTCTTAGGGAAACAGATTTAGAAACACTTCCTATACACGCAAAGACCAACATTATGTTACCACAACATTAACACTACACCAAACCATAAGACATCAGACATTATTCCTACCAGAACACCTCTATTTTCATTCAAGCTCATAAAATCCCTGTAATAATCTTATGACTTTAACCTTTATTTCTGTAGGACTGAATGAATGCATACCGATGTGTTGGTTAGGATTTGTAACAAAGAAAAATCAGCAGAACTACAGTATGTTCCCACAGGATCACTATCTCCATCCAGGATGTTCTTTCCTTGTTTGTTTGTGCTAGCACAGGTAGTTCAACATCCACATTGTTGGTTATTTTAGAGCTCTTGGGGATGGGAGAGCATTTGCAATGTGAAATATGGATCTATTTCGGAGCTGAACCCTTCTTCTGAGCTCATGTTCACAGTGTGGGGACCATCTGGGGGCTTTTGCTGGGTTGGTAATTGAGGATGTGGGGGTTAGAGACAAGACCCCTCCGGGAAATCCCCAGCAGATCAGCCATTATCCCGTGCTGAGGATTGGCTGCTCCACTGCTGACATTTCCATTTATATCTGTCACGTTTGGATCCTGGGAACGAGAGAGGAAACGAGACAGAGAGAGAAGTGGGAGGAGACAGCTGATGTAAGGCTACTTTATGGCTGTAAACACACTTGAAGCAGCTGTGTGTGGAACAAGTGACTACAAGTGGAGTGTGTTTGGGGTCTCTCAATTAACATCACAGCCTTTAAAGAGAAATAAAATAAAGCACCAGTCTGCATCCGCCACCCCCCTAAACAGCCTGAGGAAATAAATTAATCACCATGCACCCTGATGTCTTTGTCCTTTTGTTGGTCACATTTCAAATAAGCTGTGCTGAGAATTTCTTTGTAAATAATTTTCAAAAACAAGAAAGACATCTTTGATTGGCTTGGAGCCTTTGGAAATGTGGCCTCAAATTGCAAATGACAAAAATATGCATCATATCACAGTTAAGTCTGTTCATTAGATGATGCTAGTGGCTGTTGGAAACCACCTACTACATGATTATTCCTATTCATAACACAACTTTAATCTATAAATAACTGGAATTTCTTTGATACAAAAAATTCAAATATTAAATTAGCTCAATAAAAAGAAACTTTTATAGCTATTCTAGAGGTATTTCCTTCTATTCAATCAGTTTGACATGATTCATGGACTCATGTAACAGTTGGTTAAGTCAAAATACCACCACAAGGGGTGATGACTTATTGCACTAGAGATTTTAGAGTCAAGGCATAAAAAAAGGTAAAAAAAATAAATAAATAAAAATAAAAAAATAGGTGGTTAAGTCATCTATCTAAAAAAAACAAATTTTTGTAACCAGTAATACATCAACGATCCTCCTGGTGGGATCATATCAAACCAGTTCTTGTGTTGGTTTGAAGCCAGAGAGACTGTATATACAGTGAACAGCGTGGCTCCACCTTTTACCATTGTAAGGTTTTGAAGCCAATATACCCCCATCAGAAGAGCCACCACAGTGCAGCCAGAGTCTGTGCAGTCGAGGCTGCGAGGGGCTCAGAGAGAATCTGAGTGGAGACGGTTGAGAAAATATATACATATATTTTTCTTTTTCTTTTGAAAGTCTAACCTCTACTTGGCTCTCCTCCGACACATCAAACTAAGTCCAGAAAAAACTACACAAGAATGGCAGCTGTCAGTCATAGAACCCTGTTTTTAACCTCTAATAACCAAGAAAAACAAAACTTTTCAGAAAAAATAGAGGACTTGAACGCTGCCCAGTTATATCTTGTCACTACAGCAGACATGAGCTGTGTTTGTTTTTTAAAGTTTGACCACAGCTCATCTGGAATTGGCTGGGGACACAGATTTTTAAAATTATACTGCAGTCAGCCACCAGGGGGAGCAGTTTTTGTGGTGTCCTTACTTCGAGCCGAGCAAGATGACGTTCATTTTTTTGTAATGCATGTTTGAATGGTTATAGAAAGTCAGATGAATGCTGTGTTTGTTTTATAATATTTTCTTTTGCTGTTCCTTTTCTATTTTGCTAGTCTTGAATAGATTTCTTGACAGAGCAGGCAGTTGTGACATCATATTTTTTTAAATATATTAAATAACAATTTTAAACCTCAGTAACAGAAACACTTGCTCGTAGACTAGTTTGACCAGAGCGGTAAGATCTATGCTGCAACCTGTCACTGCTGAAAGTTTTGGCCTCACTTTGGTAGAGCTTTTGTGTCATCAATGTTTTTTCTTCCATTTGTTTAAGAGAAAGAGACAAAGGCGGGCTTATGTGATATTTAAAACTTCATATAAGTCTTTGCAAAGCTACATCAAACCCATTTGCTCAGACTGCTGCCAGACACCTTCATCTTTAATTGAGTTGCATCAAAGCACTTCAGAGTAATGATTGTACACACAGGCACTACAATTGCAACCATCATAAAACAAAGCTTTTTATATGCACTTAACTACCATTATGGTCTTATGGTGCATAAAAATGCTCTGCCTGCTGTTTCTAAGACCTTTTTATATATGTCTGTCAGTCCTCCTATAGAAAGTCTTTTTTTACCCAAAGTGCTTCTACTGAGAATGTAAGTGCATAATTCATTCAACTTTATGCAAAAAACCTTTTCAAAGGGTGAGATAATTGTGCATTTCATGGTGAAAAGCAACCATTTTTATAAGAAACAATTAAATGAAAGAAACAAAGAAAGAAGAGGTTAAGGGGAGATAAATCTTTGCCGTGACAGCCTGAGTGGGGAAGCAGTATCTTCTAGGGGTGCTGCAGCTCAAGCACGGCATAAAGCATCTTGAAAATCATTGCTCCTGGAAATTCAATTTCATTTTGAAACAGTGAAAAAAAAAATATTTTCTTGAAATACCCAGGATTTCCAAATTGGGAAAAAATGGAAGTTTGTCCTGTTTTTTTTAGAATCTACCTTTTTCTTTTTTCTTTCAAGAAATCTTCACCAGTCTGTATTAAAGAAAGTTTGGAGGATTTTTCCTTCTAAAAGGAAAGAAATAAGGTAAGAGGTTCCTCAAAGGAAAAAAAGGAAAGGAAGAAGGAAAAATACACCATGACCAAAACAGTTGCAATTTATAAGTGCCAGACAGCCCCACAGGTCCTGAACAGGGATCTATCCACTTGTTTGGGGGTAAAAGGCCCGTGGGATCAGCACAGTGCAGGATGAATGAGGTGTTGTGCCTGACACCAGGAGATTCCAGTTAATAAATGGTGTGCTTGATCCAGGGCTGGCTGTGCAATTGTATTTGGACAGTCTGATGAATTGCGGACCTGGAGCTGTCTTCACTTTTTTTTCACTAAACAGAGGTGATAATTTATGTCGGGAGCCTCGATGTTGTCTTTAAACTGTGGGTTTAAATGGTAACAGAGAGTCCTCACACTGTTTAAAGGAATGCAGAGCCAAGTTCATTTGTAAGGGAAGACTGTGATTAAATACATTCACTGTGAAATTTCCTTTTCCATCATTAAGTGAAACAATTACAATTACAAATATATATAAATGGCCAAATTAAGCATTTTGATTGAATGAACATCATAAATAAAGCATTGGATTATGGTGATTGATGGGACATGATCTTTGTTTTCCCTTGGTTCAATTTAATTGTGCTCCTAAAAGTTGTTTCGGGGAAAAAGCGTGTTGTTTAGTTGTATCTTTCCCAGCAACATAACCAACTTGCCTCTGACAATATCTGACAAATAAAAAGGTAACAAAGGCAAAACTCAAACTCAACAATTGAAGTGGATTAAATTCACGCTTTGCTCCACCATCAAAGCATTTCATGGACAAATTTCACTGCCCCATATTTGCTCTGTCATGGCATCAAAGCAAATAGATTTCAATAAAAGTCAATATGTGTGCTTCCATGGGCTCTGCTCTGTTGTGTTTCAACTTCAGTAATCGCTCCATTAATCAGGAGACCTAAAAAGCATATAGAAGGCTTCCACTTTTGCTGTGGACTGGGGCAGGGCAGGAAGTCAGGCATGGACGAAAGATCAAAGCAGTTGTTTGTAGCAGTTTGTAGAAGGTCTTTGGCGCATCTCTTAAGGAACCTGTCAATGACCATTCATGGTCAAAAGTTGATCGTTTCGTCAGGACATTTCATGTCTGCAACAGCAGCATTTTCAAGCTGTATAGACAATGTTGTGCTTGAACGTATCTAGCACATGATCACCATGCCTTTTCACACTACAGTCAACAGGCTGATTCAGAGAGGTGCCGGAAGGTGTTGCGGACAGGTAACGGGAGGTGCCTACCACTGTGATCTACGGCAACAGAACTCAGATCTCCTACTACAACACTCTGTGCATTTAGGATAGCTCATCAAAAAACAATTCCAACGACACTCACACATTATAATACCAGACTATAAAGTTGTTGTATTATATGAAGTTAATGAAAACAGTGTATGATCCATAAATGTATGATATGATAATTACACCCAACAAGGTAAGTATCCCAGCACATGATCACCATGCCTTTCCACACCACAGTCAAGAGACTGATTCAGATCTCACTCCACAAATCTATCTGACATGTTTGCAAAGTGTGCATACTCAAACCGCAGACGCCTTTCCGTCACAAGCAAAGTGGTTTATATTTAATTTTTCATTCAATCAGTTGAAGTGTTTGTTTCTCTCTTCATGACACCATTGCTGGATTAAATCTGATGAAAATATAATTGGAATTTGTTATCATGGCTTCACAGCACAACACTGACAGACAGAGCACACTGTGCTCACTGAACACATGACGCTTTCATCTATATGCGTAAATTTGTTTCTGACATGTTCATTTTTTTTTTTTTTCGTCTTGATATTGAGTCCTGGGGTTTAATATTCATCTCAAGTATCGTGATGCTTTGATTTATAGACCACTTGTTCCATAAAAGTTTTTTGGATTAGTTGTGTGTTCCTTTGTGCCTCATTGAAAGCACTGGGATTGGATGCCACTTGGCTGTTCTGGTTGAGGTGTAGGGTGGATCTGGATATATGAAGCTGTGATACTGATGCCTTGAGGTTGATGCTACCAGAGACCAGATTGTCCTCTGCTGCTACATTGCCTGAAACGACATACCGCATACCTGTCTTTCATTTCTCTCCAGCAGGGACGAGGCAAACGTGAAGGACAAGGTGTGCTGAACCAAGTATAATCCCAACATACAAAAGAAAGGAATGAATCAATGTTGACATATGTGAGGGTCATTGTGTCGTACTTTTAATTGCATTGCATGTCCTCTGCTTGGTTGCTTGAGAAAAGAATTTGGAGATTGTGATGTCCCTTGAATTTTTGTCCCCCGTCTACCTCAGAAATACTTTCCAACTGCTCAAGTTTACAACAATGATAATTAGTGAGTATGTAGTGGGAGCTATAATCTGCCTCCAAAGTTTTTAAATGACTTTCAGTGTTAAATGAAAGACACGTCTATGATTTGGCCAACCCTGAACAAGGCACAGCTCAGTCTTTGTATTCAGATGAAGCCTCAGTCGAGCTCTGTGCCCAGAATAGCTTGTGAATGGGTGCGAGACAGAACTCAGTATGACTATGCCTATGCCAAATTACTACTTGCTTACATGGAGACAAAACATTAAACAGAGCTGCTTGATCTGCATGTGTCTCATAGCGGATACATAATGCATCAAGAGCATGAATAATTTACATAAACAAGTGGAGGGAATCTGTTTGGTGCTCCGCCAACTCTGTGCTCCCATACCTCCACCTAAAAGGCTGGTTTTTCTCTTTCTCTCTCTTTTGTTCAAATCCAAAACAAACCTCCATATTGAAGGGACAGATGGCAGACAGGGCAAACTGAGTCTCCAATCCAAAATCACACTGGGATGGCAGGGGAGGTTGCCATGGAAATCAGGAAGGGAAGTAATTGTTTGACTTCCCTGAAAGGACTTGGTGATCCAACAGAAAGTCATTTACGACTGAAATTATTTCAGTCAAAAAAAAAAACATTGGCAAAAATTAAAATCTGACATTGTAACAACTGTTGTTCATAGGCTCTAGCTGGGTAAAAGAGGCCTCCATATGGGAATATTTAGTTCATACTGTGACAGGGTACTATGCCATAAATTTGGCATAAAATTTCAATTGCTGCTAGAGGATAATATTAACGCAGAAAAGAGGATTAGAAAGATAAAACATGTATCTTAGTGTGTTCTAAAGATAATCAAAAGATTTGCCAACGAGAAGTGAGAAAGTTCTGTGGTAGTTGTATTAATGATCATTTGAGACTGGCTTCAAAAATGATTAGCTCCTTACTGAGCCCTGTGTCAAAATCAAGCGGCACACAAGATGTAAGGCTGATAGACAACTGTAAAGAAATCCCAGTTCCTCAAGAGTCCTACTGGGCACCAAAAGTCCAGTAGTTCCTATTAGTACACTCATGGTAAATCGCCACTTTTAAAAGCAGAAATATACAAATACACTATCTGTTTTTCCTTTTTTTTTTTTTTTTTTTTTTTTTTTTTGTAATGTTTCCTTTTTATGGAATCCAAATAGTTTTTAACACTGAAGGCCTCTTCCAAGCAAACCTATTTCAGTATCATGTTCGTGCTACACTGCGCTGCAGTAGTAATTTACACAAAAGGAGCCCTAACTGAGGATTAATTATATATAAATGAACATACTTTTTGGGAAAGCCAACATTTTATCTTTGAAATTCAGTTTTATAAATAGTCAGCCCATAACAGGAAATGTGACCTTGTCAGGTTATAGAGGTAATTTGTTTAGTTTTGTTAACTGGGAGTTGTTGTATTGTTTGTTTTCATCATCTATGAAATCAAATGTTAATGTTTTTTTGACTATTATACAGTCAAAACATGAGGATACAGTCCCTACACTTAGGTATGAGAGGAAAAAAAACACTAACTTACAAAGACACATCCTGCAATGAAGGACACTGAGAACTGCAAGTTCACCAGCCCTCCTTGTGCTTAACTCAAGGAGCTGCTTTTTTTTTTTTTTTTTTTTTTCTCACCTATGACATTGATTTCCTGTTCTTACAGCGAGTCATGTTCCCGTGTGGTGAACGGATGTCAAGGGAGTAGTGATGGTGCTACAGCAGACGACTTCCATGTCTGGTGGCTTTTTTTTTTTTTTTGTGGTGAAGAGGTACCAGACATGTTTTTCACTCCCTCAAGTAGAGTGCCATGTCTCTGGTTTTAATCAGGATCTGATTCGCTGCTCATCCTGAAGCCATCAGCCCCTATTAAGGAAAAAATAAAAGACAGACCAAGAGTATTGACTGTGTTCTGTTGCTAGGAAACTGACACATCATAATGACAACACTGTGTGTCTACATGTTCAGTATACACGGTCTTGACTTACGTTCAGTCTGGGCCTGGTTATTTGATTACATACAGATGAGGGAGATGGTTTGTCTAATAATGGAGCCCTTTTTCTTTTTAAAATGTGTGAAGTACGGGATGTGAAATTCTTTACAGGTGCAAATTACAGACAGAGAAATATTTCAAATCACAGTTTGATTTTTTTTTTTTTGCTGTGTGACTGATGGTAAAGTTTAAATGTAAATGCTTGATTCAAACCACACTTCATCCCAATGATGTCAATATTCGCTTTAATTTTATAGTGTGCATATTTGCACAACATGAAATCTTTTTACTTAGCAATTATCAACATTAGACCTCACCACCCACATGAACAAAAGCACATTGTTGAACTGAAGAGACAGGTCTGCAGCAAAGCCTTTGCCTGGAGTCTACCCATCATGCTGATAATGTTTTTACCTATAACGTACCCATACAGCTGTCCTTCATTGCTTTTGAAATATGAACACATAGCCGCAAGCAAGCAGAGCAATAAAAGACAAAAAAAAAAAAAAAAAGTTAAGAGAAATGAAATCAAATCCAAAATGGCTTTGGTAATTTTTGTATGCCTCTGTTTACTCTCAAGACTCACAAATCATTCACAGCTGCATCCTTACAGATATTGATCCATTTAATAATAAGATCCGTCTGGAATATTGACGTGGCAGGCTTCCCCACAGGCTTTCATGTCTTAAAGTTAAGGACAAAAACAAATAAATAAACATAAACAAATAAAATAAAATGATTTAAAAATAAATTGATAAATAAATGAAGTTTTGCTAAAATGCTAACACACATTCACAGGACATAATACGATCACCTGAATCAACTATAAAGTGAGCATGAGGCCCAACTTGTTCCCACAACTTGATTAATGTGACAGAATAAGGATGCAGCCTGTTTGCACCTCCGACAGTTTCATGGGCTCGAGATACAATTAATTCCTCTTTTTGATGAATTTGTGGCGGTAGATACAGTTAATCTTCCACATTTTGATGAATATGTAGCCAAAGATACAAGTTGTTCTCACCTTTTGATTATTTCCTGCGCTTCCCATGTTTTACATGATTTTGTGGCTTGATTAATTTCAATATTTCCGATGTCTTCTGCTCTTGATACTATTCGTGGCATTTCTTTAAGGTGCTGCATCCGCAACCCGGTGCACCTGCAGAGAAAGATCTTTCTTTACTTCCACATAAAAAGCAGTTTCTGATAGTCTTCTTATCTGCTGCATGTCTGCAACTCTCCTTTTTTGACCAATTTTCAATTTATTTATACAGGAAAGCTCCTTGAGATGTATCATCTCATTTGCGAAGGGGGTCCTAATCTTAATGAATTTCAAATGGTTCAAGACCTCACCTGGCTCAGTTGTTGGTAGTTGGAATTATAAATGACATCATACTTTAATGAGGAAGATAATACCTGTTTGCATACCCTGTTATCTCCCAGAATAGTTTACATTTGGATAAGCTTGTGGCTAATACTGCCTTGCAAGCTCTCAGTCAGATTAACTTACTGATGGAAGCAGATGCATTACATGTGAATACAGTCTGTAATGTTGGCCCTCTATAAGCACATCACGCAATCTTTAAATACACAGTCATTGGAGGACAGTTGAATCAAGTATCTTTAAATGACTCTTGGTTTATTTAAACGGGGTCGTGAAACATACATTTCTCTCTCAAGGGTTGCACAGATTGAATACATTCTTGTAAAAACTTTTCAATTTAATCAGAAAAAGTAATAACACTTTTTTTTTCTTATAAAGTTGAAGACTTCTTTACTGTTCACTGCTATGTGAATCTCAAGGCTTGCAGATTAATGTGCTTTCCTTCTGCATCTAAACTGATTTGGAATCTATGCTGGCATTACACATCACATCTGTCAGAAAGCAGTACATCTGCCTGTCTCTCTCAATCATCTTCCATTTAATGATTCAATTTGTTGTGGATTGACAGCATCCAGACACAGAGGGAATGATTAATGTCCTACTGTGCTTCCAGTGTGGCAGATTACCTCTTTAGTTCTGTGCAGAAGAGGAGAGTCATAGTAACATGTTTTTTTCTCTTCATGTTATTGTGAAGAAGAAAGTATGAGCATGAAATCTAGCTGAAGGGTCCATCTATATTCTCAAAAATCATCCTCAGCTTATGCCTCGCCTGGAGCTACAGACCTCAGTATCACCTCTGGGGATACTCCTCCTGCAGCTCAGGGACGGCAGATTTACTGAACTCTATACATTTATCTGATTAGATATGCAAAGCGTGGGATCATACTGCATTTTCCCTCGAGGCTTTACTCCGCTGCCGGACTCCTCAAAGAAAAAAATCTCTTTCTGAAATGTTTAGAGGTTTCATGCTTGGTTTGAGCCCCAGGTCCAGCTTGTTCTTTGGTTCTCATCTCTGACGTCCATCTGGTGAGCACTGGCGCGAGAGCTGTGGGTGTGGAGGCACTCTGCAGACAAACCACAGCAGGTAGCCATTACAGCCTCTTGTCAGCTTGTTAGATGGTGGCATGATGGGACAGCCCACATGTCCAGTTCACTGTGGCTTCCAAATGTTGCTCATTTCAGAGTGCCAGGTTGGAAGGGGATAAAGCAGGTACAAATAGATGGTTGACACATTGCTGACACATGGCCTGATGTTTCATATCTGAAAAGGGCTCATGCCGAAATGCATTCTGACTCAAAAATACATGTTCTAGGTGAATTATTCATGGCCAACACCTAATATCTGAGCAAGGGTTACTTTTCTTATTTTGATTTATAGATATTTAGATATTGCAACAATGAACAGAAAACAAAACACGCATTGCCACTGCTTTATTTTATATAACAATATGACAATGTGTGTGTGTATATATATATATATATATATATATACATACATTTATATATATATATATATATATATATATATATATATATATATATATATATATATATATATATATATATATATATATATATATATATATATAATCCTTGTTCCTTGTCTTCTGACTGTGGCCATTACACTTTTTATTAGTTAGTTGTTACTCCATGTTTCAAACAACTTTTAACACCAAAACCCCCCTGTAATAAAAGGGTTTACATGGTATTCTTGAGGTGAGTGGGATTTCTGCTGTTTTTTGTTGACCAACTTGGTTTTCAATCTTCAGAAAAAGAATCTGATAACCAAAATTTACTTTGTTTAAAGAGACTATTTTTTTAAAGAAATTCAGAGAAAACCATTGTAATAGTAATTGTAGACTGCTTTTATTTTTGGTTTTAAATATTATCACTAAGATCTATCTTTCAAATGCAGATCAAGCTTTGGTAATGAGCATGCCTTCGTTACGTTAAACTCACACACCCTCTTGTCAGTCTCTTTGTGGTCAAGCTTTTATTTTACATTTCACATTTTTCAGATAATTTTTTGGGGGCGTGCAATCTTTGGACATTTCACCCTGTAACTCTATATTTTCGCTTGTCTGCTTGACATTTGTTTCACATCTCTGCTGCACTGATAACCATTATCTTAGAATTAGCATCACAGCTCCGCCTCAGTTGTCTGTTAACTCGCCCCAACTTTTGGTTCAATTTGCTCTGTGCAATCACCATGCCTCTCCATTTCCCATCTCCTGTCACTGCTGGGATTGACAAGTGACCTCAACCACAGTGAGGTCTCTGGCTTTACAAATGCTCTCTGCTGTTGCGGTCATGTAGTAACCCTAGACAACTACCACCATGTATCAATGCTTAGAGCCTGATTATAAGACGACCATCCTTGCCCCCTCCACATTATTTTCAAATAAAATAAACTTTTCTTATATTCAAGTCTATATGGATTATTGTTCCTTTTTAATGAACTGCCAAAATATGGCAGTATGTGGGTTGAGCTAACACCAACTCATCAAAACATTCAAAACCCATGATCTGGGATTCTGTTTTGCATGACCACAGGTTAATTAAAACATTGCTCAACTTATAGCCAGGCGCCAACTAGATACATCACACTGGATAACAGATTCTAATCTGAAGATGATTTTATTAATTTAGAAATTATTCTTAGTAAGACTTGCTTAAATGATGAGGTCATCACATAAGGATCTTTTAACTGGTTCCCAACATGTTTGAGGTCTTCCCTTAGCTCTGCCCACAACAAACCTATAAAAAAAACGACCAATCAGAGGAAAGGGAGGTTTGTCCAATGGGGAGTCTTCTGGTAAAGCCACTTCTGGGTTACCAGAGGAAGAGTATGAAGCTTCAAAAATAACACAATACCCCTTTTTTCTAAACGTCCTCCATGTCATTGTTGTTAAAAAAAGAAAACCACCAACAGGAAGAACTGATATCATTAAATCCATAAATGTGTTGGACTTTGTTCTCTAGCTTTACGATATATATTATGATATATACTTAGCAGAGACACAGTCTGACAAGTGGGCAGACTGTTGGGTATGACAGGTGTTCAGGGCATTGCAGCAGTCACAGCAGGAACTCACAGAGGTATCATTCACAGGTGCCAGGTGATCATAGAGCAGGAGAGCTCTATTCTTAGTATGCTATTTAAATCACTGCTGCAAAGTGGTTTTCAGGCCCTAAACAAGTAAATACCTGAGTAAGTCTGTGTGAATGATGTTGAAACTTTTCTTTCTTTACTTTAAGGCTATATAAATACAGTTAGTCCAACAAACAGAAGAAAAACACTAAAAATTCCATTTTCTTCGTGCAGGCAGAAGAAAGGACTTCTCTTTCAAAACAAAACAACATCAAACCACAGAGTGGACTCAGCAGGCTAAACAATACAAGAGATCTCATGAATGAAAGATGAGTTTGAATGAGTGAAGAAAACACACTTTCAGAGAAATAATAAGACATAAACAGAGATGTGAAATGTGAAGTGTTCACTCTGAACAGAGAAAAAATACAAAGAGTGAATTTGTCAGCTTTGTTGCCTGTGACACTGATGTTACAGAGCCATGGGAGGAGGCACCTAGGGGTTAATTAGAGTCTCTAATTGCATTAAGAAGGAGAGACTGAGAGGGGACTGACAGCAGAGCTGAATCTGCCACTTAACACTCCTGGGCCACACTAGAGGCTCATTTACATCCCCCGTCTAGTCCATCAGGCTGCCATTGTTCACCCTCACTGGGGCAGACCGGCCTGTCACTCCCACCACCTTGACATCAGGTGCTGCAGTCAGAGAGACTGTCTCCCTATGTGGGTCTGTGGACTTCTATGAGGGCAGGAACAATCATCCTCTATCACTGCTGTATCATGACTGAACCCAGTTTCACTAATAGCTGCCTCAGCCCCACCTTCAAACAGCACCAACCATTTAAAGCTCCACAATATTGACTGCAAGTGACAAGTATTCTCTGAAAATGTGTTGTTGTTTTTTTCCATGAAATAGATTAGTGTGAATCAATGTCCGTATGATTATAGATAGATATATAAACAAACAAACAATAACAAAATACAATACATGCATACTATGGGAGTTCCTGTGTGTAGGCCTTTGCTAGCACTATTGTCTGCCTGTATTAGTTGTGTTGCTCACACTATCAAAGGTAACAATATATTCCCACCCAGAACACTTCAGTGTTCTGCTCGTTTGTGCACACATGAATAAATGCACTTATGCATGCACCAGAGATGTTTTCAACAGGATGAGGGTAATTAATTTAGTGCAACTGAGTGAACCTGCTGACATCATTGATGGAGCAGCAACATTTTTAATGCAGGGAGAAAAGAGGAAGACTAACTGAGCTCCTTTGTCCTGCAATTATATTTTTTGTGTTATTTTAACATTTTTACCACTTCTATTGTAACTATAGCCACTACAGGAAGGATTAAAACATTATTACTTTTTTGTTTAAATTCTAGTGTCACATGTTTTGACTGTAACTGAGGTTTTGTTTTTTTTGGCTGGATCACTTAAGTCATGAGAAAAATCAGGATGATGAAACAGTCTTGTAGAGTTTTTATATTTGGTATCTTACTATTGCCTTTGTAGCTGTGTAAACTGTTTATACTTAAGGTTTCATGTTTGATTGGTCCATCCACTGAATGTGACTTCACACTCAGAGTATATTTCAATATATTTAAAAGTCTAAAAAAAATTAAAGTCTAAAATATTTGGCCATACCATACAAATGCAAGCACACATCTTCACATACTGTCTCTGGAGTCTTACAGTAAAAACTCTCTCAGCAGAAAAAATAGAGACTGCACTGGTGACAGTTGATAAAAACATACAAGAAAAAAACTTATGTGAAAAGGAACAGTAAGGTCAGTTTGAGATGTGATCTTTGCCGTTGTGTTCCAGTTGCAGGTTTTTTTTCTCTCTCTCTCTTTCTCGCTCTTTTAGCCTTTCTTTTGCAAGAGTAGGTATTGGGCTTTTTCAGACTTGTTACCCCCAGAGCTCTTAAAGGGTGAAGGGAGTAACATAAGCCAGGTGTTAAGGCAAATAAGGAATGTTTAAATGAAAGAATGGCAGTAAGGGAAGTCAAACTGAAGTTTATTTAACAACTTAAATCAGGTTAACGGATAACTTTACAACAAAACTCAGAAGGCGACAACTCCGACAAGGTAGGTATCTTAAAGAGCCGAGCTCAGACGGTCCTTGCGGGCGACAGACCACTGCAGGTCAGCCGCTCCCCACACCCAACTCCAGCCGGCCTTATGTAACCTTCCTCTCAGTCACGCTCCGCTCCTGATTGGTGGACGCCGTAACCCCCAATCACCTGGGAAGAGGGAGGAAAAAAACCCACACCCCTGGCGCACGCACACACACTCAGACACACACTCGTCACACCAGAGGTCGGGACCGTAACAAGGCTTTATATTGCCCCTAGTTCCCCTGAAATAGCTTACAGATTAGATTTACATCTTAAGAAACCCCTCATATTCTCTCACTGGTGTTTTAGAAAAACCTTATTTCCGCCTCTGTCAGAAAACTCTTTGTTATGGCTACTGTCTCTTTAAGGCCACCTGCTCCACAAACCCCCTTCCTCTGATTGGCCAGCTAGGATGTCTGTCAGGGGCAGAGCTATGAGCGGACATTAGTGTTTGAGGCCTTCCCCTTAAACATGTCTTGAACCAGTAAAGAAATCCTTATGTGATAATCTTATCTTTAAAACAAGTCCAATGTAGATGTTAGGAAGCACCTCTTTTAGCAGTTTGTGGACCGATTCTGGGATTTCTATGTCAAATCAATCTGTGGCTGTGTGAAGCTCTTCGCATCTTTAGTTAGGACATCCAGCATTGTTACTTTATATCCATGTTGAAAATACAGGAAAGCAGAGAAACCCCTCTTTAATAACTATGCTCTGAAGTAAAGAATTGTAAAACACAGTCCTTTAGGATAACAATGTACAAACTACAGCAGAGGTGATGATCATGAGAATATTTCTAAAACATTAACACCAACCATAGTTAAATGAATCCCTGGTTCAAAGATCAAAATGATACTTAGAGAGACAGTGAGAGTACAGTGGGCAGAAAGTACAAAAGGCTTCAAAAGAAGAAAGAAGAATGTGAAGAAACATGTCACCTGTCATATCATTTCAAAAAAAGAAAACCTGCTCAGAATGATGAAGTCAAAACTGTCAGAGAACATTTCTGTGGGAGCTGACTTTTCTCCAGATGCACTAAAATGAAACAGCTGCAGAGCTGAACAAAATGCCGACCACCTCCAGGCTGCTTCCATTTGTTTCATTTCAGTTCTGAGAATATGCTTTGTATTTCAGAGGGGAAAAATATCCCTCTGAGGTGCTGTTACAGGATTAGTCTTTCATTTCTTCTCACATGTTTTCAAATAAGTCTAAGCCGTCTGAGGCAGCTCATTCCACTGCTTTATATTCCTCTTAAGTTGGGCCACATATCCACCTGTTAAAACAGCCTTGCAGTGATTTTCAACCTGCTCTTTATCACTGACAGACCAGGTGGCTTTTGCTTAATAAATGTGCATTCATGGCAAATCCAAAAGAATACAAAATATGTTTCAGTTCTGAAAAGAAAACGGTCAGTGTAAAGACAATCAAACAGTGGTATTTTAATTGCAAATATCTTTCAACAAAGAATGATTTAAAGAAAACTCAGATACTTCAAAGACTTAAATGAAACTGAAAAACCCAGAGAGGATGGAAATGTCCTCTTTTACTCCACAAGTGTCACACAGACAGAAAAGCTGCACTTCAGGTTCATGCTTCAGCAGAACTGTATGAACATCATTACAGTTTCATTGTTGAAAGACAAAAGAAGAGCATCAGTTTGACAACAGACATTCAGATCATGATTTTTTTTAGCTGATACAGATAACCTGTATTGACCTGCTCATGATTTAACATATTGTAAAACAGCTCTAACTGTGTGTTACTTTTCTTTGTGTGAGTTTGTTTTTTTAAGCAGAAAAAAATATGTCTGCAGATAAGTAATCTGCTCTTATAATTAAATTAAAGTGACAAGGACTGCGTGTTGTACAGTACACAAGGACTAACCTAATATATAATGTCAACATGACAATGACAGAAAGACAATTCTCAAGATAAGGCCAGACAGAGCTATCTGTAAGAGGGAAAACAATGAGTTTAACTCCAGTTTACCACAAAATGATCATCTTTTGATGTGAAGTTAAGGTAGATTAGGGTTTATAGATTTATCAACATCATAAAATATCAAAGATATGTCCTCTGGGAGAGAGATGTGCTTTTAAACTTTTTGTTTGAATCAAATCACAAAATTTTCTGCCTGAAGCTTCTGATGTAAGTCTGGTCTTAATCTGGATGCACAAGGTGGATACTATGGATACATTGACATTAGATCAGGTACCCCGCTAGGCGCCGCCCAAGTAGCTGCCTGTTGCAGCAGCTCTCTCGTCTTTGTCAGTTTCTTGTAATTTTTTTTGTCTCTTTTTCGTAATCTTTGTATTTGGAGTGGATCATCACTTTGTATGGTTCATTGTTGGTCATGGACATCAAACTTTTCATGACTTCAGCGATATTTTTACTACTTTTCTCCTGTGTTTGTCTGGAGATCCTACATGTAACCATGGCTGCATTGTTTACCTGCGAAATTAGCTGTTAGCAGCCTGTAGCATGTCAATGCTCACTAGTGTAGGGCTCGATGATTTCCCTCGAGCTGAGGAGGAGGAGGTGAGGACGACGTGCTGGTTCTAGGATGTGAGCTGGGAGGTGACGACGTGGACCTGTCCTTCCATCCATCGTTGTTGGGAATGTGGGATCTAGCTCCAGGGGATGGACGAGCTAGCTGTGCTAACCCAGCGGCATCGTGCTGTTCATGGACGTGGCCGACGGAGCTGACATCGGACGCCGGCCCCACATTGGAGGAGCTTCACCTGCTGTGAGCAGACAGGATCCAGGAGACAGAGGCTGAACAGACTGCTGGGGAGGCTCAGTCCTGGACCCTGTGGAGGTGGAGACTGGCTGGGCTGGAGAGTGGTGGATGAGTGGTGGACGGGATGTCGACATCTAATTTCTAATGGACCTTTTTGCACTTTCTATACTCTTTCTTACTTTTGTTTTCTTAAATGTTTCGGTGACTCCTGAATTTCCCCTCAGGGATAAATAAAATATTTTCTATTCTATTCTATTAGATAAGAACTGTTTCCAATGAGTAATACTGAGAAGATTGACATTCATTTTCACATTTCTATATCATTTCTATATCTGTAAAATGATACAGTTGTGCTTACTTGAGTTCAAGAAGGACCAACAATTAGTGAGTACATACGCCAATACAACTTCCAAAGGTTATCACTTTTGTCAACACAAAAAATGGTATAGTTCTGACTGCTCTTCAAATGTCTTATCTCTCATTTACCAAGAACCACAAAACTCCTTTGCATCATCTTCATCCATCCACACAAGAGTGGTCATTCCCTCTGGACTAAGTTTGAAAGTCTTATCATCAAACGTTTGTCCCTGAAGTTGTTGTTGATCGAGCTGTGAATGCGTGGGAGGCAAAGTAATGGTGGCTGTTTGCTCTATCATCTGGTGAAACCCTATGTCTTCTACCTCACTTCATAGCTTTGAGCTGTGTTCACTGCCTTTTGAATCAACACCACTCTTCATTCATACTCACCAGCAACACCATTCAACTCTTGCTTGCTTCTGCTTGTTCCTCTTTTTTGTATGTAGCAGTGGATCACAAACAGCCTCCTAACATACAAAGCAGGATAAAGAGCTTATAAGTCAATTAGTTAAAGCAATTAATGACAGTTATTTTTATCCAATTTTATCTTTTTATGATAATTATTAACAAAATACTTATTATACTATCTAAGAATGAGTGCAACAGACATATTAAAATATTTTGTTGACAAACATGCATCAATAAGGATTCCAAAGCATGCATAACTATCTGCAAAAACTGGTCCAAAATGTCATTTTACACACAGGACCTTCTGTGTTTTATGTGAATTTAAAGGTCTAAAACCAATCAAAAAAATCAAGGCCAAGTGAAGAGCTACTTGAGATGTTTTTTGAACAAAGATTTGGAAGAATGAGTACGTTCCAAAGCAAGAATACGCATTGTCACTGCAGAGGTTTAAAAGTCTTTGTGCTACTCAGTACAGTTTAACTCAACTCCCATAATGCAACTTGATGTCTTCTTTATACCCTGGTTTTTATAACCAGTATCCTTTATTTTCTTTTTATTCTTCTAAATAGCTCTTGGACAAAGATTAAACTCAGTGTAGGGAGTGAATTGTTTGGGATCTTGAAGATGTATTTGCCCTTAGTGTGGATGATGAAATAAAGTTGCAAACACATAACGTCATAAATGGAAAAATCTATAAAAACATGACTGGTTTACACAAATAAAGCAGGAAAAAACTAATATGGAACAATTGAACAAATGTTTGTTATGCTTTTAAAACAGTCCTCGTCAGATAAAGATGTTGTGTCCTTATGATAAAGTTCTTGTGGCATGTACCACTTTTAAAAGTATCCCTGGGCAGATGCTCAGGGAATTCAAATGTTCGCTGCTTTGTGTGAACTCCATTTTCTCCTCTAAAAGGACCTGTTCACACCTCCAGTCATCCCTTAAGGCCCCTGTTTGAATGTGCACTGTGACACAGGACAAAGAAGAAGGAAAGGAGAGAAAGATGACGATGCTTCATCTTCAGAGACAGCTTGTTTCTGAAATGACAACAAAGTAAAAGCTGGCTGTTCTTTGAACAGTGAACAAAGTCAGTAACTGCAGGATAAACTAAATTTTCTTTTTCACCAAAAGTCAAACATTTTTTATTTGTACAAGTTATCTAAAATTTAATGAAAAGTTTTGTCTTGTTCGAAAATGATTAATAACACAACTCACATTTGAAGAGAATGACACAAGCTCCCCCAAAGGGCTCAAAATTGTCTGTTTTTTATTTATTTATTTTATTTTATTTTATTTTATTTTATTTCTTATTTTTTGTAGTGATTGTATTTTCTTATTTTCTGTCATAAGCTTTTAGTCATATGGGACAATGGAGACTCAAGATTCAAGGTGATATTTGTTTTTAGATTATGACTCCATAAAGCATGAAGCGCTGTGTTTCCAGCCTCTGTAAGTGTGAGTTTGAATGAATAGCTCAGAGCATGGAAATGCTGCAGGCGATGATCAAAAACAGAAAATGAATGCATGTCCTTCAGTTCATATCGGACACCACACTGTCTGTCGCAGGCTTTGAAATACAAACCTGGGTCCATATCATTAACGAAGCACAGCTAGCTCACAAACAACAGATAGAGATCAGCCTACTTTCTTTCCTCCTTTGCTTCGGCTTCCTCTCCCACGAGGGAAGGTGATGTTGTGGGCAGACAAACCTCAAGGAGTCTCTCTGGGGGGCTTGAAACACAACAGCTTCTAAAGTGACTTTAAAGAGGAGGAGGTGGAAACCACAGAACAAGTTTGCATTTTCCAGCTAGCTCCCGTGAGGATGCACACATGTAGGTAGCATAGTATGTAATAGGTCATCCAATAATAGAAACTTATAGTCTCTCAGTGACCGTGAAGTTGTCACGTGGTTGCTGAGGATTACTGGGAAGACTTTTCAGAGAATGTCAGATCCAGCCTGCCTTCTTATCCCCCACAGCTGCATGATTTTAACCACAGCTTTATCAACTTCAGCTTGATTTTTTAAATACATTTCAGGTTGACCTTTAATTGACTCTAGTTTCACATGTGCTTAAGTCCAAGCCTGTTAGTATTTATATTTTTGTCAGCTATATTGACACAGTTCAAAGCTTCTTCTCATTTTTAGCTTTGATTGCATGATTATGTTTTACAGATGTCTTTTTTTTTTCTTTTGCTTACCTTAAGCATTATCTTGGCCTAAAATATTTACTACATTAAAAATGTAATTTCTGTGTGACATTCCTCTTACTTGGCTCCATTTTTTTAAGTAAGACTTGATAGATTTTGGACAGTTTGTTTGAACTATTGAACTCATCACAAGTTGCCAAAGCTGGATTTAAATCTGCACTCTTACTTACTTTGTCGGATTTGGTAAAATCTTGAATGACCATTGCTTCAACTGTGATGTTTAGTTATCAACCTTTTATTTATCATTATTATTTTTTTTATTATTTTAGGCGAACTTGAGCTTGACTTTTAGATTTGTCTTTAGCCCAACCCAAGGTTTGAATTTAGCTTCATCTTAAGCTTAAATGTAACTTGACTCTAGCCTGTCTTTTTTTCTTAAACCTTATAGAAAATGAGTCTGGCTGTAGCTGCATTTCAGAGCTTAAGTGTCAGTTTGACTCTAACATTGCTCTTATTTGATTTGATTTTTTTTTTCTGAATATAACTTCCTGGCTTGACTTAATATTAATTTGACCTTGAGCCTTGACAGTCCTTTGCTCCTTACAGTTTCTGTACTTAAGATACATAATTGTAAGTCTCATCTGTGTAATTTTCATTGCAAGCACATTTCTGCTCTCCCTGAAGTAATCTTGTTAATTGTGTAATAATGTGTTTTTCAATATGTTCTACCCCAACGTGGTATTTCTTCAATAATGTATTACAGGCTTTAAAGAGTCTTTTAACTGTCTGCATATTCATCACATTTGAAATTCAATTGTGTTTATCTCTCAAGGTCAATGAAAAAAGATTGAAAGGAAGAAATTCTTCTGCTGGATGCCACTTATAATGTCTGCTAGATTAAAGCAAAGAGCCCCCAGGGCTCAATCTGCAGTCGCCTGAGATAATGAAAAAGAACAAGTCAAAGACAACTTCTGATTTGCTGGATGTTATTGTGACTACACTCACCAAGGTGACCATTAAGAAGTGGACAAGTTAATGTCAGATTTTCCTAAAACAGAAACAAAGCTCTTACTTTCACGGGTTAAAAAACTGTATTCATTTATAATGGATGGCAATTTTTCCTGTCTTTGTGACCTTTGTAACATTTTCGTTCCATTTTCAAAGATGAAAAAATGCTCTTGACGTTTATGTCCTTGTAAAATAGCAGGACAAAAACTCACCTCTGAAAAGTACTCTTCAGCCTAGTTACGTTGATAAAAGTCACTTTTCTTTTCACACTTTTTTTATCTGCATACTGTGATAAGTGTGTATCTGAAATAGATGAATGGACATATACAGCTGCACATGATGTTGTACAAAGTCTTCTATCTATTTGGTAGCTGAATAATTCATTAGCCTATACTGCAGTTAAATCTCAATGAGACACAAACTCTGAGGTAAGTTAAGAAAGTATTAAAAACTGATTGCAGTGAACTGCTCATTGAAACTTTTCAGGATCTACTCTTCGGTGGAAATAGTGCAAATCCATATCAATACTAAAGTTAAACATTTGATAGTGAGGTTGATGTATTTTGTATGTTGATAAAAATTTATTAATTTGACAAGCGCTGGCCATGGTGCTGAAGTGATGTTTCAATGGTTTGACAAACTACTGTTTACTGCCTTTCAAGGCCTCTTGTTTCAAGGTGGAAAAATAGTGGTTAAGTGCCAGAAACATTGAGATGTTTATTTAATCATCTTTTAAAGGCATGGATACTGTGAATATTTTCAGAGATTCCATTCAGCTTTAGCATGAACTTTGATTGTCCTTTATACGCCATTCAGAAAAGTTTAAAGAGGAGGGGGACCATCCAGCTTTTATTAAAAACAGCACCTGAGATGGTATGAGGATGCTCTGACTACTTGAGATCCCCTTTTGCCTTCAGAACTGCTTTAATCTTTCACAGCATAGATTCAAAAAGACACTGGAAACATTCCTCAGATGGTTTGCTTCAACTTTAACTTCAACTTCAACTTTATTCTATTTGTATGGCACTTTCATGCACTTGTGCAACACAAAGTGTCTCACAGAGGATAAAAACAGAAGGCAAAACCAAACAAGAGAATAAAAAAAAAAAACAAAGGAATACCATTAAAACCCCAAACCTCCCACCCTCACAAATATACCCATTGCAACACAGTGACGTACACACCCACGCACATACGTAGACATACATACCGGCACACACAAACATACATGCACGCACACACACACACACACACACACACACACACACACACACACACACACACACACACACACACACACACACACACACACACACACACACACACAGACAGGCTGTTGATGAGGAGACAAGAGGAGACATAGCATCACGCAGTTGCTGCAGATTTGTCGGCCAAACATCCATGATGAGAATCTTCCGTTCCACCACGTCCCAAAGGAGCTCTATTGGATTGAGATCTGGGGACTGTGGAGACCATTTGAGTACAGTGACATGGCACATTATCCTGCTGGAAGTAGCCATCAGAAGATGGGTACACTGTGGTCATAAAAGGATGGACATGGTCATGGTCATACTCAGGTAGGCTGTGGACTTTAAACCATGCTCAGTTGGTACTAAGGGGCCCAAAGTGAGCCAAGAAAATATCCCTCACACCATTACACCACCACCACCAGCAGCAGCAGCCTGAACCGTTGGTACAAGGCAGGATGGATCCATGCTTTTATGTTGTTGATGCCAAATTCTGACCCTACCATCTGAATGTGGAGCAGAAATCCAGACTCATCAGACCAGGCAACGTTTTTCCAATCTTCTATTGTCCAGTTTTGGTGTGCCTGTGTGAATTGTAGCCTCAGTTTCCTGTTCTTAGCTGACAGGAGGGTCACCTGGTGTGGTCTTCTGCTGCTGTAGCCCATCTGCCTCAAGGTTTGACGTGTTGTGCGTTCAAAGATGCTCTTCTGCAGACCTCGGTTGTAACCAGTGGTTATTTGAGTTACTGTTGCCTTTCTATCAGCTCAAACCAGTCTGTCCATTCTCCTCAGACCTCTGGCATCAACAAGGCTTTTTGTCCCACAGAACTGCCGCTCACTCAATTTTTTTTTCTTTTTGGGACCATTCCCTGTAAACCCTCGAGATGGTTGTGTATGAAAATCCCGGGAGATCAGCGGTTTTTAAAATACTCAGACCAGCCCGTCTGGCACCAACAACCATGCCATGTTCAAATCACAACAGATCTGATGTATGTTTTAAGGGTTGTAGTTTTGTGAGCTTGTTGTGAGTTGATAATTCACACCACCCGAGTCCGAAGTGCACACAGAGATATGAAAGACATGTCAATAATGTACCAGGCTAAAAATGATGAAATGTGAAGAGGTGTTCAGTGCTTTTAATGATTTATTCAGGAGCATGTCTACAGTTTCTATACAGTGTGTCCATGGACAGAATTATTGATTACATTAGGCAGTGCAGTGCAGGAATGCTCATAGAAAAATAAAAAGAAACCAACTCCTGTTTCTACATCAATCTGTCAAAATGTCAAAGTGCCCCAGGCTGCCAGCACCCTGTTTGGTTCTCTGCTCCACATGTGGTCACCGGGGTGACTTCAGGGACTAGCTAAAATAGAGCAGAAACTTTCAAAGAATTCAGAGGACTTTTAAAATATGTGTTTTACCTGCCTGAATACTGCTGTCCCCAGTATGATGTTCCAAGGTTATACGCCGAGTCAGCCAGAAATTCAGCTCACTCTGAAGTGTGATGATGGTTTCCATCAGCTTTTTAGGGATGATGAGGACATTAGTGAGAGCTGTTAGGGTGAAAGAACGCCTGTCCTTTATCACAGAAAGCATTGTTACAACAATGAAACCTTAACTGCCTACAGGTCACTGTGATCATCCATCATTAGTTTCTGTATGAGCTTTTTCTGTTTCTGTCTCAGTGATGAAGAAGACAGCATTGACATGAAGGGAAGAATTGTTTGAATTATTATCACTCAAACAGGATTAGCGATCTGATTCTGTTGATTCCATCACAACCTGAGGTTGACAAATTATTAATGGAACTATGGAGGGTTAGGCTTTTGCTTATTTTTGTTTTAAAACATGTTTCTGTAATCATTTTAAGTTTATAGTCTAAGAGCCAAGGTTTAACTGTCTTGATGTATCACTCTCTTTTAAACACTGAAAACCAAATTGCCAGACGATGGAAAAAACTCCAGAGCTCCCTTGAAATTTAGGAAAAGTAAAACTGGAGCTGTCTTTCTACAAACCGGAGATCAAGTGGATATAATCCACACACATGCTGCTGTTTTCACTCTCAAATCCCTGGACTCAGTTAATCACTCTGCTCTCAGATTAATTACCAGAGATCCCTCTGACACTCAGATTGTGCTCTGAGCACAGACTTAGTCGGTCTCCTCTGGCACAGAAAGGGCGAGATAAATACTTATCAGCACTCTATCACATGGACACACAGACACATCATAATACCATGAAACGTAAAGACAAGCACCCACACATTACATTCATGCACAAACACCACACCTAGCACCCCACAGTTTGAGAGCTAAAGATAAAATAAGACAAAAAGGACCAAGAATTACAAAGTGGACAACAGCTACTTTATTTGGCACACCTGTCCAACTGCTCGTTAACGCAAATTTCTAATCAGACAATCACATGGCAGCAACTCAATGCATTTACTAATGTGGACATGGTCAGGACGATCTGATGCAGTCCAAACCGACCATCAGAATGGAGAAGAAAAGTGATTTAAGTAACTTTGAACATGGCATGGTTGTTGGTGCCAGATGGGCTGGTCTGAGTATTTCAGAAACAGCTGATCTACTGGAATTTTCACACGTAACCATCTCGAGGGTTTACAGAGAATGGTCCCAAAAAGAGAAAATATCCAGTGAGCAGCAGTTCTGTGGGTTAAAGCCTTGTTGATGCCAGAGGTCAGAGGAGAATGGACGGACTGGTTTGAGCTGATAGAAAGGCAACAATAACTCAAATAACCACTGGTTGCAACCGAGGTCTGCAGAAGAGCATCTCTGAACACACAACATGTCCAACCTTGAGGCAGATGGGCTACAGCAGCAGAAGACCACACCAGGTGACCCTCCTGTCAGCTAAGAACAGGAAACTGAGGCTACAATTCACACAGGCTCACCAAAACTGGACAATAGAAGATTGGAAAAACGTTGCCTGCTCCACATTCAGATGGGAGGGTCAGAATTTGGCGTCAACAACATGAAAGCATGGATTCATCCTGCCTTGTATCAACAGTTCAGGCTGCTGCTGCTGGTGTAAAGATGTGGGGGATATTTTCTTGGCACACTTTGGGCCCCTTAGTACTAACTGAGCCTGGTTCAAATGCCTACCTGAGTATTGTTGCTGACCATGTCCATCCCTTTATGAGCACAGTGCACCCATCTTCTGATGGCTACTTCCAGCAGGATAACGCTCCATGTCATAAAGCTGGAATCATCTCAGACTGGTTTCTTCAACATGACAATGAGTTCATTGTACTCAAATGGCCTCAACAGACCCCAGATCTCAATCCAATAGAGCACCTTTGAGATGTGGTGGAATGGGAGATTCTCATCATGGATGTTCAGCCAACAAATCTGCAGCAACTGTGTGATGCTATCATGTAAAAATGGACTAAACTCTCTGAGAAATGTTTCCAGTACCTTTTTGAATCTATGTCACAAAGTATTAAGGCAGTTCTGAAAGCAAAAGGAGGTCCTGCCCGGTACTAGCAAGGTGTACCTAATGAAGTGGCTGGTAAGTGTATAACTTAACTTTTGTTTTAAATAGCCATGGACTGAAAAAAAAAAAAAAAAAAAAAAAAAAAAAAACTATTAATTACTTTTTTAGAAAAAAACAAACAACCAAAAAAACAAAGCAAAAAATTAAATGGTATTGTAAGTTTATGTTCTCATTTATTTACACTGCTGAGTCTTGATAATGGCCTCTAGAAACAGATAAGTGTTGGGTGAATGATTGAAGAGTCTATAAGTGCTCCTTAGAGTGCATCTAAAACCTTCCTATTCACAGCAAGTAACCCTTCAGCACACATCTGATATCTTTCCCCCTTTTAAATAACATGATCAGAAAATTGCCCTCGATAGAGCCATGAAGCTGCTGCTGATGTACTCATACTTAACAGTTTTATGTCAGAGAGCATGTCTATCCAAACCTATTAGCGGCACATGCAGGAGAGAGAGAGTTCCCACCCCTCACTTGGGAGGCTTAGAAGTGGTTGGCCAGTCAGTGTGTGACTATAAAAAGATTTCAGTGAAGCTATACTTGTTTGGCTGAGATAGTAAAAAAGGAGGGGAGTCTCACCCATGAGCCCTGACTCTGCATGCTTTACCACGGAGGTCAGCAGGCCGGAGCAGCCACAGAGTCCATTAGCACATTACACGGCCCTCTCAGCCAGGAAACGAGAAAAAGCCATTGAACATCCCTTTCCACCCTGCAAACACAGATTAGAGTGGTCCTAATGTAGCTGCAGGAAGGTAGAGGAGGAGGAGAGGGAGGAAGGAACAAGAGAGAAAATGGATAGAGAGCAAGCGAGAGGGCGGCAAAGAGAATATAAGGGAGAGAAATGAGGAAGTAAATGAAGTGTGTACCACTGATGATTATTCTCTTTGATGGTGGATCGGTGCTGCGTCCAATAGAGCACATGCTCATTAGCAGAAGAGAAAAGACTTCTCTGCACTCCCGGTGAAAGAGACCAACAGTTAGCCTAATGCAAAGCCTAAAACAGTTAATCTTAATTCATCACTATTAATCCGGCAATCACAAAAGGTGTCTATTGTTTTTTTCCCAGTTTTTAGTCCCTCTGTTAACCAGTTTGTGAGACATGACTCAAACTGTCTACAGTTCTACAGTTTCATTTAGCAGATGCTTTTGTCCAAAGCGGCGTACAACACATGCAAGAATTTTGACAAAAAGAAAAACCTAGTTAGTGCAACAAGTTGCTTTAAGTAATTTGGCTGCAGGTGCCATTAAGTACCAGTTTTCTTTTTAGTAAATAATGGAGAATAATCCAGCCAACTAATCACAATCAATTGCTGCAACAATATAGTTCAACCTTCAACAACATTCAGTAATTAGTGCTGAAAATTCACTATGAGCTGGGTCTTAGACCCTCTGACTCATTATACCCCTGAGGACAAAGAGGAGAAGGGTCAGCATAAGTGCCTAAGTGTTCCCTAAACATGAGTTTTCAGATATCTCTTAAAGTAGAAATGGACTCTGTGGATCATATAGAGTTAGGTCATTCATTCCACCATTTGGGCACAACAGAGGAGAAGAGTCTGGCTAGAGATTTAAAGCCGCGCTGGGCTAGGAGCACCAGGCGCTCTTCACAAGCAGAGCGTAGACCTGGAGTCAAACTTTCCCTAATGACAGCAATTTTTGAGTAAGTCCTTGCAATGCTGGGGCTGAATCTGTGGGCATAATTTTCCTTTCCTTTGAGAAATTTAAAATCCACCAAGGTTTCATCAACTCACCAGGTTACATTCACAATACAGCCAATGTCACTCTGAAATCGGGCACAGAGGAGCTTGAATGCTGTTATGATGACAAGCTGCTGTGTTCTGGGTTTAAACATTCAAAAAAGTAAGGAATTTGACAAGCGCTTTCCTTTCACTGCTTCTTCAATTAGAAACAAGGCGACTGATGTTACGCTCCATCTTCCCACATCTGTCAACACACCAGCTGCGTTTCCGGGGCTCACCAACAGTTTCCTGCACTTCTCACCCAAATGACGAGTTTCTCCTCACTCATGATGTCTGTGTTTGGCTCTAAAATATTATTATCTGTTGACTCAAGGCCTGGCTCTGCTCAATGTGTTGTGTTCTATTTTGTTTTGGTAAAGTGAAACACAATCTGGCATTAATCCATGATACTTTATTTTGAAGGTCAACTGTGTGTTTTAATGTTGATCTCGTCCCCAACTTCCTGTCCCTCTCAATCTGCTCTGTACAAATTGATGCACTGCTGGGAGGCTCTGACCTGCTGGAGCTAAGGCACAGTCTGAACTCCACAGAGTGGTGCAAAGCTAGTCTGAGTTAACACATTGACTTGAATTAAAACCAATCTGATTTGGTGTTGTGACTAATTGGAGATGGATTGGACTCAAATCTGGCGTGATTCAGCCATGAAAAAAACTGCTTATCCTAGAGATGAACTCTTTCTGCCTTAACTAACTTTGTTAACTTAACTTGGAGCAAAAATTACTTTGGTTACAATACAATTTCAAGATCTTAGATTTTAGCCAGGGTTTACATTTACTTAGAGTTGAATTCCTTGACAGTAGCTCATAAATAGTAAACTTACACTTAAATGTTGGAGTTCACACATACAGCTACATATCATCCCTTAAGAAATTCACATTTTGATGCCTCAATTCTTCTGCCATTGGTTATTGATCAGAGATATTTTACTCTTCATATTGTCATAGAATTATGATTCAGATTTAAATGTTAAACTTTGAACTTGCTGTGAAAGTGTAAGCCCACTTACTGTCACAAGTCTGGAAAATGTTAGCTAGCCCAAGAGCTAAACCAGCTGACGGCTGATATCTTTAGCTGATGCAGCACATGCAAGGTAGCTCACAATATTCAGCAGTCACATGTTGTGATGTATTACTGAAAGCACTGACTGCTTGATACTTTATTTAAAATAATGATCAGAGAAAATATGAAAATGATATTAAGTTAAGCTCCTAAAATAATAGTCGTGGGATTTCAGGAATCTGAATGGGAACAAGTCTCACTGTATACCTTGGTGGTTTTGAAGATGCTTTAGTTAGACTACTGACATATGTCTGGAAATGCTTTAACTCTATATCTCCACTGGTTTTAAGCCACTTCTTAGTCATCATTACATTTATCCATTGAGTTTCTGATTGCTAATCTTAGCTATCATCTGGATCTAACAGTCCGTCAAATGTGCCGTTTTAACATAAAGATATTATGAGGAGGATCTGTTTTAAAGGTCTCATATTATCACTTTATTAAGTCTTTCAGTGAAATTTGTGGGTCTTTGGCTTTCCTCCCAGCCCACAAAATCTTATATGTAATGACAAAACCTGTACTTAGTAGTGCTTGTGAACTCAAAATCCTGACCTAAAACGAGCTGTTTGGATTTGCCGACGTCAGCGATTCCCTTTTTTGACCAATCAGGAGCAAGTCTGACCTGATTGGTCCACCGGAGCAGATACCCCCGAACCCCCTCCCCGCCCACTCCCCTCCCCATTGCTGCTCCAGCAGCCATCACTACCATCACTGCTTTGTTTTTGGCTGTAAACAGCCACATAGTTGCATGCACAAGCTTCCCATCTCGGAAGAAGACAAGACTAAGTGGCTAGAGTTCGTTCATTAAAGAAATGTGCCAGCTACACTCAGTAAAACTGTGCATGTGTGTGTTAGTCACTTCACGGCTGACTTTGGACAGTACAACAGAGGGTTCGTGAATAGACTGATCCTGAACCCAGGTGCATTACCAACCATCCACCAACAAACCTCAGACCCTGGAAATGTGAGTATTTTAAATGCTGTGTGCTGTGGAGCAGATGTAAGAGCTTTTCCTCAGTGTCCCCCCTCCATGTTAGCTTCAGGATGCCAACTTTAGCTGCAGTCAGCCTGTTGTTTTAGCCTATAATTTTATGGTAAACGTGCTTAGCTGTTTTCTAAACATTGTGCACTTGGAGCTCGTGGCGCCGCTCTCAGTGATGCTGAAGAGCGGGGCGGTATCAGCCGTGGCTCATTTACATATGAAGGTCACGCCCACTAAATCAGACCATTCTGAACAGAGGGCGATGAGAGCCTGGAAACTATGCTGCTGTGCTTGATTTATTGGCTTTTTGGACCAAAACATGTTACTACCATTTCATGAAGACATCAATGATCCATATTACACTGCAGAAAAGGAGCATAATATGGGACCTTAAATTGGGCTGTATCCCCACCTTGACGGAGTCTTGCACACATTGTCGTGAAAGCGTATTTGAACAACACGTGTGTTTGTTGTGTAATTAAATGGAGATGGGATAGAAACAAATTTTGTCAGGTGAGAAACTTTTTTTACCAGACATGTGCAGAGGTAAAGTATTTATCAGTACAGTTATATAGCGGGGCGACAAGCAAACTTTATCAGCTTGTACTGCACTTTAGTAGTCATCTGTATGTAGCATTACTGGCAGTCCACTGCTCTTAGACATGTGCGTAATGTGCATTGTTAGTGAATACTGGTTATGTCCTACCAGTCATCTACCAAGCAGAGCAAATGTTGTCTCAACCTTCATTTTATTGATTGACTAAGTGTTAATTACAATTGGGCATATGTCTAAAAGGAAGGCTTTTTCAAGCCCCTTTAAATTTTCAAGTTAACCAAGTTTGCCAGATTTCCCACTTTTACAGAAGTGTCACATTAAGCAGTATTTGAGCATTTTACATAACGTCAGCAAAAACAATCTGCTTCTTGAACATTGTAAATGCATTTGTTGAGTGTAATGAAGAGTTTAACACTCCTAGTTCTAAAGAAGTTTGAAGTCAGGAGAAAAGGCTCTTGAATGAATCTAAAGTGTCTCATTTACTCGCTGTGCACCAAAAAACTACAAATACAATCAGTAAGTTATCCCCTTTAGAGTCTCTCATCCTCTGTTTATTAGTTCCTTTGATTTGTTTTCTTTCATACCCTGTAATGAACTTGTTTGAGATGCAGAAAAGAGTGCTTGCATACCTTTCTCTGCAGTCTAACATCAGTCAGAGCCTTGCAGTTATCACACAAAAGGTAATGCAGAGTGCCTCATAGGTGAATAAAAGCAAGCTATTTGATAAAGGTTGGTAAAGTTTTGTCCTCCAGCATGTCTTTTGCCATGTCTACTGCATTAATTTTAAAAACTTAATACAGGAGGTAGATATCAAGAAAATAAAAAATAAAAAAATAAATTAATGATGCAGATGGCAGAGGTGAAAGCAATTCATTAAAACTGATTTGAAGCTTGCTGAAATATCTTCCTATCTGCCCCTGCAGATAAGAAGCACCTTTAGGTATATCAAAGACACAGTGGGAGGATGTCCTGTCCAGTTGATCCACAGATGGACAAACAGATAGGATGGAGGCACCAATAATATGTCATAACTTTAAATAAACCCTGCCTGTCTGTGATATGGAAACTTGGAGTACATGTTGAGTGGAACGTATGACAAAGTCAATACCGCAGATTTTAACATACAAACAATCATTAAATTCTTTAACCTTACATCTATAAAAAGAAGCGTCAGTAATGAAGGTCTCATGAAGATGTTGCTCTATTAATTTTTTAACATAGACCATTTGAGTCGCTTAAGGAGAGATTCAGAGATTTTCCAAAATGTGAAAATTAGGCAGTTTGAAAATTTGCACAAAATTTAGCAATAACATCCAGCGTGTTTAAAATACAGGAAAGGATGATACCCCTTATTAGGGAATGAATACAGCACATTTCCTTTATGGAGGCTTGAAATTTGAGAAAAATACAAGAGACGTGTATTTTGAAAGACAGGGAAGTATTGGAGGAATCAGTCCATGAAAACTTACACACCTACCACTACACATGTCTGAGTGTTAAAACTATTGATGTTAGCAAAGCTTTGGTATGAGAAGCTGCCAGCGTTTTTTTTTTTTTTTTATTGTTACAGTGAGCAGGAGTTTTCTTCCAATATTGTAGGGCTCTAAATCATGTTTTGTTTTTTTTTTAATCCAAATAAATAGATATATAAATAATGCTTATAGGTTTACAGGTTGGCATTTTATTGTGTTCAATATAAGTCCAAATACAGAAATACAACATATATATGATACTTAAATATGACAACATGTTTGTGGGCCACCTGTTGGCCAAAAAAATCTATTCCAATACAAACACACGCCTTGCTAAAAGTAATTAAGTGTGTGTGAGACTCCGGGCCACAACGTGGCAAGGGAGTGCAATGAAAACAGATCCTCCTTATAGCATCTTTTGAAAAAATTATTACAGGCTGTGTATTGTTGTGACTCTCTTATCTTACCCAACTTTAACACTATTTGTTGTGATGTTTTGTAATAAACATTAAACAATAAACATTTTTCATCATTTGCATGCAGAGGTATTAGTTTAAGAATAGAGGGAGTTGTCCTTAACTACCCCTTTGGAACCTGACTGCGTAATGTACCCATGTAGTTACAGTATGTTCAATAAAAGAAAAGAGTAAAAACATTTTAAACTTCAACTGCGGTGTTTGTGATGCTTAAAGAGTTGAAGCAGAAAAACAAAAACAAAAAAAAAAACAGAGCAATGAGTTTATTCTGATTTGGAGAGCATGTGTTATGTTCTGGTGAATTTGTGGGGGATGGGGAGGCAGACACGTGCACAATCCAACTGCACCTCCTCATCTCTGGTGCATTTCAACTCTAGCACACAACAGAAGTTGACATTTTCTGCCTAATTTTATCTCTCAGCTCAGAGACCCGTGCCTCTTGCTTCACGCACACACACACACACACACACACACACACACACACACACACACACACACACACACACACACACACACTAGAGGCTTATTCTTTTCTTCAGAAGTCTGTCAGTTCCCATAACATGCCCCCTATGGTTTAGTTGAAATGCCAAGCACTTGCAAAGGTATTGCAAGCACACCTCTTTTGTGTTAATCATAGACTAGTCAGAGGGGAATTTGAATAAAAGTCAAAGGGTCTTGCACTGATTTCATGAACATGTCCATTGTTTTACACAAGAAGCTCACACCTGTGCTAGATTTATTTCTCAAATTGGGCTCAAAGTATACAGAACATCTGTGTAATGAGAAAATAAAGTAAGCAACTAAGATGACAAACTACAACCACACTGTTTCAAATATGAATCTTTAGAGAGCCTTTGAGTATTTGCAGTCAGAGGACTTTTTATTTCTGCAATTATCTTCTGATTGATTTCTGAATAACACTACAAGAAACACCCTTGATTATTCTGCATTCATTTGATCAACGGTTTTATGTCCAGAAGTCTGTTATGCTCAATATTTCACGTGCTCCATTAGTGCCATATTAAGTTGAATTGGGCAGGAACACAAAGAGTAAAAAAGTTCATCCATTATCACTTTTCCAGGTTATTAACTTCATTAGTCTTTTACTTGTGCTGCATTATAATAATGCCACAACAGACACAGAATCATTTGCATAGTTGCTGCAAACAACACAAAAAACAAAGAAGACATGTGGCATCCCTGTCAGGTGAGCGACTGCTTAGGAAGCTTGCATCAGTAGCTATTCCTGGGAGAAATGTCTGTTTATGAAGAAAAGGCATGCATTAGAAAAATGGCAGCTTCTGCAAGACACAAAGACCCAGACAGGAGGGAAAACAAAACACATCAAACCCTGGTGCCAAGAATGTTGCCTCTTATAACATCTTATTCTAAGGAGAGCCTGACAGACGCTGTCAATCTCTATCTGTCACTCTAAAAAATACAGAATTTATGAGATTTTTACCGCCTTTCGTGGTTATTTGGGCCAGAGCGAGTAAGAAAGCACTGCACACGAAAAACCTCATGCATTTGAATCCTATATAAACACTGGTGAAATACAGCATGAGGAAATGAGCAGATTTAAAAAGCCAATTTGGTCTACAATGTTGTGCTGTTTCAAAAATAGCTTTACATGTAAAGCTCTTTAAATGGCTTGGCTTGTTCTGGGCTTGTTCATTTAGCCGGTTCAGCTTTTCACAGAATAATGGAGTGAAAATTGACTCTGCCTGCTCAGGGATGAGGAGTTTTGGAAAGCGGGAGCAGAGAGGGATGCTGTTGTTTACTGAAACAAACAAACATGCTATTTTTGGATGGATCGCTCTCATCAACATTGTGCTGATTTGGGAAAAATACTATATTTAGTGCTCTAGTGTCTGAAAAACATGAACATACCCATACAAAGCTTAAGCCGAGCTTCCTTTTCACTACCATGGGACACAAACTGCACAGTGTGTTGTAACACATTGCCTCCAGCAAGTAAAAAGCACTGGAGGCACTTTTCAACTGTGGTTGATATATTTCACAAGTAAGACATTTCATTAAAGTCCCTGTGAGGACTTTCTGAATGGTCTGGAAAAGGTCTCACATCTGGATATTGTAATCAGTAACTTAAAATGAGATTATCAGCACCAAAATAGGTTATTTCAAGGGCTGGGCAATGATTAAAAATTTTAATCATAATTAATCGCATGATTTCCTTGATTAATCATAATTAATCGCATTGTGAAAGTGCCATAACATCTGTCATGCAAACACTAAATCAGTACTTGTTATACAGTAATAGTTAAATCACATATTTAGTGCAAATCAAATTTACAAAATGTAAATACAAAATTAAAGCTTATTGCCACTGTCAGGGCATTAAAGTGATACTCCGGGATGGAACAAGTTGGGTCCTATCACAAGGTTTAGGGCAGAAATTATCCCTATAGCAGTGTTTTTGTGCAGCAGAAGCCCAGGGCGCATGCACCAAACACCCCCTCCCTGCTCCTCTGCCGGTTTCCTCTGCACTCAGACAGGGCAATATTTTACTTGACCAAAATCAGAAATAAGCGGACTAAAAACTCTGATATCGGTATCAGTATATCCTGGCAGACTACCTGCATCTGTTTATATCTGGCAAGCCGTGCGCACGGACTGATACACTAAGTGGCGAGCACCTTCAAAGGGCAACTCCGGTTTTTTGACACCTGGACCTGATTTATAGGTGTGTGCATGCTCATATACTCACTCAGACAAACATCGTGCAGCTCGGAGTCCTTCAGAAGTTATTTAGATCCAGCCGATTTTAGCCGCACTTAGCGGGGGCCACGGCAAGGGAGCTTCAGCGCGGGACATAATCTCTGCAAAATCGCTCATTTCGGCTATATTTTTTCATCTATCGCTATCCATCATTATCACAAACACACTCCTCTTCTGTTGCCATAGGTGAATACGGTCCACAAACGCACCACCAGTTTGCATTGAGTCGTGGACATGCTCCTGTTTGTTGTTCTCGAGTCAGCTCTTCGTCTCTCTCCCTCTGCATCCTTCTTTCATGGAGCTCCTCGTCCGTGTACTCAGGCTCAAACCGGTAAGATCAACCGTCAAACTGGAAGTCGTAGTCTGAAGACGGTAGGCGGGCTGACTTTATGATAACACTGGCGATGGATGAAAAATATAGCCGAAATGCCCACCTTCTCCATGCTTGTTTGGGTTACTCATCGTGTTTTTCCATCAATTTCACTTCCGGTCAGCAACAGACATTTACAAAATAAAAGCATGTGAGCAACATGCACTAACGTGCAATAAAATATTTAACGGCGTTAATAGATTGATGAGTTAACACAAAATTAACGCGTTAACTTGCCCAGCACTAGTTATTTCTGAATGTTATTTTTGGCCAGGACTCCATTGATTTATGGCACCAGAAGTTCTTACTACAACAACATGCTGGCCAACGGACTCTACCTATGAGAAGAGAGATCTGTTTTTCTCTTCTATAAATGATTTCTTGGAATAACTTTGAAGTAATGGTGGACACTGGAGCTGGACTGGCAAAAAGAAGATCACTTTCAAGAAAATGATCTGTGACCCTGTCGTACCAACCAGGTGTTTTTTTTTCAGGGATTTTACCAGTGTTCTCTCAACGCTCATCGTTTTTAAGAAAGGTAAACTAGCTGGGGATCGATAAAGCCTCTGGATCAGTCCAGAACAACTGGGAAGGTGCTCCGGTGGAGGGTTAAACTTCAAGATCGCTGACTGGCTCATTTCGCTGTCAATCAAAAAGGGATTTGGCCTCAGACAGATCATCCAATCATCATGCAGAAGCCCAGTGTCCAGGCCAGCCCACTGCCTCATAGACCCCCAGAGACGCCCAAAGGGACAAAGCCCAGCGTTTATCCAATGACCGTCCAGTTTCCACAGTGGAACAACCCACTCTATGCTTCACCGCTGAAGTCAGAAGACACTCAGCATCCGACTGTGTTAAATCTCTGAGACGCTGTGGGGATGAATGAGAAAGAGGTGGAGCCAGTTACCTGTGATAGGTAGCTGATTCTGAACAAAAGATGAGGGAATTCTAGCGCATATTTTGTCAATGAAATGTACACACAGCAGAACATATAAACGCTTCTGAGCTTCCGTTGCAGTCGTAGAGCAATTGCTACTGTCATATGCTGATGTGTGTTGACTAGTATGACTTTTGTCAATTTGAAATAGCTTATAGCTTCTCTTTGCTGATTGAGCAGCTCTTGTAAAAATGTCATTTGTACATTATGTCTCGAAGATGCAGTTGCAAACTAACCAGTTTCATAATGTGGTTTGGTGCAGACACAACTTGGTGCAAAGCTGGTGCTATCAACCACAGCGAGACTTTCGGGCCTTTCATAAAGCTTCATATGACCCTCACAACACAAAAGCAAGAGAGCATCCCCAATAAGAGAGGTACACAAAGTGTCATTCTCAGACACATTTAAGAGGCCTGGTACCTTTGACTGGATTTGCTTGCAATTTTTTAGTTTCTACAGAGTCTGGTTAGTCTCAAAATTTACAAAAGCAGAGCAAAATTATTTTTGTGAGTGAGTAAATTCATCCATAAATATGTGACCTTATGCACAAATGTGAGTCAATCCACAAATGTGTTAACAGATTTTCAAATGTGTAAAATATTTCCAAATATATGCACAAACCCACAAATGTGTAGACTGATTTGAAAATTAGTATATAGTCTTAAAAAGCTAAAACCTGTTTTTTTTCTTCGAGACCTGAAAATACCTGCCATGTGAGTGATCTGCAAATATGTCGGAAAATAATCTGCCTTTAGGGGAGGGCTAGTTTGCCCTGAGCTCAGCCTCTCAGGCTGCCAGGTATAGCACTATTATTGTAGCACCCTGCCTCAGTCCCACTGTTTGCACATTGGATGCTTTTACACACACACAGACACACACATACAAACGCACAAATAGTTTGTTTGCTGTGCGTTTGTAAATTTTGAGAGTAATCTGACTATTAATTTCATGGTCCCTTGAGGAGTCCCAATTCTTCCCACTGATCTTTTAAATATTAATTCCACCAACAACAATCTAATGTGTGTTTCATGCAGTGGCAACTACAAAGATTTCGGGTCCCATGAAAATAGATATTACTGGGCCCCTGTATAATTTTTGATGGGCCCCTAGAACCCCCCCCTCTTTCAGCAACCATGGTTTCATGTCCCCCAGAGGATCAACCCCTATTTTAAATTTACTCTAAACACAGAATGTGCATGTCCTTAAGGTGCTCTGGTCAACTCAAATGGCCAATTTCATATTCTGTGATTTTATGTGAGCACTGGGATTTTGACCTCTTGTTCATGCTCCTTGATGATGTATCCTTTGAGTTTTGATGTGTCCTGCTCATCAGTCGTACCAAAGTGGTAAGTTATTTACATGGTTGATATTTTTGGTAATTTTTTTGGACATAGTTTGATTTGGAACAATTGTAATGAGCATTCAACAATAAAAAAAGATTACTGTTGACCTTCAGGGGTAACTCTGCAGCTTTAAACACCTCATCTTGTTTGCATGTACCACCCTCCTTCACTCTCTTTCATGCACCATCAGAATATGAGCTATGAGCTACACCGTGTGTGTGTGTTGTCAGAAATAATGTTGGATCATTACAGTGATTATCCGTGGCATACCTGGAGCTGGTGCACCTGGATAACTTATAATGTCTGACTGTTAACATGCAAGAAAAAAACAACCCAGATGAATAAATCTCTACTATGACAGGTCTAATGGTTTGGCAGCTGTATTAATCAGCGCACGTCTGTGACATCTGGCAGATTTATAATATTCTCAAAGAGCCATGCTTTGTCTTTGTCTGTCTACAGAACCAGAGATGAAATGAACGAAATGAATGATTTGTACACAACAGACTTCTTAATATTTGTTTGGTTAACTTGTGTAAACTCTGTTTCCCTGTTTCATTATGATGCAGACCTTCAAGCAAGCAATGTGAAATGAAGGCAACTTCGTGACTGCTTATCCCAGCAACTATAATCTGTCATTTACCATCTGTCTTCATCAATTCTTTTATGCTGAATTTCATATTACTGCACAGAAGAGGGGTTGAAATGCTCCTGAGGAATAAATCATGATTCTAAACAAAGCATGTAATCACCTGAGACATTAACTGATAGCTTTATATCCTCATGCACTTCGTTCTCATGAACAGTTTTCAATTATGACAAACAAATCTTGACTCAACCAAGTTAAAATTGGAATACACATGGTGAAAAAAAAAACTCTATTTGAAGTTCTGCACAATGCAAGAAGTCAACCAAACTTTAGATGTGCTGGCTGCTGTTCCTCATTTCTGAAGACTTTGTTGCCAGCTGCGACGTAGGAAAAGTAATTTACTTACAGGGCAACCACTTGAATCTCCAACCCCCACCCCCTCACAACTGGCTCCAGTCATCTGGCAGAGAAAATGTATAATACATCCTGGCGTTATGCATGGGCCAACACAGAGTCTGACATTTTAATTGAATTTACAGAGAAAAGGCCTTGACAGCCAGTTTTCATCACACGGCAAAGTAACTCAAAGTTAAGTTTTATAACTAATACCCTCCTCCGGCTGAGTCATTCAGTCATAATCTCAGGAGCTGGAGGGTGTCATCACTTTCTGTAAAGGGGAAAAAAAATTCATTACTCCATTCATAACCTTCTTTAGCCGTCAGTATCTTTGGCAAAGAGATTAGACAGTATGAGGCATGATAAATGAGGCTTTAATTGAATTGGGGCTTTAATGCAACGCATATGTCCACAATCATATTCCTTCCTATCAACCCCATATTTGATATCATTTGGTGGTGAGTACGTGCTGTGTTAACTGTGGCAACTCTGTGGATTACAAAATCCCAAAGCGGTGAGGAGATAAATGCACTACTTTGTAACTGAATGGGTTATGAAATTTGAATAAAAATGAGGGTGATAACTCCGCAATATTTAAACAAATTGGTTTTCAGCAAGCTAATTAATTGTTCACAAATCATCATTCTGAAGGCAAAACTCAATAAAAAAGAAAGAAAAATATAAAATTTAACAAGCACTCGTTTCCTTTTTGGATGGTAGTACTTTGATAATGGCAGTATGCCATCAAAGTGGTTGATTATCACAGACACACTCTCAGTAGTTCAAAAGTGATAACTTAGTAAAGGTACCTTTTCTTCCATTCACAGTGAAAATGTTCATTGACCGTGACTGAAATGTGAAGATATGGATTAATTTAAGCTATGTCAGGCACCACTAATCATGTAGCTGCAATATAAGTCTCTAGGGATTGATGCTTAAAGGGGTCATTGAATTCTTGGAATTGCATGAGATACCTAAAAACATCAAGGGCCTTATCTACTAAGATTCCAAATAACAAGTGCTTAATTGTGTGTACAAACTAAAAAATTGCACATGCTATTAGTGGGCATGTTACAGGTGATCTACTAAGACTGCATGCGTAATTAATAACAGTTGCAAACCGCCCTATTTAAAGGAGGATATAGGGCTTTCTACCGGCTGTCAACATAGAGAGTTTGGGAGGGCAGAGCGGCAGTAAACTAAAAATAAGGTTTAAAGCCATAGAGTTGGAGAAATCAGATGAATGAGTTACAGGCCATTGCACAAGAGGTGAGAGCTGTGTCCAGTGTGGCCAATGTAGCATGCGCCCCCCCTGCCATGACACTTGGGCCATCATTGCACACATGAAGCAGCTGGTCAGTGCTGTGTCTGGGCTGACAACGACCGCCAATGCCCTGGCAACAGTCCGGAGGTCATTCAGTGGCAGTGGTCCTTCAGCTGAGCTGCTGAAGAATGAAGAGGGAGATGAACGTTCATTATGCGCGGGTGGAAACCAGCACAGTCAGCGAAAACACAATGGCCAAGTAAAAAAAAAAAAAAAAAGCTTAAAAATGCCATTGTTAGGTATTTTTTATTTCTGATGGCTAAAATACACAGGATGTGTGAGCAGTGTGTTTCCATTCTGTTACAGCAGACAGATCAAATAGGTTTCCTTCAAATCAATCAGTCAACTTACACTGGTGCAGCACGTCTTTGTGGCTGGTCCGTCGTGTTGCAGGCAACACCTGAAATACACCAGATATGTCTGCAGTGCGGCTCTGTTTCGCTGCATCTTGACTGCGTTTGTCAACTTCGACCAGCTGCGTGTTCATTCCCACAAGCTGTATGACTGACAGACAGCTGGAGTCACGAGGATGAGGAGTTCCTGCACTTCCTGCTCCATTGATAAGTCTCTCTTCATTCGTGTTGGGCTGTAAAGCCTCAAACCTGTTGACTCCTGGTCTGGCTCCGCTTGTTATCTCCATTTATCATCATAGTCAAGCTAAATACAAACAGATTTTGACAAGGTCTAATTCATTTTGAAAGTCACTGGGTGTTTTAGGTAGTTTCCAATCACGACTTCCTGTCCCGCTCGATCTCCCCTAGCTGAATTAATGTGCCACAGCTCTGGGTCCGTCAAAAATAGGATGTCTGTGTATTACCTGCAGCCTGATGGACCAGCCATGTAGACATACTGCAACAGAATGGATCTTGTTTAAGTTGACACATTGATTTCAATGAAACCTATTTGATCTGTTTGCTGTAACCAAACGGAGACACACTGAAGATGCATCTGGTTTATTTTTGCTTATAATACTGCAATATTCTGCATATTAATGAAGGCAAGAATGCTAAATAGGCTGCCTATGCTATTTTGCACATTTGACAGCTGCAATCCTCGGTGCACCCGTTTAGTAAATCAACTTTGCACAGGCTATCAAGTTTGCATGTGTTGTTATACATACAAACATTAAGTAGTTCAGCCCCAAAGTGTGTCACAGACATGGAGCAACATGCCTGAAACTAGACTATGAGCTGCTTCAACTAATTTCTCAAAACTCCACCACCAATGTTGGTCTAAGCCTACGCTCTGTTTTGCCATTTTCTGAGCCTCACTCTGCTGTCTCAAAGCCCACCAGCTTTTGGACTATTTGTGGACATGACACATACATGTTCCCCTGCCTGCACAGCACTGATCAGCTTTTTCGGTTTTGAGTTTTGAAAGAGACAAAACACAGAAACCAGAGTTTAAAGAGTAAGAAAGAGACTCTAGGTGCAGGTGTGTGAACTGTGAGCCCAGGCACAAATGGGACTTAGTCGCTGTTACTGTATTTAGGATCGTCCTGAATCAGAGGATACCATTGGCTCATATACAACTGCAATCTTCCTCACTCGCCACCACAATGCTTCACAACTTTCACCAAGTTTTAGAATGTAAAACAAAATAAAAAAATCTAGATAAAAATGTGTTGTCAAAGTAATTGTGAGCCTCTTACTTTTTTCTTTTGTATAATGACCCAACCCTTGGTTCAAATGATATGGTTATGTTGCACACTTGGAAAAACAAACAGCGTTCCAGGCGTGCATGGGTTTAAGAACAAACTTTTTTTTTCAGTCCTTTGAAAATACAGAAACACAAGCACAGAAATTTAACGTGGCTGCATCCTGCATTTCATCCTGGTCCACTAAATGATACGCATGCATTGCATCTGTGCTCTGGGTTATTCAACACTCATACACAACAACATTCAGCCCACTCACACAGTAAATATTAAAGTCAACTACAGGGGGTAAGGCTTAGCATCTTCTAGCCAGCAAACACGACAGGTGCGGCACTTCAAAGACAACTAATCAACCTGCAAAACTTCAACCTAAAGTGACTTATTCACATGAACAGAAGTCTGGTCTCATTTGTGTAGCTACATTTACCCAGTGTTTCACCACTTTTGCTCACCTGAAAATACAGAAACACAAGCACTAAAATTAAACGTGGCTGCATCCTGCATTTCATCCTGGTCTACTAAATGATACGCTTGCCCCTGTGCATCATAAAGACCCCAAAGTTGCACCAAAATGCCTGTTTGCTCATTTTAACAACCAAAAATTAATAAAATATTACATTAGTGCCTGAATATTCATCTTTTCACTGCTGAACAATGTATAATTCAAAATAACAGTAATAAACACGATAGTTGGGGGGTGTCCTGGTGCATGTACATGTCTCACACCATTAGTATGGGTCCTACAGTTACCTTGAGAATATGCTCTATTAGTGGCTCAAGGTAAATGAGATGAAATAATCTCTACACATATTGATGCACCATAGTTTAATTTGTTTCAAAATTTACAGTATGGCACTATACTGGGCAGAAGTCAAGTGGACTCATACACCATCAACTCATTTGGCTTTTCCAGGGCTGTGCAGCCAGAGGAAGTTAGACTAGTTAAAAATGTACCTGTCTGATGGCAAAGTAAGCAATAAGGAGTTTGAAATAGAGCGTACAGAGCACTGAAGTTGGTGTACTGTGTGTGTCATTGTTTGTTAAAGTTAGTGTAGTACGGCTAAATCTGTCTGCATGGGATGTTATTAGGCCTCTATAAGGGGTCGTTTAAAGGACAACGGTTTTAGGGTGAAATGCAAAAGTTTTGTTGCATTTCAGCCTCACGTTTACACAGAAGCAGCATTTCAGCCAACCTAAAACGCAAACTTTTGAAAACGGCCTCCAAATCGGGATTTTTCTGAAACGCTGGGGACACCGTTGCCGCGTAAACAGTAAGCAGGCATTTTCAGTGGAAATGATGACGTCACACTCCGCTTCGCACAAGCGCATACAACAGGACAACAGTACCATTGTAACAATCGGCGCGAAGTACCGTGTTGGGCTTGTGCTGCTGAATCTGCTAAATCTGCTGACTGTCTTTCAACAAAATGTGCATCTGTTGCTCCACTTTTGTACTTAGTATTCCCCAATTCACCATATGATTGGCTCAACTTACTTCAGTGGAGATCTCCCAAAAGCGGCCTCTGGACAAGACAGCTAGCACCACCTGTAGGCCTGGAATGCTTACTACAGCATTTTCAGTCCATCAGCGTTTCCATGTAAACACAGATTTTTTTCGCTGCGTTTTCGCTGCGGTTCAGCGTTTTCAGATGAAATGTTGTCGTGTAAACGTGGCTTTAGTGTATTACCCACAGGGAATCCTGAATTACCAGCAAAGGGGCCAAGCTGACTTGGAACCCGTGTGGGTAAAACACTAACTGTTGACAAATACCTCTTACAAACCCACTTCAAAAATCTTGAAACTATTCATTCACAGTCATTACAATTTTAAGGTAGAGCGAAATTAATCAGAATCAGAATCGGTTTTTATTGCCAAGTATGCAACACATACAAGGAATTTGACTCCGGCAGTTGTTTTCTCTTGCACAAAAGGTAGACACAAGATAAATGACTGAGTTGAGATAAAAGCAATTAAGGCCAGAGATCATGATGCACAGTCCTGATTTTGTTTGTGGTGTTGCAGTAACTTTATTCTCTGCAAGTGTGTGTGTGTGTGTGTGTGTGTGTGTGTGTGTGTGTGTGTGTGTGTGTGTGTGTGTGTGTGTGTGTGTGTGTGTGTGTGTGTGTGTTTCAGAGCTCAGACTTGGCTGGTGATTAGCCTCTTTTCAGCTCTCAGCTGTGAATTTTCCTCCTATCTAGCAGCCCCTCATTTTGCTTTCTGACTCATGGAGATATTTCTTCTGATGTCTGCCCTCAGTGCAGGCACCTCCAAAAGCAACCTTCTTGCAACAGTGTGGCAGGTCTACATAGCCCATTACTGAGATGTTTTTTTATATATTAGACAGATACTTAGGTGTGTTAAGACCCTACACTTCCAATGATTTTAGCTCAATCCTCAAAAAAAATATATTGGTGCCACAAACACTAAGACTCAACTGTTCCAGCTCACTAATGTTCAGCAAATTACAAACCAGATAAATATGTTCTGACCCTTATATTTACAAGCTTTAGGCATTGGTCTAAAATAAGGAGAATACAGAGACAAGAGGCTACAAAGACTTTCCAGTGGTATGGATCAGCTGGAGCATTTGGCAGAAGTGTTGATAGAATAATGAAACTGAACTGAAGAAATTTAGATCAATCATCAAAATTTTTTTTCATTTGATGGCAGATTTTGAAGCAGAAAACAGCCTACATATTATTTATTCATTTATTTTAGAACTATAGTACGACCTGTGCAAATGACCAAGGCTACTGTTTGTCAAACTCCTGTTTCCTGGTGCAGACATGATGTTCCAAATTCTGCTTGAGCAGCAGTCTTTCTGTTTTCTCTGAAGCAAGCTAAAAATACAAACCTGTATGTCACGGCTGATCAAAGACCAGAAAACAGGACAAGACAGGTAAAGAGAAGAAAAGAAGAGAAGGAGAAGTCGGCAAGGTTGTTGAGAAATGTTATACAGGTTGTGCAGGCATCAATAAAGAAAAAAACAGCATGCGCGCTTGTAGTTCACAAAAAGCAGATGGCATCACTCTTAGGAAATAATGACTAAAAGTTCATATGATGAAAAGGACTCTTAAAGGGAGAGCTGCATGAAATGTCTATGATGCCCTTTGACTGGCATTTGGACACACTGCTGTTGTGATTAACTACGGTAGCCAGAACTGTATTCTCTGCTAATAGGGCAAAACTGACATGCTGTTCATTAGTGGAGCCCAGTAATCAAAGGTACACAGGTCCTCATTAAGCAGTTGCCAATCATGCTTCCAGGATCAAGTCAGACAGCCACAGGAGGCTTGGCTGAGCTCAAAAGGATGGTGAAATTAGGCCTAGTATCCACACAGGCACACTTCTTTTATGATATCAGGCTGGATTAGAGAAGCAATGTACTGCACTATGTATACTATGATTCTGAACCACGGCAGAAAAAGCTTTTCATTCTCTCTAAAGAAACAGAAAGTTACCTCTTCTGGATGGAAGGGGCTGTACCAGATTAGAAAGAAAAAAAGGATGACTTTAATACAAAATAACAAGTGGGACACTCTACCCAGCAGTGCCACCATCTCTACGATGATTTTTCATTACCCTAATTAAATTTACAATTTAATTAATTGCTAAGGAGACATGCTGCTACAGTCATAGAGACCAGAGTATATGCTACGGAGATTCTTGTTCAATCATGACGGGCCCTGTTTCTTGATCCTGTTTGTACTCTCCAGTGAGCTTGGTGCGTTATTATGGAGTAGTATTAAAGGTTATCCATAGACACACAGACAGAGATCTGGGCTGGTGGGGGGCTGAAACAGTCCTGGTCGGGTGCAGAACAACAAGCGCAGGCAGGTGGTGGAATCAAAGAACCAGAGAGATATGCTTAATAGGACACCCAAAGGCTGGCAGTGATGAAATAGAGATGGAGAGGGTGCTGATCAAAGAGGAGGATGGGCTGAGAGCAGTCATCAGAGGGTTTAGTCCCTAAGAACTGCCACTGTGTTTTGAACTGTATCTGCCACAGAACTCATTGTTGATAAAAAATGCAGACGAAATACTATTTACACTAAAAACCACGGTACATTGGCCTTTTATCACTCACCTTTTGGCCAATTTCACTCTGTTTTTTCTCATCCTTTACATCACAAAACTGATCTTTATTAGTACTTCACTTATCCTTGGTTCGCCTCAAGTGGATTTTTCAAAGTTGAAAAGTGAAGCTAAAAGAGTAGTGAGGAAAAAAAAATAGATACTGAATGTCCATCAGAGGTTGGTACTGAATTCAAGTCAGCCCTAAATCTGCTGTATATTAATATTATTGTGTATTGTTGGTGAGTGCCATTGTCCATTCAAAAAATAGCGCGACCTCTTTCATCAGTAGCTTGTAAGTGTATGCAAGCCAGTGTGTGCTACTGTTTTATCATCTATGAAGACTTTGATTATGTTGTTGTTGTTGTTGTTGTTGTTGACTTCTAGGTGGACAAAAGCAAGTAAACAAAGTTTGTTTTTTTTTACAAATTCATTTCTTCATTTGTTTAATGCCAAGTTCCTGTATGGAAAAAGTCTGTTTAAAAGAAAAAAAAACTGCATGGTAAAAATTTTCAGCTGCTGTAACTAACTCGGTGGCATGAAATCCACTGGCAAGTTCAGGTAGTCTTTTAATTTTGACCATCTGTTGTTATTGTGGTGTGATAAAAAGGGACACTTGTGCTACATGTTGAGATGTGAGAATTATTATTATTTTGAAAGACATGATCTTTTAGATGTTTAAGATGAGTGTTTATATCTGGGGTTGTAACAGCCTTTGTGGCAAAGAGAATTGATGTTTTCAGTCAGCAATCTGTACTATTTCCTTTGTAGCACAATAAAAGTTTAATAAATGGGGTAGAGTGTTGGGTCAAATTTGCATACAAGATAGAGTTAATGGGTTTTTTTGGGAAATTGTATGGCCCCCGGTCCTTAGCTTTCTGAAAATTTGGTCCCTGGAACAGTATAGCTGAATAGCCCTGTTTTACACCAAGAGGCAAACTTCTGGGTCCACATCACATGAAAATCTTCCATGGCTACAGATTCTTAGAATAGTTTTGATACAAATTAATACTAAACTTTACATTTCAATTCATGACCAGGTTGTGGTCAAACATTAGCCTGATGGCTATAATGAACACTCAACTGGACCATAAACTGAAGGTAACACGATCTCTCTGTGCCCGGAGACGGATATCATTCGACTGACTCTCAAGACCAGCTTTAGATTGAAATGTACTTTTTTTCAACCACAATGTTGACAAATTTGGAACACGGCAATGTTTTTTTCCACAGTGTCAGCAGACTGAGGTGAAATGAGTAGGACTCCTTTCTGTGGATTGACTTGGTATGTTGGTTGTATTAGTGTCACTTTTGTCAAGAGCATTTGACACATCAGAATAAAGTGATTGGCACAGGAAGGCAGCATTTACACAAAGTGAAAAACAAATGGCTGATTTTTCTGATTTTTTTTTTTTTTTTTGACTACAGTCATTATTTATAACCCTTGGTTCTTCTTCCTAAGCAGCATTACTGAACCAGACTCCTGCTTTCTTCTCTCCTAATCCGCTTGCACTCTCTGAACCTGTCTTGAGCGTTACCCACTGCTATGGTTTATCCTGTGTGTTTTTTTCTTTTTTTGCTGGGGAATCACTGATTAGTTGATTCTCTTATCTTGACAAGTATTCATAAGAACAACCTGCAGTGAGAAATTACTATGCACAGTTGAACCGACCGAGCCATGTTCTCTCTGCTCTGACAAGGCACTCTATGGTGGGATTAATCTCAGGGTCTATATGCCTGATTTAACTCTTCTTATTATTTTTTTTCTGTCATTTTATCTACTTCTTTTCTCGTGAATTTGAATTCTATGAGCAGATTATTTCAGGAAGATCTACTCAGGCTTTATGTGTTTATCAGAAAGCCCCTTCACATGGTACAGCTTTAGAAGTGAAAATCAACTTATAATATAAAGAATATGAAGCTGTGTGATGTTGTCACTAAGAGGAAATGTCTAGCATCCACGTGTAACTCTGTGTTCGTGTCTCCAAACTAGGGACACACCTGCAAAATGTTTCAAGCAACCTAATTAACAAAGAGCAAATGAATCTTTTAGAGAAAATGAACTTTTACTACATGGTTACTAAAGTCGATAAGTGGTTCAAAATTCAATTTCAACAACAAACCCCCAAAATCGTTGAAATTAAAGGCTTAATGGATTCCCACAGAGGCTTATTAGTTAAATGCCGGTAACTTTGGAAAGAAGGGCTTTTACAAGTGTAAAAATGATAGCATTTGACTAAGGGAATGTTTTAGAGGAAGCGTTATCAAGGCTTTCAAATCAAACTGCTACTATATATTTATGTTATAACAAAGCTCTGAAGGGAAGATAGTATGTCTCTCTTTTGATAGTCACATTGCTTTAGTGCAATCATCTTCTCTTTAAATAAGAACAAAACCATGAAAGAACCTCAGCGTCCTTTTAAAGCAGTGAGCTCTGAAGGAAGACGGCTCCTCCCCCAGCTCGATTATTTCCAGACGTATTTTGTTCTCCGTTATGTTTGGTGGGAAGGACACATAAAGCAGGGTTTGAAGGCTGCTGTGATCTGCTCTCATTCTCACTGTAAAATCCAATAAATGTGAAAGTGAAGTTCATGTCTTCTAAAGTGAAGGGTGTTTCAGTCATATCACTGAGGATAAGCTTTTTCTTTTCATTCAGACTCAAGTCGAAGGATTAAACAGTTAAAATAATACTGTTTTTGTCTTTGTGAGCTGGGTTTAGAAGGGTGCCAGGACTGTGTAGGTAGCAGACATTCTGTTTCCCCTCACGGTTTAAAACCCTTTAAGAAACTGCAACACTGGTGTGTAGGCTCAGTGCTATCCAGTATATGTGACTGATGTTCTTACCCACTGATCTCACCTTCAGCTGACGGCTTAAAGGCAGAGTGAGCCTCCACAAACATTTTCTTTTTGTTTACTGGAGCTGGTTGTGTTTAGCATGCCGAATGCAAACCTTCAGCTCCTCTGCTGCAGCCACATTAAACACACGAACCAGAGGTTGGACTCTACCCACCAAGCAGTTTCTATCATGAGACAACGCTTTAGCCTGAGGGTCAGGAATACATTCTGTTGGAATTCAACATGACTTTCAGAAACTCTCTGTAAATTTTGCCATGCATTTACAATATTCCCACCGTTGATCAAAAAAATACCACACAGATTTTTCTCTCTCCTCAGTGCTTATGGGACTGCACTGAGGCTGAAAGTGGATTGGTTTTGCTTACCATCAAGACAGAATTACGGAAAAACAGTTTGACCTTAACTGAAAATATTATTATAGGACAAAAAACACTGACAACAGTTATAAGCAAACAACAGGTCATGGCTCCAATGTCCCTGAGTTCTTGAAAAAAAAAATACAAAATCATAAATAATTTTAGATAGCTCATTTACAAACTATTTTTGACAGCATGGACAAAATAATAATAGAGAAATATACTGATGTGACATCAGATAAAGAGCTAAAGAGATTTTGCAGCCACTCACCTTGCTGCTGAGCTTCCCGCCTTGTCATCAATGAGCCCAATGTGTTCACATTTTAGGCAGGTGCTGTATCATTGCAGACGTACTGCAAGGTTTGTTTTTTTTTTTTTTTTTTTCTTAGCGTGAAACACTCCCATACTTTGGAAATTTTGGACAAACAGCTTTCTCCATGAGTCATCTTTCATGTGTTAATTTGTTTTTCCTCACCTACCTGTCTGCTCCTCCTTTGCTATGCTCATCTCTTGTGTGACACATATGGCACATATAGCCCCGCAGCCCAGCAAGTTAATCTACACTCCAGACAAGTAGGTGGCAGTAGAGCAACACAGTTGGTTGCCAACCACCAAATCAATTTTTATCCATTTCATCGACTTGTCACTGTAGCTCTCAAAACACAGGGGTGAAAGTATGGTATGGTACAGTGTACTGCTAAAAGATTCAGTGGCGTTATGCAGTACCAGGATGACTAGAGAGCAGGTGCCTGTTATAAAGCTCTCATTCTAAACCAGTCTGCACTCCAGGTCAGAAAATAGATCCAATAGCGATATGCAAGCTTGAAAACTACTTTGTTTGAAATAATCTATTTTGATCAACTGTAGAGATGCAGAACAGCTCGTGAAATAAACCTCTTAGCTAACAACTGGAGATTTCCCTCAGCACTGCGTGTGTGTCGACTCCAAACGAGAAACAGCAGTTGCTATTGGGAACAAATTGGTGCATTTGATGCACTAGGGCATTTTCTTCAGACATAAAAGAAACTATATGGGAGATCTTTTAGAGAATGCGTTTTGATGAGGGGTTTTGACTTTGCTATTTTGAGAGAGAGAGATGAATTTTTTGATACAGTATACAGCAAGAAATTAGAAACTACTTTCACGCAGGAGTTAGTCCCATTCAGAAAACTTGAAATGAGAAAACATTCATTGTTGTCTGTTTTAGTTTTGGTGACAGGATCTCATTTGACTGGTAATGATGTAAGGTCACTTCAGATGTTGGTAGGAGGCAGACTTTTTTTGGTGGGAAGAAGAGCTCTACTTCTGAGTGAGTGTATTAAAAGAGCCTTTATCACTTGCTTTATACCTTAAGATAATCAGAAGTATTTAAAAAGTAAAATGCTGAAAATCACAAAAGCATAATTTCATGGTACATGTCTTCCAAAAGCTTCCGTACACATTAGTTTTATACTCTCTTTGCATATGTGTAAATATGAGTGCAACCAATATTTCTTCTTTTTCTTGAAAATAAATATAGACAGCACATTTATCAAATTGTCAAAGTAAGCAATAAATTTACCTTTATGTAGCCGAATAAAGACTGATACATACATTTACACACCTAAGTAACCAGCGTCTGTAAGCCTTATACAAATTGTCAGGATAATTAATATAGTGGTAAAAACAGATGGCAGACCTCATCAGTACTGCATCCAGCACATTTATCTTGCTGCAAGCTTCTCATTTTATGGCAGAGATAATTTATGGATAATTTAATGACCTGTTATGTTTACATTAATGTGTTTTTTGATGGAGGATATGGGAAAATCAATACAACACACCTTGAAGAATTATGGAACACTTAATTGTATTTAATTCAAACCCTGAATAATGTTTGGTAACGTAGATTTAACAAGTGATGACCATAAAGCAACTGTGCTAGTAACCATTCAGTGGCTGAGCTAAAAGTTAGGCCTCATCCAAACTTTTCTCACATTATTGCACATTTGTATTCCCTTCTGATCGTCCCCCGAGTGCTGAGAGGTGACTGACTGCAGATGTTGTAACTCTGAGCACGACACTTCAGATGAGCCCTCTACCTTTTAATCTCTATGGGAGAAGCTCTCCTTAGGTAGAAAAAAAAAGATGAAACTATGAGGGAGATTCAAGAAAAAAAAAGTGGGAAAGGGGAGACAAAGGTCTGAGAAAGACAAGGTACGTCTGGTGTTAAAAAATTCTCCCTGTGTGTCTGCCATTTTCCCTGTGTGCCTGTCTCCTGTCTCCAAACAGAGCTGTGAGCCGCTGAGCCCAGGGATATTAATTTGCAGCCTTAATGTTCTGTGGCGAAGGAATTGGAGTCATCTCAGCACAAACAAATTGGATCTCGCGGCTCATCTGTGATGCAAGGCAGACACGGCAAGCTGGATGACCTCCTCCCAAACGCAGGGGAGGATTCGGCTAAATTTTGTGGTCAAGCTGGGTTCAACACGAGAGAAAAAAAGGAGCTGTATATGATATCTGTGATTGATGGGTTTCTGATGAGGTCCAGAGTGCAGCCGGCCACTGGATCGGAATCTATTTGTCAGATATGATTGCAGCGATATTGAGTTAGGAAAAAAAGGACACAGTGAATGACAATGCGAAAAAAAGAGACCGAACTAGTGAGAGGCAACGCTGCAGGATGGGAACAGACAGTGTATGGGGAAAATGTTGAAAAGGAGGTGTGGTCAGTGTTCAACTATTACACAGCCTGTCAGAGCTACCTCTATTTGTACTCACCCTCTCTTTTCTCCCCCACCCCTCTCCTGGTCATCTTCTAAAAATGATCACCTCAGCTTACAAGACCATTCCTGACACTATCACTCTCTGACTATTTGCTGACCTTTTTCCCGCCTTGCTGCCTTTAGTGGACAAGTTCAAACACCAAAAGCACAATATGTCTGACTTGAAAGGAAGGGGAAGTGTCAGTATCACGGATCACTCGCTGCAAACGTAGATGCCTTCTCATGGAAGATCAAAATGACAAGATTGTGGTCAGGACACTACTTACGTGCTGTTAAAGGAGATTTAGATCCCAGATAATGATGGGGATTTCAGGCCTGCTTCCTGGCTACCTTTGAAGTTCATTCACTTAAATGAGGTACTTGAACCTCACATTAACCCTGTCAAGGCTTTCCTAACCTTAGAAAAGCCTGCATAAACCTGACCTGTGCAGGAGTACCAGCACTTTTTTTAATCACAAAATGTTAATATTTCTCATATATAAGAATCAAAACTATGTGCATCACAAACATTTATTCCCTCCTCCATTAAATGATCGCACTACTGTGACGTCAAGCACAGCTTATTATAATCACATCACATTTCTAAATATATAAATGTCAGTGAAATTACAGCTCTGAAAGTGATACTACATTTACAGAGCATAGTCCTTGAGCACAGCAGAGGCAAACTGCTGCACTCCTCGGTTTTCATTTGCACACAGCGTTAATAGAATTCCCCTATCAGTCTAAATTCCTCTGGAGATAGCTGTGCAACATTTGCACCCTTGAGAAATTATGACTTGCCTTAGTTGAACTCCGAGTGAAACATGCACATGGAGCATGACATTTTGGCTGGATACAGGTTGTCCGGCTGTAAAACAGCTCATTTCCTCACACATTACAGTGTGGATTTTTTTCTCTGTGTTTGTTTTTGATGCTGTCTCCTAGAAACTACCTTACTTAATAAGTAAGAAGCTCTCATAATTACATTATAGTAACAAGGGCTGCATGTTGTGCAGTACACAAGAAATGACCTAATATGTAATGTCAACATGGCGATGGAAGGAAGTAGGTATCAAGACAAGACCAAAGCTATTTTTTTTTAAGATGTACGTGACCTCAAAATTTCAAAGTTCCTTAAATTGACCACCTTTTTGATTGTGAATTATTAATATTTACATTCATTCCTAGATTTCTCAGGGTAGGAAATTACAAGCATATGTGATGTTCTCTAGGTCAGAGACCCTTTCCAACTGTGTATTTTAAACAATGCAATAAAACTTGTTGACTCAAGGCTTGTTAGAACCTGAAACGTAACAAAGACCTGAAATATACTTGACCCAAAATGTAACAAAAGTGGTGAGCACCTGAAATGCAATAACAGTTTTTATATTTTGGGTTTATAACATTTTATTTTTATTACATTAATGAGTTAATGCTACATTTCAAGCTTGTACAAGGCTGTAGAAAAATAAATAAATAGATAAACAACAATAACAACGATAATAATAATAATAATAATAATAATAATAACAATAATAATATTAATAATAATAATAATAATAATAATAATAATAATAATAATAATAATAACACTAATAAAAAATAATAATAATGGTAAAACACACACAATTAAAAATAATAAATAAAAATAATAAATAAAAATAAATAAAATAATAAGATAAAATAAAATTTGCCCACAACCAATAGTAGTGGGCCCATGACAGCTGATAACAGAGAAACCACTGGAATTATTTACTCATTTAGTTTCTATTTTTTTAAATATGTTGTTCATCACCTGAGAATTAGAAAAACTTTTACGTTCAGTAATTGTGACAGTAAATTGCTTCAGCTTTGGGTTGTTTCTGTTCAATCTGCAAATGTCAAATATGCACTCTTCTCTTGTATTAGTACTAGTACTAGCTGCACCACTAGCAAAAGCTGAAATATCCCAGTTGGCGCTTATTGGCTCTGTGATATAACTAAGCCCTGCCCACTTCATACTAATGAAAGCAACAAGCACACAAGAAAACTTGGAGGAATCTCCTATGTTAAATAAACAGTCTTGCTGCACTGTTGGGAGGATTTGGATAAGAGGTTGATGTTACAAGACTTATGATGTGAAGCTTATTAAGAAAAAGGAGTTTCAGGTCCTTTAAATTAAATTGTTTTGGCTTTCCTTCAATGTCTTTATGAAGTTAAAGTGACCAATTAGAGGGCCACAAACACGTCAGAGAGTACTCTCTGATGTTATTGTTAGCCAGTGACTTAATCAGATGAGAGAGCTAACAGTAGATATCACTGCTCCACTCAGAGTAATTGCTGGGGCTGTGACAAAACATCATTAGACTTCAATTTATACTCCCGTAAAACTAGAAAAAAGCGGAGGTATTTCAAAAAGACTTTCACTTTGTTATCGTGAAGGTTGCTTCCTGCTTCAAAGGTGTAGCCCCTGCTGTTTTTAATTATTGATTCTGATAGTGAAGTATGTTAGACCAGCTTCGTGATGGAGCTGTGGATCCAGCTGCCTGGGGTTGATTTACAGAAGGACTGAAAAATCCTCAATAAGACGATCCCCCTCTGTGAAACACTGGAAGTATTCAGTGAGACTAAACGCATGCAGGGAGGGTAGACGCTGCTTTCTCGCTTTTACGCGCGTCGTGAAGCGTATCGCACTCCACTCCTCCTCTCCCTCACTGAACCTCCCCGCACCAGGACGCATCTCCCTCTCTCCCACTAAGGCTGTTTTAACTTTCCGAAGGCGACCACCTTTCAGTCGACTCTCAAGGTAAACGCTTTATTGGGGAGGGGAGACCTTCGTATTTATAGGGGAGCGAGATTACGAGCTGTGACGGCGGTGTGTGGTTTTTCTGGATCGAGCGGAGACCTGTTCCGTAGAAATGATTGGCTATTTCTTGAAAATGAGAAAGTCGGAGAAATGTCTCTTTCCCTGGGCGACACCTTCAGCTGCTCAGCCATAATGCACAGAAGGAAACAAGTGAGCGGTTGCATCTTCCAAACAACACCTGGATCGTCAGAAACTCAAAGGTAGGAAGAAATTTATCCATTTAGACCAAAAATAGCATTTTCCCCCGATTTTCCCTGAACCTTTTACAGGAAGTATCGCGCGTAAACCTCTGCTTTTACGCTGAAAATTGTAGCTCCAGGAGCGTCTTTATGATAAATGTTCTCAAAAGATTTTTTCGTATCACACACGAAATGATCAGTGGTTTCTGGGAGGAGAAACAGAGAAAAGTGTCGCAATGTATGTGCTGTTGTTTATGAATAACTCTGCACACAGTCCCACCTGCGTCCGCCGGAGCATGAATCCATCCCCAGCTCTTTGTGTGTGTGTGTGTGTGTGTGTGTGTGTGTGTGTGTGTGTGTGTGTGTGTGTGTGTGTGTGTGTGTGTGTGTGTGTGTGTGTGTGTGTGTGTTATGACTGGAGATATGCTGCTGGCATGAAATCATCACGTCACTCTATGTGCTCTGCACTGTGAAGAGTGCGTTTTGTCTGTGTACACAGATGTATAACACGCTCCCTGTGTGGCCTGAGTGTGGTGTCAGACATTTATCACCCTGAAAATAAAGAAAGTCAAAGAGGAAATAACAACAACGAACATACAAACAAAAAATTAAAAAAAGAATAACAGGAGGGAGGAAAATTAGTGGTTCAGAGTGAACGGTGGGATTTATTCGTCTTGATATCAATTTGTGCGTTGAAATAAGTGATTATATTTGTGATGGAGGATTTGATTGAGTAGCTTTTGCAGAATTAGGGCGATAACTCTCCAACAAACACAGAGACTCTCACACAATCTCCAGCTTCTCCCTCTGATCTTCCCCTGTTGCCTGCAACAATTGGGTTGGCACAAGTGATGTCAGGTCTCATCGCTGCTTAAACTGCAGTCCTTATAGACAGGAAAACCTCAACCAGGGAGCTGCTATTTTAAAACTACTAGAGTACTCTATTATATAAATTTATGTCAGACCTTATAAGTTTTGTTTTAGCAGCTGTAAAATTTCTTGCTTTCTTTGAAATAATTGGGACTTCAAGAGATGAAATCCTGTGCTTTTCCATAAATAGACAATTTAGACAACTTTCCCAGCTTTCCTCTTTCTAACAACAAACCACAGTAGCAACAGTCTACATGCCTGCTACTGACGGCAACGTCTCATTGAATTATTCAAACACATGTGGCGGAGATTTTCAATGGAGGATTTACACATCAATGAACACTTTGAATCATCTGACAGAGGTGTGGAAAACACTAGGCTGAGTGATAAGAGCGTGATGGTACACGAGAAGAGACGAGGACACGAGGGTCCAGAGGAAGAGTGCTGAGGCTTCCTTTGCTCCGGGTTTAATGTTTTATCAGCTCCACAGATAGATGTGCAGTCAGCGAGGGGACAGACTATCAGTGGCAAGTGCTGACACAGGAGTAGGATTCAGATTAATTTCAAGTGGATTATGACATTTTTACACAGTCCTCTTTGATGATAATAGTCCATAAAAGGATCAGTCAATATGGTTTTAAGCCCATTACTCACTTCATCCTTTTCTGTCGCTTAATCTGTCACTGGACTTTCATGTGCTGAAGCCAGAGGAAAGGTTCACTGACAAATGTGCATTGGGACTTTTTTTTCTGCAGCGCACGCATCATCCACATCCAGGATCATTAATAACTACCTGAGGTTCCCTTATTATGCATAATATATGCCAGCAAGTGCTTCCAAAATCGAATTACAGGAAGATGAAGTTGTTGTTCTTGTTGCGAGGGTGGTATCCAGGAAAAAACTGTGAGAGACAGAGAACGAATAGAAAGGGTGGGTAAACATGGCTGACAGATAAGACACATTGGTATTCAGCTGCATCCCGCCACGTTGGCCTCAAGGCCTGGTTGATAATACTCGTTCCCGACTTCAGGGTCAGAGGTCCGAGGCTGATTGGCAGCAGGCTGACACAGGGAAATAAAGTGTGCTGACTGGGGTCTAATGGGGTTGAAGCACAGAGATGTATCAGCATGGCTGGCATGTTAGCGATGTCTCATTCTTATCCCCGCTCACCTGGATGCTAACAAGTTGTTCCCTAATCTATTAGCCCCCTTTGTCAGGCGCCTTTGGGCTCTCCTATACTGCGACACAAGCCTTGTGCTTGTGCCACCTCTGTCATGCTGAATTGTTTTCCCCGCAACAGCGTTTGCTCTGCCTCATTTGCTTTCAGCGGTACCTCCCAGCTCTTCATACCTCCCAGCCGCCGCTGTGTACCAGCAAAGCCCAAACTCACTCAACCAGAGAATCGCATATAACTATGATCTCTCTCTTTCTCTGTCTCTCCCAAACACTCTCTTTCTCTACCAAACACTTCCACCCACTTGTACACATGTACATTTACTCACAGTCGCACACCCACAGAATAGACACCCACCAACAAATGCTTACATGCATGAACACTCACACACAGTGGTGGTTGTTGCTGTGACATTTATCCTCACTGGTACCAACATCACTTAGTTTGGACTAAAATAGCTTTTTCACACCTAAAATTCCCATTAACCAAAAGCAGAAAAGCCCTGCACCAGTATACAGAAGCAATGAATTTGGAGGCATTACAAAACCAAAAAGATTTCTCAGAACAGCCCAGAATAATGACACCAGAGGTAATCCACTGTTAGCTTGAAGGGGTTGTGCTGAGGGGGAGTAATACAGAGTCAGAAACAGGGAATAATGCTTATCATCACAACACTTATTGATCTGTCAGAGGGGTTTTGATATGGTTGCCTACGCTACCCTGGCAAAAAAAAAGATACCTATTTAATGTTGGTGTATCTGTGTAGACCACATGTTGGTCTTCATTAGCTGGGACACTGCGTGTCCAATCAGTTTCTGAAGGCGTTCCCCAGAGTACTATATTAGGACTACTGCTCTCACCATAGGTAACCCCTGTGCCACTTTATCAGGCACTTTTCCTATTTTGTGCAGACAATTCTATCATCTATTTTTCTTCCTCTTTGGTTACCTCTGCCAAGGAGGTTATGTTTTTTGGGAGAGTTTGTCTGTTTGTCTGACTTTAAACAATACAACTCAAAAAGTAAAAAACAGATCTTCATGAAATTTTCAGGAAATCTTCAAAATGGGATAAGGAAGAAGTGATTACATTACACATTACATACATTTTGGAAGTGATCTGGTTCACTGCCTGGATCCAGGATTTTTTAAAGGATTCTTTATTATTGTGAGATAGGGCTGTTTTCACCATATGTGTATAAAACTCCACAATAAAGTCAGATTGCTTTGCAAAACAGTACAAGACAAGGTCACCATCATTTCTGACAGATGTTAAGGTAGGATCCAGATCCTGGCAATATTCTGATACCAAGATCCAGGATTTGAAATATGTACTGGGTCATCATAATTTTCAACACTGTCAGGTAACAAATTATCGTACAAACCTGCGACTTAGACCAAATTGTAACAGACAGTCTGCTGAAAGGGAGTACAACATTTAAGTAGGACTAAAGAGTTGCGTGACAATCACAGTATGCTTGGTAGAGGTCTGCGCTCTCTGAGTGATTTTCTAGTTAAACATACCTTCAAATCAAACTGGCTCCTTTAATCTGTGAATTTATGTCTATATGAATTAAAATAGTTACAACAGGTGATCTCTGTAGATTTTCAGCTGATTTAAAAAAATAGAAAGACAATAAAAGTTAAAGGCACAGTGAGGAATGAAAAACTGACACTTAAAGAGTATCACTCTGACACTGACGCCTCTGCACAACCTACAGAGTAGAATGAGATTACCAGCAACTACATAGTTCATGCCTTTACACAGAAGCTTTGTGGGGTCTCGGGGCATAATTTCTGCAGAAATACTGCTTGATTAATTGGCAGCCTGTTGTGTCGTGTGGTAGCTGTGCAGGGTACACTGTCTGTGATACTCTGTAGAGTGCTAGTTTCTCAAACACCGTCATATGGCAGTGTGTTGCTAATGTGGTTTTACCATGAAGGGCACAGGTGGACTACACTGTGAAACACTGACACACCCCTCTGACTGCACAGCAGGTGCCCTCCTCACTCACGGTTGCAATAATTGTCAGGTAAGGCATTCTGAGTACAGCTCGTGGGCTGAATCTAGGCTGAACAGCTGGAAAGTGCTAAGGTGCATGGAGAAATAAGAAACAACATGATGGAAGATTAAAAAAGAGTGACCAGAGATGCACAGAAAGAAAGCATGCCCCAAAGAGGAGCGGTGTCTTCTCCTGTTGGGAAATTTTGTTTTTGTTTCGTTTTAAAACATCTAACGTTGATCAAAATACAAGTTACTTTAAAACAAGCCAAATGTTTGGCAGTCGTTTTCTGCTCACAACTAAGACTGCCTTTGTTTATTGCATCTTTACAACTACTGCAACTGGGAGTGAAGAGGGAAGTTGACATGGGTGCCTGCAACACATGTTAGCTGTCAGCGGTCTGGTGGCAGACCCATTACAGCCTGTGCTATACAAATCATTTGTGCACAATAAATTAAAGACACAGTGTTTGATATTATGTGGATGTTCAGTGCGGCGTCGAAGGAAATAAATGCTGAGAAATGTAGCGATAAACTGTGACACTGCCCTGGTGTAAAAAAATACCATGATATAACTCTTTTCTCATACTGCTCAGCACTTTTACCCTATAGTGTCTGCTATGAACTCTGCTGGTAAAGTTTTCCTGTGGGAAGTTAGCAAACTTAAGTTTTGTTTTTTTTAAATAGGTTTTTTACTGATGGCTGATATTGTAGTGAAATTTTAAATTCCCAATGAATATCTTATCACCGTCTGAGGACTAAAGGGTTAAACCATTTGCATATTTCTGCTTTATGGACATTTATTGGGACAGTAAAAATCATACTATAACACCATGGATGTGAGGGGCTAATGTTAAATCAGTATACATAGTGGTCACTTTTTGCTAACTCACTGACTGGAATAGTTTCATCATTGTTGGTTGTGCGACATCCTAACAATTGGAGGTAATGGTGCACATAGGAAATGCAGTTGTTAACCCCCAAAAAACATCACTGATTTGGTAGAAAAGTATCACCAAAATAAAAGTTTTTCCTTGCGCTTTTGAATAGACACCCCCTTCATCCCAGAGATACTTGAAATGGTACAATCCCATTATCATGAAGTAATATGAAATAGAACATGATGAATGAAGAATTAGTGCTTTTGATGAATGCCACGTCCATGACTTTTTGTAACTGAAAGCATTTAAAAAATCCTGTTCCTGGCGGTCATTCTGTCTGGTTCCTGAAATCACATCAGAGAAAAAGATTTCTCTGGAATCAGTGTCTGCTTTGTTCAATGCTTCTCCATCTGCCATCGTAATAATGTGCTCTAATCTGTTTCAAAGAGCAACATGCTTTTTAAAAAACAAAAAATCTTTGCCAGTCTTTCTTTAAGCTGAAGTTTCACTGTTAAAACTACACTGTGCGTGGAGGCTTTTTGCTTGTCCTTATGCCAACTGCCTCTCATGATTATGATAGCCACATTAAGGCTGAAGTATTAATGAAACTGTGATTTATTGATGTTGAAAAGCTTTTTGTAGCCCCTTTAACTGAACCAGCTTTTCTCTGATTTGAAAAAAAAAAAATGCTTTCTGACATTTCAAAATGTCTGGGACTCTTTGGGGAGTTACATAACAGTCGTCTTTGCACCCAGTTTGATCCAATAAATAGAAAGCAGTACAAATTTATTAACAGAGTTCATGCTCTTCAAAAAAATTTTGATTATTCATCAGCTCCACCCAGGAGGTCACAGCTAGTTTTCAGAAACAAATTATCACTCTCAGAAGCATTGGTGCTGTATTTTAAGGACATTTGAAACACCTGCGAGGCAGATGCCAGTGGCCATCCTTCCTCTGAAAAGCAGCAGCGTATGCAGCATCCTAGGCACACAGCAGCCTCAGCACCTGCTCATAGTTAGGTTTTCATGAGAATTTGTAAGTACCCACAATTTTTGGCTAGTAATTCAAGAACTGCATGAGTGTGTGATCCCTGGAGCTACATGTGGACCAAAGGGCGCACTGGTGTGGAACAACAGTGTCAGCATATTCAGATTCACCGAGTCCGATGGGGGAGGAACCATGAAAACTTTGTAGACTGTCCACTGCTTACTGCGCTTGAGGAAGCCTGGGAGTGTGGGGGTTGTATTTTATTCATGGGGCAGAAAATATGAAAGGTGTAGCAAACATGAACTCTGCGTTGGGGGAAATAAGAGAGAGAAAGGGAGATTTAGTGAGAATGGAAGACTGGGGTCTCTTATGGACAACAGTAAACGAATTTTCTGTCCGGTTTCTGGACAGCTGATAGCTGATGCATGCATAGCTTAGCAGTTTGATAACATTTCCCAAGAAAGCTCTGATTCAGGATTTTCAGCTTGAAGTTTTACTGAAGAACTGACTTCATGAAGAAATTTACATTACTCTCTCTCAGGCGATTGATATTCAGTGCATTCATAATGGTATAAATCACCTTATTTACCAAAATAACAAAATAGCACAAGCTTGATGCTAACGTATATGGGAAGCTGCATTGATATGCTAGCAGTTAGCATACATCAGTAAAACTTCAGCTTCACAATAGAATTTCAACTTTCATCACAGAAACATATCACATCAACTCTTTGTAAAAAAATACTGAGAATTTCAAATGTCAAAAGCTAACAGGCAATTGAAAGGCTCATGGCTGACTTCATAACTACAGAAAGCTTCCAAACAACTTAAACTATAGCCTCAACCACTTTGAAACACTAGATGGCCTACTTGAATTATCAATATATTACAACACAGTACTCAGGGACAATTACATTTTATTCACTTACAGTATAAACTTAATTAAATGTTGTTGACACAAAAAAGCTGTTAAGCTACTTTTTGTTCCAAGAAAATTCACAACAGGAATTGATAATGGAATCGATAAAGAATCAGATCGATAAGCAAAATCGATAAGGGCAATGGTATTGACAAAATGTTATCAATTCCCATCCCTAGATGTTTTTGACAGTGATTTTTATTGACTTAGTTAATTAGTCATTATAAGGGACAGTGCACATTGATAAGCATAGGCATGTTAATGTTATAGATTATGAGCACAGGCTAATTTATTATCTGTTCCCCAGAAGATACACAGGGTTGAGGTAACTATGCATTGATAACCCATGAGAAAACGAGAAAATTAGATATTATCCTGTGCACCAACAAATTATTGTTTACATCCTTTTCTCAAATGACATTTAAATCATGTATGATCTTGTTGTCTTCGATTAGATGGATCATCTTTTAAAGCATTTGGCAGCAGTAAACTGCACATGATTGGGATCAGGACCCTATGAAATAATCTGCTGTTGGCGTTTCTTTTTTGAACACAGATTAATCAGACAAAGGTTGAAAGGTGACTGTTTCAAAGGGAGGAACATGGAGATTTGTTTTTCAATAGCATGAATAGCTCAAGGGTTTAGTTGATAATTTCATTTTAAACGTTTCTGATGGTTAAATGTAGAGCAGATCACAATTTAAAAAGCTATTTTAAGACTATAATTGCTCTGTTTTTATCGCCCCCAAGATCCAACATTAGCCTCTTACTCCTGAGTTAGCATCAAATGAAAGAGATCAATCAAAGATGATTTAGTAATGCCAGTTTTTACAGTATGTTTGGGTCTGTTTATGTGGTTAAATTTCTGTTTGTTTTCATTCTGAATAAAATCTCTGCATTCAGGGCCCAACAATACCCTTATATTTTGAAGCAGGCAATTTTCTTTAATAATTTAGTTGAGAAGTGGTTCAAGATCATCAGTCATGGCCATACACTTCTAAATCCTGTAAGAAAATCAACACTTAAACATGAATCACTTCTTTTGGTTGTGAATGTTTCAATAGAATTTAATCACTTAAACCATCCAAGAACTATTTCAACAGCCTGTAACCCATGATCTTAGTGCAAGGCTGAAATGCATCTAGAGTGTTCCAACTTACTGGACTTGTTTTCCAAAAGGAGCACAGCTTTAACACAAAACAAGGTGTTAGACCAAAAAGATAAATATTCTTTATTCTTCTTTGATTGAAATCTAAACCCCCAGACTTTGTTTCAACTTATATCATATATGCTATTTCAAAATAATTATCACAAAATGCAAACAACCTGTAGGCTGTGAACTTTGTCTACAGAGTAATTACATGTATACCATCCCAAATCCTTCATGCTGTCTAAAGGTGTGAGACAATACACGGATGCTTCAGAGTGTTACCTTTCATTTGAAAGCTAGATGCACCCACATCTAGCATGCTTAAATTCATGCATCTCTTATTCTGAGAATTTCAATAGAGGGTACATCTTTGCTTTGACGTTATCTCAACAAAAAAGGTTTAATGCCACACAAAATTCATCATACATGGTAGTTTCAGATGTCTGCGAATGAAACACAAAAGATCTCTGGGTAAGGACATCTCCTGACTGACTGGGGCAGCCACAGAGACACTCTCTGTCTACACTTATCATCAAAAATTGTTTTATTATGGAAGTATCATTCAGAAGTATGACGGCCTATCAGGGCCACCTAAAGAAATACTTAAGAAAAAATAAATAGAAAAATGTAACCTCGAAATTTTCAAGATATCTACTATTTTTTTTAGTTTTAAAGTCACAAGTTTATGACTTATGAACTCAAAAACTTACTAGTATATAAAGTTGCAATTTAACGACTTTATAGACCAGTAAATTCTGATTTCTCAAATATTTATATGTGGCTTCGAATGTGTAGGTTGTTATGTACATCACTGCAAGATGGACCGAATTGACAGCCTCATCAGATTGTACTTTCAAGTTGGTCTCAACAATAAGGAGAAACTACCGGTTGTTGCCCAGAGCCATCACATACTTATAAGCAGTCAGACGCTGAAAGATGTTGTTGTGCCATGGGGCAGTTCAGAAGAAAGCACCACACTGAACTTGAGGAGGTGTTTGCGTTTTTCGACAAGAAGTTCAACGCAGCGGGCAAATGCAGGAATATAGATTGTTACATCTCCGAGCTATACAGATGGGGTATGTGGTTCAACAGGACACGAAGGAAAGAGCTTGAACTTTCCTCCTCAGTAGCATTTAATAAAACAAATGAAAAAAAAATGTAAACAGCCGATCTCTGCAGCGAAGACCAGAACAGTCGATTACAGTTTAAAGTCCACTCAGACTTCTTAGTAGATCGCAGATGAACAAATAAATTGTAGAAAGACACATGAAAACATCTGACATCTCCCATATCTGTCACAAAACAACCTTCAATTTTACAATTTTTTTCATTTTTTTTTTCAGCTTAGCTTTTTTCAGCTTATCACATCAGCATCTCAAGTGTGGCATCCCCTGTGCATCAACTAACTTCCAGGACTTGTGACTTCATAAACCAGTAAATTTATGACTTAACAAGGTCGTAAATTTGTGACTTCATTTACTCTCAAATTTAGTTGTTTATTAAGTCGTAAATTTTCCACTTTATGAACTTGCAAATTTTTGAGTTTCTCAAGTTGTAAATTTGTGACTTTTGGAAACTTGAAAATTTTGAGTTTTTTTTCTCGAAAATTGATTTATTTATTTAATGTCTTTAGTGGCCCTAATACCCCGTTGTACAGACGAAACTTTATTGAGTTTTTTTCCAAATTCTGAATGGACTAATACAAAAATGATTGTCCAGAAGAAAAAAATTGAAGTATTAAATAATTACTAGCAAACTCCTGCACATTGTTGCATGCTATCAAACTGTTACAAATGGATGGATTAGTCCTTAAATATTGCCAGTTAATGAATTTTTGTCAGTACAAAGGCATTTAAGTTGCATTTAAACAGAAAACTACCTGCATTCTGTTGTAACGCAGCATAAAAAATAAGATAAATGTAACATCGTTACCCCCTCTGGCTCTGAAGGCAGGGCAAGTCATACGTTAGGATTAAGGAGGGCTTATGCCAGTCAGGCCAGCCCTCTGGACAAGCAAAGAATACTACAGCTATTCCAAAGAAAAGTCAGGCTATAACCTAACCAATGTATAGGCCATAAGGATGGGTACCGAATTTGGGACTTTTATAGGTATCGAGCGAATTCTGTCAAGAAAAAAGTACCCGGTACCGATTTACTTAAAATCAAAAGGTGCCATGTTTAGGGACCTAAATGCATCGTGACTTTGAGGGATTGGAAGTGTTGGCTATTTTCCATGCTGGACATGAACACAGCATTGCAAGGTTGTATATTGAGGAATAGATATGTTAAATTGAAAAAAAATATGTATTTTATTTTTAAAGAAATTGATATTTTTTACCACATAAACACAAAAAATTACCCAGAATTGGTACCTTTAAGTACCAGTACCGATTGCAAGGTACCGGGCATCAGTACCAGGCATCAGTACCATATTGTTTCAAATGTGAAAAGTATCCATCCCTAATAGGCAATCATATTCATGTAGATGACCATGCTTTGATGTGTCCCTGTCGCTACCTCAGTGGCTGTTGTGCATTTGCATGCGTGCCTGTGTGCCTGTGTGCCTGTGTGTGTGTGTGTGTGTGTGTGTGTGTGTGTGTGTGTGTGTGTGTGTGTGTGTGTGTGTGTGTGTGTGTGTGTGTGTGTGTGTGTTACCCTAGGTATCTAGCGTAAGAACGCAAACTGAACTTAATTGAATCATCAGCGTGTAGCTCCTGACAGGCAAGACACTATAGAAGTTGTCGCTGCCTCAGGACGTCAGCTAAACTTTGATCTTATGTGAGCATGTGTTGTGTGAAGTGTTACCTGCCGGAGTATGTCAAGAAATATTTTCCTCCAGTTCTTATATTGATTCTGAAAACTCTCTTTCTGTTGCTTCCTCCTCTCCAGATCTCAGAGAGCTGCTGACTGCTGAATGCCATTAACACTCTCACTGACATCAGCTCACAACTTTGAGAAGAACATCTGTTCGTATTCCATCCGCTACTCTCCCAGCTGACCCACTAACATCACTGAGAAACTCCAACCACTCAGTGTCTGACCCACGTTGTTATGGAGAATCTCAGTGAGCTCCAGAACCCGCTGCTGGACAAAAACAGTAAACACATGATAAATGGTTATGGGGGCGACTTCCCCAACAATCAGTACCAGGAGAACATCATTAACTACTTTGCTGGTGGTGGAGGTGGAGGAGGAGGAGGTGGAGGTGGAGGTGAAGGAGGAGGAGTAGGAAAAGTGAGCAATGGCAACGTAGTGAGTGGAGGTAGCTGTAACACCAATGGGAAGATAAAATCCCAGCAGCTTTTGGACGCCACCTCGCTCCATCTGGCGGTGGAGGCGTTCTACCGGCCTAACTTCATCCTGTACAAGGAGGATAGCGGCAGCATCAAGGCTAAGGAATACAAAAGCGAATGCTGCGAGACCACCTTCACAGAGAAAAAGGCAAAGGAGGCGTCCAACACAGCAGGGGCAGACACGCCTGGAACGGAGGATCCCCAGGCAAAGCTGCTGGAAGACGGCGAGCATGTCAAGATCCAAACAGTTTCCTATGAAGTGGAGGAGGAGGAGTACGTGGAGTATGAGGTAAGAGGGTAAACACATCAGTAGATCAAAGGAAGGGAACAGGAGAGTTGGCGTTTGAGGCTGATAAGATCAGCTGTGAAAGACAGTTATTCAGTTAGTGACTGAGTTATACGCTTGCACCGACATTTTGAGCATTGCATGAACCATGGGGGATTATAATCTACACAGAAACCTACTCGATTTATTTTTTTAGTTTAGCTACTAAGAACAAGTACATAAGGTGTTTTTCTTGTGTCAGAAGACATTTTTATTGCATATAAAGCATAGACTGTCATTTATAAAGGTAACACTGGTGAGTCTAGTTGTGCACAGATGCACATAATCCAAATGACTGATGGTGAATGCGTTTTGAGTTTCATGCATATAGATAAGTTTCCTGCATCCTGTGTTTGTTTGCACACATGTACGGTCACATGTTCTGGCCCTATGCCTGGATCAGACTGACATTTTACTGACCACAAATCCCATTCAATCCACGACCTTGGCCTCAATTCCTGACTCTAAAATTCAGTGGTTAGATAATAATAAACCACCCATGCCGGCCTCAGCTGGGGATATTAGGTGCTGCAGCACCACAGCATTAGCCACAGTATTTTCACTCTCAACTGGCACAACCAATAGCACAAAGCACTCCCGAGGATTTAGGGGGATTGGGCAGGCGGAATAGGGTGTTGAGTTCGACCAGTGTCCTGCAGGACCTAATGGACTGACAACCACACACCCGGGAGTCCTCTGGAATTAACCAGGATTTCTGTGATAAACATGTAGCAGCGAAAATGCAACGTGACATGGGTACGTATAGCTTTGGGGTTCTCGGCAGGAATGCATCTTCACATAATGAATAAAGAAAGAGACATGGTTCTGCATTTGCTTCAGTCAGAAAGAAATCAGTGTGTGTCTCTTTTCTCTTGAAAAATAACATCAGATGAGCTGGGAACAGTTTACTGCACCAACTTAGAGCTCCTGTTAGCTGTTCAAAGGTTAAGTGTGCAGATTACCATACTGTCTCCAATTTTCCCACATGCTTCCTGTTCATAAAAAGCTATTCATCAGACCTAACGGCCAGTTTTGACATGTAAAGAAGAAAATACACAGCGGGACTCATTATAGAGCCTCCCAGCAGCAGACCATTGAGACCACAAAGTGCACCACAGTGCTCGTAGTGTGACACAATGCAAAAACCTCAAAGAAGAAAGCTTTTCCTCCACAGCTGCTCTGTACATGAAAAGAGTGCACTCCAAAAAATGTTTTCATTACATAACCAAAGACACGTAACAATCCATCTTTGAGTGTCGACTCCTGCTTTTTGAAAATTCTACCTTAAGGAGTTTCACATCACCAGTACGGGCAAAATGTTGTTGGGTTTTTTTCCTTTCAACGTAAATAAGCCTGGGGGTTCCCCTGTAGAGTTTTCATGTACAAAAATAGCTGTAATTCTTTGAATTTATTGTGTGTGTATCTTAGAGGAAAAAAATGACAAATTGCCTTATCACAACTTACAATCCTGTGAGGCAATTTTCTTCTTTCTTTTTTTTTTTTTTTTTTAGTTGTCAATTTTGATACCCCATGAGCTCAAAGGTAACGCTTTTCTCCCTCTTGGTCATGTCCTGTTAATCTGTAAGTTTTCCTGCATTATCTGCATTACATTGATAAAAAAAAAATCACTTGTTGTTAATGTTTGCTGTGAAAAACAAAAAAAGAAAAGTAATAGCTATAAAAAATAGCAAATCTTGATACTTTGATTTGCTTTCTTTATTCTGTTTCATAACCAGTTTAAAAAAAAATCCTCAGAGTGTGTTTAAGGTGACTGATGAGGTCAACTTTAATTCTGCAAAATATCTTTCCTTCCATATTACTGTGCCCAACTTTTGGAACATTTTAGTCACATAAAACTTGTAGTAAGAAGGTGAATTGTGTTTCCAATGTGCTGGACAAGAACTCACAAGTGAAATTTTTGCCCGGTAGCACTTCTGGTCGTCAAAGTTCCTCAGGGTACGTTTTAAGGCCCACTCTTGTAGCTCAATAAAAACCGACTTAAACTCAGACATCCCAAAAGTAGGGACACGTTTTGTTTTTCTCAGACTGAATTTAGTACTCTGACACTTTTTTTCCCTTCGTAGCCATGTGCCAAGTGTCATTTATGTTAATTTTTAGCTTTTAGTTTTATTGTTTCTCTAAATGTTTAATGCACAACTGTAACTAAGGATCTAATAGAGCTGCAAAGCTGGGGGCTTTTCACATGAGTGTGGTTAAAGGAAATATTTGATGTGAAGATGAAATATTCAAAAACTTCTTCTCATAACATAAACCAGCAGGAACAGTATGGTATCAGATTTCTTGAGTTTCTATGACTCCTAAAAAGAGGGAATATTTTTCACAAAAAATTTGGAAAGGAAAAAAATAAAGACTGAATCTTTAATTTATGAGTGATTAAAATAGTAGTATGATTTTCTCACATCTTCCCAGAGGTTCTCAGGTTTGACTGAGTTTTTTGTGGACTTAGCCCAAGCTGGTTCACATAAATCTGTCAGTATGTCTTTAGGTTAGAGTCACTTTGTGTTTTCACAGTCTTCACTTGTTCAGCACTGTAGTTATTTGAGTGCAGTACTAAAATACGACTTTCTGTTGTTCTTCAATCTCTTTTCTCTCTGTTACAGAGAGACACAGAAAAAAAGGAGAAGAGGTTCATGTAGCAGAGGTTTTCTCATAGGAGGACTGGCTTTGGAGTGTGACAAAAGACAGAAACATGACAGGCTATTTTCTGGTTTAATCTAAACTGTTCAGTTCTTTACAGCTACACAGCAGTGCCGTGTTGTCAGTGTTGTTTGAGAAAGAAATTTTAGGAAACTCTGTCCCAAAAGTGTCTCTCTTTTTCCTAGAACAGAGAAGAGAAACACTCTGTTGCACAGCGTGATGTCTCATGTTTTATTTTGATAGTGGGTACTGTAGGACTTGTAGGTGGCTTGGTGTTACATTATAAAGCTCTTTCAGCTTCAGGGCAGTGAGACATGAGAGAGCAGCATTTTCAAGTATTTTGGTTTTGATGGTTTTGTAACGCAGCCTCTTGCAGCCATAAAGCAGTTAAATAAATGACTGAGTGCCAAGAATTTTACATATGTTACAGATTTTTCCTGTGACAACTGAGTGAATGAGCTCACTAGCCTTAATGTCACTGAAATCAGTTACGTAACCATCACCACCACCAGCAGACTTGCGCAACTGATCAATGTGAATCTGCAAAAACTTTCACATCAAGTTCAACCTTTTAAGAGGAAATGGGATGTCTGCTGATTTTTTGTGGTAACAGAAAGGTAAAAGGGTCACATTTGAGTAATCTGGCATAGCTGACTATCTGTTACTGCTCAGGTGAAGAATGAAATGCAGCAGAAAAGGATGCAGAGGGCACAGACAGTTGAAAACAGAACTGATGATACGTGCATTACTGCATTATTCGCAGTATTGTACTCACACTTATATTATGAAACATATACATTGCTAGTGTAACCAATGCTCTCAGTTTTAGTCTTTATTCTCAAAGTTTTCCAGTTCAGTTTAGCTGTAATTGGATATATCGATTGAAAAAAAATCTAGCTGACAGTTAGCTACATGTTTTGCTCTACCCAGGCCTCTAGGGACAGCCAACAGATTGAGCTGCCGCTCCTTTTTCACACTTCACATCTCCATGTTTTTAAATCCCTCTGTGTTTCTCTTTGCATGCAGCTCCTCCATAATGACTTGTATTGATTTAATAAAGGAATCAGTAAGGTGTAATCTTTTTTTGACTGATTCAGCACAAAACTCTGCTGCAAGAAAACTATCCGTGTCTCCAATAATTTTATTTCTCACTGATCCAGTTGCTCAACTGAATCTTATTTGATGTCTAATCCATAATCATCAAAATCCTACTGCGTGGAGTGGTACAGCAAATGCTAATGCATAACAGATTGAGATTTAATTTGCACTTTTTAGCTAGATGAAAAAAAAGTTGTGACTGCTCCAAAAAGTTGAACATAAACTAAGAGACAAGCTGTGGTGTTGAAACTTAATGCTAAAGCACAAGGGCAAAAACTGAAAACTGCAGTTCCTTGAGTGTCCACTTGAGGCTGGCTCTAAAAGTCAATGGCTATACCATAGACTGTATAAAACATGGATGCAGTCTACAACGTCACCTGTCTGTTTCTGAAACAGAAAGTGAAGCACATTGGCTATTGTGGTCAAATTGGAAGTGGCATGGGCTTTGTGTACAGCTATAGAGGCCCTGTCTGTCACGTGACCTGTGCCTCTGATTGGGCGAGCTTCGCAATCTTAAAATTCTCTGAACCACCAAGTCAGAAAAAAAAAATCACCCCCCTGTGCAGTGTGTGCTGATAGTAAAGCTAGCAGTTCAGACAGGAGACATTTTTTGAACCAGGCTGTAAATAGGTTAATTTCTGCTTTGAAAACAGCTTTTTTTGGCTTGGTGTGTATGTGACTTCCAGTACTTCCAGAGCCAGCCTAAAGTGGACACTTGAGAAACAGCAGATTTTAGCACTTCAGCATTGTCTCATATTCTCAGACGGAAGGTTGCCATACTGTCCCATGTCAAAATTACAAACTTTGTAGCAAAATTAAGCATGTGGAGCCAGACTCAAATAACAGTTTAAGTTTTAAGAGCTCATTTAGTCTTTATACACAGTGTATGTTTTATTGTTTTGTATTGTGGTCAGCACTTCAAAAATAGTGACCATCATCGACTGGCATTAAAACTCCAGAAAAAGAACTAGTCAAGAGATTACATGTGCCCATGGTTTTCACAGTCTATGGCTGTATTCAATATTGTTTTCTGTATGCTGGGCCAGGCTTTGCTGGTTTTTGTTTTTGGAAAGTTGAAGTGAACAGTTTTGCCGATGGTTAACCCACCTTAGACTATAAAATATGGAGATTGTCCTGGTGCAGAGTAATGAAGCCGATGGTTGGTGGGGGCCATATTGGGTATGACATAGGCTTTGAGCTTCCTTTGTAACGGCTATAAAGCGCCGTGGACCACGTGAGCTTAGCTGTATCTCCGACAATCAGACAACACTAATATCTTTGAAAATGCTGAGTTGGAAAAAAAATTACCCCCTGTACAGCGAGCACCGATATCAAATTAGCCCTTTAGACCTAAGTAGTTTTTTTTTAACCAGGCTGTAAATCTGTTTTTCAAAACTGTAAGTGTCAGTTTTTTTCCTTGATGTGTACGTGGTTTCCAGTCTTTCTGCAGCCAGCCTCAAGCGGATTCTCCATGACCAGCAACTTTTTGCACTTAGGCACAGGCTTCATTTTTCTTAACCCAATGTTGCCCTTTGGTATCCACATATGATATGAATATCACCTCTGTAACTGTAAGTAACATAATTCATTAGTGTTTCTTTTGCATTCCTTTCCTGCAAATGTCTCAGACTGTTTAACACTAGAGTTATTCTGACAACTCTGGTTTACATTTCAACATAGTAAGTGTAGAAAAAAGTGCTGTGCATTGTGGGAAACGCTGGGGAGTCAGGTCTGCATACTGAGAATTTTTTTTTTTTCGACCAGTGAAAAATCAGGAGAGGTCAAGTGTACTTTTAGCTTGGTTACAAACTATACTATGGCCAAAAATAATTTCTTAGTGCTTGTAAAGTGGGTGGTTTTGAATACAGTCCATGACACAAACAAAGCTTTAATTGAGACTATCAAAACCAAAATAGCTCTTAAAGGTTTATAGAGCAAAAACACTCATCATGGAACATTAACTAAACTGGTCCTGACCGATTAAAGTAATCAGAGTTATTATTTGTTGACACGGCCTCTGTTAGACTTGGCTTTGGAAAGTGACAGAAGGTTTTTTAGAGGTACAGCTTGTAATGGACGAACGCCATCACTCACCAGCTGCTCTGAACAACACTGGAATTAAATAATAAGCTTAAAATCCTCACCAATTTATAAAAGGTCATTAACGCCAGGCGGTAACAAGATGCACTCATTTTGCTTTTCTTCTCCACTAATCTGAGAGCTGAGATTTATGTAACTCATTACACATACATGTAAATATGTCACATAATTAAGTACATATTTTATTTTTGAACAGATTGGCTCACAAATGCATGATTTAATTTACAAAGGAAGTCTGGGGAGTAGAGGGACAATCACCAAGCAGAGCTGTAATTTTCTTTCTTTAAAGTGTTGCAACAGCTCAGGGAGATTTCTGCATTTAATTCAAGCATCAAACCTTTTATTCTAAAGCTTTGTGAGTAAATGAAAGAGTTTATGCAAATGTAACTGTTTTTTACAACAGAAAAAAGCAGTTTCCCTTTGATGGATTTCTTTTATTCTCTTTCAATTATTTGTTTGTCTATCTTTGTAAGAACTGTGCTTTTTAATCTTTCCCAGACATCCCTACAGTCATCTAGCATTGAAGTTTTGGAGCAAAGGATCAGAAACAGCTAAAACTCAGAGAAAGTAATAAAAAGGGTTTACAATGGTTTGTTCCAGCCCTGCTGAAGTGCCCTGACACAAGGCACAGCATCCCTTTCAGCTGCAGGGTCATATCAGTGCTCTTTGCTTTGATTTGTAAGATTACAGCAAACACTTTTTACAAACCCAACACAACATTCAACACTTCCACTGTTACAGCCCTCTGTGTCGGACAACTCAGAAAATGTGGTCTCTTCTTATCAGCTCCAGCTTTAACAAGTGTACAGTGAGCACTGGAGGTCTGCCAAGTGGACCCCCCTCAGTCTCTGCCCCCTCCTCTGGGCCTTAGTCCTCAGCAGCAGGTGAGATTATTCCCACACTTACAAAGCTAGATCTGAGGGATGCCTCTCTCTTTTTGAGCGTTTTATCCTCACCTCATACACCCCAGGGTATGGATGACACACTGTTGCCTGCTGTAATCACTAATTTTGAAAGCCAACTCTGCAAATCACCCAAGAGAGGCAGACCTGGTTTTATATTTATGCTTTCAGAGAATTTCTCAGGCATGAAAGAGTGATTTCATCGATGCTGTCAGTGCAGGAGTGCCCAAATTACAGATGTTAACAGCTTTGGTAAATGACTGCTTTATTTCATTCTACAACAAAATCATAGGACTATCTGTAACTGTAATGGGAGTGAGTATATATGTGTATATGTGATCATGGGGAGTAAGAGTGATAGAGCTGTAGTTTGTTTGTCTCCCAGAGGTGGATAAAGAATAAATGAAGCCATTTTTCTGTTTTGTGCCTCAGTGCTGACAGGGAACTTTTTTGCAAATGACCCGTAGATGTCTGCCGTCTTTTTATAGCAACAGAAACAAAACAGGAGGAGAGGAGAGACAGCATGCTGTTACTACCTGCCTGTCACTGTGGACCTGACGGTCTGTGATTGACAGGCGGTGTCAGGTTTCTTCCTATTTGTGGACACACCTGACAAAGTTAGTGCATCAAACAGCAGAGGAGAGTTCCACTAAGACTAAAATGGCAGAGGAAGGTTTGACAAAACATTTGTCCTTGTGAATTCTCGTGGATGCCTCAGAGTTTTGGCCCATTGAGGATAATAAGCCAGCAGGGATCGATCTGCCTTGGATTTGTTCGGGTCTATCCTCCTGCTTTGTCTGAGTTTGCAAACACTTTTTAAAAAAAAAAAATTTTTGACACACCTCTGTTCATTCACTCATTGAAGTTGTAATCCTTGAGATGGATATTCTGCTTGATCTGGCGACAAAGAATATTCATTCACAGCAATGGAAGACATCACTTTTACTGTGAAGAGAGTAGGCCCTTCATAAAAGAGGCCAGCCATTATCACCAGAGGCAGACAGACTGAAGATGGAGGTTAAAGGTTAGGAAGTAGCAAAATAACAGGATAACTTACCAACAATGGAGGCAGAGTTACAGTTAAACAAAATTGCCATCAAGCAGCCAAGAAGACACATGGTGTCTCAGAGTCGGTGAGCACAAAGGGATGGTCTTGAATGCGTGTTTGAGCGTGTTGCCTAAAAACAGACTAAAAGTCTGTACATTGACAGAGACTGTTGGCTGTAACAACATTTAAAGTGGAAATATGGATATAATGAGTGCTTTGTCTATCCATGGTATTATCATATTTCATCAAAATGTATGCACTAAAAACAGCTGTCTTATTTCATCAACCCAACTGCTGCGTTATTAAATGTTTAACCCATGATGGGTTATTTATATTAGATTTGGGTTATTTTAGTGCAACTCAACCTCCAAGTTAAAGTCTCTCAACCCAACATACATCAGTTGACCCAGCACCATGTTTGTTTGTGATTCAAACATCACCTTATCACGTCAACAGACGTGCTCCACCATCCTGACACAACACCAGGCTCCATGCGCGGAGCACTCACACATATCAGCACCTTTTCAATTCAATATTCAATACACTATTCTTTGCAACCAAACCTCAAAAACTACTCCTTTACATTTTAAGACAATGGTTTTAGCAGAGTAATTTTTGTTGGGACAACTTTTGTAACTGTGAGTGGGGAGGGAACACAATGGATATGAGACCCTGCTGTAGGACACATCACACGGTAATCATAGGGTGTCCGTACCACTCATGCTGTGAATGGACTGTCTGTGCTCCAAAGCACAAGGCAGTTGTCTGTGTTCCGCAGCATGGACTTGCTGTCCGTGCTTCACGTCTTTATGAAATATGTTCAAAATGAACATAGATTTGGATCAACCGTTGTTTTGTGCGTATATTGTTTATTTTAACCAAGCTTTCGGTTAGATTACTGAACAAATACGTGCAATTGAAACAACCCAGAGTTAATTCTTAAAGCTCCAAAAAGTCACTGTGCCGGCTGCCAGGTTATGTTGGGCTGCCAACCGGGAAAACAGTACGTTTGTCTTCATTTAATGCTTTTGCATTGTGAAAAATACAGTTTTAGCTTAACTTAACTAAAAATGTCCCCCTCCTCAATTTTTCTGGATTATTGAAGTGAAGAACCCCCCCCCCCAAAAAAAAAAAAATAATAATAATAATATTATGGGAAAAGATATATTTGGCTATCATAAAATCCCAAATATTAAAGCGGAAGATACTCCTTAGCTGATGTTGTCATGGATATCTTCAATCGCTCATTCATGCATATAATCCCTTAAAGTAGCAGCGTGAAAAAAGCTCTTGAACTGGGGATACAAACTGTAATTTCTATTTGTCTGCCATCTGTTACACCATCTTCAGATGCATGAAATCCGCATTTTTCAGAATATTTTATCCTTAGATAATAACTGGAACATGTGGTACTGCTGTCCCTGTGCACATATTAAAAAAATGGCCTCTCCTCGTCTTTCAGCACATGGGTTGTAGTGTTTAGCCACTGGTCGTGGGTGTAAAATCAATAACAGCAGCAGTTTTAAAATAAGTATATTCATAACTGCCCTCTGCCTCACCTCGGCTGCAGCTTCGACCAGGTTTATAGGAGAGGTTATCTATTCCCACTAAATCTGAGGAGACGTGAGTACTCATGTCTTCATTAAATGTAAAATGTAGTCATGCTGCAGTTCACTGCACACATACTGCTCCTCTCAGAAGGGTCCAGCACCCAATACAAGCCTCTGTCATATATTCCCATGAAATCCTTCAGGGGTATCCCATTTCTCATTAGACAGTAAATGACAAACGGGGGTCTTGGATCACTTCTATTCAGCATTAAGCGAGTCTGTCCAAAGGATTTAGAGCCTGCTCCTCCTGGCTTTGCTGAGGATATTTTTTCAGCGGTTTGCTGCAACTGTGTCAGTTATGGAAATCGCATCCTGAACTCACTGTCCACGGATATAACCATAAATTGTTGAATAAAATGTGCAGACTTATAAAGGTAAGATTACACTGGCCTATTATCCTTCACCCCTGATCCCATAAAAGAATCAGAGAGATTACTGTCATTGGGATGTAACCGTTTTATTTGTATTTTTTTGGTATATTTCTGTACTTTAACATCATCTAGAAGGCAAAAATTGTCAACGTGCATCTTAAAGAGGCAAATATATGTTTTCAAGTTAATCTTGAAGTTTAAATTCAATATGTGGAGGAACAGACCTGAGGGGCCTTGGCTTTAAATCCAGACAAAGTAATGCATTAATGATTCATCAGTTTTGGTGCAGTTTGAGGAACAACAGCATTTTTTACCTAGGACTCTTCATCTTCTTATGCTTATTCTGTTCAGAGTTGGCTGCAGGTGGCTGGAGCCTATCCAACCTGTCTGTGGGCGAGAGGAGGGGTACACCCTGGACTGGTTGTCAGTCAATCATAGGGTTGACACACAGACAGACAACCTTTCATGCACACATTCACATCTACGGGTAGTTTAGAATTACCAATTAATCTGATGAGCATGTTTTTCACACAGAAAGGCTTTAAAATCTATCTTTGCCTGTGACTGCCTTACTTTTTTTTTGTTTGGAGTTGTTTTGTTCGTTTTTTTTTGCTTTTTTTTATTAATTTCTTTTGTTGTTGTTTTTTTTTAGATGCTTTCCATGTCTTTAATAAGGGATATGATGGGGAGAGTCAGAAGCAGGGAAGAGAGAGAAGAATGACATGGCTAACTTGAGGGCTGAGGCCTCTGTACATGAGGCAACTGAGCTCTGTCACGTCAAGTGGTCTCACTGAGGAGAGATAGTAGTTTTTTTTTTTTCTTTTTTTCTGAAGTGCGGTTGTATTTAGAACTTGTCAAAACTAGGTGTATCAACCACAGAAGATTCTGGTCAGCCTGGTTTCTTTGATGAGGAACCACCTCTAGAACAGTCACACTGATATTAGTTTTTATGAGGTCAATTATGCAATGGAGTTGCCCCTGCCAGCAGAGGTCGATTGCCACAACCCCCTATGGGTATAAAATTAATATTGATAAGTTCCTCTCTCAACCCCACTTAAAAAACCTGAGTTACCTTTGTATTAAAATCTTTTGTCCTAAAAATTTTGGAGAACAGTTTTTGAAGGCAGGTAACTTTCATCTGTCCAAGGAGCTAAACTTTAGATACAGTTTCCTTAGTAATCACATGGTGTGTTTTTTTCACTGAGGTTTATAATAAGGCTCACACTGCATCATCTTTCCGTTGTATTATCATCATGTATCACCCTCTCTGTACCCTTCAGTCTAAAAGCCTTACATAAGATTTCACAGATTCAAACGGCTAAGTCTTTTTCCATTGTCAAAGTCCCAAGTAGCTTGAAACAGTTGAGGGTCCATGTCTGATTACTTCCTGATTTACAGTTATCACATTCAGACGGTTTAGCACACGCCGTACTGTGAACATGCAGCAGAATGGTTTAGGGTAAAATTATCCGCCCACCTCTGCAGAGATCTTGCTTTAAACAGCAGCAGCAGCTCTTTAACCGTGCTCCACATTTGGCAAAGTTCCCAGGTAGAGACTGGTGAGGGATTTCTGTCACAATTATAGTGATTGATACAGGGTTGATTGGCTGTCTACACTCTCCTTCTGTCTCCCCATCCCCCTGTGAGTGGGAGGAAGCACACAGGCAGCTGGAATTTCAGTTCTCAGTGATCTGGTGTTCAAGAGTCTGAAGTCTAAGCATGCATCTCTACTTGAAGTAACTCGTTATTTGAGTGAAAGAATTGTCAATAATAGACAGCTAGAGAGAAGGAGCAGTTCCAGAACTGGTTGGACAAAACTGCAATCCAGATCCAACATCTAAAACAGGTAAAGGTGTTTCCGAGTAGGTAAATAATGTATGGTTTGCAGAAGGTCAAGACGCTAACGCCAAGATTCTACTGTGCTCAACCACCTACTACCCAAACATTATCCTGCTCATTACCTGGTTACCAGCTTGAGAAACAAACACATGGGTAAAAATATTGATTATAAGATCATTTAGCTGATTGAATAGTTCCGGTAATAGCTATTTGATGCTAAGGGATTTAAGGCAGTTGATTATTATCTGCCTGTTGTGACATCACATAAAACTGGACGTTTCAGTTAACAGCTAATGACGCAAAATCACAAATGTTAATTTTTGTCATCATTCAACTTTCCACCAGCCCCATCAGCTGACAGCTCAGCTGATTACAACTACATACATTAAACTGGAAAATTGTTAGATGGGCTCTCCCTCATTTATGCTTACCTCAAGTGTTCACCTCGTCTCAGACTTTAGCATTCACTGTGGAATAATTCCACCGTCTTTTACAAAGCTGAGAACTGTGTACCTGAATCCACTGAACATTAGTCTCAATTAGACTGTGGCATGTTTAGCTCAGCTGGGTTTAGGTGAAATATGTTCAGGCATCATTATCTTAGGGCTGATGGAAACAATGGTGTTTCATCATCAAGCAGCACCATTTGTACTGTTAAGCTTTTATTCATGGTCCAATATAGAAAAATTGAGTTGGTATAGGTGCAACCTTCTCTCGCTCAAGCTTAGCATGTGTCGCATTTTCTAACTGGTCCCTAGATTGAGAGATGAGAATTCTTTAAATGCTGCTCTAATTCCAAAAACACTGAGGATTCAATAAAACCCTGGAATGGTTGTCATTAAAAGATGCACTAACCTTTTTCACATCAGTTAAAATATGACATTTTTAAAAGCAGAGAAACTCTATCTTCACCATTTAGGTTTGCCACTTATTCAGTATATTAAGAACAGAAGGGAACAAGTTTGCTTTAGCTTGTTTTTCAGTATGAATACAGACCATGAAAGCGGGGCTTCATGATCCTTCAGACTTTTTTGGATTGTAAGCAGGAGGTGTCAGAAAAATTACTACACTACTTATTCAGTATTTAAGACATGTAAGAAAATGTGAAATATGTCTTCCGTCCTCATAGCGTTCGTTAAAGTTGTACACCTGAAATATTAAGTTGAATGCCAAATAGCCTTTCAGTAATGGCTGAAGTGAAGAATCAAATACAGGCCACATGTTTAAAGGGGCTGTGAGGAGTATCTAAATGATCTTGAAAAAGTCTCCCCTCTGGATATCAGCCACACTTTAAAATAAGATTATCAGTATCAATATTACAGGCTACAGGTCATTTCAAAATGCTACTTCTTAGCGTCCCGGATTGATTTACGACACATTTAAGTCTCTATGACAACGCCACACTGGCTGACGAAGCTTGATAGTTAGAAGAGAGATCTGTGATGTTTTCTTTTCTTTCTAATAAATTTTGTAGTGATGGTGGAGCCTTACCGTCAGACAGAAAAAGGACAGAAGAGCAGAAGAAAGCTAAACAGGAAAGTGATACAGCCAGAGCTAAAGGCTAACACGGGAGCTAAACTGTTTGTGATAATGTCCATTCCAACCTACAGTCAGCAGTTATTCTGCAGTGGTCTGTTTAAACTTGAGAGTCTATCAATAAAATGAAGCGTGAGGTTACGTTAGCTCTGCTTGGTAGGTTACTGGCAGGACAAAGCTAACCAGGGTTTACTAAAGTTACACATTATGGACATGTCTCAGAGCACTGAGCTGTGAGCTGCGCTAAATGTAAATGGCTACTAAACCACACAAAAAAAAAACAGACACTGTTAGCTTGTTGTCATGTTAGCCTAAAGATAAGTCTGAGCACTGGGGTGCCAATAGCACTATATATAATTGGCTACTGCAATGTTGGCTTGTTTGCTCAACCTGTAGTGCTACGAAACTGTACTGAGAAATACCTTGACTCTGTGCGTATCCAATAAAAAGTTGTCTTGATCAAAGACAATTTGTTTTGATCTGATCTCCTTTTAATTTCAAAACAAACACACCTCTCTAAAAGTCATTTCAGACAGTGAGTGTGAGACTCCAGGCCAGAAGGTGGCAGGGGAAGTCAAATTAAAACAGATCCTCCTAATAGCATCTTTAAATAAGTAATTAAAAAATTCAATGACTATTTCTTTTTTTTTTTTTTCTTTTTTTTTTTTTTGTAAATAAAGGTGCAAAAGCGAAAAAAAGGAATGTCCCTCAGCCAAACTTCGGCAGTTTTCCTCCTGTCTGAGCTCAGTGTATCAAGATACAAATAATAAAGATGTTCAAGTAATGTGTCTTGAGTACTGTCCCCCCTTTTGAGATCATTATATGTTACTAGTCTGAGCTGTTCTGGGGGGCAGACACATTGTAATTGTCTAGCAGTCTTTTGAATTAAGGTGGATTAAGATTTTATATTCAAAAACAAACAGAAGACAGATACAGTTCTTTTGCAGCGTTGGTACCTCAGAGCTTTTCCCTCATATTCACTCCCATTTAGTCCAGAAGGTCACCTTCTTACTGCTTATGAATATGTAAAGAAGACTCAACATATTCTGCATTTAACCGCCATGCACACAGGACACACAATCTAAGACCCTCTAAATAATAGATGCTCATTCCTGGAGTCCATGCAGCTGCAGTCCCAGGCAGAGAGGATCTTGTTTTAATATAGAGAAGGTGTTGGTCAAGGTAACACAGTGGATAAAATACTCTGAAGATACAACTGACTGGACACCTACCCAGCATGTGCTGTTAGTGGTCCAAACCTTATCCGCGAGTCTGAAGTTACCAGTGAGATGTAATCTATTTTGTGGTCTAAACACTGCCTCGCTCATCCCCTTTACTCATTCACTGAACACCTGCGCTCCTCATCACTTTGTGTCAGTTTACACATGACAAGCAAAGAGAAACTCAACACATTGTCTGCTTGTCTGTGCAGTATGTCATCCATCATTGTAAAGGTTTAAATTAGCATAACATGTTATCATGGCTGCTCCATCTTTAGGCAGTCCTGCCCATTCATAAACACACGAGCCAATAGATGCTTAGCCTTTTTTGCCTTTCTTTCCAAATGTCCAAAAATCCAGCCCATATTCCGTAACATTAGCAGCTAATCACTGAGTCAGTCCATCACATCAGCAGAGAGGGAAGTTGTTGGCAGAAACCTGTGATCTGTTATCATATACAGTATATATTACTGGGGATATTGTGTAGCATGATGCTTTAATGTCAAGCTCATTTGTATGACTCAAACAGAACAGTGTGTGCACATGAGTGCATCGACCAGTTCCATAGAGTAATGCTAGCTTCAGATAACTGTTACAGGTTATTTTAAAATCATTATATAATTAAATTGTATTATCAGTGATTGATACAGCAAAAGGCACAGGCTTATACCTGTTGTCTTTCTTTTTGTCAGGCTCTCTTTCACTGAGTTTTTCAAGAAGACAAATACATATATATTTTTTTTAATTTGGCTGCCTCCAAAGCAATTTTGGTTGAGAGCTAAAAAGGTCTTGTGTTAGCAAACTGCTAGCTGGCAATGTTGTGTTAGTTAAAGCTAGCTTGACATCAGCATTTTTGTTAAACCATAACATGTTTCAGAGCTTGGGGGTAAGCTTTGGAAATGTATACAGTCTACAAAAAAACGAAGCTTCATACTGACCACTGCATGAAGTGAGGATGTCACCTGAGCTACCGCTAATGCTATGTAATTTGCTAGAGGGACTTTTTTTAGGTTGACGTTCCTTCAGAGCGCCTCTAAAGATGACAGCAGTCATTTCACATTTACACAGGTATGGTAGTGCACATTTTAAATCATTTTTTTTCAATGATAATTTCTTTCATCAGTACCCAACTGTTAGCAGCAGATTCCTGAGTCTCGGTATCAGTAAAAGTGTTGTGATGGGGGAAAAAAAGAAACTGAAACATATTAAATTAGTTTTCTTTTCTTCTCTTCTCTTCAAATTGCTTTGGCACACAGCAGGCTTTCCTTTGTCTGTTTCCACCTGTTTCCACAAAGCTCAGTGTGAATACTAAGCTTGGTGTTTAGTGTTCACATGCTGTAGCCTCATTACATGGTGCTAAATTGCACACCTGTCAACAAGAGGCCACTGGGGCAAGAGAAAGAAAAAACCATAACAAATATTTTGTTCATTAATTCCCCTCAGGTACTTCAGTCCCTCCCCAATGACAGTTATACATGTGTGAGAGGACTGCCTTCTGACAAGACTCTTAGCATTGTGATCACACACAGCGTGTCTAAGGGTCCCTCGGAGGTGCCTGAGTGTAAGACCTCTCAGGGCGACTAACCCCAGGCTCTGTGTACACCACATGGTCTCATTAACAGTATTATTAAAAGCATGTGGTTTTTTTCACCTGCCCTCTTTGGTAGCTCTTCATTATGCTGCCTGTTCAATTAAAAACTCTTCTCACTACAGCATAGCCACATCTGGGGACACGGGCTCCTTTAACTGAACACAACCATCTGGAGCACGGATACACACCGAGTGTATGTTTCACTGATGCTGCATTAGGATGCAGAGGGTGCGACTGAATGTTGTCTCTGCTAGAACTGCTTGGCGACAGACAGAAAGGCCAGATGACCCGCAGATGACTCCTATGCAAAGCGAACATGCACCGTCTTTTGTAGAAATCTAATTAAATGAGAGGGGACCATTACGAGGGCACACATCCTAATGACTTCTGCCTGTTCCATTTTCCATTTGCATGTTTTCTCATGAACGTGTGGCCCTGGTGCAAAAGCAATCATAACATCACATATACTTTTTGTGGTTTCCCATTACTATATTACAGGCAGGACCATAAATGTGCTGAAAATGTCCTTTTGTGCTGTATTGCATCTTTTATGGCATTCACTCATTAACTTTGCTTATGCATTCAGCCAAGTAATTGAATTCCCTTTGGTTGTGAAGTAGTTTCTGTCTACATCCAGACCCCTCAGTGTACTTCACCTTAGTCTCATCGCTATACAAAGCAATTAATTTGTATAATAATGTCTGTTGGGTTTGGCTAAATGAACAGTCATTTCTATAGTGACTATATTTGATTGAGAGTGGTCAGTGTCTTCTAATTTGTGTTTTCTTTGCACTTTAATTTCACTCTCTTGTAAATTCATGTAAGCATACAAGATCGAAAATTAAAATTCTTTACAGCATACCAACTCATTTTATTCTTATGGGCTTATTAGTATTGTTTTTATGTCTGCTTAAGACAAGCACATGTTTTGGTTCTTCCATTGAGATCCAAAGCATCTTTAGTCAGGAAGTTGAAGCACATTATCTGCATTCAAAAACAAATAAAAGAACGCCAAAAAGAGGGAATGTGACTGCTTGGTTTTGATTTGCTTCCTCAAGGACACAGAACTCAAGCATATTTTTTTCCTTTTGAAGGGAGACAAAAAACAAGAGTGAATGTTAGAAGCTACAAAAACATCTTTCACTAGTAAGAAAAAAAAGTCTGGATACAAGAAATCAGAAATGTGCTCTAAGTTGAGATTTGTACCATTCAAGTTAGGTCAACTAGATTTTTTTTGCATTCACTGTGAATTCAGTGTTCATGTGTTTACACTTTATTTTATTGGGAAATCACCAACATGATCAGTATTTAGCCCCACCTTTTGGGAATTTTATCTTATATTTTAGAAAATCTAATTAATGTCACAAGCTATGACAGTTGTTACTCAGGATGATATTTCAAATGCATCAATATTCATATTTGTCATGACACCACCTTCAAAGAATCGCCTGTCATTTGTATCTTGTGTTAAGACATTCACTTGACATGATCAGCACAAAATGAAATAAATTAAAGGTACAAAGATGAAACTCCACAGGGGACGGACAGCAGGGGTTAAAATAAGTGGACAGGGTCACATTTCCTGTGTGTTGCAAAGGCAGTTTGGCAACAAATAAATTACAAGAGCCCTCCTCTTGGTTCTGCTGTCATGGCGGAGTGCTGAAACCATCCATTAGTTCTTCATTACCTGTCAGCCTGTTGCCTCATGTTGACAGGATTTACGCCCCACAAGACATATCTGCTCTGCTAGCAGCACCAGCATGCATAGTCATTAGGTGTTTCTAGTAAAGCGGAGGGGCAACAACGACATGTGCACGAGCACACAAACAGACACATGCTCATTAAAAGTCAGATAAAAAATGTAAACAAACCTGTGTTTACTTTAAATCAAACCCTGCTTGTCAGTGATTGAGTGGGTTTTTGGGCTGCAGCTTGTAGTTTGTAGAGGTTGAAGGTTTTTACATTTTTGAAGAAATACTAAAGCTCATCTTGGATTGATTTGATTGCAGTCTAAAAATGTGTTAGCTCGTGCAGCTTTTCAGAGGAATTTGTGGCCTGTTTTCCTTTTTAGATCTCAGTGGCTATTTTAAGGGTTTGATTAATCACCCTCTGTGATCCGCATATACAAGAAGCATCAAGCAAGTCTGCTCCAGCTTCAGCCGGCATTATTTTAGCCTGCCTTCCTCTTTTTCCCCTATATAGTCTCTCTTCCTTATTCTTGGGCAACCAAAGCCGATCCAACAGAAACCCTGGTTGATGCTGAGGATGATGTGTGTTTCCATTCTCCAAACAGCCAGGAGGCTGTGCAGATATTGTCAGTGAGCTGGGAGGCACGAAGCTGAGCAGGCCTGGCTCTGCAGAGATTGCACCACAGTACTTGCTTCAAGCCATGAAGGCAGAATGACATTATGCAGAATGTAGCATGCATTATGCTCATGTGTTATGACCCTTTTCTCCTCTCAGCATCACATTATGAAGAGAATGAGAATATATCGATCATCATGACAGAGCCCGGTGTCCACAGCGCTTAACACATTCATTATAGAGCCTGACAACTCAGAGGTATCAGACATAATTTGGGAAGGTTTTGCTTGCTCCAACACTTTTGGATTTTAATAAGCTTGTTTTGTCATCCAGGGCTCTATTTTAGGATTATATGAATCCAGTGTTGCTCCTATAATTAGTGGGAAGAGCCCCCACACATTTCTACCACCCACCCACTAATCCCCACCATCCATCAGGCAGTATGACTATAAGGCTGAATGTTATTAAAACTAAATGAAAACTGCCTCACCCTTCACAGCAAATGTATTCCCAACACCCATTTAACTTTTAATAGAAAGAAAACACTGTTGTGCAGACTCACTGGAATAAGACTGCTCGAAATGTGAAAAATAAATAACTGTTTCTTAAGAGCAGTCTATTCGGTGTATGTTTATTCAAAAACTGTATTCATACTAACCCTTAGAAATTCTGTGGCAGTGCTTACATATATGTACTTTTCCTTCATTTGTCAGTGATAAAAAGATTTCCAAATGCACACAATTAGAAACGCTTTAGCCCATGACCCCCAAATAGCAACTCCCTGCTGTGGAAATATGCTAATAGACCAATCAAAAAAATAACTTAAACAAAGAAAAGCAGCCTCTGATACTTAATTTAGCTGATTAGAAAAAAAAATAGGCAATATTTGTACGATCTGCTACAACCAACATCATTCTTATCCTTGTTTTGTCAGCTTGGGGGTCTTATAGTGACAACATTTTCTGTGTGCATGGTTTTATCCTCTCAAGAGCTTTTGTCTGATGTGCATTTTTTAATTCACCTTGCTATTTGGGATAAGTAAGACCTCATAAGTATTATAACTAAACTTGGTCTCTGTACGGAAAGTTTGATTGATTGTGTAATGAGTTCTCTATTAGTTGTTTGTTAGTGTTGTTATTGTACTTAAATACATTGTTTGTTTTTTTCACTAAAATGGGGGTGATGTTGTGTTTTCACCAAAAGATGATGTGGGCAGTGTCCCTAAATTAAGCTAGTTGGTAAAAGTTTAAAAAAATACGGTGTCATGGGTCTGAGAGGCAGAAATGTAATGTCCACATAGACACTGGGTCGTAAGAGGTTAAACAAATTGAGCCCCTAGTTTTGTTTTTACTTTTTATACTTTTCCAATAAAGGATGGAGTATGTAATGGTACATCGTTTTTGTTGTTGCTGTTGGTGGTGGTTGTTTTGCTTTTTGAAAGCATTTTGTGACACCCTCTCAATGTTTCGTGAAAACCCCTCGGGGTCACTACCCCTGTCTGGCAAACACTGCTCTAAGGTAATTGAAGATGCTGTGAGGAGGATCTGTTTTAACTGGACTGCAGTGACACTGTTTGGCCTGGAGTCTGACACACACGGTCATGAAAATATGGCTCTTAACAAAGTGTGTGTTTGTTTTGGAAATAGATATCAGATCTTGTTTTCAAAACAATTTTTCTTTGTTCATACAAGGCAAAGAGGTAAAGTATTTATCAAGAATTACAAAGCATTGTTGTTTGAAACATGCAAGTATACTTTGTCAGTTTACTCTGTAGTTTAGTGGCCAGCTATATTTAGCGTGACTGACAGCCCAGTGCTCTGACACATGTCAGTAATGTGTAACACTAGTGAATCCTGGTTATATCCTGCCAGCATTTATCTACCAATCAGAGTTAACGTAGCCTCACTCTTTACTTTATTGACAGACTCTCAAGTTTGAACAGACCACTGCAGAATAACTGTTGACTGTGGGTTGGAATGAACATTATCACTAACAGCTTAGCCCGTGTTTTAGTCTTTAGCTCAGGCTGGATCACTGTCCTGTTTAGCTTTCTTCTGCTCTTCTGTCTTTTTTCTGTCTGACAGTTAGGCTCCTGTGTCCACCATTGCTACAAAATTAATTCAAGAAATCGTTTTCACACAGACCTCTCTTCTCACTCCTAAACTTTATCAGCCGGTGTGGTGTTGTCATAGAGACTTTGATGTGCCATAAATCTGTTCGGTCCACCTTGATGTGGTTGGGAAGCTGAGAAACAGCATTTCGTGATAACCTTAGTGGTGCTGATAATCTCATTTTAAATTATGGATTGTGATTGAGCATTCATCTAGAAGGAAGACTAGCCCCTGTACGGACAGAATATGAAGTCAAAAACTGAAAAGAGCATAGATGATAAAAAGCAAATCAAAATCTCAGAAACACAAACCTTAAGTTATTAATTTCTAAAGCAGTCATAATTTTAGTCTTTGATCTTTGTATATGTTCATTTAAGGAAGAGCTCTTAAAAGGAACCATCCATCTGCACAAGAATGAGGAACACCGGGTAGTTTGTGGAGAAAAACTTCTGTAATGATTCGTTAAGGTCTGAATAAACGCTCTTATGCCACATTGTCATAACTCTGAACCTATAAAGAAGCTAGGGCTGGATAATTAATCGGATTTTAATCGTGATTTCAATTTTGCCATCTGACAACCATAAAAACAATATAATCGAAGAAAAACAATTAATATGCCACACAGTGTAGATGTATGCAAGTTCCTGTGCTTCATAGCTCTTCTGTGTTCCTTGTGCAGCCACAGCGAGTGTGTGTGACTTATGTGTATCAATCATACTGTATGTGCCACTTGCTGGTTCTTTAAAGTTGTGTTTAAATCAGTACTGAAGTTTTTGAACAAATGAATAATTGTGTATATTAATCGTGATTTCAATATCACTTAAAATAATCGGGAGTCTTATTTTTACCATAATCGCCCAGCCCTAAAAGAAGCAGAATCTGTTTTGAAGGAGGGAAGGCTAATAGACAGCCTGAATACTTCTCAGTACCTGCTGTTAGTCTTCAGCTGGTGAGTATAAAGTCACCAGATGATACATGTTTTTCAGTTTAGTTCAAACAGCACGTTGTCTTTCTGCTATTCTTGAATATGTAAACATGCTGATTGGTCAGGGTCTGTGATGTAAGCAAACATGTTTTTCAAAAAAGATGTTTATTTGTAATCAACAAAAACAGGACCATGCAAACAAAAGGACCTCCCATTTGTATAGTTACATGTCTTAACTGTACCTTTACACAATGATAACATCAACAGACACAAAATGATATGGGCGATAACATGTTTTGCTTTATAGCAGATTTTAATGGTATCACGCAGCTTAAATCTCCCTTAATCTGTTGTTTTTAAAGAATGAAGATAAACCCTAGGAATATGGCCAACAATGCAATGAAGAACTAAATAAATTCCCTGAAAAAATCAAAATGAAAATAATAATTCCAACAACCTTTGCTGCTACGATTTGAGGACATGGCCGACACAGAGGAATCTGCAAGCTCTAGACTGAATGGAGACAGGAGCCTAACAAAAAGTCAGGCTTCATTGTTTTGCTTCTGAAAGCAACAACACCAACCTCAGAAAACCAACAACTCCATCTGACAAAGACGTTGGCGCTCCCACTCGTGGCCTGAGGCCAGGTTCTGCACATCAGGGCATGCTGCCTTTGAGCCGGAAGACTTTCAGTACTAAAAAGAGAGGCTCTATTTTTTCTCTGTAAGATATCCAACAGTGGTGGAGAGGAAAATGCTGTAATCCTTGAAATAAAAGTCTAAATTCATTAGGTACAGCACAACCTCAGAGACAAATGCAGGGATTAGGAGTTATAAATCCTCCAAAAATGCTTAGAAAAGCAGGAAATACTTGAAGGCAAGATGTCAGAATGCTCAATGAATACGCAGTTAAAGCATTTCCTTTGTCAGATTAAAACCAAAATGTGATTATTTGATGTCTGAGAACCTCTCGCTGTCACATGTCCCGACATTTTGACTGATTCCTCCAGCTTCTGATGGGGGTATTCATCCTAATATTAAGCTCAATTTCTTCAATACAACAGCGTATTGTGAAGCACGATTTTTTTTTTCATTTATTTTCATGTTCCTCCCTCATGCTGGATCATCCTTCAAATGGGATGATGTGTGAAGGATGCAGCTTAATGGCTCGTATAGAAACCCTGGCCTCAATCTGCAATTTCTTTTCATTACAGGCTCAGAAGGAAAATACATCTTTCTTTGTCTTGGCTTTGTCATAAGGGACAGTACAAAGTATATATATTTCGAAGGTTATTTGGCAAAATGTCATAACAAACTAACTACAATTTGATCATTTCTGCCTGGGATGAGGACTGAGAGCCCTGTAACCCACTAAACAGTATGCAGATGTATGGGCGTCTATTCTCTTTGCTGAGAGGCGTTTCAGTTCCATGTGAGGAATGTTGTGTAGAGCGTGAAATAGTTTCATAAAGCTGGAGGGAAGAGGTGTGTTTGATTCATAACGGTTGCATATCTGAAATGAAGAGCACTCTCGAGCGTAGCTTTTTTTTTTAATGCCATCTGTTGTTTAGACACCAAAATGTAGGAATCTGCATATCTCAAAACTAATGAGAAAGTAATGGGCCATCACAAAAAGTTCATGAATACGGGCTGTGACATTACGAGGGAGCAGTGACGCGTCTGTGTTTTGTTTCCCATTACACAAATGTCTTTTTCCCTCTCACTGACTGCAGATTTTCACTCCTCCCTGTCGACTTAGAAATCACCTCTTACCTGCACACAGATTGTTGTGCAGAGCAGGCAAAACTTTTTTATTTGTCACCCTCAATCCACCTGATCTGCTGTTCATCATCAAACTTATGAATACATCCCAGAAAAGGGATGTAATGACCAGCTGAGACAATGCTTCTGTTTACTTTTACTGCAGCATCAATGGAGGCTCTGCTCAGCTGGATTTCAGACTTTCATCAATTCTCACATGTCTGACACTTGCAAATCAGGAGAATTCCTGCACAAAAACAACTAGAAAAGCACTCAGAGAACGCAGACCTCCGCCAAGCATAATGTAATTGTCACACAACACTTAAGTCCTACTTTAATGTTATACTCCCTTTCAGCAGACTGTCTGCTACAATTTGGTGTTAGTTGCAGGTTTGTACGATAATTTGTTACCTGACAGTGTTGAAAATTACGATGACCCAGTACATATTTCCTATTCCAAATCTTAGCATCCAGAATATTTGGTATGAACAATTAATCAATTTTAAATCGACATCGCAATGTAATAGAATGCAATTTTCAAATCGTAAAGGCTGCAATTAGATTAAAAAAAGTTTCATGTACACAGACCTGGAGGGAATATAGTAACTTGTATTTGTTCTCCCTTAAAACCAGCAAAAGTCAAAATGCTGTTTTTTTTTCTGGCAAAAAAACAACCCTGTGGGCTACAAAGATCCATCCAGTAGATCGTAGAGCCGTACCCCTTGGTCTCTTTTTTTCTGTATGGTTTGTTACTCTTACTGACAACTGGAGGTCAGTAAAATTTCACAGTGTCCCTATTTCTTTTCAATTAAGAAATGCAAAAAAGACTTGTTTAAATGCTATCAGTATCTTTTGTTGGTTAGTCATACTATAAAATGACTTAAAACTTTTGTTAAGTGAACAATGCAGAAGATAGAGGCCCCCCAAAAAAATCATATGCAAAATCGCAATCGCAATATTGGTCTAAAAAGATCGCAATTAGATTATTTTCCAAAATAGTTCAGCCCTACAGAATATTGGTAGAGTGTGGATCATAGTTTTACATCCTTCAGAAATTATGGTGACCTTGTCTTGTATTGTTTCGCAAAGCAATCCGACCATTTATCGTGAAGTTATATACACATATGGTTAAAACAGCCCTATCTCACAGTGATAAAGAATCCTTTAAACCAACCCTGGATCCAGACGGTGATCAGGATCACCTCCAAAATTAAATAACTTCTTCCGTATCCCCTTTTGAACATTTCCTGAAAATTTCATCAAGATCCATTTGTTAGTTTTTGAGATATGTTGTTCACAGACAAACAAACAAACAGAAAAACTCCCCCAAAAACACAACCTCCTTGGCGGAGGTCATAATGTGCTCAATGCTACAGTACGACATGGCAGCAATGGTTGTGCAGAGGCAGAGGTCACATCAGTCTCCAGTAAGTAAAAAGTAACATTGAGAAGTAAAGCAGTTGAACTATTTTCATCACTCCTAGAACAGACTCACAATCACTGAGCAGAAACTCATTTCCCCATCGTCAAACACTGTGTAAGTGTGAATGTTTTATACATCGTCAGTTTTGAAGCTATCCAACTTACAAGTTCTTCATCATGTGAGGGCATGGCTGACATGACTGACAGGCAGACCCTCGCAGCTGCTTGTGAAGAGGCTTGAGGCCTGTCTCTTCACCTCATACTTCAACAGAGTTTCGTTGAGTCAATGGCACCCACTGACCATTGGCTTCAAAAGAAATGGGTGATGTCACAGAAACTACCGTCAGCGGTTTTTGACCCGCATTTGTGTTCCCTTTCAGACGGACTGCTCCAGTGACAGCGAGAGTGAGGACAACTTCATTGTCGTCCCTCCTCGAGACCACCTGGGCCTGGCCATCTTCTCCATGCTCTGCTGTTTCTGGCCTCTGGGGATCGCAGCGTTCTACTTCTCACAGGGGGTGAGGATGCATACACACATATCTAGATATAAAGCAAATAAACACGAGCATTTTGTTTGTCTTAAAGACTTTTGAATGATCTACTATGTGTCAGTCATCAAACAAAACAAGTGCAACCTTCCTCCCACGCAGACAAACCCATTTCTATGAATTTATTGTCATGCAAACACACCAAATACACCTCACTCTGTGTGTGAGTCATCACCACAAGATTAAGGGCTATCATACATAAAGAAGAACTGACAGTTGACTCTCCTACTGCCAACGCAAGGCCACTTTTCACTGAGCTACCCATCAATAACTCAAGGCCGTTCTGTAATGGCTGCTTGATGCTCTGCAAACAGGCTGAGAGACGCCTTTCCGAAGAGTTTATAAATCAGTTCAAGGAAGTCCAGCAGAGGAAGTGTTCGAATACTGAGACGAGAGAGAGAACCTTTGAACTGGTTGTGTTTTCAAGAGGAATTAAGATCAACCCAATTAAAGGTACGCGCACACATTAGAGGTGACGAGCCTTCAGACTCCTTAAACAGCCTTGTTAGAGTCGCAGATATATTTAGAGAAAATTCTTACAATTTCCAAAATCAAGCCTGGACATGTTTTTTTTCTTTTATAGCTTTTGCAATCAAGAAAGACAGATTTATTTATCTCTGGCTTTCATGCACAAACATTCATTTAAATGTCAAATTCGAAAGATTAAATACTAAGGCAAAAAACACCCCTCTGATGAATCATCTTAACACTGTCGATGTGTTAAGTCTCCTTTCTGATTATAGACTGGCACCCAACAATCACATTAACAAATCCAAGGCTATAAAAAAAATAACATTTCACTGCTCGAGAACATCAACTTTGATATTAAGATGAAACCATTTCACCAGCCAGTGTAGGACGAGCAGTTACATGGTTTAAGAGAGTAATCTGAAAAACAGGACAAAAGCAACTCTGTTAGTATGAAGCTTTTCCAATATGTTCTTAGCTGGAGAATTGGCGAACATCACTTATTGGCTGTCTAATTGATTCCAGCTGGACTTCCTGCCTCTTCTCAATGCTGTTAGGAAACATCTCCTGTGACGGCGTGTCAGTCAAACAAAGAGCCGAGGGATTGCTTCTTCTGCCTCTGCTAATCAATTCTGTCTCCTTAAGAGGCCAATAGTACATCACACACACACACACACACACATGTATGTGTAGTGTATATAAAGTGTGTATAAAGGCATACACAAATACAAGATACACATACGCTTTCGGTAAATTGTCCTGCCTTTGACGATAAATTCTTATCAAAAGCCAGAGCGTTTAGCCGACTTATCTGTGGGTGCGAGCAGTCCAAAGCAGATTAAGGCGGTCAGTGAATTATCTTGTCAGTGGCTAATTTGATTCTTCCTGGGTAATTATGGGGAAGTGATGGTTGTGTTTAGGGATGGATGGCTCTCCTGCCAGTCTCTGTCCTTTAGAAGGTGGCGTCCAGAAAAGCTGTCAGGAAAAGATATGGTAGGAGTCTGGGATCGCTTAATTTTATGGCTCAATAACCCACTTCACTGGTCCCCATTTCATTGAGCTGTACTGGGAGCTCCCTGACTTAAGGAATTAATTCTGTAGGAGTTAGCATGACGGTATTGTAAAATTGGATTATAACTTCCATCTAGAACTGCAATGTCATTGTAAAATTATTGTCTTTACTGTGTGCACTGACAAAGACATGTGGGATATTGTTTCCATAGAAAAAAAAAAATTAGTAAACTGAAAAATGTGTGAATACTTAGTATGGGCATACTGTTAAATATAGTAAAAGTTTTCAGTTCAAGAAGCAATTAGTGTTAGATAAACCTACATCAATCTACACCTTTCACCCCTGATGTTTAGATAAATAATCTTCTAATCTAAGAGAGGGTATATTAAGCTTGGCTAAGGCTTTATACTCTTCCGTCTGTAGTGTGGGAACAATGGGGTTAGAACTAACGCCGTTACTTTTTCCAGTGACAAGTTATCTAATTAATTACTGTTTCAAAAGTTATAACCCCATTACCATAACTGTTACCCACCGCAAAATGAGGCGCATTTCTATTTATCCAACCTGGCTCACTCAGGGAGGCAGAAGAGAGACGTTGCAAATAAAATGTAGGGGAAAGCAGCAGACACATGAGTACAATTATGTTGACATGTTTTTAACAAAGAGCCGATGCGAAAATAAACTGTTCAGCAATGAATATCACACAGCTACCTGTGTGCGTCTGTGTGGCCTGTAGACAGAGAGGATGGCGTTTTTACGATAGGAGTTAACAGACACCACTTCAACGTCATAGATGTAAGATACAATAAAATACAAGTGAACATTTTTTCCCAGAGCAGAACCTGCTCAAAAATTGAATTATTTTGCAAAATTTAAGTGTTTTTTTTTTTTTAAAGTAACACATGAATTACTTTTCCTAGTAACTAGTTACATTTATGAAGGAGTAATTCCATTACTAATTCAATTAATTTTTGGGGAACCTAACAAGTAATTAGAACTAATAACTGTTTTAGAGTTATTTGCCCAACACTGTCCTTTAGTACCCCATTAGTAGCTTTTCATGATTTACAGCTCAAAAATATCGCTACTTTTCTTACACTGGTGTTTTAGAAATTTCAGCCTCTGTCCTAATAAGCTGCTGTTAAGTCCCCTTCTAAAAAAAAAACTTCACTCTGATTGGACAGCCCTCTAGAGGCCTGTGCGGAAAAGGCTATCCCTGTCCCTCCGTTTTTGGAGTGTTAATAACAGATTCAGAGGTTTCTGCAAAATTTCAAACACTCCTTCTGTAATATACATAAATATGCTAATGCTAGCACCAAAAGCATTATCATTATATTAGTTAGCTTTTAGAGCCATTGAGGAAAAAAAATATGACAGTAATACTCTTGATTAAGAGTATGCTGATAGAGACATGAGCTATTAAGACTAAAAAGACTTATTGAACCAGGCTGTAAAAATGTTTTTTTTTTTGCCATAATCAAGCTGTGAATGTTGTTTCTGGTGCGTCTTCAGCCAGCCTCAAGGGGACACTTGATTAACTGCAGCGTGTAACACCTCAACGTTTTCTTCATAAAGATCTGAGGTTTGCTGCATGGTCATCAAATGTTTGTGATTTGCCCAACACCAGCCAGTTTCACACAGGCGCTGAGGAGCTGCCACCGGAATTTCCTTAATTTGGTTGCTTACTCATACATCACTGCGTGGTGTCTTCTTCATCTAATGAGGGTCGGTGGGTGGGGGGAAATGTCTCAGGAGGCAGGACAAGTGATCAAAAGCCACGATGTAATGTTGACAACATGATGGTGTAATAAGCAGCAAAGTTTGACTCTGGTGACAGTTTTCATATTGATGAAAAAAACAACAAACATTTATGAACAGAGGAATATACAGACATCTTCACTGTTCTAGCCCCAAATTGTTTTGTTTTTGGTTTTTGGTTTTTTAACAACCATGAAAGAGTTTTATCCATCCTTTCTGTGTCACTCATGTAGTTACATTTTATAAATGTTATAGCCCTCCCATGAGCACTGGCAGTCTCCCTATTTTTCAGGAAATTCAAGGGAGTTTTATCTATGCAAACAGCTCATAGTGTCTTTATTTTTATTGTTAGTATAAGGTCGGTGATTTTTTTTATTCAATCAAAATCAGCCCGCTAAAAAAAGGACTTTGCAAAACGACACTTGGCTGTACTGTTATACTTTACCCTTCCTCTCTGTTTGTGTGCCTCGTCCAAGCAGACAAATAATGGGATTAGACAAGGGTGGCAGAGTGAACAGTGGAGAAATGTTTTGAAATGAGCACGCATCAGCGTCATCACCCCCTATGAGGACATTTGCAAACAGGTTAGCGATTATAATGGAGTCAGCGGACGTCAGATCAATAGTGTTTTTGTTTTACCCCACTGGAAGGTCAGACCAGAGCGAGAGACGCTGAACAGCTCCTCAAGAAGAGAAGCTGAGTGAGGGCGTGAACACACAAACATACATACACACACACACACACACACACACACACACACACACACACACACACATACAGACAAGCAATTATCCTCTGCTTTTAATTGCTTTTATCCTATTTGGCAAAGACTACATCTTTAATTCTGTGTAACGTCTTTATGGTAAATAGTGCTTTACAGTGGTAGGATTTTGCATTTCCCGCCCACACAAACACACATACACGACTGATAATGAGGGAAATAGCGCGAGTATCTCGGGGAAATGAGCTTGGAGCATTTGATTGGGAAACAGAACTGAGTTTCAATTATTGCCACTAATAGGGTGAGTGTTTTGTTTTGGAGATGCTGATAAATGTTTCTCTCAGCTCGGAGACATCTGCGCCTCAAAGTGTAAAGTTGAGGAGCTGCAGTGATTCTTTTCACGATTATGCAAATAGGACTTCCCTGAAGTTATCTCACAGCACACAAGTCATCATAATGGATGGAAATGAATGGGCTAATTATTGTGGAACAGTTTATATAGATTTGCCTATGCGTCTGTTTGAGGGAGGTTGAGAGGCAGAGTGAGGGGGAGAGGGATTCGGGTCTCGATGTGTTGTTATTTGGGAGGAGAAAACCAGTTAAGAGTGCTGAATTGACTTCCTGGAGCGTGCGGCAGTAAAACCCTCCATGCCATGAAGCCTGAGATGTTATCTCCTTCTCTATGACACCACATTTCAATCATTTTTTCAAGGTTGTGGAGATAAAGCCTTAATGCTTCTAACCATTTCCCTTTGAAGAGGATTCAAGAGATAGATCCTGAGTCTGACGTTTATTATATATTATACACAGCACAGCATGGGTGCACACACAGTCATCTCTTTAGTCTACATTATGACATTATTATATTTCAGTTTCCTGCTCCTCTGAGACAGTCATATCATGCTTTAATTTAATTACTTGTGTGAAAGAATGAAGGAGAAGATGGATAAATCAATTATGCAGGCTTTGGCAGGAGATATAAAATAACAGGCATTTGTCCTTCTACATTATTCCCTGCCAATGACGGGAAGAATGAAACTGTCTGCTGTCACATTATGACTCTTTCAGGATTTCTCCCCACAGAAAGACCTTGCTGAGGAGGAGTAATACATCCTCAAAAGGAGAATGTGCTCCATCTAGGTCTGAAAGCACACCTGATTTCCCTGAAGACCTTCATAACAGTGCTTTTGTTTCATTAATTACTGTATTGACGTGGAGGCTGTCTTGATTGCATGTTCTTTGTCCAGATTTGCTTCCTGACCTTTTGAAGCATTTGACTAAAAATTCACTCTCTCTGGCTCTAATCTGGCTTCTTTTGTCACAATCCATTAGGTTTTGTCTTCTTAAAGAGTCTTTGCTCTCATGCTGCTGTAAGTGCTGAGATCTAATGAGCATGTTTTCTGAAGTGACCCTGACAGTTGTTAGGAATTGAAAGGGTTTTTTTTGTATTTCTTGTTTTGTTTCAAGATGATAAAGACTCTTGTTTTGATGGATGCTGTAGGATGCAGAGGAGGCTGTTTTGTTGTCATAAAAAACTCATTGAAACAGATTTCTGTCAGTAACCTAAAACCAAACCTAACATCTAAGACAATGGAATAAAACCCATGATCTTGATTACTGTGCTGCTTGTGACAAGCACAGGGTTCTTGTGCATCTTTGAAAGTCGCAAGCTACACTGCAAAAAATGAATTCTTACCAAGTGTTTTTATCTTATTTTCACTAAAAATGTCTTTTTAGACTAAATATGAGCCACATTCACTTGACCAGTCCAGAAAAGTGTCTTATTTCAAGTTATTTAAAGACAAAAATTAGGTCTGAATTGCTTGAAATGAGCAAAAAAATTTGCCAGTGGGGTAAGAAAAATGTGCTAAATGTAAGACATTGTTCTTGTCCATCCATCACATTTCTCTTACCCCACTGGCAGATTTTTTTTTTTTTACTTGTTTCAAGCAATCCAGACCTCATTTTTGTCTTTAAATAACTTGAAATAAGACATTTTTCAAGACTGACCGAGTGAATTTGGGTCATATTAAGACTAAAAAGACATTTTTTCACTGAAATAAGACAAATGCAGTGAGATTTCATGTTTTGCAGTGTAGGTTCACAAAATCAAAAACCCTTAAAATGTTTTTAAAAAGCTAATTTCCACAAGTGACAGGTCTTTAATTTTATCAATCAGTGAGTCTCTATTTGAATATCGCCAACCAAATCATAACATCTTAAGACACTTTCCAAAAACATTAACAGGTCTAGACCTGTTAATGTTAAAAACAGAAACCCATCATCAAGACAAGGATAAGGAGTCTTATCTCATCTTAACACACCATGAGTACAGGACTTTGCAGCATTTAGCAAGTTACGATGGCAAGGAAAAACTTCCCTTAACAGGTAGAAACCTCGGACAGAACCAGACTCATGCTGGACAGACATCTGCCTTGATGTTTATATATCAAGCAGCAATTTGATATAAACATGAATACTTTTTCAAATCCACACTATGCAGTAGGCCTATATGGTCTAGGATCTGGTAAATTCTTTTTGTGGATTTCCTTATCCACGGCTTTCCAGAGTATCATCATATTTGGTTAAGACTCTCACCAGTGTATAGTGAGTTTTTTTTGTGGTCAATGAATACACCTGTATTGACTGACCACATCATGCTTTGACTTTATTTGTTGCAGCCAAAGCAAAGTATGGGAGAAGGATCAGCAGTTAGTAACAAACCAGTAATTATAGCTGCTTCACAATTTAAAACATGTTTTAAATAACTGTCAAACAACCCATTTTTTTTCCGTTATAATGGTTTAATAAACCAGCTGACCTTGTTGTGTTTTGTTGTACATAACCTTAAAGAGACAGCAGCGAGGTAGGTGATGCAAGACACATCGAACGTGCCACTATCACAGTCAGTGTGGCAGAAAAAAAGCTTTCTGGCTTTGTCCAGGGACAGAATCACAGCCTTCCAGTGTGAAGTCATCCTTTCTAGAGCTCCCCCTGGTGGTTGGCTGACTTATAGATCTTGAGTCATGTCTCATTTATTAAAACCGATGGGACATGGGTTAAACTATAAAATTAAAACATATTTCAATTTTTTTTCAATATATTTCTTGCCAAAGAAGTCAGTTTTTATCATACTGATTTTTGTGCATTTTTTTTCCTAGGAAGTTTAGTTTTAATGAGATATTTGATGTTTAAAAAGATGATTGATTGACAGCTCTGTCAAATATGGGCACCTCCTGTAGCTGAGTGCAAAGTGGGGAAGAAACGGGAAGAAAACCCTAAAAAAGACTCTCAAAAACGAGTCTTGAAACTTCCTGTGATGATGAGTGTCAGCCTTAAATCAGCACAAGGATCTGTTCCTTTTGTGGACTGTACCTGAGAGGCGTTTTTTTTCCCAATACATAAGAGGTACTTCATCATTCTTGTTTTGTTTTTGCCATATTGTTTTTGCACATTCACCAGCTTCACCAGCATGTCAGTACTCATTCAAGGCAGTTTTTTGGCCTCGCATCCCGTAGTGGGCTGAAATAAAGCAACATTTTAAATTGAAAATATCTTGTACATCCTTCAGCACTCTAGCAGCAGGATTTAAGAGGTTTCAGTAGTTCAGTATTTTTTGAATAGTTAACGTTCAGTATTTGCTTGAACATATCAAATAAGTGTAGCGTAACTCAGCATTGATAAATCTGAGGAAGAATGTGCCCTTTTGTCCAAAATCCCCCAAGCTGAACAAAGTGCTTCACTCAGTGAAACCACAAATGATTTTACTAAAATGATAAATGTATGTGTTAACCTGGGCATATACAACTGAACTAACCTGCAAGACAAAAAGTTGGGTTTCTTGGTGTCGAGTGGATAAGTATGACTGACTGCTGGCCAAAAGTAATGAAATATCTCTGCCTTGTTATTTCAGTTTTAAAATCAAAAGCCAGGCCAAACACTTCACAGCGTCCCTCAAATGCACTTTGAGCCTGGCTTACTTTAGGGGCCTGCAGAAAAACTGTCAGGCTTTCCAAGCTAGACTCAATTATTTGCCATTTGGCTTTGCATTCTGGGTTTGTTTTCTGTCTGGGGCGGCTCTGTTTGCATGACTGTAGTGCAAATGTGAAGAGCATATGAATAATGCAGTGTTTTTCATAGTACTAGGTAGAGTGTGTGGATGAAAAGTAAATGCTAAATATTCATGAAAAACATCAGTATGGATTATTAAATACTGTACAGTTTATTAAGGTAACACTTTAATGATTCCTTTTTGAGCTTTTTGGATCATATCTGATTGATCAGAGACTTGTTCAGTAAATAGACTCAGTTTAATATCACTACCTGTTACGCTATGACTTTAAAATGTCTGTAGAGCACACCAGGAGCTGTGCTCAGTTTTGAAATCATCTATATTTTAGTTGCCTGTCTGCTTTATCTCAGTGTCATTTGAGGTAACATCCTCCGGCTCCTCAGGGGACTGTACATTCAGCAGGGGAGTTTTGGTTTCCCCAGTGTGTTTTACATCCACCCCAGGCTTTTACTCCAGTTAGCAACAAACAGCTCGCGTTAAAAGACAGCAGCTACAGGGTCGGGTACCTGCAGCAGCTGGCTTCTCCCAGAGGAAAAAAACAATGGCGTGAATCCAAAGTCCTCCCCAAATTTTTGAGCTTTTATTTACTTCAAGATGAGTAAGGTTGGGCATTCTGCTTTGAAACCTAATTTGGACCACTTTTATCCTCGGTCTTAGAGCTGGTGATGGAAGTCAAAGGTTAATACAGGGGGGTTTGTGAAGCTTTGCTTTGTTGTTGAGTTTTCTATTCAGGGACACTGCCAGGAAAAAAATCCACTTCTAAGTGCAGACAAGGAAATAAACTATCAAGCTTAATCTCTCCTAAACTCATCCATTAAAAAGAGACATAACCTCATCTACCAGAGAGTGATACGGCTCACTGCCAAATGAAGAGGACAGGTTTTAAAAGGTGACCATGGCCTCAGAGTTTTGTCCCTCAGCCTCGTAACAATCACACAGGTCAGACTTCAGCTCCATTATCCTTACAATGAATTCAATCAAAATGAAGGTCACTCACTCGCCAATACATTTTTTAATGGGCAGGAATGCATTTAGGACATTATGTAAAAAGCTATAATAAATTGTGTTTGTCAAGCAGCCGTATAATTTGTTGACACCAGTGAATCTAATCATCAGATGAAAATAACATTCATTTGTGCTGGCATTTGGGCTAAAATGGAAATTAGTTTTAGAAAAGACAATAGGAGAAAGAAAACCTGATGCAAAGTCAACACCACTGCAAAACTTTCGACCACTGTGTCTGTGTGTGTGTACTTTCTGCTTTGGTGCCTACCTCTGTTCAGCTATGAATGAATACAAGAAATCCAAGTGGACATCCTTCCCTCTCTCCTTTGGCAAGCAAGTCGATTCCAATGGTGCAATAGCTGCAGGATAGAGCACGGCAGCAGGACTGTCACATCAGGAATGGGCACGATGTTCAAGACACCTTATCTAACCACCTCTCTGTCTTACACTTGTTTATTTCCTATGAGTCAGTTATCAAATACTTGATATCATCCTAACAGATAAGAGTTGATCCACAAGGATTTATAACTTTTGTTCAAATAGGATAAGGAACTTCAACAATGTTTAATGAAAATGTGTTTAAATGGTCTGCAGACCTAAAGGTTTTTTCATTTAAAGGCTCTTGTTATCAGTTTTTGATAAGTTATGGAAATACTAAATTGATCAGTGATGGCTCTAAATGACCTGCGAATGTAAGCAAGCTAAAAGGGTAAACGTTTATTTTCTTCTCCTTCTTTAATTTTTACTTATTTATTATTTTTTTTTAATATTGTGTTTATTCATTTAATGTATTTTATTTGTTTAATGTATTTATTAATTTAATGTATTTATTTATTTATTTATTTATCATTTCATTGATTGTGTTTTTGTTTGTTTTGTTTTTGTTTTCATGCCTGTCAACCCTATGGGGTTCAGACATTATGATTTAAAGAAGTTAGCAGCTTTATTTGTTTTGTTTTCTCATAGCAAATATATGTGGTTCATATGATAGTTTAATGTTACTGCTCTGTCTGGAGAGGGAGGTGCCAAAAAACAACACGCACCAAACATTTCACTCCTGAACTTTGTGTTATTTTAACCAATAGTGGAAAAACTCTGAGAAGTTTCAGCAGACCCTTCTGTTGTCTCATCTCTGCAGAGGCACAAAGAGGTTCATTTTATAGTCTGTAAATTTCATGTTTTGGTTCATCCACTGCTATAAGTCTATACAATAGTTTGTAGCAGTCATAAGACAGGATGTCATAAAAAGCAGCTATTTTCCCTAAACTATTTATCTAATCAACATGATATCATTTGTGAACAATTGTATCAATTTAACAGTCATCAAAAACTCTTTTATATGTTTTACAAAATATGTAGATGATTGAATAACTAACTGTTGTGTTGATTTTCTTTTTATTTATCAAAAAGTGTGTTTGAGTGCAGCTCTTGTTTCTCTTGTTTTGGCAGCTTTGTGCAGCTTTTAAGCTGTGCCTCTTAGCAGCACAGACAATTCTTGGGAGAGCCATCAAAGGAGGGAAACTGCAGGGCACAGGGCCACTAACTTAAAGAGCAGAGAAGGAAAACATGGTGCCTCTGGTCTTGTCAGAGATTTTAAGGTCTTTTCTGACGAGGCTTTGGTTCAGACAGCTCAGGTGATAAAAGGGAAGAAATTCAGATGTTTTTGTAGATTTTCAGAGAGCCAAAACATTAGTCTGTGTTCGACAGACAAAGACGTGTCAAAGGGTAAAATGAATAATTTACGATTTGAAAACTGCTGTATGATTTTGGGAGACTGCAGATGCTGACAAGGCTGATCAGTCTTCAACAATCTAAAACCACCATCCTTAGGATGATTCTTGCTAATTCAGAAGTGAAGCCAACTCACAACATTTGCAAAAATCAGACACAATTGAATTAACAGCAAATAAGCTTTGGAAACCAACGCACAAACACCAAAAACATACATCAGAATCAGAATCAGAATGAGCTTTATCCACCATGTATTTCCAGAATACAAGGAATTTGACTTTGGTTAAAGCTACATAAACAGACTGCAAATGGAGATATAATATTCTACTACACCCCCTCTCGTAACCTTCGATCATCTGAAGCCCACCTCCTCACCTTTCCACCTGACACCAAAGATCCCCAACGGTGCTTGGTTTAACAGGACGAGCCTATTTATATAGGGGTTATACAGTTGTCCTATTGCTACACAATTCTAAGAAATGGTTTTTAGTTGACCGCAACTCAGCTGAAGTTACCTCTAAATATGGTTTGTACTTTGACCCATAACTATCTGTTAGCTTTGTGACTAGCAGTACAATGAGGCTCTTAAAACAAACTTTAGTTACAGAACCAATCCCTGCTGCTATGTCACATTTTCATTTAAACAAATCTTATCAAGCTTGAGAAAGTTTAATAATAATAAAAAAAACACACTCACACACAATAAACTACTCCACTATTCCACCCCAAAGACCTGGAACACTTTTCTTGTGATTTCTTGGTTCAAAGTATTTTTTCACTTTCTTTTCCTGTGTTTTTCGTCTATTTCTAAACTTTTCTTCAACAATTAATAATTTGGATTGTTTTTGGGTTTGCAGCATGACTCTCCAAATGCAGATCATTAGCTGTGTCAGAAATTGGGGAACAAGTCTGTGAAATCTTGTCTGTCTTTAGCTTCCAGTTGTATATAGAAGAATTACATCCGCTGTTAAACAGCTGTGTTAGTCGTTCACACTACTGCAGAGTTCGAATGCTTCTGTTATTTAAGCAAAAAGGTTAGCACAGCACTACACCAAGGAACTATATGTGCCTATAGAGGGTTGTTAAAATGCACTATAACCTTCAATTGATGGTAACTGGGTCATGCAGGAGGTGGAGTTGTTGTCTGGAGAAACAAGTCGAAATCCCCTCAGCAACAAAGCAATGAGGACACATGAAGAGGCTGCTTTTTAATGACCTATATAGGCTTTTAAGTGTTTGGCTTGTTACCTTGGAGGACAAACTCTCATGTGAACTCTTTTTGGGACGTGGTTTTATAGACTTAATGTGTGTGATACAGCCTTTGATGAGACTAATGTAGGGAGATGATTATGATAAATCTGCTCTCTCGCGTGTCATCTATCATTCAGTGTGCGCAGACATAATGACCGACACCTTTGCTCCTTGACATTTCACACTAATTGTCATTTTTATCCCTGCCATGCATGATGAGATCTCCTGGGTTGCTGCTATTTCAGTGGGGCCTATCCTCAAATCCCATTGCCTCTGTTTTTTCTCACCGCCACTGAAAGAACAGACAGCTCGTGTAATTATGATTCTCCTGAAAAGTGGGTCGCTCTTCTCTTGAGGTGTCTCTAAACTGTCTTTCTTCTTCTTCTTCTTCTTCTTCCCTTTTTTTGTCTCCTCCTCAGACCACCAAGGCAGTGAACAAAGGTGACTTCCCACTGGCCAACATCGCTTCTCGACGAGCTCTGTTCCTTGCTGCCCTCTCCATCACCATAGGCACTGGCGTCTATGTGGGGGTGGTGGTAGCTCTCATCGCCTACCTTTCGAAACCAGGACACATATAGCACTTTAACACCTTCCCCTGAATGCACCTCCAGGGAGCCCGGGAAGGAGAACAACTCCCTCTTGGGAACAACTCTGCTCCTGCTGACTTTAAGGAAAGTTTTTCGGGGGATGTACAGTTTTTGCCTCTACCTTCCTTTCCCTTACAACTTTCTCTCCCTGCAGGCCCTCCGTCATCCAAGATTAGACACAGTGACTGGAGAGGGGTCAGGCTTGAGGGTGAGAAGACGGGGAATTGAGGATAGACAAAGGTTTTCTTTTTGTTGGTACAGAAAGAGGATGATTGAGTAATTCCATGTTGGAGTCCAGTTTACATCCCATTGACTTGGCTGGGTTTTCACGATGGAAGCACTAAGGAGGAAAAACTCAAACAAAAACTTTCCAATCCAAACTTGTGAAAAAACAAAGGTTGAGAAAGGTTAGAAATCAACACAAACTCAGTCTCAAACCAGCTCTATGTTGTTGTTCTTTGCGCTCCAGTTGAAATCGTAGCCTCTCTGTGGAGTCCCATCTCCTCCTGTCACAGTGTGCCACACAGGACCATCTTTAATAGACCGTGAGCTTCTCCCATCAACACAAAACGCAAAGACTGAATTTATCCAGGGGCTGACTGCCTCACAGCTTCTTAAATCAACAAAGGACTGCTTTAACTTCCTGAAAAAAAGTACACACAGAACTTCTGAAGACATTTTGATCGATGAGGAATGAAACTCTGAAGGAAGAGAACAACCAAAAACAGTCAGACGTTATTTGTTTCTCGTTGCACAATGTGCAGTGGCATGAATTTCAAGAGGCTCCATGGAGACTTGGGCCTGTATTTTCCCTCTGAGAAGGTGTCTATCCATCAAAGACATGCCCTGAAATCTTACCAAACCTGCTCATGCCTGATAAGGTTTGTCCACATACCTACATACAAATGTTTTATGTTTTTCATGTTAATCTTTTTGTGTTATGTCCAGTCCAAAGCCACCTTGTTTTATCTCACATGAAGAAATGTTCATTCAGAGCCTTTGACGCACAGAAGGTGCGTCAAAGGCTCTGACCATTTGAGGTGGACAAATGGTCAGAAATCCAGAGGACAAGGTGTGCAGTCCTGGGAGCACGATGTGAAATGAAACATCAGCTGTTTACAAAAGGAGGTTATAAATCAGGAAGATAATGTCGTTAGAAAGCAGGCCTTATGTGTCCCCCAGAGCTACGCGTATAAACAAAGTGTCACAGTCCAAAAGCCTCAGATTTAGCTGTGATCAATTATGCTTTGCATGACTCAAGCTATGCCGGCAGTAAACTGCCACGCATGATTGATCGGACGCAGAACTTGTTTTTGTCAGATCATAAAAAAGCTTCACTTAAAATTGATCAGGTAGTAAAAGAGCTGTTATACGCGCAATACTTTATCCTGCATTCCCCAAACCAGCTACTCAAAAAGAGGACACTTTATGGTAATAAAATACACTGAGTTATATCAGCTTGTTCTCCATATTGTCAACCACCCCAGCCAAAAAAAGACAGCAAAGAGATTCACTGGCTCTCATGGTCAGAAGGGCTTTTTAAACACAGAGATTTGAGTTTTTTTTTAATCACAGATTATAGTCACATGCTACTTAAAACAGGGAAGCCTCGTGAGGTGACATTATACACTTAGTTTCTCTGCACAGATCCCGCATTAGTCATACCTGACATTTATGGTGCACAATTAGCTCAGTGTAATGGCTTTTTCAGAAGGAATGCGTACTCTCTGGAGCATTAGCCCCGAAAATAGCACAATGGCATTCATTTCACTAATAAGCCACTTTTTGACTTCGCTGGTTGTTGTCACAGCCTGTAAGTAAACAATCCATTCCCACATCCTCAGCTCTGTGAACATTTTATAATAAATACACCAGTCAGTTCTGTTGTGCTAATGAAGAGTGAACATTGCTCATGTTCTCTAAGAGCGGGACGTTTCCAGTGAGCACTCTGCTTGGATAAAAAATTATATTTGGCTGCCTGAAAAAAATAAACATTCTGAGGTATTTTAGTAAAACAGCAGCCAGGTGATGAGTTGAATGCCTATCGGTTTTTACTTGTTTGTTCTGAGTCTTTAAAATGTGTTCAGACCAAATGCAATGGAAATATTCACATTTACTAGCCTGACCAAGTTTCAACATGATTCCATATAGTGTGTGTGTTCAGATCAGAGGTAAATTCCAGATATGACAATGAAAACTTCAGCAAATTCTTGAGCTGAGGAGCCTTCGATTCTCTGTTTCAGTTTCAAAATAAATTGCTGCCAACTCTGTGGCTGCACGAAACTTTGCCAAAATAAACTAGTTGTGATGCAGATCTGTCAGTGTTAAAGAGCGCCACTTCATCTTTTTTTAGGGGTCTCAGTTTCACTGTAAATAGTAAGCCAGAAGCTGCACTTCCACTTCCTTATAGAAGTGTAAACTTGATTAATCAGATTTTTTAAATTATTATTTTATTACGGCTAACAAATGAAACATTGCCAAAAGTAAATCACGATGATGCAGGGTTTTGTTTTTTTTTTCTGTTGGGTCTCAGCTTCTCTGTAAATATTAAGCATAATAAAGGCAGCATTCTGGCTTACTACAGCAGTGATACCCTGATAAATCAGATACTCTTTTGGTTTCCTTGTCTTTAAAAATCAGATGATTCAAAATAACATCATAATGCAGATTCAAAGAAGTCAAAGTTAAGGTCTTTGCACACTGAGTCCATTTTTTTCAAATGCGATTTTTGGATCTGTAATAAAAAAAGAAAAAAATTCATGCACAGACGCCTTGCACAATGAATCCCATGTTTTATTTTTCTAGTAACTGTGAAAATTTGCAGTGCAAGATAAATAGAGTCATCAAGCAGTTGATCAAACGGATCCTGAGCAGCAGCGGTCAGTATGTTTTAAGTATGTGCATGCGCACACACACACACACATACACACACCTACACATGCATACACACACCTACACATCCAGGCACACACGGGCACACACAGGCACACATTCATCATCTAAACATTGCCCAAAATAACAGAAAATATGTTGAAACATTTGATGTTGCAAGTAGCCTACGGTGTCTCTGAAAAGCCAAACAACCCTGGAAAAAAGCAAGGGGGATGCAAAAAAACGCAAAAAATCAAACCTGTTCTGAAAAAAAAAAAGAAATACTGATAAATTCAGCGTGAGTATGCAAACATGATTCAAAGAAATTATTTTTTTTCTGGACGTCAATTTTGGTTGAAAAAAAACAGACTCAGTATGCAAAAACGTTTATGCTTTCCCTGGTGAGTCTGCAAACAAGGAAACGGCCCTTGAAGGAAATATTTGCCTTTGACTGGAGGTCAGCTCATTCGCCAATCAAACTGATTTGTTGAAGTGCAAACACACACTGGTGATATTGCCTGAAGTAAATTTGTCACCCAAGTTTAAACTTTAATGCTTTCTAAAACAAATTCTGGCTTGTTCATTTACATTTTTTTTGCTTTAGGAGCAGATGTGTTATGCTGTCCACCAGTATGCATTTTGTTATTGACATGTTATGCAATGTTATTTAATCACACAATGATTAAATTGGAGTTTGGTTGAACACACACTTATTCAGTTCCCTGAGTTTCCGGTCATCCGTTTTAACACTCTCTGTTTAGCCTTATGACCTTTGACCTTTCTTCCCTTATGTTCCTGTGCTAACTCATGAGCTACTAAACTCACTTAACTGTTGGCACACATCATGACCATCACTGTAACTATAGCGAAAGACTTTGTATGTCTGCTCTCATCACTGAAGGAGAGTTTTATTGCTGATAATGATGAACATGCTTTGTGTTATGTAGCCTGTCAATCAGTGTGTTTTTATTCAGCTTCTTTGGAACCTGGCAACTGTGCAATGTGTAACAACAGTATGTGGGTGTCAATGCTGTTGTTATTTTCTTCTCATTGTGATGAGCTGATGTACCTGACAAACACTTCAACCCAACAAAGACATTTGCTGGATGCATTCCTCAATGCCTGGGTGATAGTGCTTTCTGTGTGTCGTGCTCTTAAGCAGAATTAAAGAAGATTACATTTTTTTATATTTATGTTTTGGGATTTTTTCCTATCTTGTGTGAAGGCAACATGTACATAGTGCAAATAAAGACATGTTCAAATGTAATGACAAATAAATCGGAAAGGAAGGACTGCCTTTCCTCAAAACAAGGATTGTTTTTCTCTGTGGTTTATATAATGTGGAGCTTTACAGTCAAATTCAAAGCTGAAATAAGCCCTCCACATCCTAAGAGAACTGGCTGAGTAATTGAGATGCTTCAGTTGTCCTTAAAGCGCAGGCAAACACACACTGACTCATGGAGTGTAGGTGGTTTTGCCAGAAAGAGATGGAGGAGCTGCTCTAAAATTTGTAGCTGCAGTATTCTCATAGCAGAGTGCTGGAAAGTACAGCTTTCTTTGTGCTGTCACTATCACAGTTATCGAGCGTAAATGTAGAGCCACACTCAACTCACCGTTTTGCACAGTGAACAATACAAGCACAAGCAGACAAACTGACATTTCACACTGTGCATCGAAACCATTTTGAGGGTTAGAGTCATGCAGTCTTACAGAGCAAGGATCTGGTTTTGTAGACGGGGATTGTAAGACTTAAAACAACTCTTGTGATTTTTGGCAGCCATGTTTCTCACCTTTGTATCATACTCTCAGGTGGCCTGTTTTTGAAAACAACAGTCCATTTTCCATCAAGAAGATCATAACATTTTTCTCATATTTCTTATAACTATCTAAAGTAATGAAAATAATATGGACATTATGAGTTAAAAATAACAGCCAGCAAGGTGTTAGAAAATAAAATCATTGCCTTTTGAAACGTTTTAGACCTTTAGCGTAACATTAAAGTGTTTCTTCTGTTAACATTTTACTGGAGATTGGGCTGTTTAAAATGCAATTTAAGCCCTTTTGCAACTGATCTGACAATTTAAAGGGATATTTAAAGTTAATTAATAATGTCGAGCTGGACTGTTAAATCAGCATCACTGTTCTTTGCCATTTGCCTTTTTAATATGAAGTGTTTATTTCAGTTTATTAAATATAATAATTGCTTTTTTAAATTGTTTTATTACTCAATACTAAAACTTCTGTAAACCACTCAAGAGATAAAATTATATTAATTAATTTAAGGTTTCAACTCTTCAACTTTTTTTTAAAACAAATTTGTTTTATTCATTATCTTTCCTTCAGTGGTTAATGTTTCATTGTTTTTTATTTTTGCTGAATTTTCCCCGTTTTTCAGGGGCATATGACGAAAAGGAAAAGAACTATGTCCAAGATAAGCAGAAGCCGTACCTTGAAATTGCATCGATGAGGGTATGCAGTTGTTTCTCTACCGTTGTTGCTGACAAAGTTGAAAGTCTCATCTCTTCTTGATCGTCATTGAGGGTGGAGAGGACAAGCACCGAGGTGTTTCTAAAGTTAAATTATTTTCCCTGGTCAACGCTGAGTGCAGGGACACAAACATCTGACACCGTGAGTGTTGTTGCACTTTGGATGCAAAAAAGAAGAAATATATTGCTTTTATGGTAAAAAAAAAAATACAGAATATATTTTGTTGTTTTCCTTTCAAAACTCAAGCCGTCTTTTATTAAGTTGATTTCATGTTACTACAAGCTATTTTGACAGTGATACTGGTAGTCATCGATTTTGATTCTTACTCGTTTTTGTTAAACATTATTTAATTGGATTGTTCAATGTTTTCCAATTTGTTTGTGAAGCATTTTAACCAGATAGAACCATAACTTTCAAGTCTTTATTTAAAGGTCCCATATTGCATATTATGCAAAAATCACTTTATTAAGTCTTTTAGTGAAATTTGTGGGTCTTTGGCTTTCCTCCCAGCCCACAAATTGTGATATTCAATGACAAAACCTGTACTTAGTAGTGCTTGTGAATGTAAAAATCCTGACCTAAAACGAGCTGTTTGGATTTTGGGGATTTGCCGACATCAGCGATTCCCTTTTTTGACCAATCAGGAGCAAGCCTGACCTGATTGGTCCACCGGAGCAGATACCCCCCAACCCCCTCCCCGCCCTCTCCCCTCCCCCTGCTGGAGAGAAATCTCTCTAGCAGCAGCTGTAAACAGCAACATAGTTCCCATCTCAGAGGAGGACAAGACTGAGTGGCTAGAGTTCATTTATCAAGGCAATGTGCCAGCTACACTCAGTAAAACTGTGCATGTGTGTGCTAGTCACTTCACAGCCGACTGCTTTTCCAACTTCAGACAGTACAACAGAGGGCTAGCGAATAGACTGGTCCTAAATCAAGGCGCATTACCAACCATCCGCAAACAAACTTCGGACCCTGGAAATGTGAGTATTTTAAATGCTGTGTGCTGTGGAGCAGATGTAAGAGCTTTTCCTCAGTGTCCCCCCTGTCTCTGTGTTAGCATCAGGATGCTATCTTTAGCTGCGGTTAGCCTGTTGTTTTAGCCTGTAATGTTACAGTAAACAAGCTTAGCTGTTTTTGAAACATTGTGCACTCAGAGCTCGTGGCGTAACTACCATTTCATGAAGACATCAATGATCTAAATTAAACTGCAGAAGATGAGCATAATATGGGACCTTTAAAGCATAAATCTATGACTATCACTTATAATTCCATTAAAGTCCAACAGAGATCGATATGCAACCTCTTGGTTTTCTGTAACTAAATATCAGAATTATCAGTTTGTGATCCCATTGTACTGTTTTCTACAAAAACAAGTTAAAGAAAATGTTCTCAACAAACCTCTCTTTTATGCTGAGTTAGTGGGGTTTCATTTTAGCCTGCCCAATGGGGAAAAAGCAAACACATTGTTTGGGAATCACTGATCTATAGCTGTGAATAACTCTTTAAAAACCTACCTATGTAGGTTGGAACTAAAACCCTCCATGAATCCTCATGAGCTGATTCTGAGGTTTTGGAGTTTTAAAATAGCTGGTTTTTAGCCGTGCACATGCAACACCAGTGGGTGTGACTGCAGCACCAGCTGGAGAAAAGCTCTCGTTACAGGACTGAGTAAGAAGTGAGTCACAGGCTCATGTCTCTGTTGGTGAACACGCAGCAGCAAAACAGTGTTGAGATGCTTTCCTAGTCATCTGTGGAAGAGAAGCTCATATAAAACAAAACAAAACAAAGAGCACGCTCCTTTTTTCCCACAACAGTATGCTAAACAGACCATGCTCGATGCCAGACACACAGGCAGATAGGATTAATAAGCACTGTAGATCAAAAAGAGACTGTTGTGTTCCACAGTGTTCAGTGAGACAACTGAGCAAACAAGACGGAGAGCAGAAAGATAGTTTTCTCATCCTTGGGTGATTTTTTTTGATTCATGCATGTGGGGCTTCACATGCTCACTTTCAAAATAATTTCTGAAGTTTTTTTCCACAAATTCTTTTATGATATGGTTCTGAATACAACCATCACACATTTTTAATCATGACAAAAGAGCTATTTCTTTTTTTTTTTTTTTTCTAAATTTGACTCTAATGCTGTAAGTCTGACTCCCCCAGCTCCTCTCATCCGTGGATGAGTCAGATTTCATCATTCCAACAACTACTCCTCGCCTGCATTAGTGGATCATGCCAGAGATTATCTCGGGAGAAGGAAAAGACGTGTTTTATTTGCACAACTCGTGTTTCTATCTTGAAGCCACAACTCTGCAGTAAAATCTTTTCCTGCAAGTGCAGTTTTTAAGATTGGTTATTGTATTTCACTCAAGGATTTGCAACACCCTGGAAACCTCCATTTCAAAAATTCTCACTTGCCTACACATAAAGAAAAATGTACAAGTAATTGGAGGTTTTAGTGTCTGGTTCTACCATTCAGTGGATCAGGGAGATAAAAGGGATGCTGGGTAGCCAAATCCCTTCTTTTTAATTACAGTATGGTACCTTTCTGCACTTTTCCAGCACTTATTCCACAAGATTTAGTAGTGTATGGTTTACCATATAATACCACATCATGGGGTACAACAGGACTGTGATACTGTGCCATTGGGGAGTTGGATAATATTTGCATGAGATGCCATGATAAGCAGATTCATGTGGTCACATTTCTGGATGTAGCTCGTAGCACTGAGAGCTCTGGGATGTAGTGCAAGAGGATACAACAGGATGAGATAAGACACATGATGCCACACGCTTAAAGATGGGTTTTGTGCTATTTTTTTAGGATTTATTTCTTTTTATCTATTTATATAACCTTTATTTAACCATATAGAAAACCCATTGAGATCTAGATCTCTTTTACAAGGGTGACCTGGCCAAGAGGTCAGCAGCACACGACATAATAAATAAATAAATAGTTCTTCGCAGTGATTTGCAATAATAATTAAAAAAAAAAAAAAAACAATACTTTGGTGGCAAATTACAGATAAAATGCTGAGAGTGAATCAAAATACAAGTTCATAAACACAGGCACTGGTCCACAGTCTCATGTCTGTCATTTAGCATGGGACGAAAGGCACCAAGAGAAATGAGATCAGACAGATTAAGACATGCCTTTAGAGCGTTTAATGCAGAGGCTGAATGCCCCATTTCAGTCCTGAAACAAGGAACAAGCAAACTAATAATGTCCCGAGAGCGCAAGGCATAAAGGCTTTCAATTTTCTGAAAAAGAGAGCATAGGTGTTGAGGAACCAAGCCAAGGAGAGCCTTGTAAATTAGAGTCCACCAGTGAGTGTATCTGCAAGTACTCAGAGAAAGCCAGCCAGATTAAGCATAGAGCTCACAGTGATGAGTGAGGCATCTGAACCGGTTACAAACCTCAAAGCATAATGAACAACGTTTCTGAAACCCTGCAAACATCTGGCTGAAGCCTACATGTAAAGAACATCACCATAACCAAGCGATAATAGAAAGGTTGCAGACACAAGACATTTTTGAGCTCTGAGGGAAAAGCAGGATTCATTTCTGTAAAAGAAGCACGCTTTCACTCTTGGTGCAGTGAACAGGTCAGCATCTCTGAAAGAGAGCCCTGGATCAAGAAAGCCCAGATATTTATAATCAGGCACTGGCCAACAGGTACACCCTGTGAGGTAAAAATTGTAGGATGTTCCTTGGAAACCCACTTTTGTTTCAGAGCACCATCAGTTTGGTTTTGTCTGCATTTGGGACCAGTTTGAGTTTTTGCAGAAGAGATTGAACCACATCAAAAGCAGACTGCAGATACTCAAAAGCCTGGCTAATTGAATTATACTGTCCCTGTACTGAAGACTGTACTGTCTTCATAGTAGCTTTATGTGATTAATAGTTAAAAACTCTTTATTTCAGCCTCTCACTCAATTGTAGCTGCTGTCTCTTTAAGAGGCCCCCCTACACAACCCCCCTTTCTCTGATTGGCCAGCTCACTGGGAGCCTGTTGGGGGCAGAGCTATGGACAGATCTTGGTGTTTGAGGTCTCAAACATGTCATGAACCAATTAGTAGATTCTTTTAAGACGACTTTTTCATTTCAACAAGTCTTGTGAAGACTGAGTTATTTCTAGAACAAACATTTTGAGCAGTTTACAGACAGATTCAAAGATTTCTCCAACACAGGACTATAAAGTCATTTGAAAATCTGCACGTGTTTAGAAGGAATAGCCAACATTGTTACTTTATAGCCATGTATAAAATCTGGAAAAGTAAAATACCTCCTCTTTAAGGAAATGCCTCTCCTAGGGGGTCAGAAAGGCTACTGCTACATACTGGGAAAAATTACAGAAAAATGCTGCTAATCTCTAAACTTCTAATCAAATAATTATTCCTGACAGCTGCTCAACTGAATGCTTTAGCTGAGAGAAAACAAGCCAAGGTTGTGCTTCAGAAGAATCCCACATGAGAAAGGAAATCCACAAAGGAGGAGATTGTGAATTGATGCTTTCATATGCTTCACTGTGAGGAACTAAACATCAGCTACTATGTTTTACTGTTGCCCTCCAGGCTCCTGTGCTGATCATGTGACTGAAACTATGTATATAGGATGGGTTGTATTAAGATGTGATTGGTTAGGATACAATAAGATGTGACTCAGTATGATTCAATTAGGAACAATACAGTGTGACATCATAAGACGAAGTTTGGTACAATAGGCTATAGGTTACAATGTAATACAATAAGATATTTTTATTTGTCTGGGTCTTAAAAATCCACTGCTTTCACATTAGAAGTGTTGAGTAAATCAATATAATGTACAACTGTCAGCATGCTGTTGAAAATCACAGTCAACATGGAGCGAATTCCCAGTTTTACAAAGCAAATTAAAAAAAAACATGACACCATCAGAAAACACAAACATCCTGAAAAAAACATTGATTTGAAAAGAATCTATTTCAAAGTTTTAAATTCAGTAAACATTCCCTCACCTCTTGGAGTAGAATGAACACTTTTTAACCAGACGATAGACTCGGAAATGGAAAGAGACCGACCTTTATGGGAATGCATAGAACTTTTCTCAAGCTATCACTTTGGTTTCTCTTCCTAGCAGAAGATAAGAGGAGGAATACATTGTAATGGAAAAGTTTCAAACTACACTGAAATCTTTTTGGCGTTTGTTTGGGGAGATAAACTGCCTTCAAGGTAACCTGAAAGGGATTTCATAGCAGTGAGGAGAATAAGGAAAAAGGAAAGTGAAAAGCAAGCAAACAGCCTCTCCTGAGGCTGAGGCTGAGGGTCACTGCCTGCCGCTACAAAAGAAGAAATAATTCACATCGTTTTTTAAAACCTAAAACTTGTTGACCTGTTTGATTTAAGATTTTAATGAAATTGCTTTGGGAAACAAAATATTCTTTGGACAGATTAAGGGGCTCATTTAGTTTATGCGACTGAGGCACTTAGCAAAATCTGCTGGTCAGGGCCTCACCTTGTGAATTTGTGAGGGGAAAAAAGGTGCTTAGAAAATTGCACAATGGCTTCAAACCATCCAAAAAAAGGGAAAGAAAAGAAACGAACAAAAGAGGGACACATATGTCAGGTCTGCTAAATGTTCCCATCTTGTATGACAGGACTAAGCACGCCTCAGGCTGTTTAGGCTCCATTTCCATAGCAGTCCCTAAGGCTCCAGCAGTATAATACAAAAAGCAATCTAGTGGTGAAAAAAAGGCCCCTCTGGTGCAAACATTTTTCCATCTTCAAACTAAGCACGTACCTTGCCTATCCTTCCATATCCAGACTCTAAACTTAGACTGGATATTCTTTTGGAGCATGTGTGTGTTTGCTTTGACTTATCTCGTTCCATAAGAAACCTCAGCGGAGAGGAGAAAAGTGTGTCCCAGCTGAATAACACTGATTAAACGGCTGTGTGGTATTTGTCAGGTATTCATTAAAAGAGGAAAAATCTTTACTTCTATAGGAGCTGTGCAAAATACTTCAAATTTAGTTTGGATGCACTTACCATAAAGAAATGATTCATGATGGTCCATGTACTGCTCTTTTTTACACCCACACACATGCAAGCACAAACGCAGACACACAAAAATAACCATCTAGTCATTTGTTTCATGTGTTTGATGCCAAGCACTGCCCGAAACAACTGATGTAATCCCTGCAATTTGTAGGACTTCTTATCGTCCAGTTTAGTAAAGGAATATTTCAATCCCAGGACCAAAAGCATCAAACCAAACAACAAGCTCCTTCAAAGCCATGTGCTAGAAAAAAAAGCAGCTCTACAAAGCCCAGTGACCCAAGTGCAACTCACACTGATTTGGCAGACAAAGTAGGAGCTACTCAGTCCAAACAGCCAAGGCTTGATTTTAAATCCTTCCAGTTTCACAAACTGGAAACCTGGAAGGACTGAGCAGACTAACATGAGTATATCAAACATTTTTAGGTAAAAAAAACCAGTGAGACCAGAGGTCAGGTATATTTATGGGAGTATTGCAGCCAGAAGATGTAACACTGTTGATTACATTCATTAAGCAGTAAGTCTGTTTTTAATTCAGTTACTTTCTGGTCGTACTAACAAGTAACTGAAGCCTCAGTAACCCAATGCTGAGGACAACAGTCAGACTTGCAAACAACACTTGAATTTGGCATAACTTCATTTCATCATATTAAGAAACATTAGTTCCAGCATTCATGCAGGGGCATGAGTCAATAAGGGCGCAGTCACAATGACCACCTGTACCGTGGTTGGCCAGTGTGACTGCAAGTGTATGCTCAGGCACGGTACACTCCGCTGGCTTTTGCACACTTGAGAGAGATATACTTCAGTGCAAAACACTTCATGCACAAGCATAAGCATATGCAAAGGGGACATGGCATGTAATCATTGTAACCCCTCCTCTCAACATTAATTATAATGGCGGAGGCGTTGAAGGGCTGTGTTAGATCTAAAAGACTTAGAATAACGCCTGAAATACACCAGATACGTCTGCAGTGTGACTCCATTGCTCTGTGTCTTGACTGCGTTTGTCAGCTTACACCGGCTATGTGTTCAGTCCAACAAGTAGTGTGACTCACAGACAGCTGGAGTCACGAAACCAAAGAGTTCTCGCGCTCCCCTCTCCATTGATAAGTCTCTCTCCATTCATGTTAGGCTGTAAAACCTCAAACCTGTTGGCTCCTGGTCTGGCTCCGCTCACTGTGTCAGTTTGTCATCGTAGTCAGGCTAAATATGAAATAATTTTGACACGGCCTGTTTTACTTTGAAAGTCACTGGGTGCTTTTAGGTAGTTTCCAGTCACGGTTTCCTGTCCCGCTTGATCTTCCCGACACTGAGTTTATGCGTCACAGCCCTGCGTCCGTCAAAAATAGGATAGCTGCATATTACCTGTGACACGACAGACCAGCTACGCAGCCGTACTGCAACAGCACTGATCCAGTGTAAGTTGACACATTGAGTTGAATAAAACCTATTTGATCCGTTTGCCGTGATGGAACAGAGATGAACTGCAGACACATCTGGTGTGTTTCAGCTTAAAGCCAAAAAGTAACTCAAGTTGTAGTCGTGTTATCTGTGTTCTCCATTGAGATGATTCTGATGAGACTACGGCACTTGTAAACAGACACTTCATAATGACTTAGGTGGGTCATGCATGTGTCGTAGTATAACGTAGTCTGCTTTATATTGGAGAAGCGTGTGCAGATGGCCAGTGTGACCATGCCCTTAAAGTGGCCCTGTGGCATTAGCAGCAAAAAAAATGGAGCAACTACATAAAACAACACTAAGCAACCAAAGGGAGTTCTTGCCACTCAGGATAGTAATCAGGCACCTGAAGTGACAGCACTTCAAGATACCAAAAGCTCTAAAAAAGAGACAACAACAACAACAACAGTAGAATAAGCTGTTTGGCATTGACAGAGAAAATTTAGCAAATTTTCATGGGCACAACCCACATACTCAGCTCTGCTCCTCACCTCACAAAATCCTGTTTCTTTTAAAAGAGAAAGAGGCATGCAGTCATGAACCATATTCAAACTGCTCATAAACCAGTACACTTTAAACATGAAGTTTGTCTTTTGCCTGCAGAGTTTGTATTCATGTGCAGAATTTGTATTTCCAGCTTACATAATGAATAATGTGGGAAGTTCTAGTGAAACCGGACTTTTCTATTACAGGCATAAAAGAGCTCTGGAATAAATTGCACAATAATTTGCCTGTTTACTGTCTGTTTCTCAGTACAGCCTCAGGATCACTGTTTACCCCGCAGAAGCAGTTTCTTTCTGCAGGCTGTTGGTGCTGTTAGAGCTGGTGAATAATGCAGTCTGACTGAGCCCTCATACAGAGAGGAACCTCTCACATCCACGACTCTGCACACCTCTCACAGAGCATATACATAGGCAGTGCTTTTCCAGGAAAGCCCTTTCAAATGCAATGAAAGTATGCTCACATAATGATATTTTCACACAACTCTGGCTTTTATCTTGCTTCTGCACTTGTTGGTTTGTCTGTAAGCAAAGGGGGAAGAGGGGGCGAGATGGAACTAATTTTATGGATGTTGAAGCCCTCAGGAGAGAGCCAGATCCCTCTGTAAAGATCTATTTATCAACTCAAAAGCAAGCAAGGGAAAGCGAAGTCAGAGGTGGGGAAACACGAGATAGTACAGAGAAATCTATGTGTGTACAGCTATTCAAAGTTGGTCAGAGGCAGCAGGCGGGCGTCTGAGGCGTCTATTTGGGGAGATAAGATAAAGCAGAAAACCAACATAGCAGTTATCACTGTGAATAACAAATTCATACCAGTTTTAGTATTATTCAGCATACTGGCCTTCAAGCTGTTCAATGAACAAATGTGAAGCTTTTGCTTTGCGGGGGCACAGAGTCTATCAGACTCTGTGGAAAGGTTAACAAATACACTTTTGCACCTTCCTCTCAAAATCACACATTTACACTTTCACCTTTTGAAAAAGCAGGGAGTTTAGCTTTTGATGTGCTTTTTGTTACATTAGATTCAATTCACTCAGTGCTTTGATAGGAGTTTAAAAATCAAAGACTCTGATTAAAGAAAAAAAGGAGGAAAAAACATATCTGATTTGGCTACAGGCTTGTGACTCCATGGAATGATTTGAGCTTAATGAAATAATGAGACAGCATGTCGATATAGATACAGCATATTTAGTGCATGTAGTCATTAAATATTAACCACGTTTTAACCCGCTTAAGATGGGGAGATTGATGTACAAGGATGTCAAAATAATGTAATGAAATTAAATAAATTGGATACAAGTCGACTATATTGTTACATGTGCTTTGAGCTACATTGCTGAGGAGTAAACCATCTAGTATCCTCGATATCTCTGCTGAGTGAACCTTATTGCAGCCTTAAACTTTGAAAGGAGGCATTTCACCCTCAATGCAGCAAAAAATAAGGATGAAGAATGGCTGCAGAATCTGCGAAGTGAACCTTTCATTTCCTGGGAGCATCTCTCTGTAATGTGCATGAATACCCTTTGTACATTTCTCCATTAAACATCAACTGTGACATTCAACTGAACAGACCAAAGTTGGAGCCATGCTGTGAGATTTTTCTCTCTTACAAAAACATTTTCCTCAGAACATTTCATCTTCTTCTTTCCCCAGTATTTTTTACTTTTTCCTCTCCTACAACTGACAGTTACTGTAGCAACATCCCACACATCAAAACAAAATCACCCCTCTTACTCTGGCATTAGTTTCAACCCAAGACAAAAATGGTCTGAAAAATAATAGTGTTATGAAAGCTGATAGCTAAAATATAGTCATGGAGTAATTTTCCTATTCATTATATGATTAATCCATCACTAGTTAAAAGGTTTTCTTGTGGAAAATATACATGAGGTGCAAGAGGAATTGCTTTCATGTTTGTTTGATTGTCTGCAGTTTAGAAAAGTAAGCTACAAAACAGGGTTTTAACATTTAATGAACGCTAACAAAAGAAAAACAGGAGGTGAAAAAAAAACATTTTTGTGCACTAAATTAGAAATAAAAACAAGGCTTTCCAAAAAAAATGAAAACTAACTTAAACTGTAGTGTGAGTTTAAAAAACGAATTATAAAAGAAACTGTCTTAGTTTTCTGTCTTTGTGAATCTATCATATACATAAACTTACTATTTTGGGTGGCTATGAAGTGACTTAGTTTTCTGTTCATTTCATGCCAGTTGGAACATGTGCAAAAGCAAGCACACAGTCACACTATGTCTGCCAGCAGAGCATTAATGGCAGCAATAGTTGGGAGAAAGCCGTGTAGCCCCACCTGAGATTACTTTGAACATGAATGTGTCTCTGATAGCAAGTGTCTTACAGTGGGAGGTGATAAAGTCTGCAGAACATTTTTCAAGGAGAAAAATCCCCCTCATCTCAAAGTCCATTTGAAAAGCTCACAGAGGCAGGGTAACCCAGCTTACCTTGTCAAGTTAAGGGGGAGCGCCCCGCCCCCTTCCTCTGAAACAGAAGCTAATCCTCGGCCAAGATGCATGATGGAGCACGAGGCAACCATAAGGCAGACAACACTGATGCAGAGCCTTCTTGTTTTATGGGGATGGTTGTTCATCTGTCCTCAGTGAATACATTTTTGAAAATGGTATGATGCTATCAGAGTTTACTACACCATGCTTTTTTGGACTTTTGTACCCAGCCCCTGAAAACTATCCCATAAACCAAAACAAAACAAAACAACTACAACTGTTTTAGGGTGGAACGCAAAAGTTTTGTTGCGTTTCGGCCTCGCATTTACACGGAAACGGCATTTCAGCCAACCTCAAACGCAAACTTTTGAAAAAGGCCTCCAGAGTGGGATTTTTCAGAAACGCTGCTGACACTGTTGCTGTGTAAATGGTAAGCCAGAGTTTTCAGTGGAAATGATGACGTCACACTCTGCTCCTTACGAGCGAAACAGCAGTCCAATAGTACCGTTGTTATGATCGTTGAGAACTACCGTGTTGTGCTTGTGCTGCTCAATCTACTGTATCTGCCGACTGTCTTCATACAATTTTTTTTTTTAACTTAGTATTCCCCAATACACCAGATGATCGGCTCAATTCTACTCCGGTGAAGATCTCCCGAAAGCGGCTTCTGGACAAGACAGTTATAACCCCAGTCCTTGCTGTGTTTTCAGTCCCTTTCCATGTAATGCGTTTTCAGTGTGTTTCAGCGTTTTCGGATGTAACGTTGTTGCGCAAACAGGGTATAATACTAGAACTAATAAACACTAAACTAAGTATTTACCCCCCCAAAAAAAAACTAAACTAAACTAGAAAGCCTGCTTTGTAAGTGAATTAAAACCAAACTGAAATTGAAAATAAATTTATAAAAGGAAATAAGAGTCAAAATGAAGTAGGAATTAAAATTGAAGAGAAATGCAAGAAGTGTTTGGTAAGAGGAAACCATTTCCCTTTTTTTTTCTCTTTTTTCTTACACTAAGTTAAATGGCTTTCATTTCAGTATTACACTTTACTGCTGAATTACATTTCACTAGTGGTCTCAAAGTTAAGGAAACTGGTGCAAATCAACTAATATTCTGTACACAGATTGGATCACGCATGGTATGGTACGGTACGGTATAGTACGGTACGGCATGGTACGGTACGACAGGGTACGATATGAAACGATTCATTTCAGTATTACACTTTACTGCTGAATTACATTTCACTATTGGTCTCAGAGTTAATAAAACTAGTGCAAATCAACTGATATTCTAGATTTGATCACGCATGGTACAGTACGGTACGGTACGATGATATGATATGATATGATATGATATGATATGATATGATATGATATGATATGATATGATATGATATGATATGATATGATATGATATGATATGTACATCACCAGTCCTTTACGGATTCATTCATAATAAGTGTATTATGTAAGTACCTGGTTTGGTTGGGTTATGTTAGCTTAGCTTTGCTGAATGTTTAGTTTAGTTAAGTTCAGTTTAGTTAAGACAACATTATTTATCCCTATGGGCAATTCTAAATTATTTAAAGAGAAAGAGCCACAGCCTCAGGCTTATTTGTTAAAGCTGTTTTTGTTGTCTTCTTTAAGGTGCAGCTGCTTTTGTATTATGTTAATAAAGAGATATTGTCAGCTTGTGCTAATTTGTTAGCATATTTATTAGTTTGATATTATTTTAGCTTCATAAGAGTCAGACTGGCCTTTGAAGTTTTTGTATAAAGCATGAGAATAGACTGAGGTTTAAGTGTCTTTTTTTTTTGACAAAGGACAAAAAGTTTTTGTTTTTTTCTTTTTCTCAAAAAGGGATCCCACTCTACAAAACATTTAGTGAATTCATGTCTGCTCTGCTGATCAGCATTCTGTCACCACCACTGTGAACACAACTAGGAAAACACACACAGCCATTTAAACTCACTGCCTTTGGCAAGAGCAGATCAGCTCATGTTTTAGCAGGAGTGAAATCTTCTGTTTCCCTCCATATTGACTTTCATGTGTGGGTTCAGGGTTTTGTGCTTCATAAACATTTCTGAGCTGTCAGGGCTGTGTGTTGAATTCAAAAGCTTCACTCGGGACAAAGAGGGGGCAGGGTGGAGATGAAACGTAATAAAATTAACAACTCAAAGCAACCTGCTCAGAGAGGCGTTGCAGGTGTTTGGTGACAGATGCAGGTCCAGAAGAGCCATCTTCAAAAGCACTTTTCTTCCTCCCACATGGCTGCCACAAACACAGTTTTTAGACTTATCCCTCTGTCCACAACATGAGAGCTTATGTCGACAGGCGCACCAGTCTCGCTGTGTCACAGGTGGAATTAAAATGCTCCTTCATTAAGAGAAACATTAAAAAGAAATCAGCACAGCAGTTAAAAGAGGGCACAGACCTTTCACACTGGCAGAGGTATAGCAGAGCTGATGCAAATCAAAGCCAGCAGTTAGCCTCAAGCAGTGAAACACTGCAGGGAAAATATGGGCATCCATTGCTTTTACGACTGTATAATGCCTATTTGCATGTGTCTAATTGAGAGCAATCAAATGTCTGCAAGGTAAAAATGACTTTCGAATGTCAAGGTTGTAGGAAACTGACTCCCAGCTGAGGGGGAGTAAATTATTCTGTTCTTTTTTTTCTTTTTCGTGTAGAACTTTTACAGATCTATGCACTCATTGCATACATGATACATTTCTTCACAATTTCAGCTCCAGTGATTTCTAAAAATTATTTGGGACAGGCGGCATGTCTTGTCTTCATCTGATTGCTTGAATGAGTCTGTGGGAGTTTCACAGGGGTCTTTCCCCCGCAGACTGGATGAGGCCTACAGTAGCATGCAGCTACACTGTTTGCAATATGAAACAAAGATGGTAACACTTCGACTAAAGCACCAGCCACCCACACATGGACACACACTCATTACTGACATTACCTTCAACAACAAACCCAGCTCTGTTGGAACATCCCCTGCAGCTGCCACTCAACTACTTCTCTACCTCATTTCTAGTTCCTTCTCTTAAGCACACGTACCCCCTGTAGAGTCTAAGAGTTTCATACGGCCACATCCATTATCGCAGCTCAGCTGGTGAACCGCTGCAGAGTTCTTTGTCTTAGCTCCAGGTGAGATTCCTCTCTTTTCATTCACTTGTTGTTCTCTCTGGAAAAAGTGATTCAAGATGTTATTTTGGTGAAGCCTGCAGGAGAAACTTAATGTTTCCAGCTCCAAACGGCAATTTGATTTTGAGCATGGCTGATAATATTAGCGCTTGTGCCTCTATGATTAGCTTCATTTTTATCAAATGTTTACTCAAACAGTGCAGATAAATTGGGGAACATGTTGCCTTGTGTGCCACAGCAAACTTAATTTTTGGTCAAATCTTATTTCTGGGAGACATGCTTTATGGCAAGTTTGTTAAGCTGGTCCATTTAGATGGCTCTTAAACTTACTGACTGCTTCCTTGCACTGAGATTGTGCTTGTAAGCACAGACAAAAGCCACCAACTCAATAAAGCTTACAGAGATAAATGCTGCTTCAGTGCAAGAAATGCACCCAGATCTCACATTAAGGCGCCGTTTACACGACAATGTTCCATCTGAAAACGCTAAAACGCAGTGAAAAAGCAGTAAAAAAAAAAAAAGTGTTCACACGGAAACGCTGATGGACTGAAAACGCTGTAGTAAGCATGCCAGGCCTGTAGGTGGTGCTATAACTGTCTTGTCCAGAAGCCGCTTTTGGGAGATCTCCATCAAAGTAGAGTTGAGCCGATCATCAGGTGAATTGGGGAATACAAAGTTAAAAAGTGGGGCAACAGTTGCACACTTTGTTGAAAGACAGTCAGCAGATTCAGCAGATTGAGCAGCACAAGCACAACACGGTATTTTGTGACGATCGTACCAACGGTACTGTTGTCCTGTTGTATGCGTGTCCGCTAGGCAGAGTGTGACGTCAGCGTTTCCACTGAAAACGCCGGCTTACTGTTTACACGGCAACAGTATTGGAAGCGTTTCAGAAGAATCCCACTCTGGAGGCCGTTTTCAAAAGTTTGTGATTTAGGTCAGCTGAAAACGCAACAAAACTTTTGCGTTTCACCCTAAAACCGTTGTCGTGTAAACGGCCCCCCAGAAGAAAAAGGGTTTCGGCTTACATACATTCGTGGTGTGTGTTCTCTGGGTAATGTTAACCAGACTGTTTGGCCTTTAAGGAAAGGAAGACGTGAGCGGCAGCAATCAGCTAGTGTCAGGGAGAGACCTTTAAAAACAGGGACCACTCACTCAGCCGGCTTGACATGGCGATTGGAGCGATCGCTCCCAGAAAGGTCGTGAGAAGAAACAAAATGGAGCTGTACATTTTGTGAACAGCATCAGCAATGCTAGAGAAAGTAAAGGAGCGCAGAGGATGTTTCGGAGTAAACCATGTGTAAGAGAGACAGAGAGTGAGAAGAATGAAGACAAGAGCGGGGCAGCCAAGGCCGCCTGACAGACAGGTAGTGATTTACTGCCTTCCTGCTGACTCCCACGTTGTTGTCTGTGTCCCTAATTGACAGTCAATTATCTGCCGATGACAGCCCCATCCAATGGCTGGCCGCTCTGCGTGAAGGCTTTGTTGACATCCCCAGGGTAGGGCAAAGTTTACGAGTCTCGGCTCCGGGTGACAAATTAATCCTCCTTGTTGTTGACATACTTCCCTTACCCTTAGGAATGAAGAAAAAAGCCTGCTGTAGACATGCCCAAGTGATGTTCAGGGAGCATACACACCTACACACCTACACGGCAGAATGGAAAGCTTTCAAATAAGCAGGCTGATTGCAGGGTGCATGAATGGGCTTTTGACTATGATGTTTTATGGGAATGCAAATGATGATGACAAGGACGAGGAAAGATGTGCTCTTAGAAAAATGTCAGGTGTTTGAAGGCAGACCATCCAGCTGCATTGTGGCTTTTATCTTTGCCTATGTTTATCTCTACCTGATGATCGTTTTCCTCAGGGTGGGAGGCTTAAACTGTGTGAGACTGCTGCGGTGAAGTCTGCAAAAAAAAATCTCAAAGAAGTGAGAAATCTTACAAGTTATCATTGTCTTACTGCAATTGCTTTAATCAAAAGCTGAGCAGTTTTTAGATAGTAGTTCTTAAGTAAACTGAGCGATAACAAACAGTGACCAGCACAGGAGCCTGAAGGGTAAAAAGAGCTTAGTAAAATCAAGGTCTCTATTGAACAGTGTGGAGCTGCAGCATGAGCTTGTTGATTGTTCATCTCCTTAGGATGCAGCATATGCGTGTTAATCACCTGTCAACCACAGAAAAACACAGATATAAAGAGAAACTGAAGGTTTTAAACACCCTCGACCCTTTCACAACTTCTGCTGCACTAATTCAGGCTCTCAGAAGAGCTAGGTCCTTGCCAGAGCTTCACATCAGTGATGTTTACATGAAATTAAACAAAAATCCTCCCCTTTACACCACTGCCAGGATGAAAGCCCATGAAAGTGCAGACAGCTATATGTGTTTTCAATCTGGCACTACGCTCTGTCATACACTGCAGTTTGAGAGATGGAGGAAGAGAAACTCTTCATCAACAGAGCCAACAGGGTGAAATGAACGAATAAAACTTTCTCGCTCTTGAAGGTTCACTTTTAAGCTTTCATGTAAATAACTAACTTTCTCCTTAAAGGGACTGTAAGGACTATCCGCTTGAAATGGATTGCAGTAACACCTTTGGCTCTGAGCTGGCGCACTTTCAGGATGACATTGCTCTTAACAAGGTGTGTTTGTCCTGGAAATGAATGGGATCCTTTTTTAATGCTACTTTTCTTTGTTTAAGACAACTTTTCTACAACACAACGAGGTAACACATTTATCAACAGTTATATAGTGCTGTTATTTGTCTGTAAGTTTGTACTGCAGTTTAGTAGCCAGCTATACATAGTCTGAAAGCCTGACTCTAAGAGGTGTCTTTAACGTTGGCGAATCCTCCTAACCACTGCAGTGTAAATGCTACATGTAAAGTAAAATAAACATCACAAACAGCTTAGCCCATGCTCTGCGCCTCAGATACACCAGATATGCTAGGCACCGCCCTGTTGGCTATGGCTGCCTTTTGCAGCAGCTCTCTCTTTGTCTGTTTCTTGTACTTTTTTGTCTCTTTTTCGCAATCTTTGTATTTGGAGTGGATCATTATTTCGTATGGCTCATTTGTTGGTCATGGACACCAAACTTTTTGTGACTTCAGCGACATTTTTACAACTTTTTCTCCTGTGTTTTTCTGGAGATCCTACATGTAATCATGGCTACATTGTTTACATGTGAACTCAGCTGTTAGCAGCCTGTAGCATGTCAATGCTAACTGGTGTAAGGCCTGATGTTTTCCCACAAGGTGAGGAGAAGGAGGTGAGGACAATGTGCTGGTTCTCAAGTGTGAGCTAAGAAGTGATGACGCGGATCTGTCCTTCCATCCATCGTTATTGGGAACGTAAGATCTATCTTCAATAAGATGGACGAGCTAGCTGTGCTAACCCAGCAACAGAGGATATACCAGAAGGCAGAGTAGCATTGACTGCTTGCTGAGCCCGGGAAGCCACATGACTGATAGACAGCTCGAGTCACAAGACCGAGGGAATCCCTGCATTTCCCACTCCATTCAAGCCTCTCTTCATTCATGTTGAACTGTAAAACCTCAAACCTGTTGACCCCTGGCCTGGCTCTGCTCATTATATCCATTTCTTGTTGTTCTTTTGAAAACAGCCTCCAGACTGGAATTTTTATGAAACGCTGCTGACACCGTTGCCGTGTAAACAGTAAGTTGGCGTTTTCAGTGGAAACGCTAACGTCTCACTCCGCCTCTTGCAAGCGCATGCACAGTGCAACAGTACCTCTGTTACCATCATCAAAGACTACCATGTTTTGCTGAATCTGCTGACTGTCTTTCAACAAACTGTGCAACTGTTACTTCTGCACTTAGTATTCACCAATAAACCAGATGATCGGCTGAACTACTTCAGTGGAGATCTAGCAAAAGTGGCCTTTGGATAAAACAGTTATAGCCCCATCTAAAGGCCTGTCGATTGTCATGTAAACAGGGCCTAAACACGATCTGGTTTTAACATGGTTTGTTTTATTTTTTGAAAGTCATTGAGTTGTCTTTAAGGTAGTTTCCATGCACTACTTCCCATCCTGCTCATTTTTCCCTATGGTGAAATGACTTTCCACCGCTCCGGCATCTGGTAAAAGTAGTTTGGCTGCATATCACCTGCAACCTGCCAGACCAGCCGCTCAGCTGAACCACAACGGAGCAGATCAGTGCAAGTTGACACAATGACTTGAATGGAAACCTTTCTGATCCACTGCTGTGATGGAGTGGAGACAGAAAAGAGAAGTATCTGATGGATTTCAGCCATTAGCCACTACTTAACTTTGTCAGTCAGAGTGGTGTTGTCACAGAGACTTTGATGCGCCATAAATCAATCCAGTCCTGCTCAACCAAAGCTAAGAGCAGCGTTTCGAAATAATCCCTTAAGTTGCCAGTTGTAAAATCAGTGACTTTTATTACCATTCTACAAGCATTAGCTGATTTGCCATCAGTGTCAACAAATTACTGCCTGAGTTGTTTACATTAGTCCACACACAAGTCATGTCAGAACGAGCACTGCATTGACTAAACATACAATAAATTAAAAATTCATTGACTTCAACCTTACATTAATGAAATGTTTGTTGGAAGACGTGTAAACTCGCTTCCGATTTGGTCCCTCACCGAGAACAGCGGAGCATCCAACAGCATTAATCCTCAATCTCATCCTCTTTGGATTTTCTCCCTCAGATGGGATTCAGTAAAATCACAGCTCAGGCTCATCTCCTTCTCAGTTAGAGCGTCCAATTAAACAACATCTGCCAGGCTTTTTTTTACTTATTTATTTAGGTTGCTTTTGAACATGTAGTGAGTAACAGAGCGCTAATTTCCCTTAAAGCGAGGAAGCCTTCCTTGCACTCCAGGGTGACAAGAAGAAGCCAACAAGTGGCAGCAAAAAGTCGATGTCCTTTAAACACAATGACAAGGGAGTGAGTTGTTAAACATGAAGCAAATGTTTAAGCCTTGAGTAAGTTATTCACAAAAACTCAGTTAAGTCTCAGAAAATAATGCCACCTTATAGAGGAGGAAATGTTTGCTGGAGAAGCTGGGTGCTATTTATTTTTTAATCCATTTAGCTGGAAGCTAAAATTAAGACTTCAGCAACAGATGGAAAATTTTCACTGTGTCTTTATTGAAGAGCTGCCGAACTAAGCCTTGGTTAATAGCATGTAGCAATCTGTAAACATTTTTTTGCTTTCCCTTTTTTAAAGGTCCCATATTCTGCTCCTATTCTGCAGTTTAATATGGATCATTGATGTCTTCATGAAATGGTAGTAACATGTTTTGGTCCATAAAGCCAATAAATCAAGCACAGCAGCATTGTTTCCAGGCTCTCATAGCCCCTCTGTTCAGAACGGTGTAATTTAGTGGGCGTGGCCTTCAAATGTAAATGAGCCACCGCAGATACCGCCCTGCTCTTCTGCATCACTGCCTTGTAACCATGACTACCGAGCTCTGAGTGCACAATGTTTAGAAAACAGTGACGCTCGTTTACTGTAGGGGTGGGGAGTGGGCGGGGAGGAGGTTTGGGGGTATCTGCTGCGGTGGACCAATAAGGTCAGACTTGCTCCTGATTGGTCAAAAAAGGGAATCACTGATGTCGGTCAAACCCCAAAATCCAAACAGCTCGTTTTAGGTCAGGATTTTTACATTCACAAGCTCTATTAAGTACAGGTTTTGTCATTAAACATCACATTTTGTGGGCTGGGAGGAAAGACAAAGACCCACAATTTCACTTAAAGACTTAATAAAGTGTTTTTTGCATAATATGGGACCTTTAAATATCAGGATCATATTGAAAGCAGTTGAGGGAAAAAAAGAAAGAAAAAAGTTTTGCTTAATTTATCGACACACTCTTTAAGGAGAGGGATTTTTTTATACAACACTCATATTTTTACAGCAAAGATTAATGCATGTGCTTGATGAAAGACATAAGAGTTGACCAAAAGTGATGTGATCCCACTTCATTAGTCAGGATAAGCCATCTAAAACTGTTTGTTTATTTATTTAATTTATGATTTCTTCAACCCTGCTGGGTCTGAGAGTTTTAAAAGGAAAGAAGAAAAAAGGTCAGACCCCGTGGTTTCAAGCACAGAGCACTAGGAGACCAGTCAGCTGCTAATCAATTCTTAATTATGCTGTGGGCAGAGACACCCTGCTGTTTGGGTTATTGCAGAAAAACTCTTTGCCAGGGTCAAAGGGTGCCTGAGAAGCATGGTGGCAGCTGAATCAATGTATTGATGATGTTGCAGCAGGAGGAGCAGAGCTGTATAAAGTACGAAAAAAGCACATTTATCCGAGCAATCTCAACGAGATACTGGAGAGCATCGGGAATGTTTGCCTCCCTTGAGCTTTACTACAAGCATGTGTGTGTTTGTTTTTTTTTTAAGTTTTGGGATGCAGCTCAGGTCTCAAGGTTTCCTCCAATCACAACAGATTTTGTAGATGCCTTTTTTATACAAGGTTTCATCTCCCATCATTGATGAGAACAGCTTGATAAGGGTGCGCTCCTAGTTTGGTAATGAAAAGATGCGCCGTGAGCAGGAGAGCCCTCGCAAACAACCCCACAACACCTGTCCAATCAGCCCACAAGCCTTAAATGTTTTCCATCAGTGCTGCTGGTGTTCAGGAGCTTGCAGGGAAACGCTAGTAATTGGCTTCTGTTTGTTTCTGGCCTTATCAGCATATTACTTTCATGGATAACTTGGAGCTAATTAATCAGAGTATAGAAAGAGGGAAGGGATTTGCCTTTTCCTCTCCTGCTCTCTCATTTTCCTTTCATTTCCCTTCAAAAGCAAACACTTCCACATTGCTCTGCAAGCCCTTTATGGAACAGCTGGAATGCAGGCGTGAACTCTAAGAAGTCAGAGATAAACGCTTCAAGTATTTCTCAACTTAAGAGGCTTTGTTTCTCATCCTAATCTTCTGTTTTTGTCTCTGCTGTTTTGTTTTAATGTTTACAATGTGCGTCTGCCGGCTGCCCCGCAGCATCCAGCTCTCATTCAAATGCAAAGTAACTCGATTTCACTTTTAAAAACATCACACTGTGCCAAAATAATTGCTTTGATGCAATCTATGAATTTCATCTATTAATGCCTCGGGATGTCTTTTTGTTGGGAACTGACAGAGTCACATTGTTACACAGCTAATAAAAAGCAACATTAGAACATGAAAAGTTGACACAGCACATTTTTAAACAGGTGATATGATCTGCCTCAGTGGTGCTTTATTATTCTGGAAATATCAACAAGCAGACATGTCTATCAATCCTCCGCCGCTATTTCCGGTGATGAATTATTAAATCAAGGGCATGCTTTTTTTTTTTTTTTTCCTCTCTCTGGCAATGAGTTATAAATTTGACGCCTGCATTTTCAGTCAACAAGACTCTGGAAATGTAGATTAAACATTTCTCCCCTTCTCTCTTTCTCTCTGCAGACTTTTATTTCAAAGCCACAAGCTATGCTCTCCATGAACAAAAACAACAACAACAAACTGTGCTTTGATCACAGGCGCTACATGCTCATAGTCACAGCAGAAATTTCTGCTTGCAGAGCCAATCAGCCCTGCCTGTAGTGTCCCCTTGCACTGCTGACCTCACTGAGCACTGAGCCACATGACTGCAGCTGTGATCATACTGCAGCAGTCACAAGGGCTAGACTTACAGTGGATAGAAAACAGGTACACACCCCTGTTATTAAAAGAGGGGTTTGATATTTAAAGAGACCAAAATAAGTCATTACAGAACTTTTTTCACCTTTAATGTGACTGATAACCTGAACGAATCAGTTTAATTCAAACTAAAATCGTTGTGGGTGAAGTAAGCATAAAAACTACAGTACTGAGTTATTTGAGTGTTGAAGCACCTTTTCGTTTTATTGCAGCACTCTCTTTTTTGGGTAGGTTTCTATCAGCATGGCACATCCTGACACGATGATATCTGACCACTCTTCTTTGCAGAATTGCTTGAAATCTGTCAGATTGCAGGGGCATCTACTGCACACTCTCGTCAGATCACCTGGCAGATTTTCAATCTGATTCAGGCTCGGGCTCTGGCTGGGCCATTCCTTCTGGTGGAGCCATTATTTTGATGATTTGGGTGTAATTTTTGGTTCAATGTCATGGTGAAGGGTGAAGTTTTTCTTTATCTTCAGTTTCTAGCAGTAACCTTAAAGATTTTGTGCCTCATTACTCTGTTCAGGAATAGATTGGTGACTACATCCATTTATAATCCAGTGCACCTTTGTTTTATGGTATATCTAAAGCCCTGAAAATTTTCTGTAAACCCTTTAACCCCAGGCTCACACTGAATCCTGTGCGGGTCCAGTGCAGCTTCCGCATGTAATCTGCATCATTAAAATCACTGTTGTAGGCTCACATGAGCCCCCCGTGGTGCGAGTCTGGTTGTGGGAGCCGTACGGCAGAACTGAAAGAATCCCCAAAAAGTCCATTTCCCGCACGCCAGAGAGGGTCTGCGTCAAGCTGAATGAAATATGGTGAGCTATTCAGGAAGTGAATTTCTGGGAGGCATGAAGGTTTGTTGTTTATTTAAATAAAATCAGTGTACAAACAAATGTAACTTGACTCTTCTTTGACAGCACAGTCGCGCTAATAGTAAATGTAAACATTACATCGCACCCGGTGACACGAGGTCGCAAAAGTGAGCAGCACAGCATCTTCTTAGTCATTTTGGTGACAACAATGGACGACGAGAGACTCATCCTTAAAGTGGAAAGTCAATCCATTTTATATGACACATCCCATCCTAATTATAAGAATAATCCAAGAAAAAAAAAAAAAATGTTATTTAAAATAATAAAAATTAGAGGAATTAAGGTTTGTGTAATTACTCATCGTAGAAGGAAACAACAATTCCAAAAGCACTTGACAACACAAGCGTGCAGTGTTACAGGCAAATACATTAATTGTTTACATGTAGTTCCTGTATATGAGGCGTGTTCTCGCGCGAAATCCAGACAAGAACGTGAACCCGCGTGAGCTTCTACGGCGAGTGCCCTTTCCGACACCAGAGCCAGCTGCAGCCTTTATCTGGAGCTGATGTGAGTGGCAGCTTGCAGATAATCTGCACGGGATCTGGACTGCAACCGTTCTGGAGCCAAAGTGAGCGCGGCGTAACAATGAGATCCCTCTGATGCTTTGGAAGCTCTGACCTGGGACCATGGTTTTTGATGTAAGATGCAGCTAAAGCCCTGTTTCCATCAAGCAGTTTGGATCAGAACAGTTGGTTGAATTGGTAAAGCCTGATCCTGTTTGTGTTTCCACATCCAACCATGCCACCTCTTGGTAGATGGCGTGTAAGTCGGATGCTGATTCAACTTTTCAACATGAGTTTTAATGTAATTGGTTAATTCTGAACACAGCCACATCCAAAGTTAGAGGAATTTGTGACTTTTCATACCCACTGTTTATGAAGACTCTCTGTGTGAAAGTCTTCCAAAGATTGGATGTATCCATGAGCAAATCATTGCGTTTTGTCTCTTTATACTAAAGTCATCACTGAAGAAACATCTGTCTATCCTCATGTCTGCCTTTTTCAGGGGCAATGCACCATAACTTATCTTAGAGCCTCAGAAGATCACCTGAATCCAGACAGATAAGAAGATTACAGAGAAAGACAAAGCCCCAGACACACACACACACATACACACACACGTGTTGCTGTGGTACTGAACAGAGCACCTATAGTTTCTGAACATTTGGCAGGTATCCCTCCCTCCTGGCTATGTAAAGCCTGCTCATAACCAACATATGAGCTGTTGTTTGCAAAGATGAACAGCTGCTGGGAGTGTCTTAGAGAAGCTGTATGTTTTATGCCAAGGTACACACAAGACACAAGAGATCCATTTCCTCCGGTGTGCTTTGCAAAGACAAGGCTTTGACAGCTCTGCACAAGCCTTCCTAGCATTTAATGCCAGGTTTTTCCCATCCCTGACCACAATATATCATGTTCTCTCTTTATTTTCCTACATCATATCACAGCAAGAGAGTTAGGGTTGCCTTTGTTTGACACAAAGGTTGCAAGTAAGTCTTGCAGTTATGATGTAAGCGAGGACACATGACCAGGCAAGATGAAAACAGTGGAAAGGGTAAAAAAGCTGGCAGACAGTCTACGGATGAACTCAGACTGACAGAGGGAGAAAACAAGGACTAAACACACCAGGAAGGTCAGGCACTGGAGAGGACTGTTACAGCAAGGCTCAACAGGAGACAGGAGGGAAAATGCACAAAGACAAGGAGCTTTGAGGATGTAAACAAGAGGGGAGGCTGAGCAACTCAGTGAAACTGGAAACGAAGAATGGATCTAGACCTTTGCTTTTGGAAAGTGCACTTAAAATATCAACCTTTCTCTCCCAAAAAAGTTGCAAATCGTTATTTTGAGGTCAGGATGAAAAACTTATTGGTCTTTGTGGGGAAGTTTTTCTAATGAGAAGCGCTCTGCGATGAACCACACAGCTCAGCCTGGTGTTAATCAGCAAGAGAGATACTGTACATCTGTTGGTTCCCACTGAAACCTCAACGACCTCAAGAGTTTGTATCAGAATTTTTGGCCAGTGAATCTGGCAAAACAACAAAATCAGCTTCCTCCCTACTTCAGCAGATGGTGCGGCAAGGCACACACCAGGTTTAATTTTGAGTTGTGATACTGACAGGGTCAAAAATCAAGCCCCATTCTTGTTATATGACAAACTTAATTCACTGGTTAACTGGTGTACCAGTTCTATTAGTGGTATGCCACTCGTCTTGGACTGGTATAATCTGTTTTCTAACATCAGTTAGTGCTGTGAAAAGGCATGCCTTTATCAGACTGACTGACATATTTTGTTTTTATTGACAATATAACTTTAGCACTAACAAAAATGAGTGTATATAGTATATCATGTGGTCTTTTGTATTGTATACATGCATTGTATACAGAAAAAACAATAAACATTCCTACAACCAAAACTTTGCCTTTGTCATCTTTTCTTCTACAGAGTAACCGAGTGTTCTGAAAGTGGCAGCCAATTATCAGTAATAGAGTAAGCAGTTGATTGAGGTTGATTGGCTAACTTTGTCAGCATTAGCCTAGCTTGGCCTGTCCCAGCCACCATGTTCAGTCTGACAAAATCAAAGCCCAAGTTTTGGGTCAGTTTCCTCTTTGACTGCAAACAACTTAGATCCTTGCCACTGCCTACTGTACACATGAATGTTTCATTAAATCATTGGAAGCTATGTAAGGAATGATATATGGTTTGCTGTTGTCTATGCCAAACAGATACCTGACATCAGACAATTGGACTTGAGTCATAGAGACAACTTGTAACTCAACTCGACTTGAGGGTAAAAAACTTCAGACTCAACTTGACTTGAGACAAGCTGAGTCCGACGACTCTTAGCATGTTCACCATGCTATAGGTTCACACTTTTATTGATTGAGTGATTGATTGATTAATTGACAGGTGTATAGCAAGATCACAAGCATGCAAGCAACAAGTGGGCACACACAGCACAGTGCAGCTAATAATGGCGACTGCCCTCAAGCCTGTAGCCAGTTCTGCTGCTCCAAAAGTAGAGCAGTTTGCGTTTAAAAACTTCCACTCAAATGGAAAAAGGAGAAATGCACAATGCAAGATATGCAACGCTAAAATAAACAAAAAAAGAGGGAACAACGTACAACTTTATTCGCCATTTAAAGACTGCACACAAGCCAAGGAAATGAAACCAAGCTAACACAGTTAGAAGTGTATGAGCATATGCATGTGTTTGTTGGTGATAAGTTTGTCGATCATGTTCTGAACATTGTTGTTAATAATAGGACAAACAATTTCACTCACTACTGTTCGGGAACGTTGCTATGGGCCACTGTAGCCTTTGTGACAGCATAAATAACATCCATCATTGTTAGCAAGCCCCTGTCTTTCAACACTTTGTCACTCGTCAGCAGAGCAAATACCCACGCAAAACCTATATTCCTTCTCATTTAGCCTCAGATGAGTTTTTCCTCTAGCTATAGTTGCATTTAGTCCACGCTGTTATTCTTTTGGAACGAAGATAAAGGACCCTATACCAGCAAAACAAATGCATACGGCCAGGCAGTAGAGGCAGCTATATTTGCGCCTGATGACAAATGACATATTAAAATATAATTATACCTCTTCATTACAATATATGGTTTAATTCATGCAGTGTTGCAGACCAATCTGCGTGGTACTTTTTGACATTTACTTAAGGAAGATAAGATTTCTCTTTTCAAGATATAAGCCCATCGACTCAACTTGACAACCTTTGTGACTCGAATTGACTTGACTTGCCCACAACAGAGAAACTTGAGACTTGCTTGAGACTTAGACCAAATGACTTGTTACTCGCTTGGGCCTTGGATCGGAGGGACTCGAACAATTGTCTGCCTGACATGGTGAGGTAACACCCCTCCACTCACGTCTGATTCCAATTTTCATAGCCAACTGTTCACCATACATTACTCTCCACTACTTTACATTCTCATGCCACTCCAAAAAAATGCAAATTGCCATTTTCTAGAGAATATGCCTATATTTTCTCTGATTATTCACTCATATGTTAAGCTTTACAGGAAGAATTTGACTCAGCACTTGTAAAAACCCCTGTAGGGAACTTTATGTTATCACTGTTCGAGGCTCTGAAAATAACTGCATATACATAATCGGTCCTCATACTATTGGTTTCTTGTGCTTTAGTGGGCCGTAAAGAAACATCAGTCTGTTTTATATCTGGAAAAAAAACTCCTCACGTGAACTTTCAGTTTGCAGCGTGTAAAGACCAATTTGTTTCCCCCCTCTCTTTCAAGAGGGCAATTGGTGATTTACCCTCAATGTGATGTTTAAAATCGCACGTTACCATTAAGCATTATAACACACATGACAAGAAGACTAAAGATATTTGAGGAAAAAAAGATTTCGTTTCTATCCACTGTGTGTGTAATGCCCTTTTCAAATAATGATGTTGGAGAATTTCTCCATGCTTCATTATCAGGAGGGAACTTTAGCCTGGCAGAGGACCCCCATTAAGTAAAAAACAGCAGGAATCGAATTTAGGGAGAAAAGCTCTTTGATACATTTCTTTGCTGATGAAATGTATCCTTCTTCTTCTGCCTAGCATGGAGCAACTTCATGACAAATCTATCATTTGAGCAGCAGCCCATGGGAGACCCGCCTTGTCATTTTTCTCCCCTCTTCCTCTCCTCTCAGCCTCAGCGTCAGGGAGGAGCAGAGAAGGGGCTCGCTTTAATGCCTCTCGCTTTCAAAAGGAAAGAAACCCATCGACTGGGGATGTGTGTGTTCATTTCATTGGTTCGGTATTTAACTAGAAGGGAGGGTTGGGAAGTGTAAGGATTAGCCGACAGACACACAGCGAGGAGATCTGTCTGCTGCTGTTGACTCTGTGGGATCCCAATAGACTCTGAGCACACATAGGGGAGCAGAGGAGGGTGACGAGGAAGGCTGCTGGTGTTTAAAAGCATGCATGTCGATGTGTGGACGAGCCTCAAAACACACTTTCACACTGATAAATATTAAAGCAAGTATACATGCACACATTGAGGATATACTGCTGTTTTAATGGGCTCCTTTCATTTTAGTCATATTTTCATGCCCTCGCTGATACTAAATGGATTGAAACCAAAGCTTCATAGAGCAGATTGACTCCCACCCACATAGGAAAAAAACTCTGAGCAGTGTGTAAGGATTGAATTCATTATCAGAGCATGTGTTTGTCAAGAAGTGTCCATATGCCCATGTATGTGTCAAACTGCCTGTTTTTGAGTTTGTGTTGTGGGAACTTTTACTTTTAGTTTTTACTCTTGTTTGGAAACAAAGCTTTGACTTTAATTTATCAATCAGTCAGACCTTCTGCAGAGGATTATTCTGCAACATCCCAGTAAGCTATTCAAGCATTTTTTGTGCGGTATGGCAGATTTCTGGTTATAAGACGTTTCTAAGCAACTATATTGTGCCACTTTTTGTATTTCATTTTATTTTATTTTATTTTGGGGGTTTTGACTGTTACAAGAAAAAAATCTAGTTATTTGAAGATGTTGATCCAAACTTAACGATAATATGAATGTGGATTTCTTTTTCCCATTTCCTGACCTTTAAATCATAAAGTGAGACAGTGCACAGAAGACTAATTGATGGAAGAAGCATTACTGACTCACTCACTCACGTCGCACATTTACTGTGACATTTAAAGCTGCGCAGATCAATATTCTTTTAATAACAATGGATCACCAGGCTAATGTATAAATGTGAAGGATGCATAATGACAAACAGGAAACCAGATACCGACTCTGCTTACCCCTGAGAAGAACATTTTTATCCACACTGAGGACAGAGTTTAGCTGCAAATCATAATTATCAAACATACAAAAGAAAATATGCAAAAGATTTAATTGCAGTTGTGGTGTGTTTTTAAAGTCCTTAAATTAAATGTGGATGTGTGATGTGTGATGTGATGTAATTTGATGGAATATGTGGTGTTAAGACAAACAAGGACAAAAAAAGTGTACAGGTGCAGGCAGGGGTACGTCCAGGTCAAGCTGAACTGAACCCAGGTTACACTCAAGACATAGCTCGAGGCATGTATAGGAAAACAAGACTCACCATGCCTACACCGTTTTCTTGTTTTACAGATAAAACAGCCACACTGATATTACAAAGATGTCAACAAGCTGTTAATCATTAGAGAACATTCACAAGCAACAAAGCAAAATATTCCCCTTCAGTGAACGATAAAAAGAGAGATGCTGGTTGTGTAAACAGGTAAAAGTTTGCTAGCAGGTAAATCAAATCAATTATAAGGTGGCAGTGCTGCATGAACAAAGAACAGACTGAAGTTCTACAACCCCAACACTGGATTAAGTAATGACAATCACTCCACCACAGGCAGCTAAAGTTGTATTTTGGCCCATTCCAAAATGGCTGCTCTCATGAAACCACTAAGACATTTTTATTTTTTTTTTAGGATAACATTGATAACTTTTAGGACTTTGCAGTGAACATGACTCTCTTTTTTTAAAATGTATACACAATAAGTATTTTTTGCATTGAAAGAATGCATACTTACTACTATACTATAAACTGTACAGAAAAAGTAAACCATATATATATATATATATATATATATATATATATATATATATTATGGATGGCCAGATACTGGCACCAGGTAGCGGTATTGGGCCAATACCAGCTTTTTTTTTAAGGTATCAGTACTCATGAAGGCTGCAGATACTAGCAGCAGATACTCTAGGCAAATAAAAATCTTACATCAAGCAAGTCTTCCTTATTACTAGATTCTGCTAATTGCTGCAGTTTAAAACCACTGCAAATGTGTGCCAGGTCCTTTTCAGGCACTATTAATGAACCAGGAGGAGTTAAACGTTTTTATTTTGCACTTTGGTTTACTTTAAAAATACTTAAACTCTGACAGTTGTTAGTTTTATTGTGCACTTTTATTACATTTTTTTTTTTATATTGATCAAAAAAATTCTAAACTCAGAGAGTTGTTTGTTTCTATTTGGACTTAATGTCATAGCGACTGTGCTGTCTTTGATCAAAATGATCTGTCACTGTTAATTGAAATTTTATGGATCAAAAGTGCCAGTATCGGTACTTGGTATCGGTGAGTTCTCAAGACGGAATGGTATCGGTCTGCAGGGGGTATCGAACATCCCTTATATATATAAATATACACACCCTTTACACACGCTTTCTCCCATTTATTGGTGAAAATCAACCCGCCCTCACTTCTGAGAGACTCAAGGCTTTTGGGAGAGCTCTTCTCATGTGCCTCAATGCTATTAAACGGTTTCAAATTAAAAATGCACTCGGAGGTGTTTTACTTAAGCATTATATAACTTTTTCTTGATTCTCATTGGCTCTGACCTGTCCTATTGGACTGAGTTGCTGGAATACTTTCAAGAAAACTAACATTTTTCAGTTTCAACATTAGATTTTTTTTTTAATATCTTTGCACCATTTAAAATAGAAATCATAGCGTAAATGATTTACAGATATCAAATTATGTTTGTTCCTTTTAAACATTTAAATCAGGTTTGCCACTAATGTTTGCACGTGTAGACTATACGTGTAGACTATTAGAAATGCATGTTTGTATAGGTCAGTTGTAAATGTCATTTAATGCCACAGCAGAAACTGGCCTCAACTGTTAAATGTTAGGGTGCTACATTTCAGTGACCAGAACAATCCTTCAGACTAATAGTCACACAGTATGTTCAGTTGAAAGGAGAAGAACATGTGTTTTCTTCACCTTCTGCCCTTCCACACCCTCCCTCAGCTTGATTTAATGTGTGTGTTTGTGTACAAGTGCAACCATGTGATACTTCTGCATGAGTGGGCTTTTTGCATGTGAAGAGTGCAGCTGTGAGGTTGTGTGATGATTCGAGCGCAGGTGGCACACACATTGGCCAGTCCTCTGTGTGTGTGTGTGTGTGTGTGTGTGTGTGTGTGTGTGTGTGTGTGTGTGTGTGTGTGTGTGTGTGTGTGTGTGTGTGTGTGTGTAGCTGTGATACTGGGCACAGCTGTGGTGCAGCATTATACTCAGCATCAAGTTCAGCTCAGGCTTTTCATTCATCATCCCTGCAGTTCAGAGATCCTGCAGTCATTTGGGAGGATGTGCTTCAGTAACCAGCTCATCCTCAGAGTCACTTCTCATCTGAGCAGGGCTCTGCTGCACCTCAGCATTAACGGTAAAACAACCAAACGAAAACATGTACAGACTTCAAATCCTTAGGAACCTTTTATATGAAAATCATTTCTGGTGATGATGATTCCCTTTCTAAATACTCGACTGTTTATGATAAGTTTTGAGCATGCTTTTGCTGGAGTTAAACAACTCAAACCAAATATGAAAGTTTTAGCTGAGGATAAAACCATGCAGAAAATTGCAGGACAGAATAGAGCCAAAACAGTAGATATTGCTTGGCTGGCTACAAGTTGCAACTGGGACTTATTGATACATGTAAAGCAGTGGCAATTGCCCCAAGACTGCAAGGGAAGCTCAGTTCCCCCTAGAATGTCCCCCGAAAAAGTGGTGATATGTTCTGCTGTGTGTACATTTCATTGACAAAATATGCGCTAGAATTCCTTCATCTTTTGTCCAGAATCAGCTACCTATCACAGGTAACTGGCTCCACCTCCTTCTCATTCATCCTCGCAGTGTCTCAGCACTTTAACACAGTCGGATGCTGAGCGTCTTCTGATTTCAGCAGGGAAGCGTAGAGTGGGTTGTCCCACTGTGGAAACTGGAGAGTCATTGGATAAACGCTGGGCTTTGTCCCGCCCATCGGACGCTCAGCGTCTCTGGGGGTGTATGAGACAGTGGGCTGGCCTGGACGCTGGGCTTCTGCATGATGATTGGATGATCTGTCTGAGTCCAAATCCCTTTTTGACTGACAGTAAAGTGAGCCAGTCAGCAATCTTGAAGTATAACCCTCCACCAGAGCATCTTCAGTAGAGAGGAGCTTCTCCTGTTTAAAGCGGCTCAAGTGTTACACCCGCAACACGATGGGTCAAGGCTGTTTTAGCAGTCTAGCTCTGCTGGCCATTGAGAGAACACTGGTAAAATCCCTGGAAAGGACACCTGGTTGGTACGACAGGGTCACAGATCATTTTCTTGAAACTGAACGAGGAACTGAGGGTAGAATTTAAGTTTAAATAAATAAACAGATTTACGATGTAGGTCGGGAAAAAATGAGCTTCCCCTCCTTGACTGACCAGCAGCCGCCACTGATGTAAAGATGTATGAGTACTGAACTACAACTCAAGAGGATACGCTACAGCCTCAGCAATGACATTGATCAACACTTATGGATGAACCATTGATCTAAGCATGATTCAATGTTTTGGTATTTCAGTTGTTTGAGATTTTTGTGTTAGCCAGCTTAAGTAACAGTAACACCTTTTGTAACCATTATTTTACTTCTCCTTTTACTTCTCCTTCTCCCTCTCCTTTTCTACCCAACTTTGGTCCTCCTAACCCATTTTCTTTTGGCCTGGTGTGGCTAGCATTGCATGCCAATTGTTGTGGCTCTCAATCTTTGCATTAGCTTTATCAAAAAGCTTGTGGAATTAATTAATAATACCAATGGTGTTGCAAAAACATGTGGCAGTATCCAAGGTGACTCTTTGAATCATAACTGTCAGGTATAGTTAACATTTTTATCACTTTTTTCTCATAGCCATTATTAATGCATCAGTGCAAAGATCTGGTGTCCCAAACTTCCCCTTGTCTGTGGTTTGTGACTGTGACTGATTTTAGGACCCAAGATAAAAAGCTTTAGGATGAAAAGAACAAGCCCTTGATTTTTTTCCTCACAGAGATTTATGTGCAATCTTGGACTGCGGCTCAGTGGGGCCTGATGTCTGAGGCCGGTAATCTCAGCCGTGGATTTAGTGCTGGAGTCGGAAGGTCAACAACCTCTCCATTCACACAGAACTCTTAAATGATAGATAACTAGAGCACAGCAGCACACCACAAATCTCGGCCATATTGTGCCTGCTGGTAAGAAGCAACAGCTGCCATGTGGGACCCTTAAATGTCCACTAGTCAGTTTTTGAAGACATGTTGACATACTGCTGAGTCACAGCTGCTAGCTAGTTTAAGCTTCCTCTGAGCAGATTGCAAAATGCTCTCTTGAACTCCTGTCATCACCAATTTTGTTATCAAGTCTCACTTATAACAGTTGGTCCATGGATATTCCCTCATAGATTTCACGAGGTAACTTGGGATCTTTCCTGCTTCCTGGTTCGCACCGAAGGTTCTCCTCTCTCATCTACAGTTTGTTGGGTCAAGTTCTTTTTCTGTTGACTCTTGTTCACAAAGGCATCCTCATGTGTCAGCAACAAACAGTGTGTTATCGCTTCTGTCGTAATCCCTCAGTTTTTAGTCTGGCTTTATATTTCGCTTGGGTTCACATCTGCAGATGGTGCAAATCAAGAGCTTTTTTAAGGATTAATGATCACGATAAATGTGTTGGGCTTAACATAATAAAGTTCCTCCATGTGCAGCTGTGGAAAGCATAGCCTATGTGCTGGTTCATCAGGCATCATATTAGTCAGGGATGGCGATTAATATGATTTTTACTTCAGCCAAGGAGGTTGTGTTTTTGGGAGAGTTTGTCTGTCTGTCTTTGAACAACACAACTAAAAAAGTAACAAACAGATCTTGATTAAATTTTCAGGAATTGTTCAAAATGGGACAAGAAGGAAGTGGTTAAATTTGAGAGGTGATACAGATCACTGTCTGGATTCGGGATTTTTCTAAACGTTTTTTTTTCTTGTGAGATGGGGCTGTTTTCATCATACCTGTATATAACTCCACGAAAAATGGTCTGGTTGCTTTGCAAAACAATACAAGACAAGGTCACCATAATTTCTGTCAGATGTAAAAGTACGATCCAGATCCTGGCAATATTCTGGAAACTTAAGATCCAGAATATGTATGTACTGGGTCATTATAGTTTTCAACACTGTCAGGTAACACATAATCGTACAAACCTGCAACTAACACCAAATTGTAGCAGACAGTCTGCCGACAGGGAGTATAACATTAAAGTAGGACTAAAGTGTTGCGTGACAATCACAATATGCTTGGTGGAGGTCTGCGCTCTCCGAGTGCTTTTCTTTTTTTTTTTAGTAATGCCCTGATCGATTCTGCTTATCGATCCATTTCTTTATTATTATTCCCTTATTAATCACTTCTCTGAATTTTCTCCGTACAAAAATGAGCTTTTTTCTGTGTCAACAACTTTCAATTGAGTTAATTAGTGAATAAATATGACATTGGTCATTGGATCTGGATATCTCTGGACGTAAATTAATAGATATAAGTAAAAATCGCACATCACATGACATGGATGTACTGTTTTGCAATATGTTATGGACTGAAGAAGGCCATCTAGCATCTCAAAGTGATTAGTTGTTTGAAAGCCTGTCGTAATTATGGAGCCAGCCTGCAAGTAATCTCAAATTTGGAGGTTTCAGTGTTGTTTACAGAGAGTAATTGTGAAATGCTTCTTTGATGAAAGTTGAAATCCTGTTGGCCTGTCTGGCAGTTTTGACACAATGTAAGGAATCGATAAGGGAATAGCTAAGCATAACCAGTGCTGATGGATTGAAAGATTTCTTCACAGGAACTGTTTTTGATACCGAATCCCTTTTGGGGATACACTTGTTACTGACAAGAAACATTAGAGAGTTCAACTGGGTGCCCTCTACCAGCTTGAATGGGCATGCTGTATTTTGTTTTTTCTTCTGTCTGTGAGTGTTTTTTTTTCTTTTACAAACCCTTCCCATTATTGCACCTGACTTGGATTTTGGGGAGTTTCAAAGCGATGCCACCACAGACTGTTGCCTTTACAATCTTCTAGAGTTGGTTTTGTTAAACAAATCCATCACTGGCATCTATCCATTTCTAATCTGCTAGCTTTCAAAGGATACTCTACACTTCTCTATTTGCCCGGGTCAATCAGTAGCCTGATTCCTGAGTTCTGAGTTGATGATTAAAATTTCAAATACACATGGCAACAAAGCCGAGATGCAGATTTCCTCAGATAATACACATGCACAGAGAACAGATGGTCCACAGAAAAAAAGGCATCACATGAGAAAAGCCACACAAAATGAGCTCCAGACAATAAAGTCTCACCGGTGGTCTCTAAACTGAAGAAGTTTGCCTTCAGAGTAACTTCGGAACTCTTTTCAAACCAATGAAACCAAGAAGTAGACCATCCTTGGTAGACAACTTTCTGTGTCTGAGTTCTCTACTCAAACATGGTAATCCTGATTATTCAGCACAGCTCTCCCATCTCTCTGAGCAGTCATATACTTTGAAAGCCGCTGGGACAATTACTGAGACACATTGACACGAATATTTAATTATAATCTCATTAAATGATAATCAAAAACGCTGCCGTTATAATCCCAGCAGGGCCCCTACCTCCACATTTGCCATCAGCTTAGCCAGCTCAGGGGCCTATTGGGCCTGCAGGGCTCATGTAGACATTGAGAACTGTTGGCAGCACAGGCATCATATGAGCTCATTCAGAGGTTTGTGAAATATGGAGAGGATCACACCTTCTCACTTAATCAGTTATTACTCTGGCATTTTATTCATACTGGGCCTCTGTGAACAGATCGATTCATGTCCTCTGATAGCAGTCGCGCTGGATTTAGCATGCATTTGTTAAATAAAGTCAATCCTTTCAGCCAGGGCTGGGGCTTTAACATGTTATTTTAAATCCAACTTCTTTCAACACATTCGACAACTTGAAGATAAAGGGTGAATAAATGCAGATTTCCACAGATGAGTTGAAGGATCGAGTCTCAGGTCAAGCAGGGTCCAGATTGTATGTGGAATCTTCATGTGTCTGTTTTAACTCCTGACTCTTGGCTATTTTGTAGGCTGTACGGTGGGTTATGGAGGTTCAATCTCCAAATAACTTTATCTGTTCGGGCTCAGCAGCTGGCTTGTTGGCATTGAAAGAGAGGTCATCAGCATCTCATCTTGACTTGGTTCAGGAGATCCTCTGCTGTTTATTTCATGCTGAAAATTTGGGATGTCAAATTACGTTTTTATGGGTACGGTCATTCAGGGTTGAAGGGAATGAAATCTCTGGCAAACTTGAAGAGGAGTCTCTCTTTAAACAAGATATTGAGATGAATTTTCCTTCTGTTACTTGTTAGTAAACACAACATTCAAACTGGGCTCCTTCCCCTTGGCTCAGTGCCAGCTGCAGCGCACACCCACAGCCTCCGACAAAGCTACATGAACTAATTCCCTAGCCCAATAACCACCTGTAGCATTGCGTTTCTACTTGGAAGAGACTCGAAAGCCGTACACCTGACTTGGCATGTTAGCACAAGCTAATCACAGGTGTTTGACAAAAACCTGGTTAGCAGAAAAGCCAACTCACATCAATCCTCATCCTGTGCTGTGCCCTTCAAGTGCCCGAAAGCGAGTGGAAGTCGAGTCAAGCTTCACCCTCGCTGAGTAAAAAGCTCTGTACATTTGGCGTTTCATTTCACTTTGATTGTGTTTTTCTTGCTCCGTTCTATGACCACTATTTTAGCCGCTCAGGTTAGCTCCTTCCACTTGTTTTTATCAACACGCAAAGTCACTTAGACACTGGACAGGCTGTGATTGGCTGAGGTAACCACATCTACTCTCTGCCCAGAAGCAACTAAAACATCAATATACAGGCAGAGGAAGGGTTTAAGGCAGACACAGACACTTACACGAGCAGGATTTTACTTGTAAAAGTTGACTTTTTGGGGAAAATACTACAGACCCTACCTTTCAGTCTAATTTTCTGTTGATACAAGCTTTCAATCTATTGGGGGCGCAGTTATTCAATTTTAACATGAAATTATCTGAAGATATGTACTATATTCCTATTGACTGTGAAGGGTAACATTATGCTCTACAGTGTACAGCCTGCCAGATTACTATTAGTAAAAGAAGAAGCACTTCAGACAACACTGGATGTTTCTCAGTGCTTATATGTCTTGCATACCAGTTATAGCAATCCAAAAGGTGACACCTTGTAATGTGGAAAGGGCCAAGCAACGTCAGACTGACAACAAAAAACTTGGATGAGATGGCATCGCAACCCGGTGGATGGAAAATTTGAGTAAAAAAAAATTAGATAGAAGTTTAAGAGCATTGTTAGGATCAGTATTCATTAATACTTGCATGATGAGACGGTAGTTAAGTTTCAGTTTCTTTTCTCTCAACAGGCTCCACTCACTCACTTCTGTCAATTGCACTCTGTCCCTCCCCCTCCACCCTGCTCATCTGAGTGTCTTCGTGAGGATGGCACAGAAGAGCTATATTTGCTGTTATCCTAAGGTAGCTGACCAAAATACTGAAGCTTCAGCTTTTTTTCAGTAAACAAATAAGGTACTGTAAAAATGCCACAGTACAAACATCTATAAACAGCCTCGTAAACAGAACTCCAAGCTGCAAAATAAACGGAGGGAGGATCCCCAAAATACAACCAGACCCTGGCCAGAGTCCAGAATTAATTTATTTTTTCAAAGTGAATCAAAGTTGTAATTTTAACACTCGTGTTTATAAAAAGTCCTTAAGACCTTGAATTTAGAAGTTGCGTTTTGCAAACATGGCAGCTAAAAATGCAATAATGTTCCTTAAACTTCACCTTACATTTAAAGATTTTATTTGGTTAAAAATAAACATGATTTTGTTGTTTAGGCTAAAGTATTCATCTAATCATTGATTCAGTTGGCCTGTACTGCCATGATGCTCGAATGTGAAAAAGCACTGAATGGTTTTTTATTTGATCCAAGAAGTGGAGATTAAGTTGTATATTTGAATTGTCATATGCCAGCTTAGTCTGAGCAGTGGGTCACCAGCACAGAAGACTGAATAGTGGTGATATTGCCAGTGTTTTGGCACGCTCAGCAAACCATTTGAAATCATTTAACTGTAGACTGTGATCCATGTTGTCTATGGCTCCTCCTCTCTGGTGCCAAAAATGATCAAACTGCTGATATTTCTTTGGTCAAGGTTAATCTAACACTGTATCGCTTCATGCAGGTGTAAATTTGGCATAGGTTTAAATCTAAACTGTTCTACTTGTGTCTCTGGACCTCCAAGCTACCAGAAAATGTTAGTCTATCAGACTACTCTTTCGTAGAGTGGTGGTTGTGATTGCAGTCTCTCTTTGGCTTGCTGCACAAATCAAAGCTTAGGTGTACTACTTCTTTGATGAAGATGAGAGAAAAGCATTTCAACCAGGGGAGGGGAAAACTCTCTCTGACAGTGACTCACTCTGGAGCAGCAGCTCTGAGGTCTGTCTGAGAAAAGGGTTGGCAGAGGTGTGGAAGTGAAAGCAGGGGAGAGCTTTTGTGTGAAAGTATATTAAACACCAAGTAATCCCATGCATCAAGTTGTTGTTGGTTTGGATGACTCAGCTCAGACTGATACAGCATACAGAGTGTAAACAGATTTTTTTTCCATTTTCAGTCACAAAGGAAGCTCACAGTATTAAAATTCTTCCTCCCTCGTTTCCTGAGCCCACAGTCCTCAATCTATTCAAAGACAGCTCCCAAAGAAGTCCCAAATTGTGCTAGCTAACCAAAAGCCACAAGCTACACATCTCATTAAGTTTTATAACTCAAATGTGAGACAGACTCTTTGTCTCCCTGGTTCAATTACAGCCTTTTCTTGGACTCTGCATAAAGATATGTCGACAGCCGGGCTCTCAGTTAAATTGGGAGGTAATCCTTTCCTCTGAGATGTTAACACTTCTTTTTGTCAGGGTAATGGCAATAAAAGGGTGTCACACATATGGAAGAAAGGTGTATTGAGGATATGGAGCAGCTCAGCTGGGATAGTGAATATTGTGTCACAACATCCAGTCATTGCCACTTACCTGCTCTATTGACTGTTAAACAACAGAGCCCAATAACAGAGGACCTTGGAGGGGGAAACAGCTCCTGGTCTGCCCATTTGGTAATAAACAATATGTGGCTCATTTCACACTGTTCAGGTCGTTCCCACAGTGGCACCCAAAGCTGAAACATAAAGTAATTGTTACATACAAAAACTGCACACAGAAATTTTTTTTTAGGTCATATGACTTTAAAGTAAGGCCTCATTTCTTTTGAGTGTGAGTCTTGATGTTTTGAACATGAGTGAAAATGTCCATTAAGACCATCAAAAGCCCTTTATGACATAACTGCATTGCTTTTTAGGCAAGGCAAGAGCAAGGCAGGTTTATTTATATAGCACATTTCAGCATGGCAATTCAAAGTGCTTTACAGACAGAACAAATAAAAAGACAACAATTAAAATTATATTAAAAAGCAGATTAAAATTAAAAAGATACAGTAAAACAATAAGATTAAAAAAAAAAAAGTTAAAAAATAGATTTTAAAACTGATTTTTAAAACTGATTTTAAGATAAGACTGGCAGTGCAGCGTTAAAGTGAAGATATTAAAATAAATTGTTAAAATGCTCTAATAAGAGGCAGCTGTAAAAAGGTGAGTCTTGAACCTGGATTTAAATGAGTTCAGAGTTTCAGCAGACCTGATATTTTCTGGCAGCTTGTTCCAGATATTTGGAGCATAGAAGCTGAATGCTGTCTCTCCATGTTTGGTTCTGACTCTGGGGACTAAAAGCAGACCTGATCCAGATGACCTAAGTTGTCTTGATGGTTCATATGGGATTAAAAGATCATTAATGTATTTTGGCCCTAGTCCATTCAGAGCTTTGTAAACCAACTTGAGTCTATCCTCTGACAAACAGAAAGCCAGCGTAAAGACCTCAGAACTGGACTGATGTGATCCACTTTCTTGGTCTTAGTGAGGACTCGAGCAGCAGCATTTTTATGTAACCAGTATTTTAATTTGTAACAACAACGCTGGAAAAGGCAGCACTCAACATGTCTCTGACATGGTGTTTTGATAAAGAAATTATAGACATTTCTGGGACTGGACTGAAAGACACTCAGATGTGTAGCACTGATTTACAGGAGTCATGGCTTGCTTGCTGATAAAGCCTTTTTAGTTGGGTGGTGTTTGTTAGCTTTTGTTTGCGAGATCAAAACTTGTCACATACTGCTAAAATACAGAGACAGAGGACCTGAGATGCAGGCCGATAGATTGATTGACAAAAAACAACATGAGGAAAAGTGAGGAGGCTTACTTGAGATGTTCATGAAATAAATCCTGGAAAACTCCAAGCAGAAGACCCCAAAAATCAAGAAAACCATCCAGAGCATAAGGAGGAAAGTCTAAGCATAGTGACAAAAGGAGAAAGAGGGGAAACACAGAAACCAAACACAGAAACCAAACACACACATGGTAATCAACACAGGTGTGACAGAAGCCGCAGGTGAAGCAGGAAGTAAAACTCATGTAGACACACAAGCAACACGTTGTCCAAAATAAGACAGGAAACACCTGAGTTGCTCACAAGGGTGTCACAAATTGTGTGTTTTAGTGCAACTTGTGGGATTTGAAAAAAGAAACATCAAGGATGAGACAAAGACAAGCTCAAACTTCATCTTTGTCCAGGATGCAGTTGAAAAAATGAGTGAGATTTTAAAGATACTTGTACTTTTGATAACATAACTGTTAGCATGCCAGCTGTGAAATGTTGATCTCTAATGTGATCAAATTCCTGGGTTCAAAATGTTAATATTAGTTAATATATATTTGAGTTTGTCAGACTCCTGAAGGGATCCCACCACAGCAGAAATAATAACTGTCTGCCCGTAACAGAGCTGCTGTTCTCTTTTACACACTTCACTGAAAACTAAAATCTCCAAACACACAATCAGGATCTGGTAGAATCAGGTGTCAATAAATTGAATTTGCTCTCTACACCTCCATCAGGTCTCAACAGTCAGTTAACATTCATATATAACGGAGTAAACTGCTCCTGTCCTCTACTTTACTTGAATTTGAGTAACTGAGGCTGGATTTGAAACCAACCTTCTGTGACTCAGACTTGAGGACAAAAAGGCTTAAACTTGAGGTTTGACTTAACAGTAACGCTGCTATGACGAGCACTCAAAGCTTCTTTTAAATTTAACACTGACTTCATGAAATCATTCACTTGTACACAAACAGCTGAGGCTGACATGCATGATGCAGTTAGATGCCCATCACCTAAACACATCTACATGTGGACCGAAAAAAATCAAGCTGCACTACACAAACAAGAAAACAATTCAGCCAGTTTGACAAAAGCTACTGTATGTCTAGATTTTCCTCATTGAGTTTTTACCACTGCCTTTACAGTGTTCCTAATGCGAGGCACCGCCCTGTTGCCTATGGCTGCCTTTTGCAGCAGCTCTCTCTTCTTTGTCCGTTTCTTGTAATTTTTTCGTCTCTTTTTCATAATCTTTGTATCTGGAGTGGATCATTACTTTGTATGGCTCATTTGTTGGTCATTGACACCAAACTTTTTGTGTCTTCAGTGATGTTTTTACTACTTTTTCTCCTGTGTTTGTCTGAAGATCCTACATGTAACCATGACTACATTGTTTACATGTGAACTCAGCTGTTAGCAGCCTGTAGCATGTCAATGCTAACTGGTGTAAGGCCTGATGTTTTCCTACAAGGTGAGGAGAAGGAGGTGAGGACGACGTGCTGGTTCTCAGGTGTGAGCCAAGAAGTGACAACATCGATCTGTCCCTCCATCCATCATTATAGGGAACGTAAGGGAGGGAATAGCAGAGTAGCATCATGCTATTCACAGTTATGGCTAACGGTGCTAACATCAGACCCCAAGCCATGATGGAAGAGCTTTGTCTGCTGTGAGCAGACAGGATCCAGGAGACAGAGACTGAACAGACTGCTGAAGAAGCTCAGTCCTGGACCCTGTGGAGGTGGAGGCTGGCTGAACTGGACAATGATGGACAAGCTGTCATCATCTATTTTCTTATGGACCTTTTTGCACTTTCTATACACTTTCTTACTTTTGTTTTCTTGGTTGCTGCTGTGACATCAATTTTGTTGTGCTTGTTACAATGACAATAAAGTTCTATTCTGTTCTGTTCTATTCTATTCTATTCTGTTCTATTCTATTCTAATGAGCTACAAATACATGAATCAGGTTTGAATTTAGCACAGAAGGAGGGGATCCAAAGTCTGACTCAAAGATTTATTCAACACAAACAAAAACAGCAGAAGAATGGCTCCCTGTGGACTCATCCACAGGGAGCCGGCAAAAAGTAAATAAACAGACAAGGTCCAGAAAAACAATCTGAAATCACTTTGGAGAACCACAAAGAAGACATCCACAAGAGAAAGAGGATTTGATGGCAAATTAGAAAGAAATATTCTAGAATTATGAGGATTAAAAACGTGAATAGGTAAAATATTTCAGAGCAAACTATAGAGGAAGTATCAGCCTGATTGTTTTACACAAACTCATTCAAAAGCACATTCATGGGTAAATTACTGTGAGCTGATCTATTCTCTGTGTATAAAATATTGTCTCTTACAGCACCAGTAGCTTAAATTTCCAGGCTCTACAAGTGGCTGCAGAGAGCATCACCCACAAACACTCCACTGATACGTGGAGGAATAACTCAGGCAAATAGGAAAGTAAACAGCCGTGGGTGGTGAGAGTATTAGAGAAGATTATACAGGTGGCAGGCTGCGGGGCTGCCTGGGCCCCATTAGCATCAATAGCGTCCTGGCTTTAGAGCAGAGGCGACGTGCTGCTCCTGTAAGCCCTGCTGCTGGGGCCCCCTCACACTACTCCAGGTGTTTGGATCTGCTAAGCTCTCTTACATCCACTGAGGGGTGATGTGGGCTTAGCCTCCCACTTTAATGATGGATATAGGGGGTTGCATGTGTGGAAGTGAGATCAGAGCAAAAAATGTGTGTTTATCTCACACTCAAATACATATTCAGTTTTCAGCTTTTAAAGTCTGCAGCCGTTTTATCTCACTGGGTTTAATTTTGTGAAACATTGCAGCAAAGTGTTGTTTTGGAGCTTAGAAGTGTGCGTGGATCAACTTTTTTCATTCCAAATATTATGATGTTTACATCATGTCATTTAAACTGAGTCGGTCAAAGTGATGTCTCTGTTGTTTCTGCAGTGGCTTTATTATTACTACTGTCTAATCATGTATGCATGGAAGTGGAAGAAGAGGAAGGTTTTGATTTCAAATATGTGTGTGTGTGTGCGTGGTTGTGTGTGTGAAGATTGATTGCCAATTAGACAGACAGACAGCACTCTCTTGGCCCAGGTTTTGGGACGGGTATTGACGCCCCAGGCCCTCTTGCTGTGCCTTTGTCTGGGATTTTTTTGATAGCGGGCACTTGTGTTACCATGGGGCATAGAAATGAACCACTCTCCTATTTGCACTCCTCTGTTCTCTCTGAGGGAGTTGCTTTTTGAATGCTAAACAGTGTTGCTATATCTTCAAAAGGCGACATTGGATTGATCCCCTTGAGCAACAGAGGACTTTTCCATCACATCTGGGATCAATTTACCCCCTGTGCCCCACCCAGGTTCCTACTCTTGAAAGTGGAAACATAGAGCTAGTTTATGATCAGGAGTCTGACTTTTGGGGTGTTTATTGACCAGGTTTATGTACAAACTGTATAATCCCTGCATCATTTGCTGCATAAATACCTGGTTTACCTATCAATCAGTCAGTCAGGCACATTCAGCATCCACTTTTACAAACCACTGGAGGCTAAAATGAGCTTCAAGGTAATGAAGAACAACCACTAATGAAGACAGGACTTCTCTTTTCTGATGTTGTGAGTAGTTACATACTTGCATCATTAACATTCATCAAGTGTTTTTTATTTAGATGCAAATCCTTTTGCTTGTTCTTGGCACTGTAGTAAAAAGCTGGACACACTTTATTGCTCCACTAAAAAAGCCTCCAACTGTTGGCAATCTGCATTGAATCTGTGTTTAATCATACCACACAGCTGGAGTTTTTGGGAAAAGGTACTGATGCTGATTGAAAGTCTTTAGGTTTTCACTCACGCCACAATTTGAGGAAGATTGGGATATTCAAGTGTCTCTTGAATTCTGGTCCTACCTCTGCTGAAGAGAATGATAAATGGTTTTCCAAATCTCTGGATGATTGGGCTCAAGTGGGTCTTTCAGGGGCAACTTGGAGAAAAAGTTTTTATTTAGCACACCAAACTTTTGCAGAGAGCTTTAAAGCAGCATTTTTCCTGTTGCACTTTAAAAACCTCGGTATTTAATTGTACACTTAAAATGCAAAATTGTATTTCTTATTTACCAATGGGATATTGTAGCACTGAGGACAAGCCATATTTCAATGAATCAACAAAAGCCTATTTAGAAGAAACAATCTGTATATAAGCTTGTGCATGTGTATGATGCTCAAGTACTTTACAAGGTTGCTGCTGTGACTTTGCATTGTATAACCTCTATTACTTTCCCAATGCCCACCTACATCATGCAGTATGGTAAGGGCAGTTTGCCATTCATCCTGAACATCTGGGGTAAAAAATAAAAGGATGATTAGCATACCTGTGTGGCATCACTTGTATAGAAACCTTCTCTTTAGTTATGATTAGGGTTGACCCTTAAATATGGCAACATCAACATGTCACAATAAAAAAAAAAAGCAATTAAAGATGTTTGGATGGCCTTCTGCATTATTCTCTGGGTTTTCTGAATCACAGAATTGTGCCTCAAACGTAAGGGACCAAGCAATCAGGCAAAGCACAAAGGTTCTGGGAAAAAGGGTGTGGGTTTCAATAGACAGGACTAGTACAACATATACAACACATCTTGAAACTTTGGACAGCCTTTTGCCAGGAGAGCTCGGACAAAGAAACAAACAAAAAGGTAAGTATGAATCATGTGACAGCTTGATAAATAACGTGTGTGGACCCAAATTAGAAAACAAGTGCCAATGTAATGAGAGTGATTTTATTTCTTTTTTTTTAAAAGAAGGTGTGTAATGTGATTTTTCTACACAAACCCAACTGCTGTGTTGACCCCCAAACACAAAAATATACTAACATGAGGTGGCAGCAGTTTAGGCCACCACAGGTACGCACGATTTTGGCACTAATTCGCAGACATTTGGACTCGATTCATAGAGATTTGACGATTTGCAACTCTACTTGACTTGAGCTTAAAAAACTTGAGACTCGTCTTGACTTGAAAGACAATGACTTCAGACCCGACAACTCGTAGCATGTTCACTACACTATGGGTTCACACTTTTTTTGAATGATTGATTGATTGACTGAAGAAAGGTGTGTAGCAACATCATAGGCAAACAAGCAGCCAATGGGCACACACAACATGTAGCAGTTGTTAGATAATGATGGCGACTGCCCCCAAGCCTGTAGCCAGTTCTGCTGCTCCAAAATTAGAGCAGTTTGCCTTTAAAAACTTCCACTCGAATGGAAAAGAGAGAAACGTGCAATGCAAGATATGCAACACTAAAATAAACAAAAAAAGGGAACAATGTCCAACCTTCAAGGAAATAAAACCAAGCTAACACCATTAGAAGTGTATCAGCGTGTGCATGTGTTTGTTGATATGTTTTTCGATCATTTTGAACATTGTTGCTGAAAATAAGACAACTGTCCCAAACATTGATTTGAGCTACTGTAGCCTATGTGACTGCATAAATGATATCCATTCATGGTAGCAAGCCCCGTCTTCGAACACTTTATCATTCTTCATAACAAACATCCAGTTGTGACTCGCCAGCAGAGTAAATAACTCCCACGCAAAACCTTTATTCCTTCTCATGGAGCCTCTGATAAGTTTTTCCTCCAGCTTTAGTTGCATTTAGTCCATGCTGTTATTTTTTTGGAACAAAGGTAAAGGACCCTATGCCAGCAAAACAAATGCACGTGTCCAGGCAGTATAGGCAGCTAAATTTGTGCCTGATGATCAATGACATATTAAAATATAATTGTACTCCATTATAATATTACAATATATGATTTAATCCATGCAGAGTTGCAGTGTTTTATCATTTTTTTAAGGGACAAGCAAGAAATTGTACAGCATCTTACTTCTAGCAGTCAGCAGATACTCATACTAAGGAATGTCTGCAGTTTAAACTTAGCTGCCAGTTGTCCCTCCAGCCCTCTCAGCTTTTGGGTGGGAGAAAACAGAATTGTAAAAAACAGAATGACAGGTGACCACATTGCTTTCAATGTCTTCAAGAATACAGGAGATAAAGCTGGACACTGCCTAATGTATGAGCTTGCTGAATGTTATAATGTTGCTGTTTATTTCCATAAGACCTTAAAGGATCTCTGGAGTCTGAGTAGCATTCTCCCATTCAAAGCACCAGGAAAAAGTTACGACAGCAGACCAATTTGCATCGTACTTTGTGACATTTACTGTAGGACGATAAGGTTACTCTCTCCAAGATATAAACCTGAGATATAACCATTGACTTGACAACCTTATGATTGAGTCGACTTGAATTGAAACCTTGTGACTTGACTTGACTTGCCCACAACAGAAAAAACTTGAGACTTGCTTGAGACTTGGACCAAATGACTTTCTACTTGCTTGGGACTCGGATCGGAGGAACTCATACAATCGTCTTCCAATTTGTGCGTGCGCACCGTTTGTGAATGAGGCCTATTATGTTCCACTGTAGACCCTTTCTTTTCCTATCCTGTCCCATTGTGTTGCTGTCTGCTGTCCGCACTGTCCTCCGCAAGGAGGCATTGTGACAGCCTATGTTAGATTGTAACAGTAGATTCTGTTACCTTCTGTTACCTCGTCTTTTCTTTGGATACATGCTGCAGCTCTGTCTGTATGTATGTCGCCACTCACCCTCCTCAGTGTTATTTTTAAAAGAAACTGTTCACAGGTACTATGTGGATCCTTCAGTACAAGGACACTGAGTGTTATGTATGTTTGAAGTTCAGCCTTTAAGAAGAAATATATATATTTATTCAAGGCTAGTGTGACAACCAGTGTAATGGTTTCTTCTTTTTATTTGTATGTATCTCCAGCCATTCTTTTGTTCTTCCTCAGTTGTTAGAAAAAGATGATGCCTTGGTGGATATGCTGAACAAATAAATCTTACTTTCCTGACGTGAACAATGGCACAAGATAGGCAGAATCCTGAGACAGAAAAACAAACTGGATCAAAGAAAAACTTTACCCCATTATTATGTTTGAAAACCCAGCGAGCTCAGCATGGCACACTTCCCAGATTTTGACTGTTAATTTAGTTCAGCAGGTAGAAGATGAGACAAGACAAGATAAATATTCTGTGATTTCAGTGGGGAAATCAGGTTACGAATACAGGCAACAGATGTATTACATCCCATTAAGGAGAGTCTAAATTTGTCATGTCTTCATTAAAAGCTGAACAAAAGGGGTTTAGGAAAGACTTTTGAAAGGTAAAGAGAGAAAAGTTTACCATTCAGCACTGACTCCAAAAAGTTTTCTTAATTAGATCCCATTGAGAGTGAAAGGAAAGTGTTTGCTAACTTATAACACTAACACATCAATAAAACAAAGAAATAGCAATCGCTTCGAGCAGTAGTTGGACCGTTCAGACCACAAAGTTAAGGAATTTTTGGAGTAAAAGTTAAACCACTTGAACTTTTCTGTAAGCAAATATTTCTGTAAAGAAAATTAGCCTGGCTTAACTAAGCCATTTGAGTTGCAGAGGAAAAAGATTTTGTCCACCAATGAAATGATAACTACAAATTAAATTATAATATGCCTGGTGGTCTTAGAGGCATCGATAAATTGGGGGCAGACACTGAGGCCCCATTTACATGACGCCGAAAACAGTCGATTCCGCAAACATTTCGTTGCGTTTTGGCCTTCTGTTTAGACCAGACCACGTTGCGTTTTCAGTGAAAACGCAAACTTTTGAAAATGCTCCCCAGAGTGGAAAGATCTGAATCCGCTCCTCCATCCAGCTTCGTGTAAACACAGAGCGGAGCATCTCAGGGTGAAACGCTGACGTCACCGCATGCGCACTCGCAGTTTCAGGTGAAGGCTCCGTGCTCAGCCACATTTCCAGTTGAGCCAGTAGGTGGCGGTAATGCGCGTTATGGTTGGATTGCCGACCGTCTCACACAACAAAACGGCAGAAAAAGAAAGAACAGAAGAAGTGACTTGTCCTCCTGGAGTCGTATGAACACGGATCGTTTTCACGCCGTCCTCATGTAAACGCAGGTGGCTTTTGAAAACGCAAAGGAAGAATCGTTGCGGGAGTCTCTGTGTAAACGGGGCCTTAATTTGACAGCCATAAGACAGCCAGGTTACTCACTTCTGTTCCTTGTGTTTATGGGAAAATATGTTTAAAGAGAGGGTGATATAACAGACTGTATAAGACATGGTCGTAGTCTCGCTGACGTCACCTGTCTGTTTCTGAAACAGAAAATGAAGCACATTGGCTATGGTGGCCATATTGGTAGTGGCAAGAGCTTCGCCTACAGCCATAGGGCGCCTGTCGGTCACATGACCCTCAGCTCTGCCTCTTATTGGAGAAGCTCGCGATCTTAATATCCTCTGAACGGCCGAGTTAGAAAAAAATTCACCCCCGTACAGTGGGTGCCGGTAGTAAAATGAGTGACTCAGACAGGAGATGTTTTTTGAACCAGGCTGCAAATAGGTTAATTTCTGCTTTGAAAACAGCTTTTTTTGGCTCGGTGTGAATGTGACTTCCAGTACTTCCAGAGCCAGCCTCAAGCGAACACTTAAGAAACAGCAGATTTTAGTACTTCTGCATTGTCTCATATTCTTAGACCTGAGGTTGCCGCTTGGGTAATAATTGTTTTTTATGGTTTTTATTTTCCATCTGATACCCTTGTAGTAGCTTCAAATGATTTACAAATATTTGTTTTTCTCTAACTGATGTTTTAGAAATCCCTTAGTACAGACCCTGTTTAAAAACCCTTTTTAAGCTGCTGTATCTTGAAGGAGCAAACCCCTTCTCTCTAATTGAACAGCCCTCTGGAGGCTTGTCAGGGGCTAAGCTTTGGGTGGACCTTGGTGTTTGAAGCCTGCCCCTCCAACGTGTCATGAACCAGTCAGAGAATCCTTCTGTAATCATCCCTTCATTTAATATTCAAGTCTTCTGTAGATCTTGTGCTGTTTTCGTAACAGACTCTTTGAGCAGTTTACAGGCAGGTTTAGGGATTTCTATGACACACGAACATGTAGCTGTATGAAAATCTGCGCACAATGTTACATTACATCCATGTTGTGAAAAAAACACACGAAAGCTTCATTTCTTCATTTGTTTCATAAGAATAGTGATCTCTACTTTACCTTTTAGCTCATGACCTATGCCAGTGCTGGCCTACATGATTTCTTACACTGAGGTAAAGTAAATTACAAGCACAAACTGGCTTTGAGTGGTTATTATTTTTCTCCCTTAGAGTCATCTTTATTGGAAGAGGGTGATAAGCGGGCTTCTGAAGGCTGTGAAGTTGATGTCCTCATCTTGTTTCCCTTCACCGTCTGCCTCTGGAAGAGCAGCGATCTGCCGAGGGAAGAGTTGATTAAAAAGCTATAAAGCTACAGAGGGAGAGACAGACAGAGACAGATTATTTAAGACAGAGGAAGAGAGACAGAGAGAGATGTATGATTGCACAGGGATCATCTCCTTGTGGCCAGACTTCCTCCGCGGAGTATTGCTTTTGATAGCTGGCTTCATTGAGTGTGAGTTTACCAGCAGAGGCACTCTGGCCTGATAATGAGTAATGCAGTCAATATTTTTCTGACAGATAAGACCCCTTTGGATTGGACACATGGTAGAGCAGCACAGCTACAGCAGCTGGCTTCAGATGAAGGACCTGGCCCAGGGGATCTGTTGGTCATCTGTTGCGCAGCTCCCAGTGTTTGTTTCCAAAGTTAATAAATCAGGAAAGATTGAACATCCAGCCTGGAGGGAAAATGCCATTTAATTTACACTTAATGAAAACAAAGCTTCACTCTGCTCTTCAAAGTTCACTCCTCTTCACCTGGACTTATTGTGACGGTAACAGTACTTTATACACAAAATAAAGTACTGAAGCATCACCACAGAGAAAGAGGAATGTGTTTTCTCTTGAAGTAACCTTAAATGGAGTTACGATGCTCATTACTAGGTCACACATTTAAAAAGTAAAACGCAGCTTTTGTGGTTGTTCTGCTCATTCCTGCAAATGCGAAAACAAGCTTGCAACATACAGCCTCAGGTGACTGAAAACTTTATATCTCAGTGATGATATTTGATATTCCTTTTGTTTACTGTAACATTCAAATCTCAAACAGTCATCTTAGTGTATGAAACACAAAGCTCCTGTGGTTTGTGTAAGTTTTGGCGCCCCCTGTGAACAAAGCTGTGTTGTGTGTCGGATTTTCTGCTTTTGTCAAAGACATCATTTTTTGACCAAAGAAAAAAAAATTGTATCTTCCCCTTTATAAAAAACCAAATGTGTCACGGGTGTAGCCGCTAAATCATTACTGTGGAAAACGTTAGCGAAAAGATTGTTTCTACTGGCACCTGCCCCACGGATGTTGTTCCAGGTATTAAACATAACCCATTGAACTAATTAATCTAATTGGTGACTCCAAATTGTCCAAAAATGTGAGTATGTTTGTTGTTGATAGAATGGACACCCTCAGGGGTTTGTCCTGCCCAATGACAGCAAAGTTAGGCTTCCATCATTGCAAAAAATAAAGGTGAGTGAAATTATCCTTGGTTTGCTGGGTTGCTTATTTAGGTGAACTGTGGTCCAGCTGGTTTTAACGTTACCTGAAGGACAGAGACTTTTTTGTGCCTAGAGGTAACTGTACATCTAAGCAGACAAAAAAACAGGTGGAGTCCCCCAAGGCTCCATCCTGGTCCCTCTTCTGTTTAGCACATGTTCCTGCTGGCTCAGATTATAGAAAGCAACCAAGTAAGTTACCATAATTATGTAGATAACTCACAGTTATACATTATAATGTCACCAGGGGATCATGGCTTCAAGGAGGTTAAAGGCCGATTTATGTTTGACGTGTCTGCTGGGTCTGCATGGTTTTGTGCAGACAAATGACAATATTTTCCCACCTACGCCCCCTCCCCCCCGCGTAGTCCCTTTCCGCTCTGGGCACACTCAAAAATTTTTAACTTGCCGGACAAAATGGGAGAAGAACGGGATCTCCTGGTGGTTCGCGTGCAGAAATACAGGCAATGATGGACTCTTCACACAAAGATCACTGTGACAATCGAGTGACAAATAATTTGTGGGCTGAAATTGCGGCCTCTCTTGGCAGAGAAGAGAAATTGGTTATAAAAAAAAAACTGGAAAAAATCTCTGGGACAGATACGTTATGTTGTAAACAAAGGAAGACTTCTTCAACTCTAGACTTATGTTTGTGATACAACGCCCCCTGCAGTTTGGGAATGGACACCAACAGAAACTACCCGGGTGTTAAAAAGAATAAAAGTCCCATTCATTCTCTCTTGCAGATCTTGTGCGTCTGATTTTTGCGCGTTACATCAGCACAGAAAGCATAACACAGCCTTAACTCTGGCCTCTTATTTTCTGCTCTTGGTACAAATGGAAGAGATGTCTGCTTGAGTTTCGGGTTATTCCTGCCCTCTCCTTTTCTGCGTGTCTAAATAACGTCTTTTTTATGCAAATAAATCTTTGTATTATTGCAAAGGCACAACAGAGCATTGCTCCTTTTTTGGCAGCAGTTTGGAGTTAGAGCTAGAGTGGTTTGGTGGATCAAACATCTGTTAAAAAGGAACCACAACAATTATAAGTCAAGTGACCAAGGTTTTTTTTTTTACCCCATTTTACACCAATAAATGCTGTGTAGCACAAGAGGTTAATGGACCTCTGCACTAGTGCTGATGCAGCAAACCCAGAGCGCTTCTTTTATCTTTATTACCAGCATCAACCCTTTTCCCTCATTCTCCCACTTTGCACCCATTAAAGTAACATGACGGATTCATCTTACCTTGATCTCTATATGGTCGGCTCCCCTCTATGCTCACCCTACTCGCTTCTACCTTTTAATGCACAGGGTTGTCAGCTCATAAACACCTCCAGGCACCTACATCTCTTCCCTTGAATCTGTTCGGAGAGGGTTCTGAGCCCCTGAGCACATTTTTAAAACATCAGAAGCCTTCCTAAGGGTGAATTTAAACATGCACTACACAAAAGTTGAAGTCTTTTTCTTCTTTCTAGGTGTTTTTAAGAAACAATATGGCCCAATTCTCCAGATACAATCAAAGAGTTGTGCTTTAGAGCCAGCAGATGAACAAATGCACTCAGACGCAGGGATTTGGGACTCCTCTGCATTCCTGTGAAATATTACACAGCTGATTGGAAGTGACACAGCTATAATTCAGCTGTGTGAGAGGGAACAGTATACTCACACACATACACACACACACACACACACACACACACACACACACACACACACACACACACACACACACACACACACACACACACACACACACACACACACACACACACAAGCCTTATGGATGCTTGTAAGGGTACAGCTAATCTTCTTACCTTTTCATCAGTATATCTTTGCTTCTATTAGAGGGGTAGACAGTTTATATGTACAGTTTTACAGCATGCTGGCATAGTGACAGTGGAAATATACAGGGACTGACGTTTTCCTGGAGTTTAAAATAAGGATGTCAATAAAGGCGATATCTAACCATAATACAGTGTGTATAAAATACACTTTTTGTGTCCGCAGTTTTTTTATACTTTTATTTCTTATGATCAAAAAAAAGGCTTTAATTGATTTAATAACAAGCTGACACATCCTGACAAAGCAGTACTTATTAGCAGAATGTGATTTCATACAGTACAAGAACAAGAACAAAAAATACTCTTTTGTCACCTGAAAAATTGCCAAATAAATTTGAATTTCCCTTTGGGATTAATAAAGTACTTATCTATCTATCTATCTATCTATCTATCTATCTATCTATCTATCTATCTATCTATCTATCTATCTATCTATCTATCTAAAGGAAAAAAGAAATATGCAACACAGCAAATATTTCAAAACTGCAGAAGGTGCGCAAGTGAAAGACTGATAAAAGGGATGGATGGATGGATGGATGGATGGAAGTGTTTCACACATTAGGTCAAATCTATGTCAAATTTTGTTTTAAGATATAAAAATGTCTCTCTCTGATCGGTATTGGCTATCAGGAGCTGGTTATTATTTTGTGCTATTGGTATGTGATTGTAAAATCCAAATTATGTATCCATCTGCTGCGGCCACACCGGTCGCGAATTGGTGAATTTAAACATGTGTCACGCCTGTGATGTGCCGCACTAGACGCCGGACCATTTTGATAAGCTGAGGAGTGACGCGCTGACGCTTTATGTGTGTGCATATTCATCTCTCAACAAACCTCTACACTCAACCCGAGGGGCCTGCAGCCTCTCCCTGGTAATCCACCTCCACTGGCCCTGCCTGGCTGTTCCCTGTGACCTCATCCTCGACCCCCTGACCCATGTTCCCGGAGGTCTCCCTGGGGATAATGAAGGGGTTTAGTCAGACTCAGTGATGACCTGTGCAGGCAAATCAAGCTGGAAACAAATATTCACAGAACTTACCTTCAAAACCTGTCTCCTCAGCGACTTTCACCCAAGCCTGCTCCTTTTTTTCTGGTCTCTGTGGAGTACACATGTTGTATCGTATAACTGGATGATGACACACCGCACATATTATTTTTACGTCCATCTTTCAGCGGGGTTGGAGTCGGAGCTGGTGGCATCATCAAATCAATGACGTCAGGGGGGAATGTCATTGAGCCTCACGCGAATTTGTGTCAAAAGTTCAATATTTTCAACTCTATCCTTCCATAGAGGCCTATTTTAGTTTAAGGATCGTGGTAGATGAAAAGTGTCCAGCCTGGAGTTTCACTGTTTTGGCACCAACTAGTGTCAAGATCCTGTTATTATTATTTGAACACAGAATCTGTGGAAGACATCTTCCATCTGTGTATTGGTGCAAAATACCAATCCCTTTACCTGAACAGCTATTACAAATAGAAAATGTCTTTAAGGAAAAATTAAAGATGAAAAATTGAGCTGGATGCAGCCAATGCAATCAATGCAATTTATAAGTCTTAGGTCAAACAAATTATCCTTTTATTTCTTCAAAGCAGGAAAAGGGAACTTTATGTTCTTCTAATCTCCTTGAATCAATGAATAATTTAACCTGATATAATGGACCAGCTATTGCTTGGATATGTATTATGCAAGGACTTAAAAAAAATAAACCTTTTTCAAAGAAAAAGTAAATCTATAACCTCTGTGTGTGAAATCCCTCCAGAAACATACAAACACTTCAGGGAGAAAGCTCTCATAAGAGCAGTGGTATGAAATGCTTTGCCTGTCAGTGAGTCTTGTTGCAGTAAATTTCTTTAATTATAACAATCCTAAAGCTTTCTGAATGCATTTTGAGATTTTGTATGCCTAAAGAGCTGTAATGGTTTCACCATATAATTAAACAAAAGACTGAGAGTGACACAAGGGAGGGTTTGATTAATTCAACTCGTGCTGGATTTACAGATTTTCTTTTTACCTCAAATGTTGTTGTTTTTTCCCTGAAAGTGTTCGTCCTTCCAACAGGGTTGTATCCTTGCTCTAACACTCATTTCAGATTGAAAGCTTGGAGAGCAGAGGTGGCAGAGCTGTGTCATTTGAAGATGTACCAGCAGAGACTTAAATGTAATAATAATGTGTCTCTTAAAATCTCTATCTAGGTCACATGCACTGATACTGTCTGGCTGGTTATGAGTAGGAGGTACAACAAGGACATTTTAGGACACTTGGACCCTCGCCTTGTATAACCTCTCCTGTCAAAAAGAAAAGTTTCTGTAAATCAGGATTATTTCTGATTTTCTTCCTCCATGAAGTAGTATTAACAAGTTTGAAGTCGTGTCGACATTGGAAATCAAAAACTCTGCCAAGCTCCAATTTAAAGTGTTTGCTGGCACTTACTAATGCAGACAGGCAGTTATTACCCAAACTCTAATTTCCAGCACTTACTTCATAGTTATCCTTCTGTTTGTGCCTCTTCTTTCCTACGGCTGAAACTAAATCTGGCAATTAGCTCTTATCTTCTCTTTCTGCAGACAAAAGCCGGAGCTGAATTGAGTTCATGGTTCATGGTCAGGCTGCTTTTAATCACAACTCAGGACTTTAGCCATTAGCTGAACCAACAGCTGTGCTAACACCCACCAAGCTCACATAGGAGCCCACGCTGTCATTATGGGTGGTTCATTTGACAAGGCTGGGGTTACTAATAAGGCTGTCTCATTAACATGGGGGAATCAAAAGAGGGCATTAGCTGAGGTACTGGGGGGTGGGAGTTTTCAAATCATATCTTGACAAGCAGGGTTAGCTAGCCCTCGCTTCCACTTAGAAAAACACATTAACACAGAGACCCAGAGGAAGCTGGGAGCAAATCCAATTCATGACTGGAAGCACTAACAAAAACCTTTGAGTTTGTAAGATTAATTAACAGGACATGGTTAGCTTGACATAGCATAGACTGGAATCAAAGGGCAACAGGTAGCCTGGAAATATTTGATGGTCAGAGAAGTAGTACACACCTGAAGAGTCTCTTTACATTAACACTTGTCACATTATTCAAAATCCAACAACTTTAGGTTTACAGAGAGTTATGGGCTGGACTATTTTTCATTCAATTTTCAAGAGCACAGCAGGGTCACTTGAATTTTTCCCCGTATCTATGGCCGCGTTTCCACCAAGCAGACCGGTTCAGTTTGTCTCGGTACGGCGTTTTTCTTCTTCGTTGGATTAATTGGATTAATTACCCGGACTGCTTGGTGGAAACATGGCTTTAGTAAAGCTAACTCTGTACTTCATCCTTATTTGGACTTAGAAGTCATTTCTTCACTACCTGAAACAACAGAAGGAAACCTGTTCAGCAATAGGGAAAGCATACCAAGGCTGATTTGATGCTGAAACACTTGAACTCCTATTTGGCTTTCACCCAGAAGCTCCTCTTGGGCTTGACATGGACGGCTGGATGAACAGGTGGATATAGATGTTTCCCCACCTTCTTATCTTTAGATCCTTTACTTTATTGAACTTCCCCATCTGGCTGCTCTGCTCCACAGCTCTGACTTTGGGATGTTTCAATTGAGGGATCAAGGCAGCTTGCATTGAAGGAAAACAGAACAGGTGGTGGAACTTTACAGGACCATCAAAACAAACATACACAAAGGATTACGTGACTGCAAACATGGATTACCCATCAAGACCCTTATTTACCTGACCTTTAGCCCTGATTATTATCCATGGACATGTGGTCTGATGCAAAAGCAGCATCTGGGATCAGAGTTGCATAAACTGCTCTTGCTAATACATTGACAATCTCTTGTATTCCTCATTCTCTCTCACACAAACACGCTTTCATCAGCAAAAAGCTTGAGGATAATTGATTCAGTGCAAAATGAAAGTGAAAAAAAGAGGTAGGATGGAAAACTCTGTGGTTGAGATGCATTGATTTAGTTGTCAGCACACGTCTCTGATCAGGACTAGCTTGTGTGAGTGTGTGATGAAACAGCAGAAACCAACCAGAAAAAGTAAAAACACACAGTAGATCACTATAAATGATATAGAAAGTTGATTGAAGTCATGTGAGACAGCTAATACTTGTTTACTGGATTAGATCTTGCTAGAAAATTACTCTCTGTTTCATGCCTTCAAGGTCTGAGCATGCTCTTTTGCTGACATTATGTATAATTAAGCAAGCAAATCTCGCATTATTCATGGAAAATTCACAAAAAGCTGTTTGTCTCCTCAGATGACATGAACAATTCACGACCCCATTTTACATGCAGATACACCTTGAGTAAAATGGCTCCACATCTACCTGTTTCTTCGTTAAATAAAGTCACATCTTCCCTGCGGAGCTGCCCTGGTTTTAACTCAGCCAAACAACATTTTATCACGATAAAACAGAAAAAGTCGTCATCTGTTCAGGCTCACAGACGATTGACTGTGCTCTGTGTCAGCAGCCTAATGTGACTTATGCTGAATCACGTTAAGCTGAGCCAGCTGGTGGTGATGTGGACACTGTCTATGATGACGGACGATGTAAGCAGGGCTTTATGAATCATGAATTATGAATTATAAGACTGTGAGTAATTCATGCAAGTTCAAAAAATAAAAGTGTTTTTAGGAGAAAGAAAAATAAACTGTTTAACAGAGTCTCTCCTGAAATAGTCAGTTCCTTCCCGGTGGGGATTTATGTGGAAGGGAATCAGTGTGAACAACTTCATGAACTAATACCAAAGTCAGGCTTAACTGTATGAGAGAGTGAAGCATTAGGGCAAATGAGAGCTTGAAAAACAGTGAAAGAGGAGATATTTCAACAAACGTGTTAAACAGCACACAGAATAGAATAGAATAGAATAGAATAGAATAGAATAGAATAGAATAGAATAGAACTTTACTGTCATTGTAACAAGTACAATGAAATTGAAGTCACAGCAGCAATCAAGAAAACAAAAGTAAGAAAGTGTATAGAAAGTGCAGAAAGGTCCATAAGAAAATAGATGATGACAGCTTGTCCACCATTCTCCAGTTCAGCCAGCCTCCTCCTCCTGGATCCTGTCTGCTCACAGCAGGTGAAACTCTTCCAACATGGTGTTGGTGTCTGGGGTTAGCTCCATTAACCTTGTCTGTGAATAACACGATGCTACTCTGCCCTCTGGTATTCCCTCTTTTGCTGGGTTAGCACAGCTAGCTTGTCCATCTTATTGGAGATAGATCTTACGTTCCCAATAACGATGGATGGAAGGACAGGTCCATGTCGTCACTTCTTGGCTCACACCTGAGAACCAGCACGTCGTCCTCACCTCCTTCTCTTCACCTTGTGGGAAGACATCAGGCCTTACACCAGTTAGCATTGACATGCTAGAGGCTGCTAACAGGTGCACAGTTGTCCAGTTTGCTTATTTGAGGGTGTTTCCCTTCTCAGATGTATGAGAACACAGTAATCACACTCTGATCTAAAACAAAACAAGTCACAATAACCTAAACAGGTTGTCTTAGTTTATTTCTAATCTCTAAGAGCTGTTTGTTTGCAGTGTGAGCAGTACCACCTTAGCAACTAGAAAAACACTCAGAGAGCACAGACCTCCACCAAGCATATTGTGATTGTCACACAACACTTTAGTCCTACTTTAATGTTATACTACCTTTCAGCAGACTGTCTGCTACAATTTGGTGTTAGTTGCAGGTTTGTACAATAATTTGTTACCTGACAGTATTGAAAATTATGATGATCCAGTACATATTTCATATTCTGTATCTTGGTATCCAGAATATTGTGAAGATCTGGATCATACTTTTACATCCATCAGAAATTATGTTGACCTTGTCTTGTATTGTTTTGCAAAGCACCATTTATCGTGGAGTTATATACACATATGGTGAAAACGGCCCTATGTCACGATGAAAAACAATCCTTTAAGAGCACAAATGCGAACAGGCCCATCAGTCTTCAGGAGATCATGAGGCAGTCAGAACAAAAGTAGTGATAAGCTTTTGTTTTTCACTGTAAAATCAATGGACGTTGTCTCTTTGACGTCACCCGTCTGTTTCTGAAACCGATTCTTTAAGTAAATTGGCTGGTGCTGCCATGATGGTAGTGGGCTTCTTGTCTCCACACTGACAGCTACAGGGAATTCGCAGTCACGTGACCCTGAACTGTGCCTCTGGTTGGGTTAACTCGCAACCATACTACCCTCTGAACTGCCGAGTTAGAAAAATACCACCCCAGTGTGTGCCAAAGGAGGGACTGTGTGCCTAGGGAGTGAGACTAAAGACGTTTTTTTGTAGCAAGCTGCAAATATGTTGATTTCTGCTGTTCATACAGCTTTATTGGCTTGGTTTGTATGTAACTTCTGGTACTTCTGGAGCCAGTCTCAAGCGGTCACTCGGGAAGAAGCAGATTTAAGCAATTCAAGCATTCTCATATTTTCAGGCTGGATGTTGCCATTTGGTTTTTCACCATCTCCATCCAAATTAATATCAGCAGCTTGGAGTTATAGTATACCAGCACTCAACAAGACTTGGTCCAATCATTGTGAAACTAAGGGAACTTTTCCTTCATAACCTCCGCTCTGCCTGGCTGCTCTCACACCAGAGTTGTTCCATGTATGACACCAGTCAGTGGTCAAAGCTCCTCTTGCCTATGCTCTGACTCACAAGTTTATTCTTTATTCATCTGGCTAAATGTCAATGAGACTTGAACTCCAAGTCAAACCATGACTCTCCTGCTGAAGTGCAACGTTTATTTACCTAGAGGAAAAAGTGAGCTGTGGCTGCAGGAAAGCTCCTGTACTGATGAGAGCTTTTGCTGACTTTACAACATTGCAGAGTGAACACAAAAAAAGCAGAGGAAAAAATGTCTTAAATGCACAAATTCATCATATAAAGTGCACAAATGAAAGTAAAGTACTGAAATGATTTGAAGTTTGAATCTTCTGCATTTAACTTACATAAATAAAACAAATGCAGGAAGCAGTTTGAAATGCCTTGCTCAGAGTAATTAGAGGCATCTTTTCATCGTTTTTCTGCACTTTTTGATTGGTATGTAACATTTTCTTTTTATTTCCAAATGTTATTTAGTTTATTGATTGCTAGCTAAACGTTGGAATATATTCATAAATGGAGATATAACTTCAGAGATCTGCACAACCAGCATGGACTGTGCAATAAAACATTGATTTTGTGCTCAAATCAAAGTGTGTGTGTGTGTGTGTGTGTGTGTGTGTGTGTGTGTGTGTGTGTGTGTGTGTGTGTGTGTGTGCGTGTGTGCGTGCGTGTGTGTGCGTGTGTGTGTGTGTGTGTGTGTGTGTGTGTGTGTGTGTGTGTGTGTGTCTTCATCAGCAGTGGAACCAAGCTATAAAGTCTTTTGAAGCACAACACTACCATCTAGTGGACAAGTTGTGCATATGCCAGCACAAACAATTTGTGTTGGAAATTTCTACTAGACGAGACTTTCTTTGCTTTTTTTTTCTAAAAGATGTTTATTATTGGAAAAACAGTGGTTATGCATATCTAAAGTTATGTGTATCTTCAGGGATTTGTGGTTAAAATATGTATATATATATATATATATATATATATATATATATATATATATATATATATATATATATATATATATATATATATATATATATATATATATATATATATATATATATATATATATATATATATATATATATATATATATATATATATATATATATATATATATATATATATATATATATATATATATATATATATATATAATTTTCCTTATTTGCTCTTTGAGGAAAAATCAGTTTTTCCCCTTCTCATCCTCTCCTGACTTTACCCACACTTGGGTCAAGTTTTGCAGTTCTTCTAAGTTTACATCACTGTCCTATCAGAGGGTAATTGGCAGCTTGAAGAGTCCCACATGGTCTGCTTTGTTTACTGAGAAAACCTGGCATCCTTGAGATGCCTCTGCTTTATCTCAGCCTTCTCTTTCTCTCTCTTTCTGCAGTATGCTAATCCTTGAAGACTTCAGCTCCCACCTGCCAACCCTCATTATTTTCATGCTATTTTTGAGGTAAACAAAGCAGAGTAGCTCTGTGCCAATGAGAGCACCTCCTATTATAAGGTAATGAAGATGGAGATGGCAGGCAGACCCACAGGTTAAGAAAAACTCTCCATCAAATCAGCTGTTTGCTTATTCCAGGGTCAGATGCCGGCTGGATACCTGAGTGATCACAAAACTTTTTGAAACAAAAGAAAATTGCTTTCAGGTTGCAAAGGTTTGAAATGTTAAGGTTGGGTTTTCAGAAGCAAACACGTGGTTCTTTAGTGTCCCACCTTTTGTTGTGGTAATGAGTAAAACATTTTGCTCCTGTCTGATTCTGAAATCTGCCCGCACTCTCTTTCTCTCTTTGCTTCAGTTTGATCACTGCAACCCTCCTCTACCCCCGTCACCTCTAATCCATCTCGTCAGTGTTCAAGCACTGCTTCTCAGCTCATCCAGCATTCCTCCTTCAACACCTCCTATGTCTAGACTCTGCTGGGGCGTTTCCTGTCCTGCTCCCAGTCTCACATTGTGAGCACATGAAGATTCAACAATGGAGTCAAATCCCTGAAGAGGCTGCTCATTTCTCATCCTTTCTAAACTTTTAAAATAAATGATTGATCACTCTCTTTTTTTTTTTGCTGAATTGTTGCCTTGTTTTGTGTATTTGTTTTACAAAACAGCCCAAAGAAGGGCCCAAAATATAGAGTGAGAATGCCCATAACCTCTGAAGATATAAATATTTTATGTGTTTACAGTTTTAAGGACGAAAGGACACTCTGGACTAAGTACACTTTCTTGGTTTCTACCTATGGCAGTTACTATAATAATTTTTTTGTCTTATTATGCATTTATTTTTTTTATTTTCCTTTATAAAAACCATAAATGAAAAACACATGATCAGTGTCAGGTAAAATCACCTGTGATTAGTTCAGCTTATTGAAGTGTAAGAAAACAGGACTTTCATGTGTCTTTTACTATATGAAAAAGCTGAAAAGAACAATACCCAACTCAATCCAAACATTTGTTTGACCAACATCAGGATGAGGATGAGGAGGAACCTTAGGAATCACTGTAGATCGGCCTAAAATGAGAGACGCTTAATGGCTGGAAGGGAACAAGGCCATTACTGACATCTTTGGGTAATTCTCGACACATAGTTCAGTCACTGTTCATTGCTAATAGAGACAATGGGTTCACCATAATCTTAAAACAGTGAGGTCTCCTTCACAGCCCCCCTCTTTCCTCTCATTACACTTCTAGCCCTCCCCCCTGCTCCTTGGATGTTCTTGGCCTTATCTCTAACACCTCCATCCCCACGCATACAATTAACCCCTTCCCCCTCCCTCTGTACTCCATCCCACCCACCCTTGACCATTACCTTCATTAGCATGAGCACAATAGCTAAGTAGAGAGAAGGCAGTGAGCTAAAAACCACAAAAACACTCCCAGAGCTGATTTCTATTCTTTGTCCACAGGCTCAGTTTGACCTGCTTGTTTGCTCATTTGGATTTGGTAACACAGGCTTACTTCTGATCCATTTTTCATTTGGTAGGAAACTCTTGTTGTCCAAATTGATTAACAAAGCACAGCCTGCTGTGTCTTTGGGGTCATGACATACAGCAGACCTCTGCTGCTCATCTGCAGTGTGTGTTAACTGTCTAATTTATCCCCGGAGTGGGCTCACATCAACATGCAGCTGATTATGCAGAAGACTGTGCCCCAGAAATGCTCATAGGTGTATTAATTCAGCAGGAAAACGGCTCATTGATTTGGAACGAAGGCTGATTAACTCAGAGAATAACTCAGAGATTTTTCTAGTGACTGGATTAAAAACATGATGTTAAATTTACTTTGTAGTCATACAGAATGCTGTTTTTACCATTAAAGCTCAGGACATTTCATCATTTCAGACTAAACTGAAGCACAAAGCAGCAAAAATTTCCCCTATGGGGGATCAACAAAAGAATATTCTTTTTTTTCTATTCTATTCACACTGCTAATATTGGTTTAAGATACAATAACTGTGAGCAAAGATTTCCTAAACTGGTCAATTACATGGATTAACCACAAAACAAGTCCCTGACATCTTATGAATGGGAACAGTAAATGGACACCAAAACCCGTTTGAGTAGAAAAAGGTTCATTTACTGGAAGACAAAAGCAGATAAAATAGCTTCTGAAGGCAAAAATGCAGCAGGTTTTACAAAGAAATAGGTAGTTTTGTACTAGAAGTTCTAAGGGTGTAACAAAAATAGAATATATTTGTTCATATGTTCAAGTAAAAAAAGGATGTAAACATTTTTTATGAATGTAAATGGAAGGAGCAAACTGCAAACTCACCAAGGAAACAAATACATTCATAAGTGAGATGGAAACTATCTTAGTGCAATTACAACATGACAAATTTCACAGTTAGTACATTGTTCACTGCCAGATGAAAAGAGGCTGGACACAAAACAACCCTAAACTTTGTTGCACTAAAGTGAATCCCTCGGAGTGTGTACAATTAATAAACATAACAATACATGACTAGAACCCTGTTAATCAAAACCCTGAATATAGTGAGGTAAACTTTAACAGAAGAATTTAAAAATAATAACTGGACAATTTCAAGTTTTAGGTATAAAACAACTGAACCTGAATCATTCAGATCCGTACATCACTCAGCGACAACAAAAAGTCCAACACCTCTTTCAATGAAACTGTAATACTTAGGGCTCCAGTGTACATTGTTTCTCACAGATAAAAGAGGAGCAGAAAAAGAAGAGAAACAGCTTCAGACTCCAGCTTTGAACTGCCTGTTGCCTGGAGGGCAACATGCAGGGTTTAAACAGACCCAGCACTCAGTTTCTTTTCACACATGTGCAAATGTCCAGGAGGGAAGAATGAGCTGTGGTGGAGGGGTAGGGCAAGGACACAATGCTTTTAGATGCTAAGCGAGTCTTTAGCAACATGAAAACATGAAGTCAACAAGGTGGAGGTACAGAGTCTTCAAAAAGAGTACAGCTACAAAATAAGGAATTTTGTGGAAAGTTCTTTCATCAAGCTGTTATGTTGCTCCACATTGCAAATCCAAACAGGGTTAAAGGGGCGTGATGGAATTAGCCATGAACCAGTGACACACCATGATACAGAGCTCGCTTCCACATGTAGTATGTTGAGCGTGGGGTAAAGGGAAAGTAGGACCTGAATTCTTTGAACGTTGGGAATGATTTTTGCTCAAAGCGCTGCTGCAGGAACAGTTTGGCCTTGGCCTTGAAGTTGGCCAGAGCGACCACATCCATCGCAAACATCTGCTCATCCATGATCACCTTACCATGGTAGTTTTGCCCTGGTTGTATGGAATTTATGGAAGGCATGGGAGGACTTTCTGGATACTTTGGATTCTCAGTAAATGGGAGCCCCGGCTGAAAAGCCACTATGCTCTCCACTGTTGTGTTTTCAGTCACACCAGAGTTCTCCAGACCGCTTAATAAGATCTCTGGACTTGGCGTGGACATCTTCTTCTTGTGGTTCTGACTGTTACGCCACAGCCAGTAGAAACATGGAGACACTGTAGGGAACTTCAGCTTGAACTTAGTCAGGGACCATTTGGACCTCCGCACATGTAGCTTGGCAGCATCCCTGAGCTGTTTCTTGCTCAAATATGCTTGCCGGAAGCTTTTGTGTTTACGCCTGAAGACCCTCACTCTGGGTACAACTGGATGGTTGATGGTGGGCAGAAGTGGGGACAAGCTCTTTGGACTCTGGCTCTTGTCAGCATCTGAGCTGTCCTCACTGCTGCCAACGCTGCCCTTGTACCCTCTGTTGTACAGCAAAGCTTCTCGCCTCCAGTTGTAGTAGGTTGACCTGGAGATACCTGGAAAATTTCTTTTAAAGACTCTGAATGGGAGGGAGCCATTTGTTACGATGCAGCTCTGCAGACAGCGCTTGGCTTCCTGCATATTGGCGACGTTCTGGGCCCGCTCCACACCAGGCATTCCCATGCTGAGACCAAACATACTAGCAACACTGTCGTGGTGATCTGGTTCATCCTGCTTCGCTTCAGGGGAAGACCAGACCTCTTGTTCAGTGCTCTCTCCAGGACTTATCTCTCCAGTGGAGGATGAAGCAGAGAAGGTTCCCCCAGATTTTATGAGCTCATGCTTCCAGTTGTAGTAAGAGGAGCGGGAGATCTCAGGGAAGAACTCTTTGAATTGGTGCAAAGGGATGAGCTTGCCTTCCAGGTAGCATGCCTGAAGGAAATACTTGGCCTCGTACCTTGCTGCTGATTTCTTGCAATGCTCCTCTGTCTGCCTCTTCCAGCGGTAGAAGGTCCTCTTGGTGATGTTGTACTTGTCTTTCAGACTTGGGTAACAAAGCTGTGAGTCTTGGCTCAGCAGCTCCTCACTCTTGATCGGCGACTCCCTTTCTTCACTTTCAGGACTTCCAAATGAGAGGTGACTTGCTGGGACAAGGGCAACAAAATGATTGGGCCTAAACAAGGATTCAGATTGCAGATCACCAGACCACATGACATGAAGGGTATGTGGCTCAGAGTCTCTGGGCCAGGTCCTTGGACGTATGACCCTGTTGAAGTAGGGTCGGATTTTGAAGTTGAACATGGGGTAGACGGAGTAGATGTTAAACTTTAGGATGGATGACAGAGCGTACACATGCCACATGTTGGCATAGGAGCCAGGGAAGCAAGATGCTTTGACATCAGCATCGAAGATGGCCTCCAGGACTGTTGCAGGAAGGTTGAGCATGTCTTCAGACTCCTCAGCACAAAGACTAAAGCGCACTGCCTGAAGCATCATTTTTGAGTCGATCATCCCAGACAAGTAGTATCTCTTCCACAGCACCATCTCCACAACCGTCCGTACCTGTGGGGGCATAATTTGTTGCATTTTAACATCAAGCTTCAGGATGCACTGTAGGTGCGGCTGCAGAGGATACAACAAATAAAGGTTTGCTCACCTGAAGCTCCAAGCTAAGCCCAGTGTCGCCCACTAGCAGCATGCTAACAGCATCAAACAACAGGTTGCCTTCTCCTTTGCACTTAAGAGGCAAAAGGCCCATGGGTGCATCATCGGGGTAGAGGCCATGAGCTGTGTCATCCACACCTGTCCTGTCAGAAAAGTCTTGACATGGTGATGTGGGTAGCTGGAAGGGGGCAAGGATCTGATCCACCTCCAGGACCACTTTGGTCAGTGCTTCCAGACCATGGCTCTCTGTGGCCTCCTGGAGCTCCCTGAGAACAGACAGCACGACCTCCTTCCTTTGAATCATACCTGAAATCTGGTAGGCCTGGAGGAGGAGATGGAAAACAAATTTATTAAAGGCAGGAGAAGGTGGATCAGTGACATGTTGTTTCAGGGAGTTGTAAAAACATTTTAGGCAGTTGTTCTAAGGCAGAAGATACCAGGTGAACTTGTTCAGGTAGATAGGGTTTACACTGCTAATACAGCTTTGACAAACATCTGCTATGTCCTTCACCACATATTTTTTTACCAGTGGGTGGACAAAACAGGTTTTAGCTTATCTTAGATGATGTCTGCCTGTATTAACTCAGTCACTTCTTTTTAAATGGTTCAATTTAACAGGAAAATGATAACGTTGAAACTGGAAATGTAATACGTATATACTGCACATGTTTCTGATTCCTTCACAGACAAATACAGTTGAATTTAAAAAAAAAAAAAAAAAAAAAAAACGGTGCATGGAAACAAGGCGTGTTTTGAATTTTAGCTCCCATAATATCAAACATGAGGAGCACAATTTTTACCAATCCAGTTTGAACCAATTTTACGTTAAGCAAACAGTTACAAAACCAGGCTTACGTTGACATCAAAACAAAATAAACTTTATTCAAATACTATTTGAATTCAGTTCAAAAGTTCTGGTAGAATTGGCTTTAATTCCTACAATGGCACACATTCTGACCTTCGGGTAATTTTTGATTTAAGTTTCGTATTTCAAATCATCCCTATCATTTGAATTATCGACCTAAACAAGAAAATGTAACATCTTTTTAATCGAGTTTCCAGCAGCTAACCTCCACCTCCCTACAACCTGTGCAAAAAGGCTAACGTGTTCACCTTTCACACAGGTAACAAAACACGTCAGGTTAAAACGTGCTCCCCTCTAAACACGCAGAAAAGTTATACTAAACATAACCTTACCTGAACGTCCAGAGACTCGATGGTGACTCAGACAAACAGTCACGGGCTTGTGGTGGAGGTTTCACAGCTGATTCCGATTTTCACTCCGCGGGTATCAGTCCATTGTGCGCGTGCAGCTGTAGTGTCCTGAGCTCCAGTGAGCTCCACAGATTTGGGGAGTGATAACCGCACCTCCCTGCAGGAAATTGTTAATCGTCCATTCGCCTTTTTTTGTCCTGCGTCACAAAACACCTCCTTCCCTACCCCCTACACCTTACCCCCTCCCTCTCCCCTGCTTCCCCTCTCCCCCAACAGACCTCAGGCAGGGTCAACTTCAATGTGAACAGTTAACAGGCTAATGTGTCAGGGGGCTGAGGAACAAGGAGGTAGTCATGTATGTTAACAGGTAGAGGTGCTTTTATATATATATAAACACAATGATGGCTAATGTCTCAGAGCTAATTTCTGGATTTCAACAAGTCACTTTCAAGGTTATTTGTCAAGTTTCCAGTTGCCTCAAAAAACAGTACAACAAATCTTGACCTTAAAGCCCATAAACTATCTGAACTATTTTCTGGATGGATAAACCTTTGGTCTTCTAAAGACATCCTGTACGTCCATGTGGTTTTGATTTTTATGTCCTGGTATCTGTTAAACTGGTTTGAGTCATTGATCATGGCATAAATAGCCTTTTGAATGTAATGTTGCTTGTTTTTGTCCCAATTTCCATTAATACCCTATCCTGTGAAGCAATTTTAGTGGCATGTTTGTGTCATAATTTTCTTACAAATTCACTATGGTTGACTTTATTCTTGATTTTGGTTGAATTTATTCACTATGTACAATAACAAAACAAACACAACCTGTGCTTTTGCTTTCACAAATGTCTTTTTTCATGTTATTTAATTTTTGTCAGCTAAATCCAGTGACAGAAAGGCTGGTTTGTGGATTGGAGTGGATATGTGCAGACAGGGTGTGGACAGGAGCTTTATGAGCAAAGAGAAGGCCTCTAGGTCTGCCTGTTTCTCCACTGTATCACTTTTAACACCTCCACTGCTGCCTTTTGCAGGATTTCAGTAATCAAGGCCTTTTGTTCCACACACGCACAACAATCCTGTGACTGTCCCCCAGCCCCCAGCCATTCCTACTGTAGACCCCCCCATACACACACAGAAACACACACACTCCCCAGGGGACAGCAGCATTTGGCCCCCACTGATGTGTCCACTCCAAGCACTTGGCAGACAAGCTGGTGCCTGAGGTTCACTGGGGTTCAAGTCTCTGACCTGAAGCTTATCAGCTACCTAGACAATGTGTGAGAGTGTGTGGGGGTTTTCAAAAGAAAAGGCACAACGTCAACACTTTGGTTTGTATTTCTGACACTACATGCTGAGATGATACATCTAGACACCCACTTGTTAAAAGCTATGGAAATAAGTGTGTGGTTCAAAACCTGTCTCTCTTGATCAGGGGCTTCCTTCACTTGCTGCCACTGTTTCACTGAAAACAAAAAAACACCAAAACATTTTAGCCTATGGTCTGCTGTTTTAAACCAAGCATGAAGCATCCTGCTGGACATACGACTATTGTGGAGGTGTGTCCTTGCTAAAATGTTATGTTTCTCAGATTAGTTCAAACTTTTCTAATTTTGTAAGATTTACTGAGATCTTCAGTTTCAGCAGAGTTCAGGGTCTGCACTTTGTAATTTCACATTCTGAAATTTTTTTTGAGTTATTTATTGTAAGAGTTTCTATCTCCAGTTTAAAGTATGTTCTACTTTATTAAGCTATACAGGGAGAGAGGGGGACGCAACAAGGGTCTCTATCCTATTACAAGGGCTTCTCCACTTCATTCAACTCGTTGGCTTTCGTAAATGTCTGTGTCTTCACCATCTCCTCAACCCCCTCGGACTCAAAGCCGGAGCCAGCCACACACCTTAGGTGTGTAGATTAGCTGTGCTGCACTGTGAACACAGTAGAGGGCTGGCAGTAAGCATTTAACATGCAAATAGAGAACATCGGGGCCGGCTCCAGCAGTCTATCACCTGCTGTGGCTGACAGGTTTGTTTGCATGTGTGCTCATGTAAGTGTTTGTACAGGATGGTAGAAAGTGGACAGACCAAGCTCAGGTGTTATCCAAACTTAAACTACATTTTTTTAAGTAAGAGCCAAGGCACAGTCACCTGCTAACATATTGTGTCCCAAAACAAAACCACCCAAAACTGTATCACTGGTTTGGGTTTTGCAAAATATACTTTAACATATTGCAGGTTACTTAATCTGGCGGTGACATTATTTAAAAGTCATTGGTTTACAGCCAGTATACTTTGCTCATACTGAAAAAATAAAGATCTGAATTTCCTAATTAAAAAATTTAAGATTGGAGTCCCAAAATTCCTCTCACCTTAATATTATACGGTAAGATAGTGTAGAAAAGTAAAATCGTTGGTCTTTTACACTATGTGAAAGGTATTTTACCAGATACAACACAAGTTCAAAATCAAGTTTATTGAATACATCTCACTCCACAGCTTATTTTTATATTAGAGTACGTATAAGGATATTCTTTTGATACAGAATAGACCTAAACATTAATAACATAGTCAAAAAGTTGAATGAATGGAAAGAGACATGTGGATTTCAGTAAATGCATGCCATGTTTTCATAATAAATATGACAGTGGTGGAGCAGAATATGAGTCCCATGTACTGAGGTTTTTACAATATATGTTGTGATTCAGGACGAAATCAGATGAATATGACCACAGGCTGCATGTTGAATGCTAACTACAGCTACAGTTGGGAAGCTTATTACAGTTTAATCATAGATGGCAGCAGCTCAGTTAAAGCACAAGGACAGGGACAGGATTCAGACCAATTTATGCTTTGTACGGCTGATTATTTATACTGTACACAGGCATATTCAGTGGACTCATTGTCATGTACCAAAACAAAGTCAGATGCAACAGGTAGCATGATATCAGCGTAGATCACATCATCTGCATCCATAACCTAAAGAAACACACAAATAAATGAGATAAGGGGTTGATTGTACATACAATTGTGCATTTTGTTTATTTATATGAGTACAATGCACTTACATTGCTGGTGCTGACAGGGCATTCTGACTCTTTCTGCAGCTGCTGTCCTGACAATAAAGAGACCAAAAAGTGCTCAGTATTATGAAGACTTTCCCCAGATTCTTTAAGTTTTAAAACCAATGAGGCGATCATAAAAAAAACCACTGAATTAAATAAACTGATTGTCTAACCCCAGGTTACATAAGGAAGAGTGTGACACAACTCTCTACATCTGCAGAACGGTTTTCATCATGAGTTGAAAATTGTAAACAGAACTTGTATTTGCAAAACAAATGCGTCAGACATTATTTCTTCAGAGACCTCAGAGAACAGTTGAGTAAGGTGATGTGTACATGCGAGGGCATGCTTGGAAGTGACAGTGTGCATGTATAGGCTTGTTGCACGCTGGAACCTATGGGGTCAAATTTCTGTTATAATGATTTGTACAGAGTCTTTCTATAGCTTCAGGAAGTGGAACTCACTTTTTTTTCGTCTTCTGTTGACGACAAACCCTGCAGCAACGGCTGACAAAACTGCACATCCCACCAACCCAACAGCAAGAGCCATTATGTCCTGGTTACCACCTGTAAATGTAAAAAGTTTTTTTTATTAAAGTAGTAAAACACAGCTTTAAATTGTGGGGACAAGTCATTCAATTTATAAACATTAACTGAGAAGTTATATAATGCTAAATAAGGAGGTTGACACCACACACATCTGCATGCTTAACAGCCCTCTAGTATCTGATAGCTTTTAACAAATGAAGTGCTGACCCCATACCATTCAAATAGCTTGCTTTTTTCTAACAGTCCTGTAAAAGTTCACATTGAGTATTTCTTAACCGAGTGCAGTAACTTATGTTGATCAAACAAACCCATTTTTTGTTTTGTTAACCATACTTTTAATATATCTATATACATAACTGGTATCATGCTTTAGGAAAGTAGACTTTAAATTTGTAATCAGGCCAACAACCTCCCCACATGAGTTTCTGAAGAGTGGGTTTGAAGCCCAGACAGCAGCACCAGCCTCTGAATCAATCAAGAATTCTGCAAACAGGGCTATAACATGCTCACCTGTTACTTATATCAACCACACCACTGATTATGTCCAGATATGCATAGCTCTTAGACTATCGCCAAATTAGTTGTTGACAAAAATAAAAACCTTAAAAGTTAACAAAATGTGGAATATGTATTCATTCATTTATTGGGACAACTGCTTATTTATTTATTTTTAAGTATTGTTAGACTTAATACGAGCCAATATCACCTAAAAATCTAGTAAAATGTCTTGTTTTAACAAAATAAAAGACAAAAATATTGAATAATTTTTTTTTATTTTAGGGTGAGAAGTGAAACAGGTTCTCAAGTTATTTGTAATATAATCTTAAAATATGTGTGCTAAGGCCTCTGATAATCTGTCTGACTTTCTGGGTCTTAAGCAGAAGGTATCAGAGGAGTTAACATTGTTTGCTTATGAAGAACTGAAAGAATGTGCCAACAGGGTGAGAAAATGTACTTGTTTGAATTGCCCCCTGCTGGCCAATAAAGAAGATGCAGGTCGACAAATCTGACCAGGCCACAGTTTTTTGGGGAAAATGTATTTTTAACATCAAATAACTGGGTGTTAGCCATACTTTTTATTATTTTATTTTATTTTATTTTATTTTTTCACATTTTTTTTATTCATGTTTTTTTTTGTTTGAGAAAATAAGCAGTGTCTACAAGTGTCTCTTCATTTTATATTTCAAACTAAAACACATACAATTGGAGCTATTGAGTGAAGGTAACAGTGCGGTGTTTTTTGTTTTTGTGGTTATTTTTTCTTTCTATGGTCTCATAAACAATAAAGCTGATAATATAAATCTTTTATACAACCAAAAGTTTGGCCTTTAATTTGTACAGGAGTAACTGTACTTTAGTGATACTGTATACCTCCAAAAAAAAAAAGTTAATGACAGGGACAGCAAGCTATTTTCTGGTCAATTAGAATGAAACAGTACCTTGACTTTGAGCTTCTTTTTCCTGTATGAACCGTCCTCTTCCTCTTCCTTTTCCTTTAAGGGCAACACACACACACACACACACACACACACACACACACACACACACACACACACACACACACACACACACACACACACACACACACACACACACACACACACAGGTTAAAACAGTTTGTCATTTATCATATTTTGCATTAAATACGAGATGAATAGGAAAGATGGATCATACAGACCTGGGCGTCCTATGCTGAACTCCACTGAGGTCAGGACTTGATCTTCCACAGTTGCCTGGCACCTATACTTGTGCATTATAGGACTTTGATAGTTGACAGTCAGAGTTACATCACAAGCAGACTTCTGATTTAAGTGCTGTTGTGAGTCTTCCTGTATCACAGCACCACTTTCATCCACCCACGTTAGGCTGACCTGTTGTTGTAGCTGTGTGTAGCAGTGTCCCTGCTGTACGTAGGTGAGGAGGATACACTGCAGGGACACCGTGTTACCAGGCATGAGGTTTAACTGTGGGCTGTTTGAGAGGACTGAAAGATAAAAGAAGACTTATGTCTCCTTTTTGCTTTAATCAGACTCATATAATTTCATAAGACTGAAATATTGAGAGCACTTACCGTTGTCAGATGGGAAGAGGATTGGCCTCTGTCTGCAGTGATGACGTCCAGCATCCTCCAGTGTGAACTTTTTGATTTTCAGAGTGCACTGTGAATCCTCAGAGTCTGCTGTTAGAGCTGTTTCTATCTCTCCATTAGTGAGTATGGCAATGTGATCATGAGTTTCTTCTGTGCTAAGTTGCCAAATATGATAACAAACTAAATCTTTTCCACATTGATATTTGATACCATTACTCAGTTCAGCCAAAATCAAACTCTCTCTTCCATTAATGCCTGTAGAAAGAAATAAAGTGTTGAATGTTATATTTTATGCTCAAGATAAGATCATTTAATGACATTTACCAGAGTGTGTAGAAGTCTTACTTACTGGAACTGTAGACACATAACAGCATTAGCGTCTTAATTACAGAGGGAATGATTTCAGCCATCCTGTTGACCGGTCTGCTCACAGTGAAGAGGTACACTTCAGGTTCATCGTTAAAGTTGGTTAACACACTCAGTGTTTGCCAACATCCTCAAGCTGATGACGCCTGTGACTTGTCACTCTACCATTTTTTTTTTTTACTTCAATATCTACTAAAATAAGTCATTTTAAAGACAGTTTAACACAGTTTAACACAGTCAACTGTGAGTCCTTTAAGGAGAGAAGATAAAGCTACAGAAGTATGACAATAAAGACAAATCAATGGACAAAGCTGAGTTTTGATTTTTGTTGGTTTTGGTGCCCCCTTTTGACAAAGCAGAGTGTCTTTGGTGATTTAGTTGTGGTCATCTGCAAGAGAGTTTCCTGACAAAAGGCCTTAAAAAGTGACAGATTTTGTAAATGCACCATTTAAGTTTTGTCCTCAGGTTTTTGACTGCGACACAAAAATGCTGAATCAACCAAAATCTGTGATGATGAAAAGTTTAAAGTGAAAGTTCCCAAACTTTCTAGCCCAGTGCCCCCCAAATCATGGTCCAGGAAGCCCCTGACAGAAAAAGGCCCCTGGCAGAAAAAGGAATAAGATACTTCATTTAGATGATCAATAGAAAATTAGACTATGCGCATTCATCACTTTTTTCCCAACATAAATCTGCCTGTACTGATACTGTTATTATCCTAACTTGGTAATCTAAGGGGTCATGGGAAAACATAGAAATACTGAAAACAATTTTCTGTTTGCATGGTTTCATAAAATGTAACACAGTTTTTATAACATTTTTACAATTATGTATTTATTTTGCAAGTGGGAATAGTTTCTTTAGGCAGTTTTGATTTTGGAAGGTATAGGGGACTGTTTGTGTGGAATTAGTAGAAGGAGAATATATGTATTTTGGATGTTGTTATCCTAGTGTTGTAGTTACAATAGAATAGCCATTTATTTAGGACTGTATAGACGTAGGTTGACCTGCAATGGTATTAACCATGGAGTGATGGTAAGAACACACAAGACGTCTTAATACGGTTGACTTTTCCTTTTAGTGAATTATTCTACACACACAGGAACAGTACGATAATACACTAATACTTCAACATGTGATGTATGCGAAAAACACAAATGATACAACATAAATCCAGCCATAAAATAACAAGGAATCTTAATTCTTATGTAAGGCTGATCATAGTATGTCCGATATATGTACATACAAGAACAGTGAGAACTAAATCGCTAAATGATATTGCTTATAAGTCTCACACAGTACACGACTAACAGCATACACCAGCCAAACTATGCACATGCCATCTGCTCATTAGCTTGGAGACACATAAAAGAACATCAAAACAGCATCAAATGTGAACAGTTAGTCCAAACATGTCCCAAACTTATCAAATAGTCACAGTTTGCTCAGACAAACTCACACTATGTAGCTTGGGTCAGTCTTCTCTACCTGCTCTGCTGGTGCTGCATGTCTCGGCCTCCAGCTCGGCTTCGCTAGCCAGATGTAAGCAGGATTTTCGGCCACCAGGGGGTGCCACTACTACAATTCTGACAGCCTTTCCGATAGTTACCACTATCCATCAATAGAGGGCACCCAAGCTACTTTCTCACTTTCACTGCGCACATCAACAAGCTGTAGGATTCACAACAGCAGGCTTCTTTGGGTTTCTGAAAATCACTTTCGACTAGACCTCTGAAGAATTTTTTTTTTTTTTTTTTTTTTCTTCTTCAAAAAAGTGGGTCATTTATATGTAAGTATTTTCCTACTTAGTACAATTTTGTATTTATAAACGTTTTTATTCATTGCTTTTGTTTTTGCTCAGTCAGGTTAATGTTAAAACGATTTTTGTTGAAAAAAAAGGGCTCTGAAGGAGGTTAGTAATGACTGTACAGTAGTCATTGTGCAGTACCCATATACACTTTAACAGCCTCCCCTTCAACCTTTGATGAGCTCATTTAATCATCATCCATTATATGATTTTTTTTTTTTTCTGTTTCAAACTGAATAGATCAACAGCTCAACCAAGAGCAGTTAAAGTTGTGCTGGCTACATTGTGCTATAACACCTATTGCTTACAGAGATGGTAGAGGCTGAAGTCACAAGGTTGACACTCAATCTCTATGGAGGAAAAAAAACCATTACTCTCATACACAGAGAACACACTATTAAAGGTATCATCTCTGGTAAAAACCAGTAAAAGCATAGAAACGTTTAAACATCCAGAAAACAGGTTTAGTGCTTTACTTCATGTTAGTGCTTACAGTCACTTAACCTACACAAAACATCTTTACTCATTTTTGTGTGTATGGTGCAGTAGTTTCGTACAGAAGTTAGCCTAAAAAATATATAAAACCTAAAAATGCATACTATCTTTGTTTACAATAAATTAAAGAATCTTTTAACAGAAGGCTATAAGTAACATAAGTATTTAACAACATAAATTGGTCAAATCTTACTCTGAGGACATATGCCAAACTGAAAACATGAAATGTTATTATCCTTTGTAAAAGTGTGTGTGTGTGAGAGAAAACACAGGCCAATAGCTTCTGAATTAGTTTTATTAACCCATGTGTACAGATCCTCAGTGACAAATGTAGACAAATAGGTTGAGTATGACTATGTTACAAAAATATCAAGTCTCAGTTCTTTATGAATAATCTCTTCAATGTGAGAGCTACTGCAAACTGATCACTTTAGAAACTGTCCAAACATTCAGAAAAGCACATGACTAATTTAGGCTAAAAATATATGTTTTATGTATATAGATATAATATTTACATAACCACTTCAACACAATATCACATTATGGTTATATCCTGTACATATTGCATCTTAAACAACAGCAGAACTTAAAATTAGATGACAAACAGCGATCCTCAGATATCACCTAGACTATTGAGATAACAGCTGCTGTTAGGGGAAATTATTGATTAACACAAACAATCTCAACAGACAGACTAAACATCCCTTTTCAGTTTTCCACTTTCATCCTCCCACAGTATCAAAGCAGAGCCAGGATCAGGTTCAGGATTCTTAGCAGCATTTCAGCAGCACTGATTTAAACAACAGGGCTCAGATATATGATTCTCTCTTTTATCTTGTTCAGTCAGAACACCTGTGAGTGTGTACAGGTGGGATACATTCAAGATACTTAGAGGTTTCAGTGCATCTGTGACTTACTCTCCAACAGTCTTTCTTACAGTGTGTCATCAAAAATAAGGAGGGGGAGGACAGCAGTATGGAGCAGTTCTTAAAGATTTTTGTCTTTATAAAAAGAATATAATACGATTATTTAAGCAAATCAAGCTAAATTTGAGATCTTATTCAGTATCAGTGCCCAGAGTCCAATAGCATGATGTCAACAGAGCTCATACAGCTTTGACGTTCTGCTGTCCCCTGACTTTTGGTCATATCTTATAGAAAGTCCTCATAGATAAATGAGCAAAACGCAGTCGCTGTCGGGCTTCAAGTGGGAAATAAAAATTTTTTTTGAAAGAAAATATCAAGATAATAAATGATATACTGACCAAGCACATGCAAAATCCAAAACAGTCCTTCTCAGAAGAAAGACTACATGTTAGAGATACTTCAAATAAAAATAAATATTTCTGATTAAAGCCACAATCAAGTTTTGGTACAGTAAATGGAGTACTGCTTTACAAATATACACATTTTATCAAGTTATGGCAAACAATACATTCAGAAATTTCCACAGGGACACTTCATGCAGGGGTTTTGTAAAGAAAAGTCACCCACTCACAAAAATTAACCATTTGTCAGAGGATCCGATTGCTTCTGTAGAAGATTTCACCCTCAATAACTTCTTCTCTGAACCCTGACATAAGTTTACACATCGTATTGTGAGTCGTGCTGCAGGTTGTAGAGTGTTGAAAAGGTCCTAGAGCTTGTTCTGGGAACGAGCATGGAGGTCGTTGGAACAAATTTATGCAAAGTTTCCAACTTGAATGCACTTGAAACAAACTCAAGAGTCAGACTGACACAAAAACAAGAAATGAGAGGCATTTGTTGGCCTCATGTTATCATGAGTTTCTGACCCTGTGATAACCGTTGTATCCCACACAGCTCAATGACATAAACATTTTTAAAAGGAGATCAGAAATAAAGAATTGTACTGCATGTAGCACCATGCTCCACCTGGATCAGGACTTTTACTGAACAGTAAAGCCAGGGTGATTAAACTTCACATTGTCCAAACAACCAAAAAATAGCCAGTGTTTGCGTAAAACACAGAAACCAACATAAGCTGTATGGACCACCAGTGCTTCAGTGGTTATCAGTTTACAGCTGACAGGATTTTTTTGGTTTGAATTGAAGAAAATGGAGAAGTCCTTCACACTTATAAAATGCTACATTCCCTCTCTGCTTGCTCAGCTCTTCAGAGGATTCAGTTCAGAAGCAGTTAGGTAAAAAAAATAAAATAAAAGTATTCATCTCATAAGGCAGGAGTCATGTTTCAATCATACAATGATAAAAGAGATCGGTCAAAATCTGTGGTATGTACAGATGCAGTTAAAACTACACTTTTCAAGATAATTGCAAGAGATATCAACTTAGACACCATGAGAGTGGCGGCTCAGTAACAGGTCTGGATGGGTATCATACAAGAGGTTTGTCATGAATAAAAGCAGCTGTTAAAATGTGTTTGAATGTCACAGTTCAGACTGCCTCACTGATGTGGCAACACCACGACTGCAGCTTCAGACTACAAACTTCAAGTTATTGATAAAAATAAATATGCTTTTCCTTTTTAAAAAGGAAATAAAAAAGGAGTCTGTAGAGGAGATAAAAAGCAGGTGTGTTCTGACCCTGAAAGGGAATGACTGGTCTGTTGTGACTCAGAGTCAGATGGTGATAAGGGGTTTGTTTGTGAAACTCTTCTTCCCTTGCTCTTATAAAGTGCCCAGGTGGAGAGTGACGCCTCTGTGCTGTCACAGGCTGGAGGGTTGGGCCTGTTGCTGTATCTGTGCGTGGTGACTCGGCTGAGCTGCCTCACAGTCTTTGGATCCCTCCTCCACGCCTCGAGCATACATGAGGATGAGGGTGACGGTGGCGAAGGTGGCCGCGTTCACAGGGAAGGCTCGTAGCAGCGTGGAGGTGAGACCCCGTGTGAACACCATGTAGCCCTCTTTCCTGACGCTCTGCCGCACACAGTCAGCTATGCTGCTGTACTGGTTCACTCCTCCCACCCCGTCTGCCTGCAGCCGCGATTTGATCACATCCACTGGGTAGGTGGACAGCCAGGAGGCGATGCCAGCCATGCCTCCGGCGAACAGCAGTTTGGGGATCATGTAGCGGTCATCTGGCTCACAGCCAAGGCTGCGTGTCAGCACATCATAGGCCAAGAAATACACACCAAAGCCTGGTGTTTCCCGGATCAGTGTGGTCAGCATGCCTCTGTTTACGCCCCACAGACCCTCTCGGTTGTAGATGCGAGCCAAGCAGTCGAGGGAGTTCTTGTAGAGCTTCCTAGAGGACTTTTTCTCTCCAGTTCCCTGCATCTGCATACGGGTCTTAGCCAGTTCCATGGGGCAGCAGATGATGCACTGGATGGCGCCTGCTGCTGCTCCGGCGAGGAACTGGTTCATAGGGGTGTCCTGTCCCAGCAGCCGCATAGTGTTTCCCTGAACTCCAAACACAATGGCATTGATAAAAGTAAGGCCCATCATAGGAGAGCCAATACCTTTATACAAACCAAACACCTGCAGAGGAGTGGAGAAACATATTTTTATAAGCCTTTATAAGAGCTCTTATATTTGCTAGAAATGTTAATTAGATAAATAGACTGAATGAAAAGATTGACCACAAAAGTGAGGCTAAAGTGATTATTGATTTGGCTCAAACTGCACGACCTATCAGGGGTGTTTTGGCTTTTTTTAAACATTTAATAATCTAACTTAAGCTTCCTTTCAGCTACACAACCACAAATACTGGCTGTGTAGCTAAAAAAATTTTTTATCATTATAATTATCTAAAGTTTACAGAATTTACTCCCACAATGAGTTTCATTACACTGTACGCTTGATTTTAAAATGAAGGTTATACAGGTAGTGATGTCATCAGAGAAAATAAAAGTGCCTTAAGTTGTAACAGTGGGAACCTTTTTCCACTTTGATAGAAAGATCTACAGTTTATTTGTGCTGTTTCAAACCCTATGAACCCACCCTCTTCTTGTGAGAACTTGCAGGTCAGCCTATGTTGCTAGGTTTTACCTCCTAAAAGCAAAAAGATGCAGCCTGATCAGAGTGTCAAGTTTAGCAGAAAAGCCAGTTAGGGTATTTCTAAGAAGTCATATTTTTTTCTAAACAAAGCCTGCAGCATGAATAAACATCCAAAACACCCAGCAGCTGATTTAAATAAAATCGTGGAAACAGTTCTTTCTTCCTCTCTGATTAAACATTTTAACACATTTATAGTGATCTATTTTGGGGTTTTATTTAATGAGAAGCTCGAAAATATGTATGACCTAAATCAACCAACCGTACTTAGCTGCACTCATGGTGTCCTTCACTTTAGCACAACAAGTGAAGGTGCCTCAATCTGTCATGAGACCAGGAGTGACATAACTCAACTCATGTTGTTTCAACCATCCAGGATGGCTGGACCTTTCTAAAGATAGATTCAGTCTAACATGACTACGGCATCTGGCTGGTTTTATCCTGAGCAGCCATGAGCTCATAGCTTCACAGCCAAGGAAGTTAGATGTAAACAGCAACAAACAACCTAAAGGAAAACACGTATCACATTCAATCCCTGAGATGAGATAACATCCAGACACAGACAAACAAATACATAAACAACACAGCCTCAAGCCTTTTGTCTTATATACAATCTATGTATACAAATATTATATGATAAAAGAGCAAAATTAAATCAACATACCGACTCCTGTCGTATGATGGACTGGAAACAGTGGTAGGTCCCTCGATACAGAGGCTTATCAACATTCTGGACCTGCAGTCTCACCTAAAAAACAAGGCAGTCTTCAGTGATCATCAAAACCAATCATTAACAGCACAAATAAATACATCATAAAAGATCAGAGAGGAATATCTGAGTCCGGCATTGAAGCATGAGATGAGTATATTTCTCTCATGCCCTCTTTTCTAGTGCTGTTGCTCAATGCAGAGGGAGACTTGTGGCCTACATTCTGCATGGTGACTGGTCAACAAATGACCTCCTGAACCTTTATTCTTCCTTACCCTCGGTTTATGAGAAGGAATAACTATGGTATGGTGTTCTAAAGTAGGTATCCCATATAATTTAAAACTAACTTTGTTTTCTGCATGTTGTTGCAGATTGGCTGCTGTTATATCCAGTATTGCAAACTGTGACCAAAAATCCACTTGACCTGAATTTAATTTAATAAAATGCTTTATCATGACACAGATTTACTGAACAGAGCCTGATGATAGGTTATATACAGACACAGTGCTATGAAAAAAGACCTTTGCCCACCTTAACTGTGTCAAAAGGGTGTCCGACCAAGACTCCAGCAGCACCTGAGGAACAAAAGAACACAGAGATAAACCATTGCTGCATGAAAGGGTTGTTTTATACCGTATGAGCCATGTGAAGCATTCATTTAGATAAAATACAAAAGGTCTTGTTGTCAATTTTAGTCCAAATTCCCTCCATCTCTTTTTATCAGACTTGCAATACTTCGAATTGAAATATTTGTGCTCTTGCTAGGGCTGAACGATTTTGGAAAATAATCTAATTGCATTTTTTTTGGGACCAATATTGTGAATGTGATTGAGCATGTGGTTTATCTTCTGCATTATTTACTAAACACAATCAATAAACCGTTTCATAGTAAGACCAACGCGACCAATACTGTAACTAGGGATGCAGGATATTATCGGCACAATATCGGTATCGGCTGATAAAAGCTTAAAAACACATTTATCGGTATCGACAGATATGAAAATTTCTGCCGATATGCACAGCCGATAAGGTGCTATTCAGTTAGGATTATTATTTTTTCCATCTGAAAAATAAGCTCCTTAAATAAAATGTAGCACTTCATTTATTTGCACTGCAGAGCTCTGTGTCTGTCACCAGGTTGTTACAGTAGCTCTAAAATAATCAAATGCAACTTGGTTATTTTTAAAAATGCATTGTACATTTAAAGTTCATGTGATCTAAAGAAATTATTTTTCTGTATTTCAATACTGAATGTCTTGAGTTTGAAAAAATAATACATTTCTTATTTATGGTAAAATCAAATGTTTTTTGTCTTGTTTTATGTGTGTTTCTTAAACAAATAAGACCGTCACAATAAGAGAAACATATAAATTCCAGTACAGGATAGACTTAGCTTTCTTTACAGTGAAAAAACAAACAAACTTGTGATTATCGGTATCTGTAGCATATCGGATATCGGCAAAAATCCAATATCGTGCATCCCTAACTGTAACATATAAACAATTCTTTCCTATAGGCTAGGCCTACATATTAAGATGTAATAAGATGAATTGATACAAATAACATATCTTTATTTAACTATAACAATCACAGCAGAATAGCGATGGATTGATTTAACTTCAAACCTTGTAGATGTGTAATATCATTATCATAAAATACCTTGAAAATCAAAGAAAGGAACAAAGCACTGCAGAACAACAGGCCTGGTATGAACAATAAATTGAAAAACAACCATAAATCCTCTCCTCTCTGAACCACACACTAAATAAAGTGCAGAAATCTAAATAAGACCAAATCTCCGGCTCAGCCACTGAAATATGTCAACATGTGGAATGCACTTTTTAAATGCACTTTAAAAATTTTCCTTTTTTTTTAAATGCAGCCTTTGCAATTTGAAAATTGAGTTCTTTCACATTGTGATGTCGGTTTAAATTCCATTAATTGTTCAACCCTAGCTCTTGCCCTGCTTGTAGCTCAGGCAGCCAATAAACAAGCGAAACAATCTCTGTCTCTGTTTTGCAAATTTAACCAATAAAATGGTAACTCTTGGAGTCATGATCCTCCAAGTTTTGGCACACTCCACTTTTCTCAGTAAAATCTATCCACTGACATCTCAGGCCTATTCCAAGATCTGAAGCCAATCGTAGCATTCTTAGAAAGCCAAAAGCCTCGCTTGCTTCTGTTGGCACTGTTGTGTAAGTCGAGAGCATGCTGCATGTCCTCCAAGGTAACACTGCTCTTGAAGCCAGAATCAGCTCACTCATCATCGTCACTGTCACCCTATAAAACTTTCTATAGCACTTATTCCAAAGTTACATAACCGAGCCTTGTGCAGCACATGCCTATGTTCTGTTTCAAGTTTGGGATTCACACCTGAGTCAGTGGTGACATCTGATAATAGTTCCTGGACTACACACAAACAATATTAAGAGGTGAGGCTGAGAAGAAAGTTACACAACACACAGCTGCATTGGGCTTTTGCAGGCAGTATGACAATGTTAATTTGTCTTTATTGTGGTACTTGCATCTTCATACTCAGTGTAGCAATTTCTGTATTGTTTCTCTAATAGCAACACAAAGTATGAGCATTTGGAAGGTATTGAACAACTTTCAAAGCAGATTTTTTTTCTAAAACACACTTGCTCCATGATAGTTTGATGTACTTACACCACACATTCAGTGACTGAAAACTTGAAATCACTAGACGCACACACACATTACTTAAGAAAAATAAGAGCTTAACAGGATATATGTTATATATTTGTATTTCAACTATATTCTGCTACAACTTTAAATTATTATGGGAACACTGAGAAATGACTACCCCATGAAGCCAAACTACTTAATTTTTATACCACTGTTCTTAATCATTTTATTTAATTTAGATGTGAAATAGTACCATTTCTTCAGATCAAAGAAAATCATGAAGAAATAGAATAGGAGTTAGTTGTGCACCTGCCCTCCAACAGTAAACAAACCACAGACTGCTAATCCCACATAAGCACCTGACCTATTTGTAAAAAGGGCCTATCGGGAATGAGCCCTATCTGTGAGCCAAAGAACACAAGCACCCATGAGTTTAACACAATGATGAGCGGTCATTGACCTCATCACACTGGCATGAACTGAGGATGGGGAAAACAAACAGTGGAGTATGTTGCATCATAGTTGTTATCAAAAATTTCCCCTCAGTCATCCCCCTTAATTTGAACATTGAGACTTGAACCATCTGTTTTCACAAATGCTTTCGTTTCGCTGACCATACTTTTAGTTTCGAGCTGAGCACTACTTTGGCTGCAAACAGGTTCCTGTATTACTGTAGACAGTTTCCCCGAAATCATCCGCACAGTGAGAGGGAGGGGAACCACATGGTCCGCTTTGTCCTTTACTGTTGAGCAACCCCTGGGATTGGTCTGCGAGGAGGGAGTGCACTGATTCATGCCCTCTGCTGAATGAGGAGTGTGGAAACTTTAAACAGCCAAACCATTTCTGCTGAGTGGCTCAGGTTGCACTTGCCTGGTGTTTGCTTCCTCGAACCCTCAGCTGGTTGTTCAAATGACACCAGGGAGAAATACAGAGGGCTGGTGCATTATTCAGGAGTAAGTACATATATGAGTGTAACCGATGCAAAAAGGGTTCTCTGGCCACACAAAAATAAATTTGTTCGATTAAAGCCAATTGAAGACAACAGAACAATGTTATCAGTTCATGTGATTTCATGCAGCCTCTTCATTAAGTAAACTATGAAATTTAAAGAATTTTTTATTCTTCTAATTATCTTCTTAGTTAGCAAGCAACTAAAATACATCACTGGTGACTTAAAACTGACTCAGAGTCAAGTTATTTCACCATGAAATATGCGGTAATTACTGGAATAACCAGGCTGGATTCAGTGTGCCAACAAGCGGTGGAATTAAGAAAATGCACTTGTAATCTTGTGATCGAGTTGCATCACATTCCTCAAGAGTGGGGCTGGATTTTTTTTTTTTTTTTTTTACGGATATCCCTTTATAAAAGACCCACAAAAAAAGTCTCATCCTAATCGGACTGGGTTACCATACCTCAAACCGAAGTGGCTGTTATCATCTAAGATAAAGTGCAGCTGTTAATGACTTACCTCCGATGCATCCTGCAACGAAGTCCATCGCTGCTCGTCACTGTCACCTTGCTGTAGAGGGACTAGTTATCACCTACAGCTTACTGAAACGGCTTCAAACAATTCTATGAATTGAAATCGCTTACCGACACCTTTAAATTATTACTACAACAAACAGTCACTGCTCCACGTCCTGTATTAAGCTAAAATGCTTATTTTAACTTTAAGACAAGCCTATACGTGAGCTAGCCCCGAGTAGCTATTTTAAAGACCCCCCTCAATGATATAACAACTTAAACTTCACCGCCAGGATATCCAGCTTGTCTTCTGTTTATTCTAAAACCAGTCTCCTGTTGACCTACACAAACCCAGTGAACTGTTGTGGGCTGAGCAGTCAAAGCGGACTCCCTCCCTGCTCTCTGGGTCTGTCAAGGAGCTTTATTTCTGTAGCAAAGCAAGCTAGTGACACAGGAAGTAACAGCGCGTAGGCGGGACCTACCGGCCTCGAGTAGATTTTTCATCCAATCACATTAGAGAAGTGACGCCGACACCCTACGTATAACATAATCCTGTCCCTTCATTGGCTGAATGATGAAGGCCGTCCAATGCTGGAGTGCGTCATTAATCCCGTGTGATGTTTTGCTTTTGAATGAACTGTCTCGTGTCATTGATGGACTGAAGCAGTCTATTTCCTGGCAATAGTAGTGTCACACTGAAACCAAAACTAAAAATGCTTTACATGAAACAACTTCACTGAAATTAAGTACACACTATAAGTTCTAAAGTTACGGCTCCTAAACAGGTGTTCAGATGAAGATGAACTTTCGGTTGTCCTCGGGTAAATTCGGAGCCAATGTTGTCACTCGACGCCGTTTGGCTAGTAGCATGACACGCCCCTGCTTTAACACGTCACGTAACAGCAACATATTCAAGGTTACAGCTATGCAGCACATATAACAGGAGGAATGGACTCACATATAACTAGTTTCTGTTCGTTAGTTTCAATCTGTCAGGATGCACATTGCTGATTTTGTCTCCGGATCATGCGCAGGTAAGAGTCCAACTCGTCCTTCTGTAGATGAAATGAGTTTGCTCGCTAGCTTCTGTATGTGTGGCGGAATGACAACGTGTGTAGAGAGCAGATCAGTCCTCACGATAGCCTATGTGTCTTTGAACAGTGACAGTTGTGACAGCCTTTATTCTTTCAACATCAAGCTTATTCATTTTGAAGAATTTACAGGAGGTTAAAGATATAGTTAACGTGTCTGAAATGCTATTATTTTACAGTTTTCCACACAAATAACTATTCTGTTGGGACTTCAATGATGTTTTAAATTATATCACATTAAAAAAAAACTTCAATTCATCTCTCTTTCTGGGCTGCACGTCCTAAAAGTGAGGCATGATGATATTGAATAAACTGAAACTTATGTAATGACTTGAATAAGTCAAATTCAACCACCAAAACTGTTCCAGTGCTAGTTCAGAGTCAGTGTTTAATCAGGCACCAGATCCTTGTGTTCAGAGCCACATCAGCTTTTAACCAAATTAACCAGAACAGAAGAGAAGCATCAACTCCTTGCTTGGCTGGAGAAAGGACGTTGAGGTGGGGTTACTGTGGCTATAATTACACCAACCTACAATATTTTGGTGAAGACAGCCAAATTTAAAAAAAAAAAAGAGTAAAAACAGATGAATTAAAGAGAGTATGTCTTCACAAGTGTTGGGTGAGTCATTAATTAAAACAATTCATTTATTGTTGATTTTTCAAAGTTTATATCTAGAGCTATGGATTCACTTCCACGCATTACCCCCTGTCAGAATGGGAGTCACCCTTTTACCCTCTACCCCTTATTTTTAAATCAAATGGAAAAATGTACCCTTAATGTAAACCAATGCATTTATTTGTACTTTTGAATTATTTACTTGTTTCCTGGCATATTTAGTGATGTTGTGACATTGCTCTTTGGTGACCCCTGTCTGCAAAAAACAAGTTAGTTCTTTGTGAGTTCTCTTTTTAAACCAACTCTGAACTAGCACTTGCATTAGCTAGGAACTAGCACCAGGGCCACTTTACATGAAGAGGGGGGTCAGATAACTTTGATAAGGCTTTGGTAACTGTTTGGACATCTTTCAAAAAGCTATATATTAAAAGATTTAAAAACAGCCACGTCATCTGTAAATAAACACATAATTTTGTTCAGTGTCTGTAACTGTATGCATTGCCACGTTGCTTTTGTGTCCTTGATGTTTCCCTTTTCTGGAAACGCACAGGGGCATGTGGAGTTGCTGTGGGATACCCTCTTGATACTGTGAAGGTACAGTAAAGTAACATTTATTTTTTTTAAAAAATGGAGATTCACACATCTTTGAGCTACTTCATGCATCTGTTTTGGCACACACCTGCCAATGCTTGGTTTGCCAGATTAATGTCAAGCACCAAAACATTGCAATGAATACCTATTTTCTTTGCAAATTAGACAGGTGTGCAGGTGTTAAGCTTTAAAAATTCAAGATGACTGCAAAACATAGGAACACATTTTTACCACATAACTTTTTTTTCCTTTAAGGTCCGGATCCAGACCCAGAAACAGTTCACTGGAGTATGGCAGTGTGCGGTGGCTACATTTTCAAAGGAGGGGGTAAGCAGGACAACAAAGTCCCATTTACTGCCAGGTTTTTATTTGGTAATATGCTTCAGGAGCAGAAGAGAATTAAAAAAAATCTTGTAAGGTCTGTTAAAGATACACAATCAAGAGGATCTGCAGTGGTGCACGTGTGTTGGTTAGGTAGCAATGTCAGGTGTGTAAGAAGATGTGTACTACAAAAGATTTGCAGCCAAATTCATCATTTATTATTCATTACACCATTTTTCTGCAAAAGTCCAGGTTGGATTAACACTGAGACATCAGTTAGACCAATTCAAGATTTATCTGAAAACAGCTGACCAGACTCAAAGACCTTCTCTTGTCTTATTAGGTACATGGCTTCTTCAAAGGCATGTCCTTACCTCTCATTACAATCACAATGACTTCTTCAGTGGTGTTTGGGACATACAGAAATTGCCTGCAATGTCTGAGCCAAGCACGAGGATGTGGTCCCAACACCAAACTTGATGTCTTCCTATCCGGTTTGGCTGGAGGGATAGCTCAGGTAAAGGATACAAAACATATCCTCTCATTTTCTCTTACTTTGACACATGTTTTAACGCCTTTGTAAAAAGTGCTCAGGTTCTTGTGGTTTCTACTTCCTTGACGTCTGCTGCTATTTGTCTTCTTCTGGCAGACATTGGTGATGTCTCCTGGTGACATAGTTAAAGTGCGTCTGCAGTGTCAGACCGAGTCCAAGCGTAAGGGAGTCAGCATGCTCAAACCCAAGTACCATGGTCCAGTTCACTGTCTGCTGAGCATAATAAAAGAAGATGGGTTCAAGGGACTTTATAGAGGTGTGCTGCCACTCATGCTGAGAGACGGGCCTTCATATGCAACTTACTTTCTGACTTACACCACCATCTGTGAGTGGCTGACTGATAGTGGTGAGAAAAGACCAAGTGAGTAATGTCAGGTGAATTAATCCTTTCAGAAAAAAATAAAAGGATTAATTTCCTTTCATTGAACTCTTTATCTTTTCACTTCTTTCAGATTGGGCTGGTGTAATGCTGGCTGGTGGAATAGCAGGAATGGTAGGTTGGTCCATAGGAACGCCGATGGATGTCATCAAAGCCCGTTTACAGATGGATGGAGCGAGGGAGACAAAGCGATATAAGGGTTTTTATCACTGCATCACAGAGACAGCGAGGATGGAGGGGGTTGGTGTTTTCTACAGGAGCTTAGGTATCAACTGTCTGCGGGCGTTTCCTGTCAACATGGTGGTGTTTTTTACATACGAGGTTCTCACAGGTTTTCTGAAGCATGCACCTGATAGTGGTGATCCTCCTCGTGTGGGACTTGAATAGTATTGACTACCTCTTGCCACTGTCTGTGTGTTTTATGTGCAAAATGCCAAAAACGTTTTGCAGTCTGTTGCATTGCAGTATTTCATTAATATTTGTATTGTATTGTAAATTAAATTTAACATACTGTTACACTTATAACTATCTGTTTAGGAAAGTAAGATGCTAAATCCTAATGTGCTCAAGAATAATTAGTCAGTGATGTTGGTACCAGCTTTGGACCAGCACCCATCTGACCACTAGATGGCCTCCCAGGGCAGCTGAAGACTTTCACTTTTCTTTGGTTCAACAGTTTGTTGACCAAAAAAGTGTGAATGACTGATTTGACGTAGAATCTGAAGAGCAGTGCACTATGGGATCTAAACAGACTTCAGACTGTTAAACTTGAGCGTTTTTGCAAACATCAAGTCCCTACAAAGCAGTGGGTTGAAATCATGAATGAGCTGCAGCACGCACAATTTCTATGTATGATTCATGTACATGGAGGCTGCATGGAGGCACACTGTTGCCTCACAGCAAGGTCACCAGTTTAAATCCCAACCTCAAGGTGGGTCTCTCTGTAGAGAGTTTGCATTTTTTCCAAGGGTGGGTTCTCTCCAAGTACCCCAGCTTCCTCCCACAGTCCAAAAACATGCTCATCAGGTTAATTGGTGACTCTGACTTGCCCGTAGAGCATGAAAGGATGTCCGTTTCTGTGTGTCAGCCCTGTGATTGACTGGCAACCAGTTAAAGGTGTACCCTGCCTCTCGCCTGAAGATAGCTTGGATAGGCTCCAGCCACCTGCGACCCTGATCAAGATGAGCAGTAGAGGATACATGAATGAATGATTCATGTGCATGTCCAGAGGAAGGCTTGTTAATTTCAGCCCAGAAGCAAAGATGCACAGTCCAGATATGTTTAAGAACTAGATGAAGTGGATTGTAAGGAGTTATTTCCATGAAGCACGGAATAGAAGGAAAGAGCCTTGGGATGATCAGGTTCTGGGTTTTTCACAGTATCACCAACAGAAACTTCTCTCATGAACAAAGCCGAAGCATAAAAACAAACCCTTGATCTAACATCATTCTCCAAGACATTTTCTAATTTGCTGTTTCCCAGAAAACGAGACACTTTTTTTAGTCTTGCTGCTATCATGTGGACTAAGTGTGGTGCCAGGGTGGAGGAGACTTACATCAGGGTTCTTTGATCAGAAAATATGTGTATCAAGAGGAAATACGTGTATGTGACATACATTTCTTTTTATTTATTTCTGATATGAATATCATGTCAGCACTTGATGTGCCTTTCATAGATAGTGTAACGTGACTACTCAATACAGTGTGAACTTTAAGTTAAGTGTTGCTTGGCACTATTCACTGATGGTCTTGCGTTATCATTGACTAATCCTTGAACTTTTCGTTCGGTAATGAAAAGGGAAAACTCTGTTGCAGCTATTGCTTTGATTTATATTAATTTCATGCAGATTTTTGCAAGTGTATTATTCATGTATATGCTATCCTTTAAGACGAAGTAAACGCACAAATATGTTGCTTATGTTTTTGGGGTTTTTTTGTTTTTTTAGCACAGCACCCTTTAAAGTCAGAGGGACATCATATCATGTTTGTTTACAAATAAGTATGACTACAGATAACAGATATAGAGAAAGGATGTCAGTCTTGATAACAAAGTACCAGCTTGGATTACACACAACACTGATATTTACAAATACACAAAAATTAAGTATTAAAATGAAGAAAGAGGCTGCACTGTGCGATTGCCAGTGGCTGTGATCTGAAAGACTGAGCTTTGTCTAAAGATACCTGCTGAGCTGCACACTTCCTTTGATTTGATTCAGCTATGGCAATGCATAAAGTCCTCCATTTAAAAAGGAGGAAGGGGCAGGGATCGCAGTTTTGACACGTTCTATGTCAGGTAGAGCAGGGAAAAGACATTTTCATTTTGCATGCATCTAACTCAAAAACAAGCAAACAATAGAAACAGATGGTCTGTCAAATTGCAGTTACAGAACACCCAATATAAAACCAAATTAAAAGAAAATCTCAGATTCTTTTGTGACACTTTTCCGTAACACTCCCCATGTTATGGTACAAAAATGTTCATGACCATTTCAGTTTGAAGAGAATTAAACTGAGTTTAAGATTTGGCAGTGCAGTTTCACACAGATGTTAATAAGTGAATATAAAGAACAACACACACACGTAATAATGAATACTGTCATTATGAGGCCTCAGAATCACCTTTTCTTGGTTACGTTTGTACATATTAAATGTTCTTGTCTGTAGAGCCGTGGTACCATAATGTGTAAGAGGGGGACATAGGAATAATTTCATATATGTTTAGTCACATAACGACAGAAATCAGAGATTAATCTTCTATTAAATCCCTGTTTATGTTTTCTCTCTTGAAATAAAACCGTTCACGTTGTCTTTACAATACATGACATCTGTGTAAGTTTTGATGGGACCTGTTGCCTCTTTTAATCCGAGCAGAACAAGCCTCAAAAACAACAACAAAAAATAAATCCTTTTGGGATGAATTTGCCAGGATATTGGCTTTGATTAGAACTAAGGTCATGCTGAACTTTCCACAGCTGCAAGCTGACCTCAGAAATATCTGTTTTATCTTACTTGAGAGGAGCCATGCAGAAACAATCAGTGTCTCTGTTCCTTTCATGGAGCCTTAAATCTAGTTTGTCCCAACTAAGCAGGTTTTCAATTGGGGCAAGTGATAAAGCTTTGCTTGTAACAATTGGCATAAGTGCTTTCACTTTTGCCCCTTGAAACACTTACCTACAACAAAAACTGGCACACTTCCCCTCTTTATTAATTTAGATATGAAGATGATCGTTAATAAGAATTAGTGCTCCCATGAAACTACTTGGGGTTCATCTCTTGTATTAAGTCCTTGATTGTGTTGACCACCTCCTGTGTTTCTAAGTACCAAGACAAACAAACCCATTGTTCATTGGAATAATTAACTGAATCAGATTATCCCACAAGCAATATGAAGTGGAATCCAGGAAATATTTGAACTAATGGAGAGAACCACCAACACTCAGCAACCCGCTGACATTATTTGTGCAATAACTCCCCCTCTTATTTGGGTTGTGTCTCAACACAACTGTATACTTACCATGATATACAGCTGACTGACAAATGAAAGCCCAATATTGTGTATTAATTAGGTGCTGGACTGCCAAAAGCTGCCAGAATCTCTTCATTGAGAACTGTGGCAGTCTTATAACTCACTCCATGCAATAGACAAACACAATTCTTCCCAGAGATAGTCTCTCAAGTGCTGTTCTGTTAGTTCTGGTGCAAAACGCTGCATTCAGCCTTGTTACAACCAATAAAAACATCACTATGTGGAAAAACAAAGCCCCCTCTTTCATCCGAGACCACTGAGTTGACGCAGCAGGAGTTCAAATGCCGAGGGCTCTGGGGAGAAAAACGCAGAGTTATCCAAAAAGGATGAACCTGTCTGAACTTAAGTCTCAACTCCTTAACTCAGTGCGAACTTTTAACTGTTGCATGGCACTCAGCATCATCCCTTTTAACCCCTCTCCCGTTGCTCTTGATCTGTTCATAGGTTTTAGTTTTGTGACATTTTTGTCGCTGCTGCCATCTTTAGGAGCACAGCAGCATCAGCTGGCTTCAGGGGAGGATTGCTGATCAGACAAAAGTTCCTGTTTTGTTTCATCACGAACAGAATCCCCAAACTTCTGTGTCTTATGTGTTTTAGCTGTTCAGTTTAGTATTCTAGTTTTGAGTATACTGAAGCTTGTTTTTGACGCGCTTGTGGGTCAGTGATGGTGTGTGTCGTAGAGTTCATCCAAGGAGACATTCACTGTCTATGTGCCTAACTGTGCAAACTGACGCCTCAGTGTCTCTGCCACCAAGTCTTGCAGCTGTCACTCAAGGGTTTTTGACCACCGGCCTCCTCAGTAGTCTGGTGACAGAGGTTAATAGCTTCCTCTTTCTTCTACATCCAGGTCGTGAAGCCCCTGTTCTCTTAACCTAAAACTTTCAAACTCTGCTTTCAGCTGTATCTCTGGGAAACAGAGAAAAAAAGCTGCCCTTGCCATATCCTTTAAGTTCTATGTGTGATTGCAATAAATGTTCACATTTTAGCCCGTTTTCACGCACTGACTAAAACTTGCAGGGTTTAAAAAAACACACTTGATTTAGTTTGTTGAAATATGATTCACTAAAAAAATGACTTTCAGTCAATTTAAATAGCTAGCTTCATGCTAAGTTTAGTTTCAAACAACTTTTTTTGGAGATGTAGGCATGATACATATGCCCTATAAATGTCATGTCTCTGCTGACGGTGCAGTAGGGGGCACCAATGAGCTATTAAAGGGTGGTTTCGGCCACAGTGACTCTTTTTTTTTAATTTACCCCCCATCCATAATAACATCACACACTGCCGTGACTGACTTGGTTTAGTAACATCTAAAAAATCATGTCCTTTGAGCTTGATAGTGTGAATGTGTCTCTGTCAGTTCCTGGTGAAACACTGAAGAAGTCCTTGAGACGGCATTTAAGTTAAGTTCTATATAAATATCCTGAGTATCCTCAAAACCAATAGTTTAACTGCAGTATTAAACTAGTGTGGCAATGTTTTGCAGTTACCTTTATTTTTTGTCTCCTTAAATCACTGGCTAGATTTGCATAATCTACACAATCTTCGTCCCTTGGTGGCAACGCAGAAAAACAATGGGCCACGGGAATCATGAAGTACCTGGGAATGGTTTACCAGGAACTAAAAGTACCCAATACTTCTGGTTGGAAAACAATTTTTACAGGCTATAATTTTTACAGGCTATTGGGCTCCTACAAACCTAATTTGGAGACAGTAACAGAATGTTCATCCCTTTATGAATTGCTTTCTTCAAAATGGTGAAGTGCATGTTGTCACGGCAATAGCATTACGCTCATAAAGGAGTATGGTTAAGGTTTTCGAATTACCTAATTATATTTGATATTTTCCAGCCAATGTGAAGCAGTAACTTCCTGTTTCATAAAGGCGGCACTGTAACTTTTGTAAAGTTTTCAGGATGGTACTTCAAAAGAAGATAAAGTACAGAACAGGTATGACAATTTATAACAGCAAAAACACACTCTGACGTACCATCGCATTCACCACAGTGCATGGGCTGTCAGCCGGCAGTTTGATTCATTGAAGAGAACTGAACTGTGATGATTGAAAAGCCCTCAGAGTACTCTGTGGATGAAGTGGGGTCATGTCAGGTGAGAGACCCCGGGAGACATGTTCCGAGTCAGTTCTGTGGCAGACGTCTGTGCTGTGAGCTGTAAACAAAAACCTGAACAAGACACAAAGTGATTTATTTATCCTAATTAAACTTTCCTTTTTTCCGTACATCTCCAAACAACTGTGCTTGTTCTCATAAAGAGCTCAGTTGTCAACGAACTTCAAGTGGTCTAACAGAAAGATTATGAGAAACTCTGTGCAGTTCACAGCTTTCTACACACATAGCTCATGTTCTGGCCATACATAAGTCGGCCCAGGGTTTGTTGAATTCATACTCCTTTAATGGGGTTCCAAACCAAGGCTGTACTTCATAAACCAAGCTTTTTCACAAAGGGATACTTGCTGGATTCTAGGAATTAGAGCTGGTACTGTGAAACTACAAAACCCTTGAATGTTTCCTTTGTTAGCTGCTTTTAATTAAACCCTGCATGTCTTCCCCCCTTATGCAACAACAGCCCACAATTATGCAAGCATCTACAGAACTAGTTTAATAAAGTTGCAGTCGGCTTTGCTGTGAAAGCTTAAATTAAGTGACACCTTTGACATAGAGCAGTCCTTTAAAATCTCTGCCTGTGTGTCTTTTCATGGCGTTCCCGTGGATAAAGCAAGGGATAGGGCCTTTTTATCCCAAGTGATAGAGATGGGAAAAGATATCTTCTAACAGTGATACACACTTCCATCGATCGTCTGGCTGTATGGATATTTCTTGGCAACAAGACAATGTCAATTCTGTACCCAGTGTTACTCACTGTTGGACAAAGTGTTTAAATGAATTCAATACAAGTGAGGGTAACAAATCAAGTGATTGGTGTTCACGTGATATTCAAAAAGCTTCATTTCCTTGTCAGAATCAGTCCTCGGTAACTACCACTTGGGCCCCCCTTTCACCAATTGCTGTTTGGGCTATTTTGGGAGCTCTGCGTTCCCCTGTTAGTGACGTGTGCTGCTGGGTAAATTTGCAGCTCAGACGGCCTGGGCCTGCAACCTCAGATGGCATCAGTCGGGTGAGGTGGGAGGGATGTGAAGGAAGGGTACACAGTAAGGGTGCTAGAAAGAGAAGAACAGTGAGGAGGAGGAAGAGGAGAGAAAAAAAAAATACAAACATGGAAAAGATAGTCACCCTGGAAAACTATACACCCTTTCCAGCAAATCGTGAGAAAAGTATGTTTGCCCAAGATGAGTAAGTTAAAGGATGCATGCATTTAAAAAAGGGAACTCTCTCTGAAGACTAACAAGTGTGCTCAGCAGTGTGACTGAAATAATGGAGGTGAAGGAGAGGGGGCGCTAATGTACTTCATATTTCTTCTGAACTAAGTGTGGCAAATTGGAGTTGGAAAAATGGACCAAATGAAATAGTTTTAATGCTCAAGCACATTCCAGCTGGAGTGCTTGATAATGTGTTGTAATATACTTATTTTGTGTCTTGATTGGAAGACTGCATCATGACAAGCACAATACTTAACAGCTGAATAGTTGTCAGAGTTTCATCGACATAAAAGAGCAGATGATATTAAACACAAACCAGCTCTGTCAGAGTATTTTTCATTTAGTTTCAGTACTTGTTCTTTTTTTTTTCAATGTTTCTTTGGTCGGGATCTCAGTATGAGATTAAAAACACACACAAGGAGCCACTAATTAATACAATCCCAGAAATAATTATTTCAACACCACCAATTCCTCAGGGGAATGAGTTTCATGCTTGTTCCAGTTGCGGTTGCATACTACTGAAAACCAGCTGAGCGTTGGTATATTGTGATCTGCTGTTGCAGATATCAGCAGTCAAATTAAATCTGTCACATAAGGTTGTTTCTTTTACTTAAGTTTAAAGTAATAAAACAAGGCAGAGACAGTGAATACAATTTATCATACATTTTAAAGACAGTCAGAAACTGATTTTTTTCCCATAAAAATCTGATTTAAGCCTGTGTTTTATGAAGAAAAGAGAATTAGATTTACTCAGACTTGTCCACTAGAGTAATTTCTGTAAAGGGTGCAACAAGTCTGCATACTGTGGTCATGCCTTTTTCAGAATCCTGGAATTAGCAAGTGGCTGCCTCCACTTGCCTCCAATGTGCCAACAGTAAGCATGTTTCTAAGGCCTCTTTCACATGGAGTCTTAAACATGTCTAGAAATGTTTTGGTAGCTTTTTGTCACCAGGCCTATTCAGAGCCATGCGAAAGTGACTCTGGAAGGGACAGGACAGCCAATCAGAGCAACACAGGGTGTGACGCAGCGCACAGTAGCATCGTACGCTGCGTACAACGGGCCAAAATAGCAGATTCACTAAACCGTCCTGCGACAAAAGCTGCTGTCTTGGTTGTTTGCTAAAAGGCTGAAGTTGAGCTTCTGCGGCACCACCTTACAGCGCCTGCCCCATTTCGAATCTGACGTCGGAGAGAAATCAGTAAGGATGACAGCAGCTCAAGATCTTCTTACCAGAACAAATGAAAATGAGATGACTGATGGGTTTGGTAAGAGACCACAGGAACACTACGTGCAAATAAAAGATTTCATTTATATATTTTTAAAAAAATGTATTCATCCTGTTTGCTCCCCCTGTACATTTTGGAATTTTGGGGAAATGTCAGAACAGCTTGTTCATTTTGTTATATTTTGCAATTTGTATTCTGAGGCCAAAGTAAGAATACAAATATCTGATGACCCAATATGGATCCCTGTTGAACTCCTTTTCAGTATTTATGGGTTTTCATTTGGAAAGGGATGCAGATATTTTTATGAATATTGCACAGACAATGTTTATATAATATGTGATAATTAACGTGTTATCTGGACTTTGGAGGAAATAGATGCAGATCTTACCCATGTTAAGTATCATCAGAAGTATCATCTCCCTGTTGTCAATTGCACAAAAAATGCAGTGATGTCTCAAGTAAGCTACTACCATGGCGTAATTTTATCATTAAAGGGATTTAAAATGACCATGTTATCATGTTTTCTCCTTCCTGCTTTTACTGTATCTATTTCCACAATCAAGCCGGCTCCATCCTTCCATCGTCATTTATTTTCTCTTTGTTCTTTGTTAGTTTTTTTTCTGGTTTGTGTATGTCTTTCTCTTTTTTCTTTATTTCTTTTGTGTTTTTTCTGCTTTGTTGGAGCCCAATATGTAACAACAACCCAAATTGTGATTTAAAAAAACTGATATAAAACCCAAAACATAAAATTTTGTTACATGTTGGGTCGGTTTTGTTTTTGTTTGTTTTCTTTGTTTTTAACATTCTTTTTATTACACTTCAGGCTCAGCACACCTGTGACAATATAAGCCAGTATTTACATTTTAGGGGTTATTACATACTTTTAAATTACATTTTGGGTCTTTGTTACAAACTGTGCTTTTACAAGCCTCATGATATTTATTTATTTATCTATTTATCTATTTGTCACTGTTAACCTGGCTATCTTTCACATGCCTATCATTCACCTGCTAATAGTTTGTCTCCTCATCAGGATCTGACTGAAGCACAGCTGTACATCAGTATATCTTTGCTTTCCGGCTGTCTACCTGTTTCTGGGTCTTTCTCACAATCTCACAAACTCCATTTGTCTAAGCTGGTTGGAAATGGATGGAGTTGGGGTTATATGTGATGGGTAGCTTAGAGGATCACAGAGATGACCATATATTCCTATTTTTTTCCTGAGCTTTGCTAATTACATGTGTGGGGCAATACACTTTTATATCTAAGTTATAGTCATGGGGCATAGTGTGGAATTTAACTGTTTTCCCCCCTCTCTTCTCCCAATGTTTTTATTTCATATGGGCACACTAGCAGCTCCAAGGTTCTCCCACTTCCTGTATTCCCATGTCACCATGTGTTCCTATATGTTTTGGATGGGATGTAACTGAAATGTAATTTCCCCTCAAGGACCAATAAAGCATTCTGATTCTGAGTCTGATTTCTATGTTCTCCCTACCAAACATTCTCTAGAGTCCTATTTTATTAAGTGAATGCAGCATACACCCTAGCAAGAATTTCTCATGTATGTGGTACACCCATAGACTGTAAAAAAAAAAATGGACGTCTGCTTGCTCAGCTCGAAGTGAGGTCTCCACAAAAACTGCTCCCCCTGGTGGCAGGCTGCAGTATAAGTTAAAAAATCTGGCTTTCCAGCCATTCCAGATGGGCTTTGGTCAAACTTTAAAAAATTGATACTTCTCGTAGAAATGTTTCTCACGTCCGATTGTTGTGGTGATTTGAAGATATCATTTGGCTGTCTTGTATTCAAGTCCTCTTTTTTCTGAAAAGTTTTGTTTTCATTAGTTATACCAGGTTAAAAACGAGGCTTTATGTAATGTTTAACGATGATTGGCAGCTGCCGTTCTCATGTATTTTTTTCAGGGATTGTAAAATATGTCATAAGGTAGAGTCAAGAAGTGATTAGACTCTCGTAAGAAAAAAAATGATCATTTTTGTCACCCAGCCCCACTCAGATTCTCCAAGAATCCCTCAATGTCTCTACTGCGCAGACTCTGGCTACACAACTGCTACAATGGCTGCATCCGTGGCTTCAAAACCATACATTGATAAATGGCGGAGCCATACTGTTCACTCTATGGGCACACCACTCCATGCCAGAAAATTCTCCAGAGGACAGTCTTGTTTAAATCTACACAGCAACTAAGCTTCAGAGTATCATTTAAAACAAGACAACAGATGGTTCCCACACTGGATATTGTCCTGTTGAGTTCCAGTATGATTGGCCATGAGGCTAGACCCCTGTGGTTCAGGCTGGTGGCAAGAAGGAAAGCAGGGTAGCTGGTTAAGAGGCAGATTTTTACAATGAACATTCAACCAAACAGGACGGATGTAGAACAGGTTTCAGGCAGAAATAAAGAAGATTACCATGGACCTACATGCAGAAGTGTTCCAAATGGGATCTTTGTTAGGAATGACAAACAAGGCAAGAGTATGTGACGATATGAGGAAAAGGACAGGTCTCACGTGAATCAAGGCTCAAATTATTAAAAGGTTCAGAATTATTACTGATAAGCTAAAATAATGCAGTATGTTAATCTGGGTTAATCAGGTCAGTAATGCCAGGATGGACATGAGCAGAGACGGAGAGAGAGCAGCCCCTTGATTTGGCCCAATGCCCAGACTACCCAGGAGGAGGCCGTTTTATGCCGCTTTCCTCAGCCCTCCATATTGCATACAGCTTCACGCTGAGGATCCACACTTTGAATATTGATCAGCGTCACTGATTGAAAAGTGTCTCTATGGCAAGCGCTCGAGCATCATTAACTGCCAGTCTGTGTTTAAAGGAGCCACAGAGAGCAACAGGAAGTGCTCAAGACAGTGAACTGAACTGAACCGAGCAAAAGGCTGCAGAGTGTGTGAAGAAAAACAGACAATTAGGAGAATAAAGAGGAATGCTTTGCAAGGAAGTATAATGAGCAGGCACAGAAAAAACACAGGGACACTGGAGCAAGAAAAGGACAAGTGTGACTCGGTGTGAAGTGAGGAGAATGAGGAGAGAAAACAAAAGAAAAGTAAAAAGTACAGATATAAGAATAGAAAAAGAAAATGCGAATGGATGGAACTGTCATGCAGCACTGGGTGGGAGCCCTTCAGCAGCCTAGACGTTGGCATCTCTGATCGCCTACTCACTGTGACAGCCGAGTGCAACGGTGGAGGGTTCAGACCAGTTCAGTCTCCGTCAAACACGCAGGAGATTCTTGACTCTGTCAAAACTTTGGCAGAGTCGACTCAGGGGAAGAAAAGTAGAAATGTTTAAACCATGTGTTGAGCCAGAAATAACAGTTTATGAAGTGCTCAAACTTTACAGGATAATGAAACCCTTGCATGCTTTTTGCAGTGACTCGAGCGTAGTGGAAGCTACTTTGTAAATCGAGTTTAGTCTAGATATAGCATTGGAGAGACCGATTTGTAGTAATAGAGCTGGAAGAAAATAGATAATTTCCTTCTCTTCTAGATTTTTATTAGGCTCAGAGGTGCTTATTTGTAATCTTAATTGGATTTCACCTGCATTAAGCTTAAAAAGGAAATAGCAAGAATAGGAAACAACAGAGCTAACTTTGTCAAAACAACATTTTGCAGAATAACAAGTATTTCCGACTGACTGGTTACTTTAATATTTGAACCTTGCTTCTTGAGACTTTACTCCGAGGCTTAAAACCACCCTTTGGTAGTTTTATCTTGTGAGGACATTTTAAATATTTTCTTTTTTTAACAAAATTTACAGAAAGTACAATGAATAGGTCGTTTTAAGAAGCCTGATACTATTCTAATATTGTTTGTCAAAAACATTCTTTGTAAACTGTGACGCCATCTTTCCTTTACCAAATTAAATGTGCTTTTCGCCACAGCTGAGTCTTAAGCCTCAACCTCATCCTACTGATTTTTCAAACCATGCACCACAGTTCACACCAAGTAGCTGCTTTGCCAAAACCAAACGAACCATAGCCGATTAGGAAGCAGTCTTGTGAGCCATTTCCACGACTGTGGCAATTTTTAAAGGCTTACTGAGGCACTGACAAGCAACACTGCTCCCTTTCCAAATGGGCCTCAGATCTCAGCATCACATGCGCCAATCACATGGGAATGTCAGAGACAATATGAATATTGATAAACTCACATATTGATTTCTTTGGATGCTCAAAAATAGTTTAACATAAAACCACACTGTATTTGCTACGTGTGCTTTGCTGTACTGATTTTGTCAACATAAGTAAATTTCATTGCTCATTTTCCAGCCATTCTAAAATAAATCTGTCATATCACAGAGAAACTGCAGCTGTTTAATGTTGGAATCTATGTCAGTAGTGTCAACCTGGCTTTTAAAATGTCCTATAAAGCAGTTTTATGTTTTTAAACCTGCCTTTTGTTTGGCTCTCACGGTGACATAAACATTTGAAAACCTGTCATCATGTAAGTTAACCCTTGTGATTTATTATTGCTGCCGAAAGGTTAAATCCAGTATACGTCCCGGTGATTGCACAAAACCTCTTCTTAAGGCTACATTTATCTTCCTGTGGGTTAAACCCTGAGGTCTGTTCTGTTTCCTGACTCATACTGTAAGGTGAGGCTGTTCAAAGAGCACAGAAAATTAATATTTTGTTGACGTTCTGGAGTTCAGCCAAGTGCCCAAGGACATATTCACCAATTGAAAGTTGTGTATCATACACTGAGAACGTCACATGAACCTGCAGATTAAACACACAATCCCTTATTAGGAGTGGGGACTAAACACGGCTTGATCTCAAGTACAAATGTTCAGACTGACAAAGTGTACCAAGCTTGTTGTTCATACGCCCCAGCTGTAGCAAACAGATCATGGGTTCAGAGTGATCTCCAAAAGCACTGCCCTCTGAGGACAAGACAAGAAAATAAAACTTTTATGTGTATTGGTGCTGCAGACAGAGTGAGACCTGTTTCAGCAAGCAAATACCTCCTCCCGCAGACAATAAATCAGTGTTGTTACTCATATTAGTGCTGCTTTTCATTACCTGAATTAATTATTTGGTTATCAAAGTACCCACAGTGTGTTACCGACAGTCCAAAACTGATTCAGTTTACTTACAGGAAAGAGCAGTATCACAGATACAGCTGTAACTATAAGCTGAATATGAGCATAGCTGTCCTTTTAAAAAAAAATCTGGGATGGACATCAACTGGTGAAGCTGTGAGCCTGAGAAGTGTTCAGCCAGGGTTTGCTTCCAACCAGAGGCCCCTTTCCCACATGTCATTTTCTCCACTCTCTCCCCCAGTTTCCCGCTCTGTCTACTGTCCTATCCTCAACAAATAAAGAAGCAAAATCCCCCCTTCTAAAAAAAAAAAAAAAAAAAAAAAAATTGACCCCAAAACAAGCACTGGGAACAAAGCGTATTCAAAGCAGCCAAAATGCCCAACCTAAGACAAGGGGACAGTTTAAGGCGTAACCCTGGTAACTGGCACTTTCAGTCCGACTGATCATCTTTTGATCAACATTTAATACCTATCTGATGAAGGTATTAATTGTTGGGATATTACATCAACTGGGTTGCATTCTTTCTTTTGTGTTTCAACAGCTGTTGTACACTTGATATCTACTGATCCATTCAGCTAAAGGCTGCTTTCATGTTGCATGAAGGCTTTCTATTGCAAAACGTTGCAAAGTTGAAAAAAATAAAATAAAATCATTTTGGCACAAACTGAGAGAACTCAAAAACAAGCAGCTCAGTTAGTCACGGTCAGTCACGATCAGGCTTAACTTTGTTTAATAAGCACCAGCTTAACACAATTTATTCAAATGATTGCATTAATTCAAAGTGTAAGCACTGGACAGCTGGACTTGAATTAATAGCTCTGTAGCACTGTGGATAAAATCCAGTCAAGTTTGTTTTCTCAGCAAACAATTCTGCTTTCTGAAATGCTGTGAGAGTTCTTAAATAGCAGCTCAAGCTTATAAGCTTATGAGCATATATTTTCAAGGTTTGGTAAGCATAGTGCAAGCTGTGCCTGATACTTCATCATCATCAGTCTGAGTAGAAAGCACTGCCTGGCTGCTCAGGGGAGACTACTGTTGTTGACAGGTGTCCTGTCAAAAGTTGGCTTTTTTTTTTTTCTTTTTTTTGGGTTGAAAGATGAAGTCAGTGAAGCCAGAGAGAAAAAAACACAGCAACATATGGTTTACACAAAAAATCAGCCAAAAAATATAAACACAAAAAATCAGCATTTATTCTTTACTATAAATCCACTTTGTGTTAACAGGGCCTCTGGAGCCTCCAGTGGACACTTAAGGAACTCCAGTTTTCACAACCACATTTGTGCCAGTCCTCGTGACTGCAGGTTGGCACTTATGTACACTAGGGATGCACCTGTCTAACTTTTCTGGTCCCAATACCGATACCTGGACTTTGGGTATCGAGCAAAGCAGATACTGATCTGACACCAGTGTTAAATTATATTTATCTAAACTTAAGTGTTTAAATTTTAACAGCAATTTGGTTGAAACTATTTTTCAGAACTTACAGAAATGACTATTTAATTGTAAAATATTATACCATGTAGACTAAAACATAGTATAGCCTTAGTGTCTGGTCCGATCCTTTCCTGCCAATACCCAATCCAGCTTTGAGAGGCTGTATCAGGCCATTAACTGAAACCAGGATGGGATCAGTGTATCCCTGATGAAGACTCCTTTTTTTCTTAATATCTATTAATATCTATGCAGAATCCTGAAACTTAGTGGATGGGGTGCTGATGATGCTAAAAAAAAAGTTGCCCTATCACATCATAAAGATGATAAACATAAACATGGACCCTTATTTTGCTTGTTCCTCACCACATGAACTCACTTTTGAAACCTAAGATTTACATTAGCTTTAGACTGGCATGTGTTTTTCCTCATCCCTGTAGAAAAGTCAATGGAAACAAAGCAGTTGCATTTTATGGTGTTGTGCTGATACAGTGCTAATAAAGTCTTTAATCTTTTCAGTGGATTAAAGTTTAATCTAATTCATGATTGGTCTTTGCTCTTTACATCAACAGCACACTGTACATTTACACGTGCAACAAGTATCCCACAGTTTAAAGAAGGATAACAGACGGGGCAGTACTTTGTACACCATGTACACATTGCTCTGCGCTGGTTACTCTCAGTGTCCAAATCCAGGGGGACACCCGGTGGTGTGAGGGGGTCTGGGGTTGTTCCAGCTGAGCTCAGGAGGACATTAGGCTTGTAGACAAAACAGTCAACGTTGGTTTCTTTCAGCTGTGTTCTCCCCCTGACTGTTTGCTGTACTCACGTGAACCCCGTAGCTCCATCAGAGCCCAGGAGGACATTGGGCTTCTTGACAAAGAAGCCTTGTATCCTTTTGGAAGACCGTGTGAGGCCACAACCTTTTGTATCCCCTCAGTGCAGCCTCAAACTTCTGTTTGAAGCGGACCTCCTCTCTACGTCAATATACACGTCTGCATCCAATTAATTAGAAAATGAGGTGTCGGCACATGCAGCCAGCCATTTCAATGTATACGTTGTTGGCACAAGCAGAACTAATCTAGTACCGTGTGGGACTGGTCTGTGGTAGTACATTCCCATGCCTTCTCTGTTTTTTTACGGTCATTGAGCCACTGTACAACCAAGCATTATGGTAATTTATTTAGTTATATTTCACCTCTTACCTGGACTTTCTGCTTGCAGGAGCCTATTATTATTTGTCAGCTTCGTGTTTAATGAGATAACTGACAGTAAACACATCGAGTTCAGTCTAGATGCCTCACGTGTTTTCTCATGATTAATTTTAATTAATTGAAAAAAAGCCAAATTTCTGCTAAAATAAACAAAAGAGTTCTCATGGCTCACAGAGCGCTGAACTGGACATATAGAGGATGTAGAATGAAAGGGTTGAAGGGTGACATTCCTCTGGAGATGGCTTTTATTTTCAAATAATGGTGTCTAGATTGTAAAGAAGACCTTTGCCCTGTTTCTGTTACATGGCTCTGATGACCTACTCACAAAACGTATAGCAGAATAAAAGGGGCAAAGGAGCAGAGCCGTGTTTTTATAAGGGATATCTGCAACACCATGAGAAACCTTTAAGCAGACTTTTTTTTTCCAGTTTCCAACAGGCTCCATTCAGATAGTATTGTGTTAATGAATGTCTTAAAAAATGTTCTCTCAGAAAACATCTTTTAATTTGTTCAAGTGTTTGAGTCCTGGCATGATGCCGACTTTGGAATTTCTAAGTGAAGAGTTTTAATGTCTTTTACTGGTTTGCTGTGGGCTGTCAAATACTTACGAGGCACAGTTGTTATGATTGCTTCGTGACTCTCTCTGTTCTGTGTATCTGAATGACACCTGAGGGGGTGTGTGTGCAGATAGCCCAGGCAGCAGGATCGTGGGGATTGATGGAAAAGTGTCTGATATTAATGGGTCCTTCACCACAGGTGGTAGACTTCCTGAAGTGGCCACTTCAGGTTTTAAGGCTAGCAGGATCCATGTTTACTCTTATAAACCATATCTGATGATATGATCGGCGATCAGTGATATTGGATCAAACAAACAAAATTTATATTATAAAAAAAAGGAAATCTCATTTTAAGAAGTAAGACATTTCATAGAAAATATCAATTTCCAGCATGAAATAATGAAACACCATTATACAAAATGAGATAACATAACACTTTAACTCTTTCAGTGTCATTAAATGACATAACATAAAAATTCTGTCTCAAAACATGATCACATTTTCCAAATTAGAATAATTAACAGGAGACACCAATTTGTAAAGTGACATGTGACAAAATGAGATATTGCACAAAAAGTGACCAATTGTTTTCAAAACAAGACCATATTTTACACATTCTTTACAAATATTGAACATTTTAGGAAATGAGAATTTTCACGAGACATGATAACAATCAGTTTGTTTAAACTAATTTAATTTTATATTTCAATAACAACCTCAAGCACTATATTTAATAAGCCCAAACTTTAAAGACAAGTAAAAGGCAACATCTTTAAATAAACAAAAAATGAAATAAACTAAAATAAACTAACAAATAAATAAATGAATGATTAAAAGTCATGTAGAAATTTGCTACAACTTTGAAACAACCATTTTTAACCTAAACCCTTTGACAAAAGCGTTTCTTGGAATGAGATGAGACTTAACGAAGACAACATTCACGGAAAAATAACTCAAACATTTTCTGCCTAATTCCACAAATACAACAGTTTCAGAAAGAATTATATATATATATATATATATATATATATATATATATATATATATATATATATATATATATATATATATATATACATATATGTATATATATATATATATATATATATATATATATATATATATATATATATATATATATATATATATATATATATATATATATACACATATATATATAAACAGCTGAGAGTTTAGGGACATGCATGTTAATGATTAAACAGATGTTTCTTTGAGAAATTTTAGTGTCATTGCCATTTTCAACCCTGATTAGTTTCAGACACAGCATCAAAAACACATAAAAAAAAACAAGAATAGAGGGAATCACTGATAGGCTGTAGGCTAAACAGACCAAAGCAGTTACTTAAAAACTAATGAAAACACAGTATGGTTGATTACTCCAACATCAAACTCCAAAACTTCTTGACAACTAAGACGTCATTGGTTTTGTTTTGTTTATTTTTGACTTTTTATTTTATACAATCTCAGCTCATTTTTGAGTGTCTTGATCTTGATTTGCTTAATTATTTAACTGTTCTAGGACAGATTAAGGGGCAAATATTTCATTTTCAGAGAGGCCCTGTGTGCCTAATCGAGTGTGTGTCAATAAAAACCTGGTATCAGAAGAACAGCAATGACACACAGACTGAGCTCTTTGCCCCTCCCTTTGTTTGCTTTAGTGACTGCACCATCCCTTCGAATACATTGGACCAAACCAGTCTCTCAAGCTGTGTACACACTCTTTCAAACCAGGTGCACAGCAGTTGACAAAGTCCAACTTTTTGTGCAGGTGATAAACCAATCTTTACCAGTCAATTCTGTGAAGAGAAGATTAGGCCTTCACCTTCGACGTCCATGGCGTCACTGGGTGGCTAAAATTAGCTTGAGCAGTGACGTCATATACATGACTTAGTTGAATATGGTACGTGTCAGAGGTTAAATAAGTCAAAGTAGTTAAATGATGGGTTCAGGACTAAAACAAAGACATCTTCCGTTCATTTTTCTGTCCTTTGCAAACCACATTACAAGGGTATAAGCAAAGAAAATCAATTTACATTTATTTGCATTACACTTATAAACTGAGTCCAAATGACAAAGACCAGAACATTTGCTAGTGTTAATGTCTTGATGTATTGAGACATATTGTGGTTTGTCCAAACCCAAAACATCAGCCAAATGATTTTTTAAGCAGTTGAAAAAAAAACTAACTTTTTTAAATGGAGAAGGATTAAGCATGGCTACACCAGGGTATGCCTGACTCAAACACTGAATGACTGAACTTAGGTTATAGAAGCAAGCCTATTGGGATCATGGATGTGTGATAAATTAACTGACCTGGGAATGAAAGGATAGCAGGTGCCTGGTAGGAGGATGAGACAGGATTACAGTCGAGGTCCAGCACTGAGCCAAGTGAAAAAGGCACTCGAGGAAAAGGACAATATGAGTTGCACAGCAAGGGAGGGACTAAAGTCTAAAACAGAGGGGCATGTTGGGACTATATCTGGGCTCAGCCACAAACAGGCTCCACTGAAGTAAAAAAGAAGAATATTTGATTCTCTTGAGGGAGGTTTAGAAAGAAGCTGACTGAGGAGGGGATAACTGGAGATCAAAGAGGACAGAAGAAGAGAGGTTGCAATGACTGGCCAGCTAAAGAAGAGGAGACTGACAGAAAAGGGCTCTCTGGTTTCTCAAGAGTGACGTTACATCACCCATCTGCTCAGTGGTTGAAAAACCACTAATTGCTAGGCGGCAGCCGTGTCAAGAGGAGGGAGGTATGAGGAATCTCAATGATTCTTAGCAGGTACGAATGATTTTGACACAACAGAGTGGAACGGATCATGTCACAGTTAGGAAATGGTGGACGAATCTGTTTTATTAATCAGAAAAACTATCCTGATTTTTGACATGCAGTTCCTTCAAACTGTTACAGTATGTATCAAAACAACAAAGACTACAAGAGCTGTGGTTGGTCTGCTGGGTAGCACCTTTTTTTTAGGTTTGTTTTAATTTTTTCAGAATCCCAATAAATTGACTGTAAATCTCTTGAATCATAAAATTTATGTGGTCATAAATCGATTCACCAAATCATTTATCTGCTCCAACTTTACATTATACGCACTGAGTGGCACAGTTTCTGTGGACAAACAAGCAGAAAACGTAGCAAGACTAGAAACACGTGATTTCACAAGCAGAGAAATGCTACAAGCATTCAGGGAGTATTGCATAACAATGCACAAGTCTGTATGACAGTGCTGGCCATTATAGTATACAGTCGATGGAGAAGTATAAATCAGGCTTCTCTTGAGTTTGATGATTTATTTTTTCAAAGATGGTCAAGCCTCTAAACTGCCTGCTGCTCTAAATGACCACAAAAGTGAGCTAATCACCCAGGACCTCAAAACTCCTTTCTCTGTCATACATTGTATTTACTGATTTATTTGTTTATTCCTTATACAGAAAAAAAATGAATTAAAATTGTTACTCACTTTTGAAGTGGATAAAAAAGGACTGATCTACTTGGGCCTGTAAGGTCATGATCAGGCATTATAGGACAAAGCAATGGCCAAAAAAGGCAGATTCATGCTTAAAAACATTTTTTTTTACTGTGAAAAGAATACAATCATCAAAATAACAGCATAAGAATGGAAAATGGAGCAATTTCAACAGAAATCATTGTCACCACAACAACATTTAACACACACACATCACACGTACTGACGATAGCTGGCAGCTGTCTGCCAGTTATGGTTTATATTAGCCCAAGGCACAATATTAACACAGCGAGTCTGTGTCTTTGTCCCTGTCATTGTCCTCTTCACTGTTCTCAGAGACAAGATGTTTTCTATACTTTCACATTGTCATTGCTGGATTTAGTGACTCATAAAAGCTGGCATCATCTACTCATCAGTTACTCCTTCAAATTTATGAATGAAGTTCTCTGTTGAGTGTTATTGCCTTTTTTATTTAACAGTCACAACATTGAAGGGCTACGTGGAGTCCCAAAGTGATCATGAAAAAGTGCCCCTTTTAGATGTATGCCTGATCATAATCCACCCTTTAAAATGAGATTATCACTGCCAATATAGGTTATTTCAAAACAATGCTTAGTGCGGCGTGGCACACAGGCTTTATGTGTAAATTAGGGATCACAGCACTGGGCTGTCAGTAGGGATGGGTACCGAATTAGGTACTTCTATAGGTACCAACCAATTTCTGTCAGGGGTACCAGATACTGATTCACGTAAAATCAAAAAGTACCATGTCTAGGTACCTAAATGCATCTTTGTGATAGTAAGAGAGTGGAAGAGTAAGTCATTTTACATGCCAGACATAAACACAGCATTGCAAGGTTATATAGTGGAGAATATGTCTAACTGAAAAATATATATTTTATTGTTAAAGATATTGATATTTTTACCACATAAACACAACAAAAGTATCAAAAATTGGTACCAATGAGTACCGCAACCAATTGCCAGGTACCAGGCATCGCTACCGTATCATATCAAATGTAAAAGGTACCCATCCCTAGCTGCCAGCAGGGTTAGCCAGCTACTGACATAGGCCGCGTTTCCACCAAGCAGTCCGGGTCGGTTCGTCTCGGTACGGTGCGCTTTTAGCGGCGTTTCCACTGACTCATCCCGGGACGGATCCCTAAAAACCGAGACGAACCGTCCCACCTTTTTGGGACCCTTTCGTATGGGTGCCAGACTGAACCGATCCGCTCTCGGGAGGTGGAGCAACACACTGCAGACGGTTGATTGGTCAAAATAATCGTCACTCACCCCGACAGCGGCTGCATTTCTCCTGGTGGCACACAGACTTCTCTAAAACGAAGCTTGATTGCACTTTGTAACAGAGAGTTACATGAAAATCACAGAGAGGACGAAATGCTGCATGTCTTCCATCTGTACTCTTTGTTTACTGTGTTGCGTTTTCTTCTTTGTTGGATTTAATAGCGGGGTAAACTACTACGGCGTCGCGCTATTGTTTACCAGCTGTGGCTTCCGGCATCCGGCTTACACCCCGCCCACCACGAGAGGGCACAGTTTGCTGTGGAAACGCAAACGGGATCAGACTTAACTGTCCCAAACCATCCCAAACCGTACTCAACCGACCCGTACTGCTTGGTGGAAACGCAGCTATACGGTGCAAACTTACGTTTGCTTGTTGTCACGTTTCAAACTGTAGCGCTACGTAACTTTAGAGATAAATACCTTACCTCATTGCATTATAAAAAGTTGTCTTGAATAAAGAAAATTTGTTCCAAAACAAACACACGCCTGGTTAAAAGTCACATTTTTATGGCAGTGTGTGTGAGACTCCGGGCCAGAAGATGGCGAGGCAGTCCAATTAAAACAGATCCTCCTCATAGCATCGTTAGCACAAGTATGGAAAGGTCATGTATTCAATAAATTACAGAGAAAAGTTGCTAAAGAGCAGTGGAGCTGCTGCTTTCTCAAACGTGTTGCTCAGTGAAGTTGAATGAGGTCATTCAGATCAGCAGACCATATAGTGTGAGCAGATTTTCACACAACAGAGTCAGATTCGAAAGAGTCAACATGCAAGGCCGAGGCGATCAAAAAAGGTTTTGTTTGTCCTGTTTATTTCATTCCAGTAGTAGGTCACAGCCACTACTAATGATGTACACCATGTTCTTTCTGTTTCCATACAACAAAGCTAAAGTAAGAACACGCTCGCTCAATACCGGTCTGGCCTTCAATGAGGCCCATGGAGTTAACATACCACAGAGGAAAGAGGCCACCTCAGCCAGACGTTTCACTGATTCATAGGCGTGACACAGCAGGCTGGCATCTTAAAACGGATGCTTGAGTTTATTTTATGTCAGTGAACACGCTGTAAATACTCCAGAACATTCTCTGTTCCAATTAACACTTTCAGCACTTCATAAAGCTTGACGTGCTATTTTAGACTCCTTTGGCAGCAGTTTTCTGTTGTATCCCTTACACAGACATGAAAGCACGTTGAGAGGCCTTTTTATTCCTTGTTGTCAATGGTCACTCTGTTAACTGACTTATACTTTGACTGGGGGCAGTGTATAAAACTGAAGACTGTAGAAGTATATAAAGAAAAAAATAAGTCTTAAATGATCTTCTCTGCTTTCCTTACCACTCTTTGCGGAGGTTTACAGTCTGAGGCTCTGCGGCTTCTAAACCAGACAGAGATGGGCAGCAGGCTCTCCATAGTCCCTCTGTAGAAGGTGGAAAGAAAGTGGGGAGGGAAGCTCTTCTCATCCGGTGCAGGAACTGCAGGCACTGCTGAGCTTTCTTCACCAAGGAAGAGGTGTGAAGTGACCAGCTGAGGGTGTCTGTGATATGCACCCCCAGAAACTTGGTGCAAGGGACGACTTCAACTGCTGTGTCGTTGATTAGGACTAATATGTGGCTGGGTCAGCTACTCCTGAAGTCTACGATGATCTACTTTGTTTTGTTGACATTGAGGAGCAGATTGTTCACCTTACACCAGTCCACCAAATGTCTCACCTCCTCCCTGTAGGCCTACTTGTCATCCTACATCAGGAAGTAGCTGGTGCTGGATCTGGTACGACCATAGACTGTAAAAAAAAAAAAAAATGATGTCCGCTTGTTAGGTTCGAAGTGAGGTTCCCACAAAAACTGCTCCCCCTGGTGGCTGGCTGCAGCATAGGTTAAAAAATACAGCTTTCCAGCCATTCCAGATGGGCCGTGGTCAAACTTTAAAAAGTTAATACACATCATAGAAATGTTTCTCACATCCGATTGTTGTGGTGGTTTGAAGATATCATTTGGCTGTCTTATATTCAAGTCCTATTTTTTCCGGAAATTTTAATTTTCATTACTTATACGAGGTTAAAAACAAGGTTTTACGTAACGTTTAATGATGATGCCAGATGCCGTTCTCGTGTATTTCTTCTGGGGATCGTAAAATATGTCAGGAGGTAGAGTCAAGAAGTGATTAGACTCTCGATTTTGTCGCCCAGCTCCACTTAGATTCTCCCAGAATCACTCATCGTCTCTACTGCGCAGACTCTGGCTGCAAACTGCTACAATGGTGGCGCCTGTGACAGGGGAATTTTGGCTTGGAAACTGTACAATGATAAATGGCGGAGCCATACTGTCCACTCTATATACAGTCTATGGGTACGACAGTTGTGGGTCATCAGGGTGTACAGCAGGAGGGCTCAGAACACATCCCTGGAGGGGGAGCCAGTGTTCCCCGGAACCGCCAAACACACATGGCAACACTGACAAACTTAAGCCAAATTAATTGTTTGAAGGGTTTGGTCCCACCTCACTTGGGTGAGATTTGCTCAATGACCAAGTCCAACTTTGCATTGCTCAATTTGTTCTGCCTCAGTAACAGGAAGTACAGCTTGGCTCTCTACCAGCAACTGGCCTTCATTTTTTTCACTAGAAGCCCAACAGCTCACACCTCATTAGGAAGGAAATCAATTGAACGCAATCGTTGCAAGAAGTGGAGCTCAAAGGAATGACTAAAAATCATTCAGTAGTGATCATTTTCTGTTTTATTTCACTAAGTTTTAAACACACTTTTCTGTGTGCATTTTGCCTACAGCCTGCTTAACACCATGTTTACAGATTTCTAAAATGTTTCCCACAATTCATGAGATTTGTCAGAGTTTTATTGTTAGTGCTCACAATGGTTTAGCATCAGCCATTTGTGCCTGAAGTCAAAGATAATGAATATGCATAATTTTGCCGATGTGGATTGAAGAAAGTTTATTCTTAATTTGGCCAAGTGTCCCAGTCAGAAGAAAGCTACCACTGAGTTTTCAGAGGACACATAATAGCAAAGTGATGAAGCAAAGGTATTACAATGTGGTCATTTGAACATATTTCCGCTTTTCTGTTTGCTCATCTTCCACATCCTAATTGTGCTCCAAACCAGTGAATCAGAGAGTGTTGGGCGGGCAGGACCATGAAAGGTCATCAAAAGACAAGGCTATGAGCGTCAGTGATGCCTGTGATTCATGAGTGAGGGAGCTTGGAGGGAGTTAGATTGTTTTAAGCCAGCGTTAATGATTTCGAAACAAGCAGGAAAAAACATGCACTACTTATGAACTCCTGCTACATAGCAGCTGTATGCCAAGCTGGCGTGAGCTTGAGGCCATAGGCACCGATTCCCAGTATGCTTTCAGGACTAAGTACCTGTGGAAAAAGACTGAGTACCTGTATGTTCCAGTGTTGACTGTGTAAGCCTATAGGAAGTTGTTTGAAATGCTACATGCAGGCCTTTACCGTCACATTTTAGGTGCTGTTGGATTAGTTCCAGATGATAGATTTACTCTATGATAACTGAGCCATTTTGTTCACACAGCTTTGGGGATTTTTACTTTGTTGGTGTGTTGTTAAACTTTTGATTTACAGTGATATCTGTCCCCCTTGTGATTGATTATGTAGATTAATTGATAAGAGGATCAGTGAAGTTCAGGACCACAGACAGCTCCGGGTTTCATGTACCTATGTTTGAAGCACATCTTCCCTGTTTAGAGTATGAACCGTCTCTTCCTTCTCTCTTTCTCTCCAGTGTTGGATAATCAGTTTGTTCAACACGTCTTGTTCATGTGAGCCTCTGGAATTGATTAGGAAGCACTGATTATTTCTCTGTGGTGTGTTTTGAAATCAATCCCTCGCTCTCTCTCATGAAGATGCATACTGTGTTTGTGTCAGTCAATGCTGTAGCCAATACGCTTGCATTTACTCCTTTTTCACAGCAGCCATATGAAGTGACAAAATGTCATTTTGAATATACAACTTCCAATATAAACAGAAACTGGGCTCTATGTCTGAAACACACAACATCATAGAAGTAGAGTAACTTTTAACCCACAAACTGAGCCCAACAGACCATGAAGTCAGGCTTGGCCTACAAAAAACATCACCTGCCCTAACACTAGCCCTTTCAGCTGAGGGCTCAGCTGATTATGCATAAAATAAGCCAATAGAAAAATGGGATGCTTCAGTGCTTCAGCCTGCCTACTCATGCTGCTTTACTGAAAACCGCAACGTAAGCCACCTCCAACCCAGCTCCTCCTTTTGTTTGTGTCCGATTTCACCAATGTCATGTGTTGTCACTGTTCTGTACCTTTAAAGGTCTTTGCTGCTGCTCTCCCTGCCTTTGCTTTTCATATATGCACCTTTAAGAGAGGAGAGGTGCTCTCTTCCCATCTCAGGCTTTGGCATTTCAAGTGGGCCTGTGGACGTGCAGGGAGCTCTGGAAACAGAGCCACAATGCCAAATAAAACTTACTGCATGCAAATAATTCTCGTACTATTAGTTCTCAGGGAACATCCTTGTTGTCTTTGATGTTGGTTGTTCTCCACAGTATTCCAATTGTTAGATTGGGCTGACAGTGCACCAACATATTGACATTCGTGATCCTATCAGTTCTTAGCTTTAACCCACTGGTACAGAAAAACGTTTTATTGACTGGAAACTGCTTGACTGACTTGAAACATGAACATAATCCAGTTGAGTGACAAGTTACAACCAAGTCAAATATGCAACAAGCAGCAAAACTTAATTTATCACTACCAAATTAAAATGCTAAAGTGTATACAGATATGACCATAATTTAGTTTTATAAGAATAAGTAATCAAATGAAACATTTCACTTTTTGGTGATTAAATGTTTTTGGCCTATGAAATGCAGGTTTGGGACTTTTCTTTTAACACCCTGATGTCTTGGAAAGGGTATTGATGTAGATCTTGTATGTAATGTTTAACCTGCTCTAAACTCTATATCTGTGATAAAAGCTGTAAGTGGACCGACATTACCTTTCTGCCGGACATGCAGCCCACTCTACTGCAACACACCCTATAATGCATGAATGTGTGAGGAGCCCAATCAACTCTGCTTGCAGCTGAAATTGTCTTTTTTATCTTTCACATCATTAAATTGGTCCCTTTAACACAGTGAATCCAGAAAATAAGGAACAAATCTTAAAACATAACGAAAAAAAACCCTCACAATACGGGTAAGTCAGACTGCATTTTGGATCAAAGAAGAAACAGAGACAGTAAATCTGAAAAGAGTAAAGCACTCTGATAAACATCAGAGGGAGGAAGCAGAGTAAAAGCCTTTTGAAGTACCGAACAAACTCATGACTTAGGCATTGCATGCTGCAAGGAAGTTCCCCTTTTATCCACAACTGTGGATAAAAGGGGAAAAGTAGAAAAAGGAAGGACATGAGTTATGCTCTGACTTTCCTGGGTCAAATATTATGAGACTGTGGGCTCTGGCATTTCAGCTAGATGCATTTTTATTCATTTGTTTATTTTATTTATTTATTTTCTATAGTTAATCTACCAGCTGGATAAAAGTCCCACATCATACAACAAACTTTTTATAATTCTTTTTTAAAATCAGATTTTTTTCCATGATTCAACACATTTGAGTGAGGAAATTTAAAATCTAATGAACCAATCAATTGATGAGAGATATGAGACATTCTGACATTAACAGTTGTCATCATATCAAAGATTACCTGAATGTGATGTCACAAACAGTCTTGTGTTGTTGCACTGCCACCGCCTCTACTCAAGTTTCAAGTATGTAAGTATTACATGAAAATAACTGTTAGTGACTTTGATTTGGGTCAAGCATGTGTGTGTGTGTGTGTGTGTGTGTGTGTGTGTGTGTGTGTGTGTGTGTGTGTGTGTGTGTGTGTGTGTGTGTGTGTGTGTGTGTGTGTGTGTGTGTGTGTGTGTGTGTGTGTGTGAAGCTGGCACACGTGATAAAGAGAGTGGTGGGAGAGTGAGGTCATAATAGACAGCGATAGCACATTGGGTTTGTGCCAACCATGCGACTAATTGCATCAGCATTTAATCTGAATTTGAACACGATGACAGTTGCCAAGTGGATCTGCTGGAGTGCACTTTTTTCATTTCATTCAGAAAAAGTCAGCATCTCTATAAATATTCAGCATTTCAACTGCCAATTTTCACGACTACTAACATCCCAGATCAGTAAATAAATGTTCTTTAATTTAAAATTCAAAATTCTCAGTTTATTATGGCTCCTCCATACCCTGCAAACATGGAGACAGCAACCCAATATTCAGTCATCTCTAATTTAGAAAAGACACTAACAAAAAGTTCTACTTTGGAAACACTGAAGAATATTGAGACATTTGTTAGTCTGAAATAATTAAGTGTCGTGAAGAAAAAAAGATCTAATCCAGAACAAACCCCACTACAAGAATCTGCATTTAAAGCCCTATTTTGACCAGACAGTTCAGTTTAGATCAGTGAGGTTTGGTTGGCTCGGTTAAGCCTGGTCCCGTTTGCGTTACCACAGCCACCTGTGCCCCCTTGTGGTAGGCGGTATGTAAGCTGGATGCTGATAGCCGCATTATAATAGCATGACGCCATAGTGTTACTTGGGCCTCTGTCCTGGGATCAGTCAGTGGAAACACTATGGGCCTTTTTCAAACCGCCCCCTTCACACTCTCCCTACCCACTACCCCTCCATTTGGGCGTTCTTGCAAAGGGTCCGTCACATTAAGAGCCATCCCAAACCGATCCGCTGGGAGGGGTAGCGAGCTATAAAACCCTCCACAAGCGAGTCTGCACAGACACCGACTCGCTGAGCACGTGCAGCGCTAAATTGCGTCCAGTGTCAGCCATGGAGGAAGCAACATACAAATGTAAGTTCCACGCATATGTGCCTGCACAAACACTGTTAAACTAACACAAATATTCAATCATTGTCATGCAGATGTTCACAACTTTAGATGTACATGTCATTGATTAAGGCCGGCCTTGCATTTGTTCAGACAGTTCATGTTTATTTGAGTGTTTTATATTTACAGGGACTGTTACAAAAACAAAAGAATTCATTCAAGCGAGAGTGAAACAAGAAAAACTCTTCAATAAAAAAAGAAATGCAGCCAAAGAAGAGTGGGGTTAAGTTTCTTTTGTATTTTCTATGTTGTATTTTCTATTTTTTTCTTTGTATATCTGTTTCCGCCTGAGATCGAGTGAAGTTTCTGTCACAAAGCTGTATTTATACCCTACACCCTGATGAAGTGAGCTTCATTCAGCTGCGAGTGTGACTCCATCACGGAGTGCACTCCGTTATGGAGGGGGAGTGTGTAGGGGGCGGTTTGAAAAAGGCCTTATAAAATGCATGCCATGATGAACTTAACTGAACCACTTGATAAACGAGGCTTATGTTTCTTACCAGCACCCCATGTGCCCCTCAAAAACTGAACTGAGCTACACATTATCAGTGTGGAAACAATCAAGTGATGTGGCCGTACCAAAACTGTATGCACATGTTAAAAAAAAAAAACAGCATCCCTCTGCTCTCGATCAGATAACCCTTTTGTCAGAGCTTTTTCCTTTCCTAAATTTCTATCTTAAACTTGGTTTTATCCTTAGCTTTTAGAGAGATATTGATTTGCTGAGTTTTTGAGGTTTTAATTTGATCTTAATGGAGGCTACTGTCCTTTCCTTTACGCCTTTTCTGTTGACGGAACATGGAGCACTTTACTACATTTTTTTTAACATCTGTCTCTGGTGTTTTGAAACAGTTGTTGTAATCTCACTAACTGCAAAACAGCTCTACCTACGGGTACCAATAAAATAACCTGAACCTGAACACCTCTATTATTTAATGTGCAGTATGCAAATGTGCTCAGTTCTTTGTGGTCCACTCATACTTCTACATTGTTATATCATATACACCTGTGGCTTCACCCTTGAGCTACCAACTGCGAGACCACTGACTCCACCACTGAGCCACAGCTGCCCCATAAACACTGTTCATCAGCACAGAAATCCTACTTTTGCAACACACTATTTGTCATGACACACCATGATGACTCACATCATGTCTGAAATCAAACCTACATTTTACCCTCGGGTGTAGTATTCAGTGTTCAACAAATAACTGGGTAACTCATAAGAACTTATACAATAGTGCCACACTTACTTACTAGGGGCCCAAGCTGATCAGGCCCCATCAACACACCAATGTTCATTTAATTCAGACTCTTACCCTGTCCTAGTTTTGCTATGTGGTAATATGATTAAACACAGTAAGCACACTGCTGAATTAATGAATTAAAGTCTCAGCATTGAACTGCACCCAGGAACATGGACCCTCTTCAATCCCTGGGATTAGGAAAGAAAGCCAACACTGGGGCCCTTGTGTAAACTGGCACTGCACTTTGAGGGTCCATTTTCCAAAACAGATGAACTAACAGTGAGCTTACGCAGAGAAAGAAGCTGCACGTCACTGTGCGCTGGAGCTTTTCTGCTTGTCTGGGACGTAAATTAATACAATTAGTCACATCGCTCTTTAAATCCAGCAGAGGGCAGTAAACCCTTTCCAGCTCAAAGCCATTTACTTTACTTTGACACAGCGCTGTTCTAAACATCAACAACAACAATAACATCTGTTACATTGATGCATAATAATCAAATGAGCATGGCTCAGGTAAACGATGCATTTAAAGTCACAATTTCAACCACATGTCATCTACAAATGTTTTGTTATGAAACATCCTTTTTCCCCTAACGTACGTCAGAGCTCAGAGTGTTTCCGCCCTAGCGTGTATTTATGTACTCTTCAGGGTCAGTTCAGGTGAATTGATTTCCCTCTGTGGTGACAACATAACAACCAAATCAATGATGGACGCCATCAGCAACAAAGGCACAAACTGTGGGGTCGTGTCCTCACTGCTGGCTCAAAGATCCCCTTTTGGGTCCAAAATCTCTGGCCTGTGAGTGAGAACTGGGAGGGTGGGGAATGACCTACAGTGAAGGGGCACGGAGCACAACAAACAGCGTGCCACCACATGAGCAAACATGTTAAAGAGGGCATGTCCTCGTTTCATCTGTAACAGACCGTCACATCTTTCAGAGGCTTATGCTGACATGAGCTTGGTGTGGTCAAGAAATTAACGGTGAAAGTTAAAAAATTACTATTTCTACGTGATATTTTACCAAAAACCCATCTCTGCATTAAAAATTGAGAATTTAGTTTTGCAGTTTGTTTGAGTCACTGACTGTACTGGTTCTGTAAGTTTTCTGTTCTCTCTGACAGCCAGCAGGAGGCAACCACACAAAAAAGAAACCAGCCAGTGGAACCAGGGTGGTCTATTTCTGTGTGAGAGGGTCAATTTTTGAAATAATGTTTTTTTGATGTGTGGTTTTAATTGTTGGGTTCAATTACCATTTAATGTCAATAATTAGGTTCATTTTTAAGAATAATGGTCAACTTTGATCAAAATTTAAAAACATCCACATGTGGGTAGCTTTACTCAGCAGTAGTTGACAGAACAAAGACGCTAAAAATAACAGTGTTGATAATGCCGTTATTGTTTTCCTGCAATGGGGAATCTTATCAATTACTATTTCAAATGTTACAAAGCTATGACATTTTCTGATGGTGTATGCACCAATATCTAACAGCTGTTATCCAACCTGGCTTGTTCAGCAAGGCACAGGACAGGAGCTGTCCTTCTTGCTCTGGCGTCATCCTAGGTTGCTAGGCGCCGCCCTGTTGGCTATGGCTGCCTTTTGCAGCAGCTCTCTCTTTGTCTGTTTCTTGTAATTTTTTGTCTCTTTTTCGTAATCTTTGAATTTGGAGTGGATCATTACTTTGTATGGCTTATTTGTTGTTCATAGACACCAAACTTTTTGTGGCTTCAGTGATATTTTTACAACTATTTCTCCTGTGTTTGTCTGGTGTGGGGTGTGATTTGGTCCTGGCAGAGCCAATTAGAAGGCCCCTGAATGAGAGACCCTTGACAATGAACATGGTTAATATTTGTGAGCTGAGCATGTACTGTCACTTGTACCAGAGCAAAGCCAATCAAGACGTTAGCTGAATCAGCTGATTGACCGAAGAGGAACTAAAAAGTCTATCTCCAGTACTTATGACGACTTTATTCACTACCAATTCACACCATAATGCATACAGCCCACATTCATGCCGTCTCCATGACTTTTTCTATTAACATTTGTCTTTTTGTGTCCTTTTTTCTGAAATTAAGAGGCAAAAAACAACCATCATTGCTTTTTCCAGTTCATCTGTCACCAAAGTCTCGGTTTACTACACGAAATTCAGAATATTGACAGTAAAGAAGCTGATACTCTGCTGAGGAATTGGATACCATTGACATAACATAATAACTACTTATCCTGGTAACTACTTACATTTATGCCAGGATTACCTCCGGTACAGTTTCAGTTCCTTTTTTGGGTAGTAACGAGTAACTATATTCAATTACTTTTTAAAGCAATTGGCCCAACACTGGTTGTCAGACATTGCTACATGTCGAAGAAGACAGAGGTGAGTCATAGTTAGCACCTCTTTCACCAAAGAGACAATGGATCACATCACAGGAGCTATTTCCATCTCTCCCATAGAGTCAACCCGTCTCATATAAAGGATTACCCTCAAAACAGAATAAGGGCTTTAATGAGAGACTGTAGGGTGAGGAGGCCAGGAGGGAGGAGAGAAAGTGAGACAAGGATAGAATAAGGAAGTAAATGATTTAAAAAGGACAGGGAAAGAAAAGAAAGTAAAAGAGGATGTGAGAAGGAGGAGGAGGAAGAGAGGTGAGTGGAGGACAGAGGGTTTGAAAAGAGGACAGGGAGTGCAGGGGCATGCTCTGATCATCAGTGATCACAGGGTCTGCGTGTTGGTGCAGCTGAGTAATTTTCCGGTGCATTTACAGATCACCTGGCAGGAAAACCCAACCCCTACCCTCGGAGCATTACATAATGTGAGAGGATGACACATGCATTTAGACTGTGTTGTTAATTAAAGTTTGAGACAGTAGCTTCTGCTATCTGACTATCACTCAGCCATTTAACTGCTTTTTTCATTTTTTGTCCTCTAACTGTTTTATTCCTGCTAATTTCACCAAAACTATCCCCAGAATTCTGTCTCAGTTAAGCCATACAGAGATTTCCCGCACACTGGGTGTTAACAGTTGTAGTTAAGTGGAGTCGGATGGGTTTATCGCCCTGGGCTCCAAGCCCAAGGGATCCACAGAGTTCAAATGAGGTGAAAGATTTACTCGCAGCAGGTGGGGTGAGCTGAGGTCAAGCAGCGATACTGAATAAGCACACGTCTCATGTCCTGAAAACCGGGACAGTCTGCTTTCATAAACATCACAACAAAACGGGGGCAGAGGGTGTTGTAATGTGGCTGATGCATTCCATGACTCATCGCCAGCCTCCTTTGCAAAAATCCTTTTGAGTACCACTGAGAAAGTTTGATACCTTGTTGTTTTGCCACTGAAAAAAAGTTGCAGAATTTCAGACTTATTCAAATAGTTGTTACGTAACATGGAATTCAGTAAGAACATAAGGATCCCTTTTTAGCCTCAGGGGGAAGCTAAAATGGCCCGGATCCAAGAAGGAGCAACACTTGTGAAAGACTGGAGTTAACTTTGTTACAAATACAGTGAAAATAAGCTGAATCACATGCTAAACTGAGATCCACTAATGTAAACAAACTCTTTAAATGCATCACATTTAGGCTTGTCACAAAGCGGTTTCTGTTTATAGAAGTCTGGCCGTTCACTTCTTACCTCCTCCATCATCAAGGACTGCTGCTAACAAGATGTTTACTCGGCACATTATTCTTAGCTCCACTCAGAAGTACATACAGACCCAAGAGGCCAACTGTTCCGGAGATCACCCACTGTGGCTCGAGACGGATTATAAATGAGAAAACTTTCATGTCCTGATCATTTTTGTTGCCAGTAACTGTATATTTTAAAGTAAGAGGAACAACTCATTTCCTGAAAAGAGATGTTCTCAGTCATCTTGCAAAATGGATTAAACAACAACAAAAAAAAGTTTAATATACTGTTTTTCTAAATTTACTCAGAGCCTGTAGAGGAAAAATGTCAGGACTGATATAGCACTCAGATCTGTTTATTTGGTAAGGAGCGGAAACAGAAGCCATTCAGCACTGCCAAGCCAAATGACTGGGAACAAAAAAAAACAGACGACCTTACACCATTAACTGTAAAATTCTTGTAAGAAAAAATGCTTAGTTTTGGATACTTGTACCAATAAAATAATTAAGGTCATTGAGCACACATTAAATTCAAAAAACATGTGTCCTCCCAATCCTGTTCATTCAAATTAAAGCCAAAATAAGCCCAAAGACAGACACAGACTTCCTTTGCTGGTGTTATTTTCTTGTCAGAGTTGAAGCAGTAGACACTGGCCTTGGTATTGATGCTCTGGCCTTTCTGCAAACCAAACCACGGTCAGCTTACTGATGCAGTTATTTTGCTGTGGCTAAATTTGCTGGAGATGTTGTTTTACTCAGTGTGTAATTTCTGGAAAAAAAATCAGGGGAGAGGAATAACGTTGAGGGGTCCAACATTTTTTAAGGAATTTTGGTCCCCTTTAGAGCAATAATTCAATCATCTTCGACATAGTAATGCAGGGGGGTAGCTGAAGCAGACGCTTAGCTGCAGACATACAGCTACATACAGCTTTTAAAAACAGCATGTATATTTTCATATGGATCCTTTCCAACGATCCTAACAAAGAGGGCTGAGCAGGTTAGAACAACTTAAGGTAACCGGTCCTACAAAGAAACTTAAACTATGAGCAGAGGTGATGAGAGCAGCAGTTTTAGAAGTTTTGACATTTACTTTGTTGGTATTTAAAGGTGTGGGAACCACAGAGCTCAGAAAGGAAGGAGAGTTAATCGAGGACAGCTTAATGTTGACTTGTTTGCTACAGGCAGAAAAGAGTCAAAGACAGAAGACACTACCTATAACAGCTAACGCTAATGCTAACAATGGTTTAATGAACTCCTCGTGGTTTTCAACCACGGTTCAATAAAAAGACAAAACGAGTCCTTAAAGACAAACCATGCATTTCACAACATATAAAATGAGTGTATGTGGGATTTTGTAGCTACTCGCCACGCTGTTGAGCTCCCCAGCTCGTCATCGATGAGCCTGACATGTTTGCAGTCGTACTGCCATGCCATGCAAGGTCATTTTTGCAAATGTTTTAGCTAAAACTCTGTGTGCTTTTACTCACTGTGAAATACTCCCAAACTCTGGATTTTTTCTGGATGAACGGCTTCTCCAGCTCTGCTATTATTTCCGTGTTTACTGGTTTCCCTTACCTGTCGGCTCAACCTCTCCTCTACACTCCAGTCAAGTAGGTGGTGGTAATATACTTTTAGCTAGTTGCCAACTGCTAAGTAATCCAACAAAGAGAGAAGAAGACAAATAAACTGAAGACAAACTAATTCAGTAATGGCACAGCACAATGCATCGATTATGGAAAAACATTGCTCACACTTTCACTTATCGATTTTTAGCGATTTTATCCAATCGTAGTTGAAGCCCTAGAATGGTTAGCAGGTAGTTATCGGAAATGGAGCCACTTAATGCCATGGCCTTATCACAACCTGTCGAGGAGCACCAGAGGAGGTTTTAAAACAGCTCTGTTCAAATTGTTAGTTAAGGTTTGTGTGTGTAGTATAAATAGTTCATAATTAGTGTGCACAAAACATGGCCTCAGGAGAAAGCAGAGTCAAATGGTTTATGTTTGAAAGACAGAGGAGCAGAAGACATTGACAAAATAAAAATAAGTGGACCAACTAAGAATGCAACAAGATATTTCTAAATGATCAGTTTTTGTGGACATTTTCTCACTGGGCCAAAGTCTGGGACACAAATCGAATCCCCCTCAATTAAACACAATGATTATGCTGTTGCAAATATAGTGTACAAAACTGGCTCAACTGGCTCAAATACATCAGTCTGGCTCTGCTCCTCTGCTGCCTGGCAGTCCAGCACCATGCAGAACTGCCAGACAGTTGGAGTCACAAGACTGAGGAGTACCTACCTCTCCTTATTTATGATAAGCAGTAAAACCTCAAACCTGTTGACTCCTGGTCTGGCTAGGCTCATTACATCTGTTTGTTGCTATAGTCAAGCTAAATATGCTCGAGTTTTGAAATGGTTTGTTTTATTTTGAAAGTCACTGGCTGTTTTTAGGTGGTCTCAATGCACAACTTCCTTCCCCTACTCCATCTGTGAATTGATTCATCACAGCACTGGCATCTGGTAAAAATAGGATTGTTGTATCTGCTGTGAGCTGCCGCGCAGAGAAGCAGCCAAACCACAATGGAGTGGATCCAGTGTGAGTTGACACACTGGCTTGAATAAAAACAACTCTAGTGATGTGACAGAGGGAAGCTGGAAGCTGTCACAGCAACAGAGAAACATAAGGCTGCTTTTGAAGACTTCATGTTAAGTGTACTTTGACCAGTGTCCCCTCTGCCAACATGGGAGCAGGTTTTATGTCTGATACTGCACACAGTTGCTTTCAGGAGCACCAACTATTTTGGCTTCACTTTTAAGAAGTTGTAATGACATTCTTATTAAAGATCCACATCAATGTGTAACATGTAATGTAATGCTAAGATGAACCCACTGTACTGCCCTGGGCACTGAAACTGAGCCAACACGTGAGCCTTGATCAATCTTCTATCCGCATGTGTGTGTTGGGCTTTGAGTAAATTCTGGTGATAAGTATATTTGTACACAAACAAATTGCATCACTCTACAAAGTGCCAAGAGTCACAGGGAGTGTCTCTCCTAATGACATGAGGTTGTTTTAAAATTGAAGATTAAAACTCAACTCACAAGAATTTAAAAAATGTATATGCTTGTTTTATCTCGCAGACAGACCTGTCGGGGGCACACTCTTTAACATCTCTCATTCTAAATTCTTTATGCTTGCTCTTTTAATGAAATCACATAAAAAGATTTTAGTTCAGCTTCAGTCAGTCAGCATATGCTCTCTCTAGACGTAGTGACTAGCCACTCACTGGGGACAGATGCTCTACAGCTGTCACACAGCACAGGTAGAGGATTTAGCAATGAACCCTGCCATGCCTGGCCTGGCTTACAGGTCACCAAACGGGGCACGTGTTGACCTCAGATAGCCTTAAGAAGCACTGCAGTAAATCAGGGAACAAAACCCAAAAAGGGCAGAAGAATTTAAAAAGCTTCATGCCCTCCAATTGGAAACATGCAAAACAATGTTTCCAATGTACCCAAAGGGCTGAGACTGTTTTTACTTGGCATAGATTAACACAAATGATCCTGCGGTCAGAGCATTACACAGTGACTTTTCCTTGGGATTTATTTATTCCATCAAAGTTTTAATAACAGTGATGACAGAGTCTGGACAATGTCTAAGACAAAAAAAAAGGACTTTACACTCAACGTTCCCTCTTCAATGACCCTGCATGTATGTCTGCAACTGTGTCAGACTTTACAAGGAACATGTTTTGGTCAATTGACAAACTGAAGAAAGGGTTTGCACAAGAGTACGTGAAACTGTAAAACTTAATAGATTACTGTGTCAGTCAAAGTTTACATGTTAATGGGTGCAGCCTGTCCTCAATCTAAAGGAACACGTCTGTTCTTTTACATCTTAACTTCCCGTTAACCTCTGGCATGGAAAATATAGTGTTCTAACTTTTTCCCACCCATTTTTATGCTTTCACGTGTCACAGTGTTGGCCTATTTTGTCTACAATGCATGTTTGAACTGTATATGTTCTGCATGTTGCTTAGACACATCATTAGCCTGTCACATGTTTTCAGACACATGAGGGATCAGGTTAAGTGAGGCTAAGTTCAGAGCACCTTCTACAAAGGTTAACCAAGTTTCAGCAAAGAAAGAATGAATAACCACACATGCCCTCATACGACTTACATGATTTGTTCCTTTACAAAGTTAGCATTAGAAAAGCTTGTTTGGAATCACTATCAATATTTGTCACTTACTGTGAATAACAGCAGACATTATCATGGAAATAAAATGGGAATTCTGGATGACTAACAAATTGAAAAATACACAGTGGTTTCTAAAGTGTGAGGTGTGCCTCCCATGGGGGCGCAAAAGAGTTCAAGGAGAGGCGTGAGAAGAGGCACAAGTGTTTCAACTCAGCGACTAGCAACAAATCTAGACTTTTCTGGAGTGTGGCGCTTCTGATGTAGAAGTACTCTTCTCAGCAAGCACTGGGTGCTGCCGTGGGCTCATCCCCCATACAAACCACTCATAGACAGACAAATCCTCCTCATTCCCAGCAGTCTCCCCCAAGCTGCAACCAGAGTAGGGGAATGCATGTAAATTAATTACACATGTGTAATCTCTTATAGGTCACTTTTGCTGGTTCAAAGCCTGGATAAAGGCGGGCTGTTAATATTTTGACATAAAAAAATATCAAAAGCCAACAGAAGAAAGTGAACTAGTGGTTCCACACTGGAAAAATCTTATCAGGTGTTTTTGTCTCATTTTCAGTAGAAAATGTCTTTTTAGACTCAATATAAGCCACATTCTCCTGACCAGAATGAGGTCTGAATTACTTGTGATGAGTAAAAAAAAAATCTGCCAATGAAACAAGAGAAAAGTTACTGTTATTAAGAGATTATTCTAGTTTTGAGCAAATTTCCGAGCATTTTTTTCTTGTTCCATTGGCAGATTTTTTTGCACTTGTTGCTAAATAGCAAAATCGCCTACTCTTCCATTCCCTCACAGTCACAAGGATGTATTTAGGTTAACATGGTACCTCTAAAAATACCTAATTCAGTACCCATACCTATAGGTCACCCTACTCCGATATGAACCAGACTTGAGCAGGTATCACACATGCGCATGGCTCGCCTACGTCATCATGAAGCGTCTGTTTACATGAAGCGCAATCTCATCAGAGTCAGCACAATGAGACAGAGAGAACCCTGCTACAACTTCAGGGACTTTTTGACTTATGGTGAGTTGTTTTGGTTGAAAACAGCCCTCTGACACCCTCGCCATTGTTTAAAATGATTGTTGAGAGGTGCGCTTGCTGCGATCTTACGTCATGGGTTATACATTTGTGCTAATGCACGCGCACAAAGTGAACTGTGCTGAAGCCCACCTCTGCCAAAGCGGAGAAGTGAATCGTGCTTAGGCATACCACACTTGCAGTCACACTTGCTACCTCTGCTGCAGAGCCACAGCTGGCTACGAGGCGCTCGCCGCTTAGCGCCGTTTTACGACACGATGAGAACTAGAGCTTTATTTAGCTGTGTTTTCGTGTTAGAGTAACTCACTGAAAATTCTCCTAATAAAGCGTGAATGCAGACCAATATCAGATTTTTTCGGTGGGAGCCCGTTTATTTGTGTTTTTGGTCAAGTAAAAAATGGCCCCATCTGAATGCATAAGAAAGCGGCAGAGGAGCAGGGAGGGGGTGTTTGGTGCGTGTGCCCTGGGCTTCTGCTTCACAAAAACACTGCTGTAGGGGTCATTTCTGCTCTAAACCTTGTGATAGGACCCAACTTGTTCCATCCCGGAGTATCACTTTAAGCTTGGTACGGTTTGCCAGTGTGACCATGTCCTTTACTGCTTCTTATTGGGGTGTTTGTGATACAGCCTATTATCAAGTAACACATACTGTGCTACTTTTTCTGTTTAAATCCAATGGGAGAATCTTGTATTTCATCCTATTTGGACCACATATTGAAAAAAAAAAAACTCCCCCATGTGATCCTCATTGGTCTAGTAGTGTGCTGTTGTGTTGTGAGGAAGACAGTACGTTCTACAAGTGAAAACAGATAAAGATCAGGGCCACATTAATAGGACGTGAATTTTTGGCAGAAGACCAACTTGTTGTATCCTGAAACCATTTCTCGTCAGACTCCCAAGACATTTCATCAGTTCTTGTAATACTGGGTCCATGACTCAAATGTCTCCTGGGAAACTTGGCAGCGATTTAACCTCTGCTGTCAGACAGAGTTTCTAGTTGAACTGTGGGACAGAGGGTTCTGAGTTTGCCCGGCACACTCTGCTCACATGACATGCAAACAGCAAAGGGATTACTTCAGACAATCTTTGATGTGCCGGTTGATACAGGTCGCCTCGATGAACAATAAAATGTACTAGAAGACTGTTTCCAGAGTGGACAAACAGCACATGCACAGACACATGTACGTTTGTACTCATTTTGAAAGTGAAATGACGTGGAGGATCATGTGACCACTCACAGACAGTGATTTTCAGCAGCTGCTTGTGAAAGAAAAAGCACACAGACACACACTCAGTCATATTCCAGGTCATGAAGCGTATCATGGCACACTTTGAGGTCTGATATGTTGGCAGTATTTCAAAAGGGAAATCCAGGGCACTGTGGGACATACTGCTTCTATTATAGCCTCGATATAAAAACTCACCTCAGGTGAACTCACTCCATGAAATGCTGTCATCCCTAGTACAAAATGTTCCTTTCTTTCTGCCTGACATAAATTCAGCTATATGAATGAATTTCAATGAGGAATGCAATTTGCATCACACAGTTCCTTCAAAGAAAAAGTATTAAGCTGTTTCCTGGGGACATGTGCTCTTTACAAATGTGGACAAATTTTGGTATTTTGCAGCTCTCATGGGTTGAAATTGTTAGTAAGAATGTACGACATGTCAGGCTGAAAAGTAATCTGCTGGCTAAAGGGAATATTTTAATGAATCAATGATTAGTCTGATAACAGTTTTATTCATTAGAAACAACTGATCCGTAGCTTTAATTTACGTGTTAAGAACCAAGCACAGTCTGACACAGTGGGTGGTGTATCTGTCATTAAAAACAGAGAGGAAGAACAAGTACAACCACAACAACAACAACAACAAACTGACAAGGGATTAAAACAGCGTCACTGGTGTGAATGTATTTCAGTCTATCAGAGGACAACATGATTGCAACTAACAAAACGTGCCGCATGTAATCCGATAAGAGCAAATAGTCCTCAAGTTTTAACACAACAAATCTTTTAAGTAACCTGAGCAGTCTTCATCACAACAAAAGACGTATTGAAGAAATTCGAAGCAGCAGTATCTGATGCCAAAACCACTGAATCTACAGCACCTGATGACCCACCTTTTTTTTTCCAAGGAAAAGAACCAGAGACTGTGCTGTATGATCTCTTTTATGTGCACACCGTTATGATATGATCAGATAGAATTGACAAATGTCTTTGCTTACTAAATCTGAACCTTTCTCGTCCTCAGGTATGCATGAACTACTTATTTTCAAATGCAAAAACAAAGCAAAACAAATAAACAAAAAAGTAACCCTGTCAGTTATTGTTGTCAGCAATCAGGAGCAGGTTTGCTCAACTCCCTGCATCTACAGATATTGTTTTCTTAGTTGTATTTCCAAATAACTTGCACGATATTATCAGTAAAAAAAAAAATCTTTCCTCTGTTGACTTTTCTCTGACCTCCCTGTGAGGTTGAGCTCAATAAATGGATTATGCAAGTGATCACAGAATTTGCAGGTGAAGGACAGGACTTTTGATGTAGTGAGTCATTTAGTATTATAATAGCAGAGGACAGAGGAGGCAGTTTTAATGCATTAATGGGATCCTTCAGGTGAAATAATCAAAGTTATGCTTTATGTAAATCATCTGTTCACAGAAACCTACACATCAGGGCACAAAATCACTCAGTTTGTTTCTCCATTTGATCAATCTGAACATCTATCTTTGGCCCTACAGTCTGTATTGTCATGACTTGTTCCAGAATACCAGTTGGTGGATGTCTGTGGTTTTGATTGAACTGTCTCAACAACTGTTAAATCTGGGCGCTTGTGCCTGATGACTAACTAGCTTTCATGTTGCATCTTCCCCGCAGCCACTTGGCTCCATACGAGACAATAACAGCTCCCTGTTCAGCATGTCTTTATCTATTTCTTTGCATCTCACTTGGAAGTCAGAGATACCAGCTGGCAACCCCATCTAGATCCACCTGCTGGAACTCAGTGTTCTTTTTATTTATAAGTCTACCTGTTAGATCTGCAAATGAATACATGTCATTTAACCAATGTATAGGTGACTGCAGTAAACGGAGAAGTGCTGTGCTAAGCGTCAGCCTCTAGCCAGTACTTCCTAGTCTGTTACCTGCAGCGTTTACACATTGACTCACCTGAACATTTAACAGACTTTGTTCATCAAACGTTGCAGGTTAAAGTCCACTGAAAGCTTCTGTCACTGGATTCAGTACTTTGAGTTCACACATGAAGCCCACAGGTGATGTTGGGACATTTTAGGTCAAAGCTGTCTCTCGCTTAAATGCTTGCTCAAAGTATTCCTTCTCTTTCTTGTGCTGGAAACACAATGTTGCGAATCTCAAAGGTTCATCTTGGTGCTAATGTGATCAATCTGATCATTGTCATCATATAGTGTGTCATTATGACACACTATAATTTTAACAATATCTTCTCTTGAGTGATGTTTTATTCATATCTATATTTTCATATGATAAGAGTGGAGAGTAACTCAAGTGTTTCTCAACTTATAAGTCCATTAAGGGTTTGGGAATGCTATGTTCCTGGACTGAGCTTTACACAAAACATCTCGATGTGATTGTTCTAGCTGTTTATTTCACAGATGGTCTTGCACTGGAACTGTAAAATAGATGTGAAAAAAAAAAATCCAATCCATCTAATCCAAAACAGCTCTATTTGTCTGTATCATGACAGATTACCTTGTCTTTCCTCTGTCAAAAGGCTGACATACTGGATTGTCGCCGCTGGCCCAGGGATTAGCGAGGCCACCTGTGGCCACCTCTGTGTCTGGCAGACTATGAATCCAATATGTAACTAGGGGAAAAAGGTCTGATACAATACAAAATCAGGGGTTACATTATTTAAATCTTTGGTTCTGAGTAGGTAGTCTCTCTTTCTCACTAAAAGCCACTCATCTCAGAAATGGGGACTTGTCAGAGGACTGTTTGAATTATTAGATTTATCCAGGTTGCTCTCTGTGCATGAGGTACTGAATAATGTTTTTAATAAGCTTCAATCTTGAACCAGTGTCACATATTTGACCAGGAAATTTAAAGTGGACAGTCACTAATCCTGGCAGAACCAGGTATTTATAGCCTATCATGCTGAATGGGAGGATTGTCTCGGCTATTTATGGTATCTTGATCAGGATTATAGTTACTGACTGTTTTATATTAAACCTACAAGTGTTTAACCTTTCTTTCCTCAATCCAATTAGTTTAGGTTACCTCAAGAAGGGTTGAACATGCAAACTGTCAAGATCCTAGAAGTAAGTTCACATTTTTCTCATGTTTTGATATTTACTTTCCTTAACTACAAAAAAGTTTGCTGCTCTAAGACTAAAACCAGAAACAAGCCTGCTCCCAATGTCTATTTATATTGGCCTAGTTTGAGATTGTTCACGTTTTTCAGCCACACGCAACAAAACCAATATTATTCCTGGCTCCACTTTTGATGCAGCTGTTTAAGAGTTTTGTATGCTCATAGCTAATAGTTTTTGTTTTCTTGTTTGGACAGTCCACTGAGCAACCAAGGCAAACACAACCAAAAGTATAAAGACTAATGATTTCAGAGTGGTTATTTTCAATGCCTGAAACTGTTGTAATGCAGTAGGTGTCAGATAAGAGATGAACTTCAAACTGCATACACAGACTTTTTAAAAGCTCTTTCCATGGCAAAGATTCATGAAGAGAGACGTGCAAGACTTATAGAAAAACACACTAGGATGAGGTTTTGGGGATGAAAAACCCTACTTCAAGACAAAATTGCAAAGAGGTAAGGCATATTTTTTGGTCCACAGGGGGCACCAAAATCTACAGTATGGAAGTTCCTCATGGGAGCTTAAAGTAAATAATGAATAATTTTCTGTCACAGAAATGAGCTTAAAGATTAGTAAATAAACAAAACATAATCTTGTTTTAACATCAAAGTTCCTGGAAAGAGTTTTAGGCAAGGTATGAAAATCCCTAAATCTAACACTGATGTCTCTTTGTGTGCGACTGACCAATTGCAAACATTAAGAATCAGGAGAAACCCTGCAGAGTACCCTTCTTTACCCATGAGAAGTAGACAATTATTCTTCAAAAATATGAAGAATTCAAACACATCATCCAGGCCAAAAGCAACACTGTTGCCACAGCAAAAGCCAGAAAGGAATACCAGCAGACTCAGACAAGATTGAGAACTCTGTCAATGTACGGCACAGACTTTTCGGGAAGAGTATTTCCTAAGCACCCTTTCTTTTGTTTATGTTTTCCTTTAAGTTGCAACCCTCTGATCTGCAACTACGGGAGACACTTGGTTGAAGTTATTACTGTCAAAGGAGGGTCAACCAGTTTTTAAATCTCAGAGTTCACATACTTTTTTCACCCTGCACTGAGAATTTTACAAGGTGTGTTAAAAAAAAAAATTAAAACATGTAACTTGTTGTGTGATATTACATCAAACAAAGTGTGTTTGTCTATTGTTGTGAACATTGTGATGAAGATCAGAACAAATTTTGTGGCTAATTCTACTTTCAGTTTCACTTTCATTTCACTTTCTGTTCACTGTAAAGTCACAACTGTTTTGCTGTACTCATGCGCCCACCATGAAGGAAAATATGGATACCACTGCTTTTTTGAATGACTCACTTTAAAAATATTCTCAAATGTCTTAGCTGACCAGTATATATTCACTTAAGCCAAACAGATAAAAAAAATATATATAAGCATGCAGGTGCAGCTCAAAGTGAGCAATGGTGTCTCAAAAGCTACAGGGCTTGCTAAAACGGTGAGCCCTGACTGCAGGACAGGGACGACTGTGGAAGCCTTGAGTCTAAGGTGGATTGGAGGAGGAAAGTGTTAAGAGACTGCTCAAAGTGCACATGCAGTAACATTGTCAAGTGGAGGTCAGTGGAGGTCAGTGAGAGGAGCTCTCCAACTGCCATGACATGTTCACTGATTGGACATTTTGTACATGCACTTCTGCACATTTTCTTAGAAAGAAACATTGTTTGCAATGGGTAAGCACTTTGAAATCATCTCCTTCCTCTAAGTCTAAGTTTCACACTGGTGTAGCAGCTTTTACTTACGTAATAAATCGACAAGTCAAGATTTCCTAATCAGGACAAACTGGTGATGTAGGCTTTTTAAAAACTGTTTTAAAATGCAAAGCATTTTTTTAGAGGTTACATGTGTTTAATACATTAACCTGTTGAAATTCTGGGATTATTCAAAATTGTAAAAAAAAAAAGTTTTTACCTTCATGTGTCTTCTCTGGCTATCAGACATATTTTGAGGTTTACAGAAAAGAGTAAAAACACTAAACAACTTTGCAAGCTCGAAAAACAGAACAGCCCAATCCTCTCATGATACAGCAAATAAACCTTGTCAGATACAGGTTTGCCCCTGAGAGCCAGGAGATAGTGGAGTATCTCTTTTTGGGCAGGCCTGATTGTCCTCTAATCCCTCTGTGTCTGTTGAAAACGTCTGCTCAGAATCTGCACCTGTGAGCCATTTATTCCTATCTCTTTCATCTCCCTGTTATCATTCACTACATGTTATCTCTAAGCTAATGTAACACCCACGTTATGTAAAGCAATCAAATAAAAGAATAAACCCATCAGGGTCCTGTTTTATTGATGCTCATGAATAACCACGACTCATCAAGCATGATTCCTGTGCTGCTGCATCCAGCTGTGTGATCCAGGCCCCCACACTCTGGAAGCATAGGTAAATACATCACTGCAGCTGCCAGCAGGATACGAACTTTACACATGATAAAATGTGTGGTTGTAACTCACATCTCCTCCTGTCCTGCTGCAAGCTTGTAATGTTGTGTGACTCATTTTGTCCCGTCTGCTCGCCTCGTTTAACCTCCTTCTAACAAAATCCTGGTTGTTGTTTTTTTTCTTTACTTGTTCTTCATTTTGTTCCACGCCACTGTTTCTCAGAGACACCGTGCCCTCATGTGACCCCTGTGTTTCTGCACAGTTATACTCTCATCCTCTCCTCTCCTGCTGTTCTCTCAAATCCATGAGCGAGAGCCTGCTGTTTGGTAAAAAAAAAAAAAAAAAAAAGACTGTTTCCCAGTAACACCACCTCTCTTTAACACGTTTCTCTCTGCTGTGCAGCAAAGCTGGAACCCTCAGTGATGTGTGAGGGTAACAAAGATGGAAAGTATGATTTTTTTTCTTTAAGGCTAGTCCTCATTTCATCTTCCCCTGAGTTGTCTATTTTACTGAAGGGGACATGAATCAATCATTAGTTTCCTAGAACACTGATGAGTAATCCTTCTTTAACCCTTTGCTACGTAAAACAGCAGCTCGGTGGCTTTAAAATGACACATATTCCTCAGTAGCAGCTCTTTGAAATGTGATAATGTGTCATACTGTGCAAAAACAACGGGGCTCTGTTCAACAGAAATTTAGACCACCAGACTACAGCAGCCAGACTGGGTTATTCTGGTTCAGGTGGCCTACATGTGAAAAGTGAAAATCAAAAAACTGCTGATTTCAGTGTAATGCCCCCTCATTTGGATAAAGAGATAATTTCAAGTGATTTAAAATGTTACACACACAATGTGTTAGTCTGGGGAGATCCAGGTCATGGTAGTTCTGAGCCTGATCCATTAAGACAACCAGACTTGGCCAGGTTCCTAAGGATGCTTCACCTTTCCTCTGAGAGGCTTCTTCAGTATTAAACAGAGTGGTGGACAAGGCTAGAAAATCCAAGTCTCTAAAAGAGTCAGTCTGCCACAGTGAGTCACATGGGGTGTTAGCAAAGTTGTTGGCCTGGTTCCTGAGAATTGTTGGGGGTCACATTATCCTCTGTGTCAGTGTGGCCTTTCTGCTGGCACAGAGAATTCAGAATTGCATCTTATGGTGGAGAGTAGCATAAGGCCTTGATCTCTGTTCAGGGAAGGTTGTTAAAGCATTAATGGCTTCCTTGGCACTTCTTTCAAACTGACGGCTTTCTTTGTCTTCTCTTGACCAAACCCACTTGCCTTTATCAGATCAGGCTTGGAATTTCAATTCAACTTTTCTACTGTTTTCCACGGCTGAACTTCAGATTATGCTGTGGGGTTGCAGTTACTGGTTGGATATATGATATGAGGATTGGATGTCAATCCCCTCATGTTGTGAAAAAAAATGTAAACTAATCAAAAAAAGATGTCCAGTGGTCTGATGAGTCCATATTTGATATTTTTCTTGGAAATCCTGGACAACACACCCTTCGCACTAAAGAGGAACAAAAGTTTTCAGTACTCTGCTCAAACGTCAGCATCAATGATGGAAAAGGGCTGCGTAAATTAGAGCCCAACCGATTAGACGGGCCGATTTTAGCCTGTCACCAATTAATCAACATCGTCATAAGGCTACTTCACAGCATCTCACTTCGTAATGCCATATAGGATTAACTTGGGCTTATAAATTCTCAAGTTATTGTCTTCTTTGAAAATTTTTTTGAAAATTTGTAATGTACTTTGTTGTAATTGTATTTATTGCATGTTTTGAAAGCAGCTACATTGTTACTTAAAATCTACTTTAATCCCATGCATTAAATGGAAGATGGAACTTTTCAATAGCTAGTTATAATTTGTGTTTACAGTATTTATCCTGTGTATATCAATGAATTTATTATATATATCAGCCGATATATCGGATATCATTTGATATATCGGGTATCGGCCGATATATATCGGATATCAGCTTCTTTTTGCCCCCAGTATCGGCATCAGGCCCAAAAATCCCATATTGATCGGGCTCTAGCATAAATGTACATGGCATGAGTAGCTTACATATATGCGTAATGCTGAACAAAAGGACATGGACACCTATCCAGATACAGGCTTTTTTCAGAAATGCTTTGCATATTTCAGCAAGACACACTGTGCATTACATCAGCCTGGCTTTGTATTTGGAGGGACTATAAACCTGCCTGGAGTCCTAACTTGTCACCCACTAAAATTGATTTGGTATTTTATGTGAAACAAAAATGAAAGAATGAAAGAAACTCTAATCTCTTGAGCTCCTGAAATTCTACATCAGGCAAGACAGGGGAAAGAGCTTCACTTTAAAACTTCAGAGACTGGTCTCCTCAGTTCCAGTTTTGTTTACAGAGTGATATTATTAGAGGAGGCTGAGCAACACAGCAGTGAAGTCAAAATAAGAATCTATTTTCCCAGAGGCAATTATTGTGATATGTGTTTGCATTGCTTTCAAATAATAATAGGGTTTGCAAACCATCAGATTCTGTCTTTATTAATGCCTGACACAGCGTTCTTCCTTTCTGGGAGCTGGGTGTTAATCAACAACAGTAAATAATTAAGTTAATATGAAAAAAAAATTCAAAACATTCAAAAAATTTGGTTTGAGCTACATTTTGTTCTGTTGCAGCCTGTTTACTGTAAACTCAGTCATGGTAGATGACATGAGAGCATAATAAAATGCCTTTCATGACAGGTAGGGAAACATTCTGTAAACAGAGACTGAAAATTTAGCTTGTGGGCATTATTATCATAACTTTTGCTCCAACTCTGATCCTTTAAACCATTTTTGATTAAGTGTAGAAAGTAATGGTTATGTCAGTGTTGATAACTTAAAAAGCAAGTGATCAAATTCATCATGGTTGTTCAGAGAAAACCTAGACTACAGTTTATCTTCACTGTCTCTTTTTCAGGAGTCATTGCTCATTGTCCTTTTATCCTTAGATAAATGAATTTTAAAACTTTCTTACATAACCGTGAGTTGAGAGGAATATCTCCATGGTAACAGCAGAATAAACACCCTCCAGCTTCATGTTTTGTTAACTGAAGTTGTTTGGTGTTCAGCTCTCCTCTTCGTTTCATAAAGGCTCTGAACATGTGAAGATGCAGCAGCCTGTCAGGGATGCCCCGCCAGGGTCAGAAACACCAGATAACAATAAGAAATGCATGCACGGGTTCAGTCAATTCAGTTGTTTTTTTGTTTTTTGTCTTGATGAAAAGAATGGAAATCAAAAAATAGGAGGCCACTGTTTTACATAATTAAGTCTAAGCCACCCCCTTTAAGCTTTTGAACAATGTGAGACAATGTAAGTACAATATGTTCCTTGCAGCACAGCTGAGCAAAGTGTTTAATAAATAAAGAACTATTTGAAGAAATAAAATATATATTTATTTTCACTGCAGAAATCAATTCCAACTTCAAAAAGAAAAGAAACCCCAGGAAGTGTTGACTTCATCGCTTTTTCGAAACATGCCCTTAGAAAAAGAAGTCGGTGGAGAAAAACTAATTTCTTAGAGGCCAGAAGAGAACAGAGAGGGCCTTGGGTATGGAAATAAAAGGTCACACAATAACAAATGATCACATAAGTCACTATTTGTTTCAAACATCATCATCAGTACAAACATTAGGAGGGGTAAAAATACAGCTGATAAAAAGTGTTTGCCCACTGAAGCTGGATTCTCTATCTTTACTTGTTTTCTTTCTCTGATACACAGGGAGCAGTGTCACTGTTTGATTCAGCAAGTAATCATTTTCGACAGTAACATACCTGGGACAACGGCCATGAAAACACACATTTTTTCCTTTTAATCTGCCAAACAAATAAAAAGTTATGTATTTTGTAACCTCATACTAAGTATAGTTTCAAGCCATATCTCAACATTTTGTTTTTATCGCAATGTGACCCAAATATGTATCATTCAAAAATTGGCCTTTCAGTGGCCATAATGCTGTTCTGTACCACCCATAAATCACCTCTGTCATGGAGCTGTGTTCTTGTCATCAAAGGAAGCTGTAGACAAAATGTGTTTTGTTTATGTTTCTTTTCTTTTTTTTTCTGACTGTCCTTTAAGTGAGGAGGGAGGGTCCACAGACACATGACTAATGGAGATTGGCTAAAGGCAGAGTATATCATGGTAAGCCAATCAGAGCTAGACTTCAGATGGATGGGTATTTGTTTTTTTACAACCACAAAGTCTCTCAAATAGCCACACTAGAGAACGCAACAATGGTGAATCTGGAGCAGTCTGTCGAGTTAAAACTTGTTTTCAGAGTTTATAGGCAATACTTCTACATTATGACCCAGAACAAAAAAAACGTGCACAAAAATCTGAATTCTTTAATATATTTAAAGTTATTACAAAAAGTAACAAAATAATAACCTTCCCTGTTAACTAATTCCATTCATGAAGGAGTAATTCAGTTACTTTTTGGGGAACGTGATGAGCAACTTTCACTTATTGCTTTTTTTAAGTAATTTGCCCAACACCTCTAATGACTGATCAGCTTTAACTGTGTAAAATGTAATGGTATCACAGACTGTATAAAACATGGTCGTAGTCTCCCCGACATCATCCGTCTGTTTCTGAAACAGAAAATGAAGCACATCGGCTATCGCAGCCATATTTGTAGTGGCAGGGGCTTCGCATACAGCTATAGGGTGCCTGTCGGTCACGTGACCCTGAGCTGTGCCACGGATTGGGTGAGCGTGCAATCTTTTCCTCTGAACTACTGAGTTAGAAAAAAATGTACCCCATGTACAGTGTGTGCCAATAATAAAATTAGCTACTCAGACAGGAGACGTTTTTTGAACCAGGCTGTAAATAGGTTAATTTCTGCTTTGGAAACAGCTTTTTTGGCTTGGTGTGTAAGTGACTTCCGGAGCCAGCCTCAAGCGGACACTCGAGAAACAGACGATTTTAACACTTCCGCATTGTCTCATATTCTTAGACTGGAGGTTGCCGCTTGAATGGTATGCAACTAAACCATAATGAAGGAGTAAATGAGGTCTCTTACTGTAGCTCTTTGGCAGATTCTACAGGCTTTGAATCTAACACTAAAAGAGCCATATTTTTAAATTTCCCATAAAGTAAAAAAAAATCTGTCAAAAGATGTCCAAAGCTTTGCTTTGTTTTTGCAAACAACATGAATCCATTACAGGCAGATGAAACCGTCACAGTGGCTTGGGATAAGACCTTTCACAACATACAGGATTTATTTTTTGCACTGAGAGAAGAAGTGTCACCTGCAGATCAGATAGTGCTGCTGTAACTGCGTGCACAATTTCTAATCATTCAATTATGTGCAGCTACTTGAGGCTCTGTCTTTGTGGCCTTTAGCAAATGCTGGTGTCGTCTTGAATCCAGCGACACAGAGACAGAGGACTCCATGTGCTAGCTCTTGTTCCACTGCGTCACTGCTGTAGAAAAAAAGTGTCCTCAAGACATGAACAGATGGTACTTCAGAACTCAGACAGAGCATCAATCAATGAGCTGAGCTCAGTGCTAAATATGTATCACCTGTGGCTGGGGACGTAAATCTTCTCACATTTAGAGTGGCTCACTGAAAAGAAATCTACTTTTCTTCTCAAAATATTTTCTTGTGAAAGCATGCAACTACTCACTGAGGTGATTTAGAAAATGTCTATTAACAGGGTGCTTTTGATGAAGTGCTTCAGTCAGCTTCTTTATGTTTTTCTTCCCATGGCTTTTGTTCTCAGCTCATGAATCATTTTAAAGCTAGAGAACAAAATGAGGAAAATCTCTCTGAGCCTGATAACTTTTCTTTAGGGAAGCTCATTAGTTTGTTGGTTTAGCTTATCCTTACAGGGGCAAAGAGGTCATACAGCTAACCCTAAGCTGCTGACCATGGGACACCAGGGGTAAAAGTAAAAATGAAGCCTATGTGGCAGTGCTTAAAGTTGCTGTTCATCGATAATCCACTTGAGGCTGGCTGCAGAAAGCATATTTACAGCCTGGTTAAAAAAACGGACTGGCTATATTTCATGGTTTTAGGAACAGACGGGTGATGCGTCCATGTTTTATACAGTCTATGTGTGACACCCATGTTTGAACACAGTTTTAATTAGTATCAAAATATAGTGTGTCAGTATTTACCAGACCTTAACTTACAAAGCTAATAAGTACACTTTCCAGGTCTACCAGGCATCAATTTCATAGGGAAGATTTATTTTCCCATAGAAGTATGAAGGCTAACTGTGTCTAAAAGTGTGAGTTAACACTATGTCACTTTTCCTCTATAGTGACCTGCTGCACTTACATTGACAATAGTTTGAGTGGAAACCATCTTTTTTAATATGAGCCTTGAATTTCTTATACATAAAAAAAAAACAGTTAAAACTCAGTTTCAACAGGTTGGGTTGGGTTGCTAGGTGCCGCCCTGTTGGCTATGGCTGCCTTTTGCAGCAGCTCTCTATTTTTTTGTCCTTTTCTTGTAATTTTTTCTGGTTTTTTTCTTAATCTTTGTATTTTGAGTGAATCATTACTTTATATGGCTCATTTGTTGGTCATGGACACCAAACTCTTTGTGGCTTCAGTGATATTTTTACTACTTTTTCTCCTGTGTTTGTCTGGAGATCCTACATGTAGCCATGGCTGCATTGTTTACATGTAAACCCAGCTGTTAGCAGTCTGTAGCATGCCAATGCTAACTGGTGTAAAGCCTGATGTTTTCCCACAAGGTGAGGAGAAGGAGGTGAGGACGACGTGCTGGTTCTCAGGTGTGAGATAAGAAGTGATGACGTGGACCTGTCCTTCCATCCATCGTTATTGGGAACTTAAAATCTATTTACAATAAGATGGACGAGCTAGCTGTGCTAACCCAGCAACAAAGGGAATACCAGAGGGCAGAGTAGCATCATGCTATTCACAGACATGGCTAATGGAGCTAACATCAGACACCAACGCCACATTGGAGGAACTTCACCTGCTGTGAGCAGACAGAACACAGGAGACAGAGATGAAGCATGACTGAAGAAGCTCAGTCCTGGACCCTGTGGAAGTGGAGGCTGGCTGAACTGGACAATGATGGACAAGCTGTCATCATCTATTTTCTTATGGACCTTTTTGGACTTTCTTAATTTTGTTTTCCTGATTGCTGCTATGACTTCAATTTTGTTGTACTTGTAACAATGACAATAAAGTTCTATTCTATTCTATTCTCCTGAAATTAGGTCTGAAGTCTGCTCACAGCTTTCTGTACACTAGGGTGGACTTAGTTAGCCGGAGTGGCTCCTAAGGTGATGTGAAGTGTGCGTACACATACTCTAATTATTACCTTAACACATGAGTTATTTATCTTCTCACCAAAGTACCAAAGAGAAACTTTATTCCTGAGTATAGAATTAACATGTATTTTTTTTCTTTAAAAGTAAAACAGAATAATAATAAAATATAAATATTATGTAGTTAATTTCTTTTTCAAGGGTTTTGGGGGAAAACTTGTTCCACAAGAGACAGTCTGCACTATCCTGAGGCCTGACGTAAGGTTGATGAGTCAGCAGAATTAATCTGATAGAAATGACAGTGCCCTGAGAGGATTCAGTTGAGGGATACAAAACGAGAAAGCTTAAATACTCAGTAGTGGCATCAGAATTTGAACAAGTTGAGCTTTGTTTAGTAGATGTAGAAAGACAAGTGTTAGTAGTCCGATCAACTTTTCTTGACTGGAAAGATTCTATGAGCACGAACAGGATTAGAAGGCGATGTGAATTTGAGGAGCAGTGAGACCCTGTGGAGAATGATGCAGGCTTAGTGGTGATTAATAGATTCATAGGATTAATAGAGGAGACATGTAGATGTAATATAGATATTTCTAGGTTACTGCCATTACCATGCTTTAAATCTCACATCAAGTTTACCTCGTGTTTTACGACCTGATCTTCATCTCCACATGCTCAAACTGACAGGATTGAAAGATGAAACCTGCAGGTGGGTTGATGTAATCTACAATGATCAAATGTGGTCAAGACAGAAAGTTTTGTCCATTTTTTTTCCCCACTGTAATCAGAGACTTCAGTCACAGCTTTACACATACCCCTGAGTAGGTTGGCGCCTCCTTCTGATTTTTCATAGCTGAGATTAGGAGGTGAGAGGGAAACAGACACAGAGGGATGACAGTGTTGTTATACTTTATGTGTCTGTGTCTGAGAAGCCAGGTTGAAGTTAAAGCGTCCTCCTACTATCCATTGAGTAGACATGAAGTTGGAGTCCCAGATGTGAAGTAATGGAAGTCCACTTTTAAAAATCGGCTTCAAATGCATTTTTATTCTTTGGCTTTTAACCTCGGCAAGACTTTGTTTCTTTGCCCAGTCTTATTCCCTTTTATTTTCTTTTATTCCCTTTTATCTATTTTTTTTTATTTTTGTTGTTTTTACTATGTTATCTTTTGTGTGTCTGTTTTTCCTTATCTGTTTTAGGACGCGGTCACACTGGCCAAACGTGCCGTGCCTAAGCACACTTCAGCCCATTTAGGCCAGTGTGAACGCAACTGTGCCATGCTCAAGCACGATTCACTTCTCTGCTTTGGCATAATTTGGAGAGGTGGGCTTCGGCACGGTTTACTTCATGCACGAGCACAAGCACGCGGACAGCGAATAGAATAGAATAGAATAGAATAGAATAGAATAGAATAGAATAGAATAGAATAGAAAATACTTTATGTATCCCTGAGGGGAAATTCGGGAGTCACAGCAGCAATCAAGCAAAACAGAAGCAAGAAAGGGCACAGAAAGGGCAAAAAGGTTCACAAGAAAATAGATGACGACAGCCCCATCCACCACTCTCCAGCCCAGCCAGTCTCCACCTCCACAGGGTCCAGGACTGAGCCTCCCCAGCAGTCTGTTCAGTCTTTGTCTCCTGGATCCTGTCTGCTCACAGCAGGCGAAGCTCCTGGCGCCGGCGTCCGATGTCAGCTCCATCAGCCACGTCTGTGAACAGCACGATGCCGCTGGGCTAGCACGGCGAGCTCATCCATCCCACCAGAGATAGATCCCACGTTCCCAACAATGATGGATGGAAGGACAGGTCCACGTCATCACTTCTTAGCTCACACCTGAGAACCAGCACATCGTCCTCACCTCCTTCTCCTCACCTTGTGGGAAAACATCAGGCCTTACACCAGTTAGCATTGACATGCTACAGGCTGCTAACAGCTGACTTCACATGTAAACAATGTGGCCACGGTTACATGTAGGATCTCCAGACAAACACAGGAGCAAAAATAGTAAAAATATCGCTGAAGCCACAAAAAGTTTGGTGTCCATGATCAACAAATGAGCCATACAAAGCAATGATCCACTCCAAATACAAAGATTATGAAAAAGAGACGAAAAATTACAAGAAACAGACAAAGAAGAGAGACCTGCTGCAACAGGCAGCTACTTGGGCAGCGCCTAGCAACGAAAAAAAAAAAAGTGATCCTTCACGTATGATCACCACAAGTGCATCCCTCGACAATCAAATTAAACAAAGCAGGGTTGTTAGAGGGTTGTTAGAGGGCTGTGTCAGGCGAAAACGACTTAATAAAAGTCCAAAAGTCTCTAAAGTTGTAGCAAAGTTGCTCTCTGTGTCTCATTGTGCTGACTCTGATGAGATCGCACTTCATGTAAACAGACGCTTCATGATGATGTAGGCAGGCCATGCGTGTGTGTGATACCCGCTAAAGTCTGGTTCATATAGGGGCAGTGTGACCGATGGCCGTACTCTCCAGCAGGGGATTGGCTCTGCGGGGGGCAATCATGCTTAGGCACGGCACGGTTTGGATGGCCAGTGTGACCGCACCCTTATTCAATCTACCTGTACAGCACTTTGTTTACAGCTGTGGTTGTTTTTAAAAGTGCTTTATAAATAAAGTCGGTATGGTATGGTATGGTAATTTGACATGATTAGACTACAATTCAACTCTTTTTCCTCTAAACTTGCACCTTAAAACAAAGTTTTGGAGTTTGCGTCCTTCATACAGCTTAACCAGAAGAAGGCAGATTTCAGTTGAACATAAAAAAGCTTTTTTCAAGCAGGAGCAAAAATTCAATTTTAATTGAAACTGTGAGGGCATGTTTAGCCTTCAGCTTTACATGTAAGCAAGGAGTAAAATATTTTTTTTTAACTTTATCTTCTAAACTCCTGATTTTTAATGTGCAATGACAAACTGAAAGAAGGACAAAAGCATACAGTAGGCATATGACTCTCTGGGTGAGACCTCTCTGTTAGAACAGACCTCAAATCCTGACAGGCTAACAAGAGCAAACACTTTTAAGGCCAAATATTTCTGTAAATGTCAACCTCAAAGCATTAAAAAAAAAACATATTTGGAGACTTCAAAGAAGTTCAGCCTCTACTCCATGTGAGTCTGTGACCCCTTAGCTATGGAAACTGGTCCTTTGTGAGGGGAAAACAGCTCATGTGGGAGCAGGAAAGTAGTCTATAAATGATGCAAAACTTTGCTCTGCTTCACCGAGAAAAAAATCACTTCAGCTATTTGAGTGCAAAGGTTTGTGAGGGGCAACATTAACTATATGTTGCACATTGCTAATTGCCAGTTATGGGTTTTTACATGGTCCATTATTGTTATTATAAGTTACTAGACAGATAACAGCGCTGAAGGGAGGGGGGTGATAATGGAAGAGCTGGACACATAGGATTTCAGCAAACACATTAAAGGGCAGGAGTTCAAACTGGAGAGGGAACGGATTTAGAAAAACAGACTAAAAAATACAAAAAAAAAAGAGAAAAATCTGAGGAATTGTGTCACAACTGTTCTAACTGTGATATGAAACTTAACAATATAAGTATCTTCAATGTGTACAAAAGTGAAGGACAGCTTTGTAAACATCATGTTAAAGTAAGCTTGTAGATTTATTTCTTATTTCACAGACTGCACAAAAAGTTAATTGTCTTTTCTATAAAACCACTTTAAATAATTGTGGATGTGTTAAGACTCTTTCTACTGTGTAGTCTCAGTGTTACTGAGAACATTTAAGACTAATCTATAAATCCAATTCCATTAAAGTGAAGTCTATACAAGGCAATAACATGAGAACATGTTGAGTCATTTTGGATTCTGTCCAATCTAAATGTTTGCATCTCTCCTCAGAACATGTTAATGTCACCTATATGTGCGTCATGCATTCTTCAAACATAGAAAATGTTGAGAAATCCGCATACTTGCTTTTCTCTCTGCCATATATTAATGTCACATGCGTACATATGTTCATACGCTCCCTGAGGAGAAATACGATGTATGGGTAATGTATTGCTTCTTGGCTCGGAGTGACCGGGGAACATGGAGCTCAGGGACGTATAAGGAATTTACGAGGCATCGGCTGATTTATCACCTTGCAGAGCCAGGCAAACTGTTTCATCCTATTTTCTGACTTTCCACTATGCTATGCTAACTGGCTGCTTTTTTCTTCTATTATTTGTCCTCTTGCCAAACCAGTGTGACTGCTGACTATAAAGACAAGTCACATGTGTTTTAATTTTGTGTACTCTCAAAAACCAACACAATTTCCAAGCTCTGATCCTGTAACCCCGATGTATGGATCTGTTTTTTCAAGGTTGTTAAGTTAAACAGGTTTTCTTTCAACTGAGGAATTAATCAGAAAATGAGGAAAGAACCCTGCAGAGGATGGACATGAGTATAAAGCTTAAATGTAGGGTCTGCAGGAATTTTAGTGATTTGATTGTAAACACAACATTCAAACTGGGCTCCTCCTCCTAGGATCAGTGCCAGCAGCAGCGCACACCCACAGCCTCTGACCGAAGCTACATGATCAATTTCACAAGCCCAGCAACCACCTGTAGCATCATGTTTCTACGTAGGAGAGACTCGAGAGCCATGCACCGGACTCGGCATGTTAGTACAGGCTAATCACAAGTACTTGACACATATCTGCACAGCAGAAAGCAAAATCACATAGCCCTTAGTCCTGTGCCACTTAGCCACACATAGAGGCCCATAGGAGACAATTCAGCAGAATTATTCCTGTAAAAACTGACATTTTATTTTATTTTTCAGGAAAATCCTGTAACTCTACCTTTAAACACATCTGTGGCCTTTGGACAAAGTCAGACTGGCAGTTTAGCCATTTATAATCATGTTTACTTATACAAACCAAGTTGAAACTGAGATTTGACTGATTCAGAAACACAGCACTTTTTTTTAACTCTTACGCAAGCAACAACCTCCTGGAGCATCTTGCTGCCACGCCAGAAAAAAACAAAACAAAATACAAAATACATCAGTATGATGTTTTACCAGTGTATGATCACACTATAACATGATGCTAAACATTCATGTTATAACTCGATACTTCATTATCATGCTAAAGGGATTTTTCATATTGTTAAACTTGTGTTTGACTGGAGAAACTGAACAGAGAACAGCAAAATCATTGAATATGGCTCACTTTTATGTTTTGATCAGACTCTACTTAATGCTTGGGTAAGGACATGAGGAGATCATGCTGTGCTGCTATTGATTAATGTCAATGAAACAGTGATAAGTATGTGTACTCTAGGATGGATTTTGAAATGCATGGGGCTCTACAGAAGGAAGAATAAGTCCGGCCTTCTGGAGGTAACTTCATTTATCCTCTACAAGCTGGAGGGGCATAGAAAGCTCCATTGAAACACGATGCACCAACCCAACCCTGCCAAAAAGGTAACACATTATCGGGTCGTAATCATTAACAGTATACAGAGTGGACAGCATGGCTCCGCCATTTACCGTTGTATGGTTTTGGGGGCAAAATACCCCCCGTCACAGGCGCAGCCATTGATAGCAGTTGTGCAGCCAGAGTGTGTGCAGTAGAGACTGTGAGGGATTCTGGGAGAATCTGAGTGGAGCTGGGTGGTAGCAATAATATTTTTTCTTTCTTTCTTTTGAAAGTCTAATCTCTTTTTGCCTATACCTTTTGAAATATTTTACAATCCTTTAAAAAAATTGCAAGAAAGGCAGCAGTCAATCATCATCTGAAATGCCTGGAGAGCTGCATTTTTTTACCTGTACTCCAGTCAGCCACCAGAGGGAGCAGTTTTCCTGGCGACCTCACTTCGAGCAAGATGACATCCATTTTTTATACAGTCTATGGTCGTATTTCAGTATCATGTAATAACATGGAACTTACCATGTTATAACATGATACTGATGCGTTTTCTTGTGTTTTTCTGGTGTGGCAGTTATACTTCCATATGAACCTCCAGCCACAAGAGATGAAGACATTTCGGGAGTGCTAAAAACTGCAGTTCATAAAGTGTCCACTAGAGGATGCTACCATAAGTTAAGCCAAAAATAACAAATCTTTGAGCAAAAATAAAAATGTTTACAGCCTGTTACGAACAATAAATTCAGTTTGCAAAAGTAGTTTCTCTGACAGCAGACATTGTACAGGGATGAAGGCTTTTCTAACAGGTGGGCTCCCTGCAGCTGTTAGAGAAGAAGCTCAAAGCCCGCCTCTTTCCTCACACCACCTCGACATAAGCTTGGTTGAGTTTAGCATTTTCAATATGTCTCCTGACTAGGATAGGCTACAAAACTGAATCAAAAATGGATATGTGACATCAAAAAACTAAATCTATTCTATAAAGACTAACAGTCAATGCTCTTACTTAGAATTTTCAAAATAAATGTAACATAGATGGACAACAACATTGCAAGAAATGAATAATTTTTCCAGAGCAGTTTGAACGCAGAATGCTAAGAGTCACTGAAGAGTTGTCCATTAGGTTTTAGAATCTGACTTTGAAGAGGCTGCAGAGAAGCAGAGCTTGCACTGAATCTTTTCAGATTTCTGTTGCTCTTTATTTTTAGAGAAACTTGTGTCTGTTTAACAAAAGTTGGAAAGACAACAATAGTTTCTTTTTTACAAGTATATCCATTAAAAAACTAAATTCCTGTTGATATGACCTTCTTAAAAAAACTATTTTATGAACAGGCTGCTTGAGAAAAAAGACGTTGGAATTCCTGTCCAAATCAAGATCATATTAGCAGCCTCGCTAGAGTGTTGTCAGAGAAATTATTTAGTTTCTTTCAGTCTAACAGAGGAAGCATCAGGCCTGTAAGTTCCCGGCTTTATCTGCTTTGTTTTGGTAAGTCAAAGGAGGTAGCCCAGACAGATAAACCAAAGCAAGGAACAAGGTGTTGAAAAGTGTACCCATTTCTCCAGCAATGACACCTTATCAATAGGACAGATGAGTTATTTTCCTGGGCTAAATGACCAGGCTGTGTGATGTGATAAAGGGAAAAAAGAGACATGTGGTTTGGTGTATCAGCGGTGTTCTTGTGGACAAAAGGCCGCTGGTGATCTGAGGTGATGTATCAGTGTGCACTGAAGGCTCCATGCAGCCTCAGCGGCCTAGACGGATTAGCCTGAGAATGACTACATGGCGGTTGCTTGGTAACTACAAACCTACTCAAATGTTTGACGAATATAAAAGACGAGACTGTATTTTTATTTGACCATGAAAAGTGAAAAAGTGCCTTTTATTGCATCCTCAGCTAACCTTCAACCACGTACTTAACATGATAGATGACATACACATGTTTATATGTCAGCTGACAGCACTAAAACTAATCTGTTTTATGTGTGTGCGCGTGTTCGTGTGTGTTTCTTACCTGAGACGTGTGTGTTCACCGACTCTCCAGTGGCCAGTGTACTAATAGTGGTTTCAGCTGGATCCCTGCCACTCTCAGTGCTTTGCTGCAGGCTCAGTCCAGGCTGTTTTTCCTATTCTGGGATGTCCTTGTGTGACCCTCGCTGCCATGCCAAGATCCAGGCTGTGTCTAATGAAAGTAGAGTTCCAGCAAGTTTATTTCTAAAAAAAAAAAAAGAAAACACACAGAATCAAGGCTCAGGCCGCCAGTGTTTCATTAAGCCATACTTGTCAAGCCGGCGGTGGAGAATGTGAAAAGTAGCAGTAGCTGTGGGATTGTGGTAGAGGACTAGGAGGCTTAAAGAAAGACACAGAGAGAGGTATTTTCACAGTGAAAAAGTTGGGTTGCAAAGTAAAACAGATTCAAACTTGAATTATTCTTCGAAAAAAACAAGAAAACGCTGATCAGAAAACTATAATATAACAATATACACATGTCTATCAGTGGGTCTTGAATTATTAATTAGCTGTATTTGTTTTGTTTTATTCAGGTAGCCTTTTATGTGAGCCCAGTGTTGCTATAAATAAAACTTTAATTTAATAAGTCTTATTAGGATTTAAAAGTTTTATGAGACAAGAACTAGCCAAATTTTCCTAATAAACTAACCCAATGAATGTTCCTGAGAGGTAAGGTGATTAGAGTCGGGCAATATAATCTGTGAAAATCTGCTCTAAGATCAGTGGAGTAAAGTAAAGAGATTGGAATTCTTCTTGCAACAAGCAGATCCTTAACAAGGCTGAAAATATTTCACCTCCCTCTGTGTATGTGCTTTTACGCTATCTTTCTCTGTTTAAGGTAAATGCTGTGTTAAGCACTTTACTTTAAAAGGTCATTATAAAGCAACAGTGGGTCATATCTTAATGGCAGGCCATTGTTATCAAGAATAAGCCATGTTTTGTGTTTCTGATCATATTCTGGCGAACTCTGTGATTGTATCAGTTTGTAGAATGGATTTTGATACATGCTGTTTTCGCTAAGAAAACAAAGAAAGGAGTCTGAAACAGCAGGAAAAAAAGGCAAGAGAAGTTAAAGCCACAAAACTGGAAGTTGCAACTGAGAAACAAAACTCAAGAAGGGGAACAGAGTTAAAGGAAGAAATGGAGAGAAGATGTTCTGGATTAAAGATGTCGGCATGAATGTGATGCATGGAAATGAGCCACGTGAAACCAGCAGACCATGGACATTATAATAAAAAGACGTTGTTCCAATGATGTTTCCTGTCTGTTTCTGAAACGTAGCATGGATGTGGTTTCCGGTACTTCCAGAGCCAGCCTCAGGCCCCGTTTACACGACAACATTTCATTTGAAAACGCTGAAACGCAGTGAAAAAAATCTGCGTTTACACGGAAACGCTGAGGGACTGAAAACGCTGTACTTAGCATGCCAGGCCTGTAGTCAGCGCTGTAACTAAAGAAGCTGCTTTTGGAAGATCTCCACCGAAGTAGAGTTGAGCCAATCATCTGATGTATTGGGGAATACTAAGTGCAGAAGTGGAGCAACAGATGCACATTTTGTATAAAGACAGTCAGCAGATTCAGCAGACTGAGCAGCACAAGCGCAACACGGTAGTTCGCGATGATCGTAACAACGGTACTGTTGTACTGTTGTATGCGCTCGTGAGGAGTGGAATGTGACGTCAGCGTTTCTACTGAAAATGCCGGCTTACCGTTTGCACAGCAACGTGGTAGGCAGCGTTTCAGAAAAATCCCACTCTGGAGGCCGTTTTCAAAAGTTTGCGTTTTAGGTCGGCTGAAACGCCGTATCCATGTAAACGCGAGGCTGAAACGCAACAAAACTTTTGCATTTCACCTTAAAACCATTGTCGTGTCAACGGCCCCTCAAACAAGCGCTTGACAGACTTCCACGTCACCTTATTCTTTTGGGCCGGCAGGTGCTCCTTGGAGGGAATGCATGTGGCTTTTTAGCACTCTAGGTGGAGTCTGTTGGCGTCCATTCCCAAACTGCAAGGGGTGGTGTGTTGCAAATGCACGTCCACCACAGTACTAAACAAAAGTAAAATAAGTTTGCATTTTTTTTCACCATTTGCAATTTCTTTTTTCACCAGTTTCTCTTCTCTGCTAAGTGTAGCTGCGATGTCATGCAAGGAATTGATCATCACATGGTTGTCACGGTGATCTCTGTGTGATGACTTATATAAATGCCAGGATTTTAGGAGCTCCTATTCGTCCGCCATATTCTCCATGCATCTCAGTTTAGCAGTCAGAAAGTTTCCAATGTGTGTGAGCCATCAGCTTGAAAAGGGCCGCATGGGTGGGCAAGGCTGCTGAAATGACTTTATTCGTCCACACAGAGCTGTGTGAACCTTGTGGATGTGTCAAGCATAAACCAAGCTTAAGGAGAAAAACAATCGAATGCTACTTTCACCTGATTTGATTTAACCATTGGTTGAAATGGTTGGTTTAACGGAAGTATTAAAGCTTAGCCCATTGCACTCACTTTTGGGCACTTGGAAATCAGCATGGGATGAAGAGTGACGCGAGTTGGCTTTCTACTGATCAGGAATGTGTCAAATACCCATGATCAGCTTGTGCTAACATGCCAAGTCAGGTGCACGGCTCTCGAGTCTCTCCCACACAAAGAAACACGATGCTGGAGGTGGTTGCTGGGCTAGTGAATGTGTTCACATAGTCATGGTCAGTGGGTGTGCACTGCCGCTGACACTGGTCCAAGAAGGAGGAGCCCAGTTTGAAATTTGTTTTCCTACCTTTAATATTAGGTTTCACCTAATATCAAAATATCTTTATTAAAATATTTGGGAATAATTATGTCACTTTGATTGTTTTTAGTCTTGCCAACTCATTTACATTACTGGTGTAAAACAGAATATACAAGCTCCACATTAGGCTCATGTACATGATCTATTGTTGCCTTTGTGTTGCTGTTTGTCTGTGTATTCTTTCAAGCTCCTCAATTGCTACTAGAGGGAATTGAGAACATATTCTTGTAAGTTAAAGTGAGGATAAACCAGTCAACTGACTGATCTGATCCCATTCTTTTAACATACCACTCTAAAGGTCAAAGGTCACTGAGTTTGTGAGGAAGGACTTGGCTTGTGATTCAAGGGACCCCCATCCTAGGGTGTTTGTGTGCTGAGGATCCTTTCAAGAGTTAACGAGCTAGAGGGAATTAGTGTTTCTGTGATAACCTTTCAGACTACTGGGTCACACAAGGCTGAACCAGCACAGGGTCCTAATGATTCTAGGAAAATCAGATTCATGAAACCGCCACTGGCCAACACACATGCTCGCTTCTCTCTTTTTAGCCTGGGTGTAAACAACCGAAAGACGCCAGTGGTCTAATCCAGATCACAGCGGCAGTTTAACAGAGCGGTCTGGAGAAACTACATTCACAGGAACTCTTGATTACAGAGTGCCAAGTGTTGAGTGATTTCTCTGCTCCAAGCCAACATTAGACTCTTTAGACTTGATGGATGACATTTTTGCTTTTTTAATGAACACCTTTTTGAATAGGATTTAAAGCAAATCATTCAAGTATTATAACATTGGAACTTTTTGGAACTTTTCTCAGAAACGTTTTGTAGCTTATCCAAACAAGTTTTGCACGTTGCACGTTCCTTTCAGTCTTTTCAAATAAAAGGGGACAAGAGAAACTTGCTTTCAGTTTAACTGCTATAGGATCAGTTAGACTTTACTCTCGAACTAATCAAGCCTCATTCTTACGACTGTCATATGCATAGGGTCTTATAAAGAGAGCATGTTATTGTCCTGTGAACTGGGTCATGCTAAGCCTCAGAGTTAATGAGCAGGCATTGCATGATGGAGTGAGAACGATAGGCTTCACGAAATAAAACAGTGTGTCATCAGAAGCTACATTTTGAGTGCTTGAGCGAGGGTGGTTCATTTGCACATCAGCATCTGAGTCACATCCATTTCAACGAAAAATGTTCCTTTGTGTTTTTTTTTTTCTCTTTTTGCAGGAACTTTCATCACGACTACATCCAATCTGACTTTTCATGATTGCAAAATGTGAAATGTGAATTGTGAAGCTTGGGTGTGAAGAAGTTTTTTTTTTTTTTTTTCCATTTCATTAGCTCTTTGTTTAACCATGTCTTAGCAGGAAAAAGTAAAACCAGTTTGACCATGGTTTCATAATGGAGTACTCTGTTGTTTTCAGTGGGGGTTGTCAGGATACTTAATGAAAACTGGGTGTACAACAAACATTAAGAAAGTCTAATCTATGCATCGTTCTTAATGAGGTTGCATCAAAACATATTGAAATCACAAGTTACACATCGTTTTCCCAACTGTTACACATGCACTTCTGAACATTTTTGATTGATGGCTGAAAAGGTGTAACGCCTTATATTGACTTCAAGCTGTTTTTTTCCCTTTATCCTCTGGTGGAATGTCAACATGGAGTTAGCCTAAGCTAATGTGTCACCAAGTGACAGTAACATCCACCGAAAGCAAGTTGGTGGGGCGATGACAAATTTCACGTTGAGCACAGCTTCTCAGCTCAACAGTCTTTCCAGTATGAGTGTGTGTGAAAGATTATTCTGTAGAACTCCAGGTCCTGTGAATATCCTGTTAAAATAAGTTGTCTATTAGTAAAAGCCACTGGAGGGTCTTGCGGTCTCTGATAAGTTCTGTTGGTTGATAACAGCCTACAACAAACATTAAAACCATTTCTCAACCAGAATTGCTGAGACAAGTACAAAGTAAGAACATTATGTTGTTGTTGTTGTTGTTTTTTCCTGAAGGATAATACAAAACCTTTATCAAATAATCTAACTCGACTCCAATGAACCATGTCATAAAGAAAGCTTGCATTAGATCATAAATGAATGAAACAACTGGGATTTAATGCATAAAAGAGTCTTGGTTACCTCATCAGTATTGCATTTCAGTTTACTTATCTCATGTTTCAGCTTTGATCATAGACTGTGAATATATGGATGTAGTGAGTGTCCGTGATGTAACCCATTTATTTCTGAAATGGAGTTTTGAAGACTCTTGTTGGCAGAGGCCATATTGGAAATGCTGAACCCGACCTAGCATTTGAGTTGGGAGAGGCAGGCCGTCTTTGCAGAGAGCTACAGAGTGCTTGCTAAGTCAGCCATTCCCTCATGGGCAAAACTTGTAATTACATTGGAAATAAGAAGTTATGATAAAAAATATTTCATTAATATGTATTTTTGGCAACTTGATTTGTAGCAGTTCATAGTTTTACTTCCATGCTTACACACAATCCAGACTCTCAGAATATTTTGGACAATATGTTTATTGTTTGGATGAAAGACAAACTTTGACCAGCTCCGCTCTTTTTAGATTTAAAATTCTTTTAAGTTTTAGCCACATCAGCCAACTTTGTTTAAACATGATTAGACTGGCTCAGGATGAAAAGGGCAAAGTGAAAGTGTTTTGGTTGCTGAAACATTACATAACTAATAGATTAAATTAAGTAAAGCACACAGTGTTTTGTATCCATCTCATGGGTAGTAAAACTGACATTTTTGCCTTTTTAGTGCGGAACATGTGTGGCTGTCTTATACAACATCTCATCCAGAGTACACACTTCCAGTTAATGAATCTTTCAAAGTGGATGGCGCCTGGCTTCTCTCTCTACTACTTTGTTTACTAAATGATGCAGCCTCACACTCACAGATGTTTGTGTGAAAGCAGCTTAGAAGTTAGACATCTGGTTTGTTACAGCCTTTCCTCACTGGGTTGTCTGCAGTTCTTTTTTAAAGTTCTGTGAACACGGTCAGAGGTCTCGAGTGCAACAGCTGTTAAATCGTTACATGTGCTTTTAGTCAGCCTGCATGTCTGTGATGTGTCTGCAGGTGTACTTCTAAGAGGATATTTCCTTTAAATCATAAGATTTATCAACAAGAATATTGCTCTACTTTACCAAACAAGTCTTTCCATGAGTTACCGGCTGAGATTCTCACAGAAATGTCAGACTGTGTTTCAGATTCAATCAAACTTTCAGGGTAGGTTTAGTTTGTTTAGAAGAGAAAACAAAAGAAAAAATATTTTCCAGGAATTCTGCTGTAAGGCTTTTTTTAATGTGTACTGGCAAAATTTGTGACTGTTTGCTGAGCTTAACGCAAATACATTTCCAGTATGTCATTTACAGTGACTTTTGGTTCCACTTCACCTGCTCAAAAAGAAACTGAAAGTTTAAAAACATGACTAGACATCCTGTCTGATTAGACACTTGTGTTTTCACACCATATCTTTTATCTGCTGTGATGACACCACAGTGTTCCCAGATCTCAGTATCTGGTTTAGTGCATTGGCAGCTGGTCAAAACAGGATGTGCACGACACCACTACAGACCTTTACTGAGTAACAAGTTTGTGAAGTACTTTGAAATAAGTGTGTTATTATTCCAAGGAAATGGTGAATACTTTTGGATTCAAATGAAAATCTCTAATGAAAAACATATTCAAAATGTTTCATGTGTTGATAATTAATGTCATGTGTTTTTAGCCCGGGGGTGCAGAAGTCTTATGCTCTGCTGACTTTGGTTATACGTTGTTCATCCATACACCCTCCTCTTCAGTATAAGAGATGGGAGCTTCTTTGGACACAGGAATAAATCTGCCTGAAATGTTTTACACACTGGCACCCAACAGGTGGCAGCAAAGTAATATGATCCATAAACTGGGCCATAAGAGGCAGGGTATGCACAGTCAATGACATACTTAGGTATTGTAAAGTAAACCCAGTGCAGACTTGCAAAAAGTTCCTGAACTGTCCACTTAAGACTGGCCGTAAAAGCAAGGGCAACCTCCAACTACAAAACTTTTCCTAGGCCATTTTTTTGATAAGAATAAGAAGAATCTTTAGTTCCTACATAGTTAGGGGTTGTGGTTTTTCAGACTAAGACTGTGTCAAATAAGGCTCCTCCATAGCTGTGCCTTAGAAAAATAAGGGGTCACATCACTAAGTCCGTGTCCATGTCATAACTAATGGCTGCAAAACATACATGTAAGAATTTGTGCTGGATGTCAGTCACCTAGTTAAGTGCTGAGGTAGCCAAAGCTAATGGAAAGCTGAATTGACCAATAGGGGGTGTGATTAAAGTCAATCTATAGAAAATGGGGATTCACCGTAACAGATAATGAGATCCTGGCAAAAATGGGTACAGGTTTTACCAATTTAATCCCTCAGACTCAACAATTGTCTGAACTTTGGCAAAATTCTAAGCTCTTAATTGAGTTTTGCCTTTTGATCAGTTACATCCACATTTTTAGTGACCTTGAGTCATAACTGGGGTCATTTATTGTACAAAAAATAATTGCCACTGTAAAGTTATGATTTGAGTTTCGTCGGGGATCAGGAGTTCTAAATATGTGATAAATACCAAAGACAAACATGCCAAGACTTAAATGTACTGAGGACTCTTCAGTTTGTACACCGGTGGCAGCAGGTTTATTCTGCCTCCTCCTACCCATAAGGTGTTCTGGGGCCTTCAGCAGATCTGTGAATGAGTCATCCAGCCCTCCCCGTCCGTATGAACCCAGCGCCTTCTAGTGGCAACAGAGGATGCTGCATATACTTATGACGGGCATAAAGTATGCGAGTCCACAGGCAGAACAAAGTCTAATCAGCTGTTTTTTTTAAAACAACTTGAAGGAGCGAGAGTGCGTTCAGCTACAGCCAATTAAAACTAATCCAAGTATCTCAAACGCATATATCCATCCGCTGACATGTTTGATTTCAACATGTGGAGTGAGGACACAAGTCTTCTCACTGTCTCTGTCTCTCTCTCCCTCTCTGTGGATCTTTGGAGCCCAGAGTGGACGGGAGGTAATCCCCACCATGTGAGTGGGCGGTGCGGGTACCGGAGGCGTGTTTTTTTCCTTTCTTTTTTTTCATTATTCAAATGCCGCGGTACCTATAAAAAGAGCGCCTGCGTGCGTCAGATAGTTTTCTCCAATGGGTAAAGGTGACTAACAACGAGTTGTCTCTCTCTGTCGCCGGCCCGGTCGCATCCTAACGGCAGGGAAAGAGATGATGCACGACTCCTGCGGTGTCCAAATGGCGAGGGCGCTGAAGCACGCAGCGCTGTGCCTGATGCTGCTGCCCCGCTTCCTCCTGGCCGCCGTCATGCTGTGGCTCCTGGATTTCTTGTGCATTAGGAAAAAAGTGCTGCTGAAAATGGGAAAAGGACAGGACAGCCCGGACGACCCGCCGGTGTGCGTCTCTGACTCCAATAAGATGTTCACCTTGGAGTCTCTCAGGGCGGTGTGGTATGGACAGAAACTAGACTTTCTAAAATCTGCGCACCTCGGGAGCGCTGCGCCCAACACTGAGGTGATGCTGGTCCAGGAGCGGAGGCAGGTCCGGATCCTGGACTGCATGAAAGGGAAGAGACCGCTCATCCTCAACTTTGGCAGCTGCTCCTGACCGCCATTCATGACGCGTCTGGCGGCGTTTCAGCGCATCGTGAGACAGTATGAAGACATTGCGGACTTTTTAGTAGTGTATATTGAGGAAGCCCATCCGTCGGACGGCTGGGTGAGCACGGACGCGCCGTACCAGATCCCCAAGCACCAGTGCTTAGAGGACAGACTGAGAGCCGCCCGGCTGATGCTGGCTGAGGTGCCGAGCAGTAACGTGGTGGTGGATAATATGGACAACTCATCCAACGCCGCGTACGGAGCCTACTTTGAGAGACTTTACATCGTGAGGGATGAGAGAGTGGTGTACCAGGGTGGCAGGGGGCCAGAGGGATACCGGATTTCTGAGCTCAGGAACTGGCTGGAGCAATACAGGAACGATCTGGTGAATTCCCAAACAGCCGTGCTCCATGTGTAGTTTGAAGATGCTGAACTGCCTGCTGCTCTCATTCTGCTTCAACGTCCAACTCACAGTGCGAGATATTCCGATGCTGCTACCAGATGTTCACACATGACGGGACATGTTGTTTTTCCTGCATACGGACATTCAGGACTCTTTGACAAATAGCCTAAAGTCATGTTAAAGCCTGTAACTGGGCTGTAGGCTGTTACATTGTGTGTGTTTGACCTTAATTGATTGCTCATAGCGATTGTCTTGTTTTTTTTTGTATGGAAACTGGATTCAATTAGTGATCACTCTATTTTTCTACAATACTGATGCGCGCGTGCGTGAGTGTGTTTAAGTGTACTTGTGTATGTGTGTGTATGTGTGCGTGCATCCAGGCGGATGTCTCGCGCCGGTGTTTCTGTGAAGTTCGGTTTTTAAAAGGCAAAGCCAGAAAACCGACACTGATGTTTCTGACACCGGCAGCGGGTTTCATGTCAGCCAGATGCCTTCATCCATGATCGATTGCCAAACGTTGTAATGTTGAAAACAGTGTAATGAACAAAATGTTCCTAATAAATGACAAATCACACATTGATGATTTCACTGCCCACTGTGAAAAGAAACACGCTGAAGTTGTTTATTGATGAGTTTTCATTGAAAAACAGGCAGAACTGAGGTGGAAACTGCCTGTTTTTAAAGCCAATTGTAATAACCTGAGCCGGGTGACGTCACACCTGCTTCTCGTGCAGTTTCTCGGGATGTTCCAGGATGTTCATTTCGACGTTAATCCGTCGACTTTTACTTTTTGTTTGCTTTAGACTCGCCTCCTCTGACCCCAAGCCCCTGTAACCAGCCTAATTTAGCTTCATTAGTGATTAGTGATGCTCCATTTGTTTAGTAAATTACAGCAGAGTGTAAATGTGTCCTCGTGACGAATTAGTTTTCCATTCACTCCCTCATTAAGTCACTTTAATCTGACACACAGGTGATAAGACAACAGGGTGTTTAAGTTTTAACACAGTCATTTCCATGCGGATCTTTTGTCTCTAAAAAGAAACAGAGTTGATCATTATTATGGAGCAGTGATGATGGAGAAAAAACAAGTCATGGGAGAATAAGTTAAAAAAAAACTTTGTTTATTAGAAAATATTAATTTAATATAATCACTATTGAGTTTAAGCATTCCCCCTTTTGGCATCTAATATGAGAAACTGAAATGAATCATTACTAATCTAATTCAGGGAAGAGATGCTGATCATAGTGAGTGAAAGGCATACATACATTCACAGCGTATCATCACAATTGCTTGATGCTTAGAGATCATACATGAACAGACAGATCATATATCGTACAGTGCTGTACATTTTCTATATGTGGATCAGTCCAAGAAACAAAGAAGGCTGAGCTGATTAGGGGCTGTGAGGGAGCGCACTTTAATCCATTTATCTTTATCTCTCTCTCTCTTTCTCTCTCTCTCTCTCTCTCTCTCTCTCTCTCTCTCTCACACACACACACACACACACACACACTCACTTTCTCATTAAATCTGGAATCTCTCCAGTTTTAACTCCCTCCCCTTTCCCCCCTGTCGTTGACACATATACATGAACATCACCACACACACACACACACACACACACACACACACACACACACACACACACACACACACACACACACACACACACACACACACACACACACACACACAAACAGCCATATGGAATCTATATTGCAGAGCCAAGTGATAAAACAAAGATTTAGCATAACCATGGATGCAGAAAGAGGGGAGGGGGGGGTTAAGGGGTACCAGCCCCCAGTACTGCTGCACTCTCAGGCACTGAAGTACGCACAGTTTTAACAAACAGTTATAACAGTTCATGGTCATTTTGGGGGGGGGGGGGGGGGGGGGGGGGGGGGGGGGGATAAGGGTGCCAAGAAGAATCACTGGTACAAAGGGCTTTTACATTTTGATATGATTCACCAGATAAAAAAAACTTGTTAGCCAAACTATGTCACATGACATTTATGCCTTGAAAACAGGGATTTTATTTTAGGAGAAATATCTCCTGAAGTCACAGAACACAGTTTAAATTAATTTAGAATCAAAGTTTTAACACACTTAGCTCTTTTTTTACTGTCTTCTGAATTTCACTGTTTTGCCCCTCCCCTTTGACCCAGTCCCTCATGAGACTGTGTATATTGAGCCAGTCATCTCAAACTAAAGCTAGTGATGAGACAGCAACAGATTGTCAGGAAGCCTCACTTCTGACACGGGGTATCTGAGTCCAGTCTGCAGAGTCGACATGAGCCAGACTTGAGCTCCTCTCACAGCTACAGAGTCCAAAAGTCCAAAAGTCCAATATGCAAAAGTTACCCCTGCTTGAGCCGATTTAACCTTAAACTAAAGAAGTTCAATTTTCCTGACTGGATTTCTGATGACGAAAAACTTAAAACATTTGCAAGGTCTTTGATGTGTGTCTCAGGTCAAACAGATTTTCTTATCAGAGCATTCCCATCATGTCAGTGTGTTAGATCTACTTTTGCCTGAGTGGATGCAGTCACCAGCCGCAGCGAGAGACAAATTGATGTCCAATATGCGGCAGAACCAAATAATAGAACACCTTGCACATACTCTATTCAGTTTAATAAAAGTCTGTAAAGAAGATGAGTGATGCGATTTTGGTCCTTTCCAGGCAGAGGCAGGAAGCATCACAGTGGGCAAAATTTTGACAGATAAGGACAGAATTATGTTGCACTGCATTTAAATGAGCTGGTAAAACACTGTTTGATGTTTGTCTGAGTTAGCAGAGAAAAGACGCTGAGAGTTTTCCCTCTGCCTTGAGAACAATTACCCAGTTTTTGCTCAATGTGATTTTGTTGCTACCTTATAACTTTGCTTTTGAATACAGAAAACATTGAGCTCAGATCTTTTCCAGACATCAAGACTACTTGGGAGAAACACGTGATTGCACATTTCATTCAACTTTTGGCCTCTCTGCTGTCAGGAAGAGAAATGTTTCTGCAGATAACTTGAGGGTCGTTGTGCCTGACAGTGATAGCCTTGTCTTTTTCCGCTTGACTTTTTCTGTTATCAGTTAGACCCAAGTCACTGCTGTAATTTTTAAAAAGCTCTTTGGTCAGACATCACTGATTGACTGACCGTCTTATCACCGTGTTTCTGCCTGGAGGCTTGTAATTCATTTCAAAAGCAAGGTTTACACAGGGAAAAAACACCCCCATCCCCACTTCAGCATAGAAACAGTGAGAGAAGTTTTCAGCGCTGACGCCGTGTTGCACGTCAGCTATCGTGCTCCCAGCTTACCCCTCCCCGTATACATTTATGCAGTATGCCGCATTAATGTATGAGGACTGCATAGCCATACGGTACATGCATGTGAAGAGATAATGAGATTTAACTGAGGCATCACGAAGCCTGAATACATTAAAGCCACACAGCGGAGACTGCGAGGGCTGCGTGCAGGGATGCTGGGAGGTCATTGAGGTTGAAGTTGCTGACACTGTACCCTCCTCTGTAACCAGCATCATTGTTCCTGCATCATATCACACATACAGTATTCTCCCAGGGACAGCCAGTCACGAACTGCTGGTGGAGAATATGTGTAAAAGAGGTCATACATCATCGAGATATGTTCCCTCAGAGGCCTTCACATGCAAAAAAAAAAGTGTTTGAGCTGCAAAACAGATACTAAAGCTCTCTGTCAACCATTGATCTAATGTGTTTTCTGGTTTACAACAAGATGTACAGTAACTTAACATTTTCCACATTTAAATAAATTCTCTTCCAAATGTGTTGTCCTACATTTGAGGCTGAGGGGTTTGTTCAGCATTCTTCATCACCACACGTTGTAAGGATTTTAAAGATAGCTTTGGCTACCTGGCTAAATCCAGTGCCTCTTTCATCGCTAGACCTAAGCTACTGAAGTTAGAATATCTTTCAGATGTTAATGTTGTTGTTATCAAAAAAGTAACTGCTAGAGAATCAAGTGAAAAACAATATTTAAGTGTGTGAAGTCATTCAGACCACTTATTTCTGGGTGGTTTTCACCCTGGCAAATGTATTTTACACGATTTTCATTGTGTTGGATTTGTCTGAGTTCCGTGGGTCCTGAGTAGCTTCAGGCCACTTACTGATGTCATCAAAGGTAGGCGTCTTTTCCTGTTACCGTCCCTGTTTTTTTTTTTTTTTTTCAGAAAGGATGTGTTTGGGTAATATATATACATATTTATATATTTACCATTATTTAATATTTGAAAAATAGTATCTTTTTTTTAACCTTCACCAAAAAAGGCTCAATTAGTTTTATTAAGGCAAATTCCATTGATGACTCTGACTTTTCACAAATTTTCCAGCCTTACTTTTGGGTCTTCTTATGTCACCTTTTTTCATTTAATGAGACTTTGAGTATGGAAATGTAAAAGAAGAGTAGTTCAGTTTGCCATGTATTGTACTTCAATATAATTTGTTGGTTACTCTTTGTACGATAGTGTTCTATGGTTAAGGGCGTGGCCACACTGACCATCAGTAACCTGCCTACGCACCCTTAAGTCCAGGTACACTTCATGCTCAAGTACAAGCATGCATATGCATCGAGGGCATGACGTATAATCCATGGTGTATGACTGCTGTGACCGCTCCTCCCAGCAATCATTTTAAATAGGGGTGGGGGTGTTAGTGGGCTGTGTCGAACCAAAACATAATTAACATGAACCAAAAAGTGATAAAAGTTGTAGCCATGTTCTCTGTTTTCTCCATTATGCTGCCGCTGATGAGACCGCCCTTCTTGCAAACAGACACCTAACGATCCTGGTAGTGTGACCATGTGCCGCATTGGCCAGTGGGGGAATGGTGCCACAGGGAGCCAATCATGCTTGAGTATGGCATAGCATGGATGGCTAGTCTGACCGTGCCCTAAGGAGCTATGCACAGAGACTTTCCAAAGGTTTGTAAATATAAGATTCTTAGTCCTATTTCACTGAAAAAGCAACAATAAATTTCAAACTTCTGTTTGAATAATGTCTAAAACTAATGTCTCCTTCATTAACCTAATTTCAACATGTGATCTGATTTAATTCTTCTCATGTTTTGACCTTATTTACTGAACAAAGAAAGGATGACATGACAACTCACCAGAAGTGAAGCCAAACATTTGGACCTCTCCGCACTGACTGGCTGCAGTGTGATGCATAAAGCCTCCCTCGACCCTAAAAGGAGATTAGAGAAGAGTCAGACATTGAAGTGATCATTTTTCTGGCATTAATTGCTAATCATTACAAAATCATCATGATCGACAGCTCTATAGACAAAAGCAGATCCAGTGACCCTGAAAACCAAATCAGCACTTTACAGGCAACCATCCTACTATTACTATGTGTTTGTCTCAGATTAACAGTAGAAGTTGTCCTGCAGTTCACCAGACCATGGGTTCACCATACCTTATAGCCCAGGGCCAGTAAAAGTTATGGAGGGCAAGTTTGTTGATTCTTCACTAGCCAGCCCTGGTCAGTGTCTGCTAATTAGTCACTGTTTTTTTTTTTTTTTTTACTTACGTCTGCATTCTCAGGTAAGATTGATTAGAAAGTCTGTCAGTCTTTCAAGTTAGTCTATTTTTTTATTGCTCCTAAATATAGATTTCTAGACATGTATAACTAGTCAAAGCGTTTGTCCAAATCTGGGGATGTGGAGAAAGGATGAAAAGCTTTGCTACAGACTGAAGCCAAGAGCGAGCTCATTGCCGTTATGGAGCTAACATTATAATGTAAGCAGCTAAATACAAGGTAAATTACGTTTCCTTTTTGAAGTCTCTAGAATTTAAGTAAGATCCCACTGCTTAAGTCATTGTTGTCATTGTGGTGACAAAGTACAAGAGGCAGGCTTTACATTAGAGGATCATCAAATTACATCACCAGCATCAAATGAAAGGTCTTCCAGGGAATCATGTTTCTATAGGGGCCAAGAGTTTGGTATAGATGCCTCTTGTGACAATACACAATTTGAGGTGTGTGTTTGTGTGTGAGCAACAGTGAGGCCTTAAGGTGATTTCCCTTTCATGACAAAATAAGTGCCACCCAGGAACAAACCATTTATCATGTCAGTGTAAAAGGGCAACATGGATGGAGCTGCCACTCCCTCACAACCATCTGAGACGATCTTCGTATCACTTTCAAGAGATATTGGCATGACTCATGTGCAAGGCGTGCTTAAGTTTCTGGCCTTTACTTTACATAATTCAAAAAATAGTTGTTGTTTTTTTTTTACTTTGAATAAACATTTCATTTTGTGTGAGGTATATAAGAATAGAAGTATTTCCAATGGAGTCTGTAATATTCAGTGTTAACAGATAGTACAAGCTTCAGATTCAGACAACACGTCAAAACCCACATACTGAAAACATGTTATGTTCCTAAGTGGTACATGTTTGTTGAGTTATGAAATAATCAATGTTAGCATAGTATTGGGGGCAGATTGAGGGTCTAAAGGTGAAACTTGATATGTTTCACTCACAATAAACAGCAAACTCTTTCCAACTGTAAAGTTGCAAAACTTCAAGGTGCAAAGTCTAGGTTTGTTGAAAGAAAAAAGCAGACCCTTTGCTTTTCTGAACTCAAATGTTCAGGTGAGGTTTGTCAGTGGAAAAGAGGGCACTACTGTAAATCTGTAAAAATATTTGTTGCAGAAAATTTTTTAGACAGTTATCTTATCTACTAGACACACAGGCACCAGGCCAAAGAAGAACTGTTTTAAAATGTGATTTGATTTAGATGAAGGCATTTTCAACTTTTTTGGCCAACCCATCTAAGACCCAAGACGCCGATGAGGCCACGTGTGGCTAAATACTTGTAACAGCCGAATACCACAAAGATAACCTCTAATGAGTATCACTGTTGCAGTATGCAGGGAAATTCCATAGAAGAGTTGCCAGAGACTTTAAAACAACAATAGGAGTAAACATATCCAAGATAAGACCTGGTAACCACAAAGCTGTTGATCTTTATTTTTATCAAGCATTGACAGAAACGCTTTACAACGTATTTGAACCACACTGCTCATTTACACAAAGGTTCCTTTAAGTTTATTTAAAGCCACACTAATTTTTAATTTGGTGAAAACTGTGGATCAAAAGGCTGTATGTCATGAGGAAGAAGTAACTCGTGGTTGCAAATGCACAGGCTTTAGAGAGTATTTTAGCATCTCTTAACTCTTTGGTTTGGTTTCATAGCCCACAAACTGTTTATGCTGGTATACTGTTTTTTTTTGCAAGCACCATACTGACCATACTGCAAACTTACAGAGCAGATAAAAAGGAGCATTTAGCTGCTAAAGAGCCAAATACTTAAAGTGGCTGTGAGGAGTTTAAAAGTGGTCTTGAAAAAGTCTCCCTTCCAGATATATGCTTGATCGTAACCCACGCTTTAAAATGAGATTGTTAGCGCCAATATTGCTGGTTACAGGTTATTTTAATTGTTTTTTTCATTTTGCTACTTCTTAGCTTCTAGTTCGGGTCGACCAGGACCGGAATGATTTACAGAATATCCAGGTTTCCATGACAACACCAGAGAGGAGATAAAACACAAAGATTTGTGTTTTTCTCTGCTAAAACCAACTCCAATGACTAATTTTGTAGTGATGGTGGACACTGGAGTAGAGGTAGACCGATATATCGGCCTGCCGATATATCGGGCCGATATTTGGACATTTTTCTGTATCGGCCATCGGCCATATTTTCTCTTAAAAAGCCGATTTTTGATCCATTGTATAAAATGAAGCAATTTTTGATCAGGCACAAAAAAGATGAGCACCTCAAACTTGTGGAACCACTTGGATACATTACATACTTTTGTTCAAATTATATTAATAAGTTTGAATTTCTTTTTTGACATTTTAAGAAGAGTGTGAATGTTTACTACTGCTTTACTAATGCTGTTACATTGTGTGTTTACTCAGACAAAATATTTCATTGTTTTGAAAGCTGAATAAATGTTCAGAGGACTGGATACGACTTGTTGTAATAGATTTCTTTAAGTTGCTCAGAAATTGCTGCGTTTCACAAAAATGTGATAAATACATATTTATTTAACAATCGGCCTGAATATCAAATTGGAAAAATCGGCTATGCATATTGGCATCGGCTGCCCAAATTTGGAAAGCATCGGCCCCCAAAAAACCTATATTGGTCGACCTCTACACTGGAGCCTAACTGTTGGACGGAAAAGGGACAGAAGAGCAGAAGAAACCTAAATGGGAGAGTGATACAGCTCAAACTAAAGGCTAATTAGCCTTAAGCTCAAGCTGTATTACTCTATAGCACAGGGGCTAAACTGTTTGTGGTAATGCACATTCCAACCCACAGTCAGCAGTTATTCTGCAGTGGTCTGTTCAAACTTGAGAGTCTATCAATAAAATGAAGAGTGAGGTTACGTTAGCTCTGCTTGGTAGATGACTGGCAGGACATAGCTAACCAGGATTTACTGACGTTACACATTATAGACATGTCTTAGAGTTGTCTTGTTGTCACGTTAGCCTACAGATATGTTGGAGCACCAGGCTGACAATAGTGCTACATGTAGCCAGCTGCTACAACGTTTGCTTGATGTCACATTTCAAACCGTAGCACTGTGTAACTGTACTGATAAATACCTCACCTCAGTGCGACATATCCAGTAAAAAGTTGTCTTGAACAAAGAAAATTTGTTGCGATGGGATCTCCATTTAATTCCAAAACTAACACACACTTCGCTGAAAGTAATTTAAAACCGGGCCACATGGTGGCGAGGGAGTGCAATTAACACAGATCCTCCTTATAGCATCTTTAAAAACCCTAAGCGGCAACCCCCAAAAACTGCAGTTCTACGTGACCTCCACCGTTCAGTTTCAAAACATTTCTTCAAAAAGAATTAAGAGACTACATCCAGTTTTTGCACAGACCATGGAGAAACCCAACTGCCATCAATAAATTCTAACACCAGGTTGTAAGAAACACGTCTGTTACCGTGTGCTGCATGTGTTTGCTATCAGGTTTCTGTTTACCTAACTTTTCAAAAGCCATTGACAGCTTTTTAAACAGCCCATCAAAAGTGTAACTACTCAGTGAGGCACTAACATGATAGAAAAAAAATACACACAATGATTCAGTTTCATTTCTCATAGGTTCACTTGTTTAGACCTGTACGCACATTTGTGACTCTTGGTTTTAGGAAGCCTGCACTCTTTTAGATCTCTTCCCGTGACTTGTTGTTTTCTTATCACTCGACTCCCTCTCTTACTGCTCCTCGTGCTTACTGGTTTATAAGCCAAGCACACAGGGTCCAGCCTGTCCAACATATAAAACAGCGCCCTCCTCCGGCTCTGAATGTGGGTCTACATAACTCTGCTCATGTTAAAGCACATGCCTCAACTGTAATCCACACACAGTTCTTAAATTAAACGATCATTCCCCTGGTCAGAACAAGGTAGACTTTAGTAAGACAATAAGTGTCTTGTGTCCTTCATCCAGCCAATCCCATGACTTTTCATGTAGCCGCAAGCACATTAAGTCATATGATGTTGAAAACAAGGTTTGGAAGCATGGGACAGTGTATTCAAACAGAGACACTCACGCTTCAAACACACTTTACAATTTTATCCAAACCTCAGCGTCACTCAGGAAAACACAAAAGCTTTTTTGATCCATTACAAGACTACGTGTGTTCATGTCTCTGTGCATATGGCCCAGCTTGATGTGATTCTTAAAGTATTGTCAGAGGAAAAACGTGACAAAGATGTCATGGGATCAAACTGCATGTGAGATTCCAGCACATCTGGTCCAAACCTCGCTGCTTTTTATTAAGTCAAACCTGTGTCAAGCTATAGGAAATATCCGTTCCTGAGGGGGGATCTCATATAAAAATGTGCAGACAATATCTTGAAAAAACAACATATCGTGCGGCAAAAAAACAAAAAGTCGCTGGACAATAACAGCAGGGGACCTAGTGTCTGTTTCATAAACTATGCACACAGCATATGTAATAATAACATAACAGAAAGAATCATAGGAGCAGTGACAGGTCGTTTCCATAGAAAGCTGTGCGATGGTATCAAAGTTCGAAGAAAGTTTAGAGAAGTTTTGACACTTCATTAAGGTAAAGTCGCTGTTTACATGACATGGTATGTATTTTTAACACCTTCATTATGCAGGGTCAGTGCTGGGGCAGCCCTGACCTGACAAGACCTGCTGGACTCCACTAGAAGGTGCTCTGTCATTTCTGGCATCAGGACGTTAACAGCAAATCCTTTAAGTCCTCTATGTTGGGAGCTGTCAACTCCATGGATTAGACTTGGTTCTCCAGAACATCTCCAAGATAAGCCATTGGATTGATATGGGGAATTCAACACCATTGTGTCACTATTTCTTGCTGTGAGGATCAGATGCTAACATGTGTGTTGAAGGATGGCGTCCAGATGGGAATATAAAGCATGGGTTTCCAACAATGGCGTTCGTTTAGGTTCATTACACACTTTCTCAAACAAGGGGTCCAACTGACCTGGATCCTCTGTGGCTGACACACTCACTACTGAAAAATATCCCACACAACTCCCCTTAAAAACCGTTCACTATTTCTGTAATAGCACGCGTCAAAATGCCACTCAACAAGATACCGGATAAACAAGTTTAGGGTAATATGGATTGGGGGGGTCCCTTTATGTATGACTCAGGCAGTTAGTTGTTTTTGAACTTTATGATGCTTTTCTTGTACCGTTTGAAGTATTTGCATTTCACAACTGTCACATATGAGTCACTCTAGGAAGGGGACATCTCGTGCAAACCTTGGTGAGAGAGACTGTCACCTTTTACAGACTGTGAGCCTTACTCTTTACATCTTTAATATTTGAGCTTATCTGTTCAAAAGTGTAAAACCTGTGGGAAACAGAAACACATCATGTGTGCAGAATATTGAAATCACAGGTTCAGTTAAAAAAAGGAATTAAAAACTTTGTATTGAATAGCTGCACCCCATGAAAGTAAGTTTTTTTTATCTAGGCCAGTTATGATTAAATGTGTAATTCTTGTTTTATGGCATTTTTGCTTTTTTTTTTCTCTCTCTCAAAAATAAACGCTGGCAAGCTCACAATGTCCTGCAGTTAAATGAGGAAATACAGAAAATAAATAGAGAGACTTCTCATACCAAGATGCTCTCCCAGAACTTTAATTACATCTCCACTTTGTGTGTGATTAAAATTGTACATAAGAGAAAAAAAAAGAAAAATACAGATAATGAAGGGAGCTCATGAGGCTGCACAAGATATAAATATTAAAAAATGAATAAGATGAAAAAAAAAACACAATGAAAAAAATGAATGAAAATAAATAAATAAAAGTAATTGATGGATATGAATTCAGTTACAGCTACTAATTCCAAGAGCAGAAAATAAGAATATCAGGCTTATGAGCACTGTAAACAAGGATCTGGTTAAGAAACAACTGTACTAATAAAAATATTTATTCTACAAAAGATTTGAATACACTTTATGTTAGATTTTACAGGCAAACTGTTTAAAGCTAAATAGAGAAAAATATCCAGATCCTGGGATGTCTGGAGCTTCTGAAATAAAACAGAATATAAGACATTTGACTTTGATCAGGTTGCCATCCTATCAGAGCGTTTCTGGAGGAGTAGAACCGACAGTTTACAGGAGAGCTGTTGGAAAAGTACCCACCCAAACTAGATCAGAATTTGAAAGAAATTGATAAATTAGGCTTTAATCGAGAGTAAAGAGGCAACTGGTGGAAAGAAGAGGACTTATCCCTCTTTAAAAGAGATTTATTAGTTTTTCTATGAATCCAATAAATTTTATTCTTTCCAGCTCAGATTCTCATCAACAAAATCTCCTCGGAGCTGAATCATGAGGCGTCTCAACAGAACCAGTTTGAATTTTTGACAAGTTCTTAGAAAAACAGCTGAGGATTTTCAAATATGTTTTATTTTTCCCTAAGCATTACACTTGGGCAGATAAACCAATATTACATTTTCTCATCAATGAATTAACATTTGTCTGAGAGAGAACAGGACTTCTGTCATCTACAAACATAATGACTAAAAGGACATTTTCAGTGTTGAGCAAACCACTGATATAGATTAGACTGGAGTTCTTTTTTCAAGTTTCAAAATTCAAGTTTCACCAGACACATTTCTGAGCCTGAATCGTAACTAACTGAAATGTAACAAATGTGATTAAAAAAATGTCATAAAACCCAATATGAAACAAGTAGTTGCATTTTGAGCAGAAAGTTATTACATGGTGGGTTTAAAAAAAAATAACATTTCATGCTCAGCACTTTTATTACATTATCAACCAGTTGTTACATTTCGGGTTTTACTACATTTTTATTTTACATTTCGGGTCATTGTGACATTTCAGACTCTAACACATGTCAATGCAGGGGTCAGGTCCAGTTTCTTTTAAAGCAGAATTATATCCATAATCAGGGATTTCCCATGCCCCATGATCTCCAAACAGTTATTCATGCGTTCATATGTATCAACCAGGCTTGAAAACTTCAATCCAATCTACTTTGGTACTTCCTAAAAGTCAATTTCAACTAAAAGCTGCTGCACTGCTCTTAACAAGGTCAAAGAAACGTCAGCATATCACCTCCGTCCTTTTTTTCTCACATTGGTTATTTTGTACCACGGAGTTCCTTCTGAAATTGTTCTGATTAATAAATCCTTACACAGTCTGCGTCTTCATATAAATATCAGAACTTGTCAACTCTTTACAGCAAAACAAGGCCCCCCAGAGCCTCTCCAGGGCCGTGCACTGTATGATGAACTAAAAAGGCCAGAGACAAGGCCTCCCCTCCTTGGCTATGGCTGGGGGTTGTTAAAGGGGACATATCATGCTTGTTTCTCCTTTTCACTATACCAGACTAGGACCCCTGTAGAGCATTTCTGCCCTCAGTACAAGTCATTTAGTTCCTTCATTGCCCCACAATGGCGTTCTCAATATCCTCATTTTAGGCCATTCTGAAGATCTGGTTGAAACGCTCCGTTTCGAGAATGACCTCCAGTAACCTCACAACGTCACAGCCCTTTGTGCTCTGATTGGTCAGTTCTATCAGAGGGGCGGAGGGGGTAGAGCCAGGGGCAGTTTTTGCAGCATGGCAGTATTTACAAAATCGCCACATTGAATGGAGCAGACCGAGCGAGTTTGCTGTTTGCCAAAACTTCACTGTAAGGCATTGATAGCACTAATAAAATGGCAGAGTGTAGGATACATCCTTTTGTATTGGACCCCGAGTCAGACCCAGACTGTTCTGCAGCTCAGGAGGAAGAAAATCCACCTTGACACAGATCATCTCAGGACGCTTCAGCGTGGTGAGTCAAACCGGTACTGTAACATGTATAGTTTATACGTGGAAATATCGGCAGACTTCACCAATAAACTATTTCTATAACAGGGCTCCATCCTGCTCCTTCACTTTTCTTTGTCTGTTTTATCCATCATGCTGAAAGTGTAGTCTAAAGCCTCTACCGTCAGTTCGTCACTATGTTATTACCCCCGTTATACTCGGCTCTTAGTGGGTGTATCCCTGGGTGGCGGTTGTGTGACTAACTGACATCACAGAGGAGGAGCTGCTTTATCAGATTGCTCCAATAAAAAAACGGTACCTCGTGTCGTCAGGATGTTTGAAATCTCGCGGCCATCTGGCAATGACCTATTTTCAGAGGCATCAAATCTCGTTCTAGGATATCAGAAAAAAATATATATCAGGGGGTGAAAGGTCTTGTTTTCAAATTTATTATATTACATGTAAGTATTAAATCAGGCATCAGCATGATTTGTCCCCTTTAAGAAACACCAAAAGACTGACTTTGATTCCCTTGCTTTTAATTGTGCTTAACTTGTTTAAAGAACTTTAGTTTTAATCTTCTGTTACTTAATTTGACATTCTCTTTGTAGTGTTTCTTGTCTGTTTTTATGCTGAAATGTGAACAGTCTATGTCTGCAGAACTTAAGTGCTTAACAACTTTTGCTTTTAAAGTGCTTTATAAATGAAATAGACTCATATGCCTAAATCATCACTTTACCTTGTCCTCTTTAACCCCATGGACTGAAAATGAAACATTGCATTTATCCTCTCTTATGTTATTTAACTAGTGCTGAGAAAAAAACATGTTCTTTCAAACTTTTACATAAATGTTTCCACTTTCAGACGTCACTGATCCACAGTGGAGAGGAGCATCACTCGGGCTGAGCTTCGGAGAAATGGTAAAAACTAATTATAGAAGGAGAACAAGCAGGAAATGGTAGGAGGCCAATGATGCAAGAAAATAATTTAGGAATGGAAAATAGATGAATCATGCATTTATTTTTTCTCTTTCTCTCCCTCTCTTTTGGAAAAAGTGCCAGTCAGGCAGCCAGTCACTCACCATATCACCTCAACATGGCATCTGTATCCCCGTTGCCATAGCAACGTGGTTGCTATGAGATCAATTTATCTGGGGATCTGGCAGTCACCGATGTCACTGGGTGCTGCTCGGTCAAATTACGCCCGGTCAGATCTCTGGCTCTTTTCTTCTTCTGTCAGAGCAGACCCTAACAGAGACAGAAAACTTCAGTCAGAGTCAGATGACATGAATTATGGATCCCTCCGATTATTGCTGCATCTTTCCACTGCGCCTCTTCCTGCCAACCTGCTGATCAAAATGTATACTTTGAAGTACTCTGCGAATCAGACGAGCACCCTGAGATGCCAGTCAAGATCAAAGTGCAACTTGACATACAGTTCCCCCCCTCCAGGCTCCCTCTGCTCTCCATCCTCCCCCACGTCAGAGCCTCAGCGCCGTGCTGCACAGGGCGGCCTCTGCATGACGCATGTCTCTGCAACCTCTGACGTGTAGATCTCCACAGAGGTGGGAATACCACCTACTAACTTTCCAGGAGTTAATACCCCCAAGCAGCAAAGACAAATCTGAATATTGCAATTCCATCTACATCACAGGATGAGTAACATCAAAACAATCCATTCAAAGTCTTGTCAAGCAGCAGAAATATTTCTGGCACGAGGTTAACTATTTGTTACATTTGAAAAAGGGTTGTTTGTGTCAAACAGTTAAAGCACAATGTGCCACTTACCACGAAGTAATACAATGTCTTAACAGAGTATTACAACAGCCTGAGTGTGAGAAGCAAAGGTATTAGTAAGGTCTTAGTGAGAGACTCTGAGGTCTGGTGTTAGGTGTTCAGGTGTGTCTCATTAGAGGTGGTGACCTTCATTAAAGTGCCCACCTGTTTCCTGCTAAGGGAGGCTAAGCTGTATTTAGCCATGCTAGCCTCTACCATATAAACTCTATGAGCAGGGAAACAGCATATCTGGAGCTCAGCCTGAAAGAGTGAAGATGGGAAAACTGAGGCTGTTGATGTGCTGGAGAATGAGGTGGATTGCTACAAGGATACAAAAGGGCAGGTAGGTTGTTGTCTATGTCCCTGCTTTTTGAGTGTGCCAGCTGTTAGCTACAAGTTAGCTCAAGGGTGTCATTAAAGCGCTGCTAATCCACTGCTAATTTGCGGCATCTAGCATCCCTGATGTGAATTATCTATGCTTGACATGTCCTCTGAATGGACTGATACCTGTTAATTTTCCCAGCAGGAATTGATTAGTTGCAGAACTGGCGCATTGCACCACTGGTGTTTCCTGCCAGCATTCACTTTAAGAAATGAAACTAATGTTGGTTTCAGAAACCTCTGCCTCAGATAAAAACAGCCTGTAAAAATATTACATTACTCCACTAATTTAATGTCCTCGCTGCTCAAATTTAAAGCTTGCTCTGTTTTTTTATTCTAATGTAAATAATTTTGCAATTTATACATTTATAACCAAGCTGTGTTCAAAACTTGATCCTGATTGGTCAAAAGGAATTGACAACAATGACTAAATAATAAACAGCAAAGTGGACAACCTGGTCATATTTGTCATCTGAAATTAACTGATAACTTTCACCTTAGACAGGTGACACTACAGCATGATTGTTTCTTTTCTGACTCAAGACCAAGCAGGGTCTTGAGTCCCCTGGCTCACAGTGAATCCGGTGCGGGTCAGGTGTGGCTTCCGCATGTAATCCATATCATTAAAATCACTGTTGTAGGCCCACATTAGCGGTGCGAGTCCAGTTGCGGGAGCTGTACGGCACAATGGGAAGAATCCGCAAGAAGTCTATCTTTTCCAGACGCCGGAGAGGGTCTGCGTCAAGCTGAATTAAATATGACGAGCTATACAGTGAACTGCCGGGTGGCATGAAGATCCGTTGTTTTTTAAAATAATAGTGTACAAACAAATGTAACTTGACTCTTCTTTGACAGCACAGTCGTGCTAGAAGTAAATGTAAACATCACATCAAACCCGGTGACACGAGGTCGCATTTTGACAACAAGGGACGACCAGAGAATCATCCTTGAAGTGGAAAGTCATCCCATTTTATATGACACATCCCATATTATTTATAAGGATAATACAAGAGAAGAACAAAGTAACGTTACGAAAAATAATAAACAACAATGTGAGCTCGGCGTAAGACACTTGCTATGTTTATATGCAGTCAGTAACCCTTTCATATTCAGAATATTACCAATAACCTGGTTGCTTACGGCCATGTAAACATTTTCAACTCTTTTTAAAAACCTGAAAATCACCTCCTGCGCATCGCTGTTTTGATCAAAATACCATGCAAACAGGAATAACCCTGTTAGCTCACGCATGCAATTGGGCTATTCCAATTGTTTAAAATCCAGAATATTGACCTTAACCTGAATACTGGCTGGATGTAAATGTAGCCTATGATGGTCCCAATTCTCAAAACCTCCTGCTCACTTTATCTCATCCCTTACATAATAGTGTCCGTTTCATACATTTATACCTAACTCAGAAGTCTGAGCCAACCAAACAGAAACTCCCACATAACTATAGTCATGCCGGCTCTGAATTAACTATGAAAGATGTTTCAGTTATGGAGAATAAGTGGTTTTTTAATAAGTGTTACGGATAAATGTAGTAGATTTTTAATATCTTGGGGCTTTTTTTAAACACTTTTATGGGTTTTTTTCTTTTTTGGTTCATGAATTCAATGCCTGTCTTCATTAAAAATGAGGGTTAATGAATTTCGATTCAGAACGGAAAAAGTAGTAAAATAAATTTGAAGTATGACATATACACGCAACAGTTGAATCAATACACTTTTCAGAAACAAACACTGCTCATTTGACACCTGATGTGTTCACTTTTAAAGGGACCATGGTGTTCCTTATTAACCTGCTGATGTTCTACAGTTGAAAGGATACGTCAGCTTGTCAAAGCAGTGAATTGGACGTTATGTATAAGCAAAGTAAACAACATGAGGTTAAGAACTGAGACTGTTTGCATTTTTAAGTTGACATTATTCTATGATTCCATCATAAATTGATTTGGTAAAGTCAGTCCACTAAAACACTTCAGTGCAGAGCTGAAGGGGAAAGTGTCTTGATCAATGGATGTACTGTTGAGTTGCATGAGAACATGTCTTTAGTTCAAACAAGTGATCAGAGGAGATCATTTACCTTGAATAAGTTGGTATCTGTGTGGTTCCCTTTAATTATTTCTATTTGAAAACCAAAAACATCCTCATAAATCTTAATTTAGGCTTCAACATATATCGAATGAGCATGGCTGTGCATCAGATCCTGCAATGCCTTTCAATTAACCAGCTTTCTTACTTGTCACCAAGCTGTGTTAAATACTTGACTTTGAACGGTAAAAAAAACTGTATCGATGACTGGTTCTCAACAACAAAAGCTCTGTTTCCACCAAGCATTTCAGTTCAGTATGGCTGCATTCTGTGGCGTTCTTACTGACTAATCCCAGGACAGACCTCAAAATAGCCAAGATGAACCATCCGACTTTTCCTAACCCTTCCGTAGGGGTGCCAGACTAAACCGATCCAATCCCAGAAGGGGGAGCTACAACACTGCAGTGCGTTGATTGGTCGAAAGAATTGTCACAGTTGTATTTCTCCTTGTGGCACACAGCTGTCTTAAAACTAAAGCTTGATTGTGCTTTGTAACAAAGAGCCACAGGGAAATCACAAAGAAGATGAACTGCTGGATGTCTTGCATTGTTTCTCTTTGTTAACCGTGTCGTGTTTTTCTTCTTAGTTGGATTTATTAGAGGGGAACATGCTCATAGACTGTATAAAAATAGGACGTACCCTCCGCAGCGTCACCTGTCTGTTCCTGATACCATGAAATGAAGCTAAGCCTCGGACATGGGCACATTTGATATGACGCCGGCTGTGAGTTTCCTTTTCGAACAGCTACAGGACACCGGTCAGTACAGTGTGTGCCAATAGCAAAATCGGCATTTTATACCCAAGTCGTTTTTAGAACCAGGCAGTAAATATGCTTTTTAATGCTAATTAAAGTCTTGAACAGCAACTTTTAGCACTTCTGCATGGGCTTCATTTTTATTAATGTCCCTTGGTCATGCTGCTATGGTGTCATGCATTTACATAATTGACTTGACTAGAAGGGGCACAATGGCCTGTGGAAAGGTAAACAGGATCAGGCTTTACTGTACCAACCCGTACCAAACCGTACTGATCCAAACCGGACTGCTTGGTGAAAAGAGGGCTAAAGTGACAACTGTACAAATTGGTCACACACATCAGACTTAAACAATATATGTTAACAGTCCAAGCTATCTATCACAACAAATGTCTAAAAATGACGGGAAGTTAATCAACAGTCCTAAAAGTTATTACATCTTTATGTTTGAAGTTATGTTGATTGTCAAGCTCTGAAAAGAAGCCTAATTTTCAACAAACAGTGTCTCTAAAATCAGGAGAGAAAAAATGGTCCCTCCTTCTTATTCCACTAGGTTCCTCATACAGCCCTAGCCATCACACAACAAAAGTAGCATTTCTCCCCAGTTGGACATCCCTGTTCTGGCTCCCCAAATATCTAAACCTGAAGTTACAGTTCTTTTTTCACCCACAAAGTTCACAACGGTCGGGCTCTAGTGTACCTGTATGAGCCCATCATAATCAATTACCCCTATAAAGGAACTGACTTCAAGAATACCAGCCTCTTTGTGGTTCTCCAAGAGTAGTATGGGAGGTAGAGCCTCCAATTATTAGGCCCCTCTTTTCTAATACCATCAACAAGTGAAGGTGCAGACGCCATTGTTTACTTTTTTAAAGTCCTCTTAAAGGAGTCTACTGTTAGAGAGTCTACTACTGGCTGGCTCAGGTTTGGACCAGCCCCTACGCTGCTATAAACTCAAGCTGGGGTTAGACTGCATGTTTTAGGGGCCGTTCACTTCACACAACAACTCTCGTTTACACAGAAATGGCATTCTAGCCAACCTAAAACGGAAACTTTTGCAAACGGCCTCCAGCATGGAATTTTCCTACAACAGCACCATTGTTACGGTCGACGCAGACTACCGTGTTGGGCTTGTGCTGCTGAATCTGCTGTTTCTGCTGACTGTCTTTCAACAAAATGTGCATCTGTTGCTCCACTTCTGCAATCAGTATCCACTATACCAGATGATCAGCCCAACTCTACTTCGGCAGAGATCTACCAAAAACGCTTCTGGATAAGACAGTTACATGGCCAACAACAGTTAGTTCCTCAGCATTTCAATGTAAACTTTTTCACAGCCTTTTTTGCATTTTTGGGTGAAACATAGTGCAAATGGGGCATTAATCACAACTACAGCCTGATTACACAGAGACAGAGTGTTAAGACTCCAAAAAATCAGATGATTCTATGCAGTGTAGTGTGTTATAGTGTATTGGGACTAGAGAAAAACCACTAAAGTTGGGCTGATTTTTCTCTCTACCTTCCACAATGTATTCTGTCATGAACATAGGCAAATAAAATGGCAAAGTAAAAGAAGAATAATAATAAAGATTGTGCTGTGAGATGGGACTACAAGTATGAGGGACTACCAAGACAAGATAGATTTTTTTTAAAGAGATAGAACCCGTTAAACCCAGCTCTTCTTCTGTCCAGCAACATCATGTCTGTCTTGTTATTTGGTTGTGGTACAGCTGTGTAAGTTTGTTGTGTTCATCACCTGGCTGACACAGTGACCACGGTAATAAACCAAAGATCATATTGTCTCCGCTTGGCTTAAGACTACTCGAGGGCCTGACACACACTTTTTGTGCTCTCTCACATTAATATTTCACTGGACCACTACTGTGGACCACCTGCTGACGTGGAACTTTGTGTAATATTGTGAATATTGTCAGTTCTAAAAATATCATCACTGATTCTGATCATATTTCTACTTTTTTTATTTTATTGGAAATGCTACTTTTAGTCTTTTAACATCATCTGGATTTGTCACTGTTATAGATGAATGCCTCCATCTCTCTGTTTACAAACATTTTTATCTGTTACTTACAGGCTCTTCTCTGTGTAAGTTAAGTTTCATGAGATAACCAGTTGTGATACTTGCTCTATAAATAATGACATTCAGTGAATGAACCTTCCAGTCTGCTGGGCTGAATTTGTGTACAGTTTGTTCACAATAAAGGCTTTTGTTCTCCAAATGTTCCAACATTCAGTTGGACACTCTCAAGACCTCAAATGCTCCTTGAAAACAAGAACACATGTGTTCAGTGCATGATTGCCTGAGGATGTCCTTGAATTCATTTCAGCTCTCACTCTGCAGGGACCATCGGCCACGGCTCAACATACCCTACATCTCCTCTCACAAGATTTCTGAGGTAACCTGAGGCAACATGTTTTCATAAGTGGTTTTCTGAGTCTACACAACACGTGCAGACGGGGGAAGCGAACGCCCATGACCTATGAATTATCTTATCTGCTCTTATCTCTCCAAGCAGCAACTGTGCGTAATCCATATCCTTCATCCTGGACACAGGACAGATTATCCTTCTACCACCTACAAACAGAATCTGTCAAGCTAGTTTTTTTCCCGTTTGTACCCTGGAGACAGATCGGCCTTAAATCAGCTTGACCCTACTTGCTACCAGAGATCAGGTGAAAACTTCATTCAGATCGGGCAGCAGATTTACTTTCTAATAATGAAGTGTATCTTTGAGAAGAACACTGATATGGTGACGTAACTTGTGCGTTTAGAATTGATTACAGATCATTGCACAATGTACTCAGTGTAATCATGATCATTGCTTGTATTACATCTTGCCAGGCTCATCTGACTTATGATGTGCTCTGAATGACAGTAATCTGAAAGAAACTGAGGACAATTCAGTTCAGAAGGTAGGGTTTTCATTCAGAAGTCATTTAAGTTAATTTATGAGCATAACAAAACCCAGAGAAGGGGTTAAGAAATTCTGCTTGTTTGCACAAAAGTTGCCCAGGTAGAACTGTAAAGGTCCAAATCAGTGCTATTCATATACCATTGCTTATTAATAAACAATTTATTTTGTGTTACCTACACAGCAAGTGCAAAATACCCACAGGACATCAATTCATCCAGGCACATGCTGAGAAAAATCATTCACCCATGCTATTTAGATAAAGCCTCTCATCTGAACATCCCCCTCTGCGAAAGGTTGCCTCCATCACTTTTTGCACATTCTGTCCATTGCTCAGCCAGGCGGAAAAAGAGCAAAAGAGTGTGAAAAGACCTCCCCTTCTCTCCCTCTCCGTCTCTCTCCCTACCTCTGCCTGTCTGTTCTCTCTCCACTCCTCCTGTCTTCCCGGTCTTATTTCTAATACAGACCAGTGCTGTGTTTCAGTGTTTTTTGCCCCTCATGTCTCTCATGTGTGGTCTGACCTTGTGTGCTGAGAACAGCGAGGCTCCAGACGGTCAGGTGAGGCCGCTGTGTCTGCACAGTTCTGGTTCATCTGCCCCACATATAGTCAGACAGCTACCTGTGTCCCTTGAACAGACTATGGCTTACGTGTGTGTCTGTGTGCCTTCAGACAAAGGGACTGTCCCCAAGTGCTCCAGATACTCAGAGATAATAACGGTTTTATATACAGGCGTATGTGTGTGCATGTTCCAGACAGCCGCAGCATAAGAGAGCCCCCCGTGGTCAAAGTGACAGACTGGAGGATTACTGCTGAAGAGGTTACGACAGTTTTATCTCGTAAATGAAGAAACAGGAGGAGCAGGTGTGTTCACACACACACGCACACATGTGAAGCAAACATTCAAATGCATGTTTTTGAGGAGAATGAACTTACAATGTCAACACCCTGCAGCTTTCACTCATATCTCACATGCAGAAGTAACATGAGGTTGGGTTGAAACTCTAAAACCAGAGCAGTAAGACCTGAGCCGACTCATCAGGATCAGAGTTTGTTTCATATTTTATTTGAGTCTGCTCTTCAGCTAACCACACACTGCTCTCACTCACATGGTCAAAGTGGCTCATGCACTTGAGAAACTTGATGTTCATCAACAAACATTTTAAATTACATCAAAAAAAGTTTGAAATTTGTTCTACTAAACTTCAAGAGAATATTTTGGATAGGTTGCTGTCTACTTTTTCTGAGTTATGATGCTCTTTGCCCCTTTCAGCAACTTCATCATGCCCACTGTAATAATCAAAAGACATACAATCTTTTAAGTTAGTTTATAAGATCAGATAAATTAATGAGATGACTCTTTTCCTCATCTGAAAGCGTATTCAAGACAGATTTTCACAAAACTTTTCAAAATCAAGTCCACCTCCTTTTTGTGCGAGCACTTTTGTCTAACAGCATCACCAGGATACCCATGAGGTTAATGCTTTGAATGTGAATCATTATCATGTTCGACCCTGGTGTGAATGCAGAAGCCAGAGAGAGAACATCCTTCTTTGAATCCCCTGCCAGAACTCATAAGTGAGACAACATGTTGGCAGATTTCAGTTAAATTCTGTTTCATGGGGGTGTCAGACTGTCTCCTATTTGAAAAAAAACCAAACTGAAATGCTTTGTCATGCTCTTGATAGCTGAACATGCTGCATGTTCTTAACTGGAAGCGTTCAGTGGGAGAACAATAAAGCCTTCTTCCCTTCAGATATCATTCATTTCAAATTGTTCATTTTCAACACATTCTCTGCATTTTCACTGGTTTCTATCTGATCACAGCGGCTGCTCGCTTCTCACAGGGCATGCACTCTATTCCTGTTCTTTCTGCTATTCACCTTTTCACCACCAGAGGTCCTCAGAATTCCCCTCTTATTTCCACCTTCACACCTGAGCCAACTTGAACTCAACCCTCCAGTAGCCTGAGCTTATCCACCCACGTATGAGTGAATAAGCTCATATATCAAAGCTCATCACTGCACTACAGAGAGATAAAGATGGGACACGATGTTCAGTGGAGCTTTGGAGCGCCATGGTAGAATTTTAATGGAAAGGTTACTAAAATTATCCTCTATCAATCTCATCAAGTAGCATTGTTTTCTCTGTGATTTGGATTCTATATAGAGTTCTTTTCTAAACCTTTCTAGTCTAAATGAAAGAGGGCACTGTGTGTGTTCCTGTACTGTATCACCTCGTATCAGGTTAAGGCATAAGATATTAATAATCAGACATGCTCAGATGGTAAAATAAACCCCATGTAGGGCTAATGTGTAGCTAGCTGGAGGTTAAGAATTCTTTCTAGGTGACACAAAACCTGATAATGACTACTAACTACTAACAACAAGACCTAGGATAAAAACAAGTATGTAAGAAGTATTGATTTTAAATTAATGTATTTATACAGCTAAAAGCAGTTTCGCACTGCAGAGGAAGCACTTGCATTGCAATGGTAATCTTATCAGGCAACTTACAATTTGACCGATACTGACACCAATAAATAAATGCTTCTCATGACCAACACCGATGCCAATAACCGATAAGTTCAAAATGGTATATTTCATATATTCTGAATATAATCTGCAGTTTGTGCAGCTAGGAAAATAAAAAAATATAAGAATAATGAAATTCCTTTTTTTCATTTAGCGCCATTACATAATATATATATATATATATATATATATATATATATATATATATATATATATATATATATATATATATATATATATATATATATATATATATAGTCCACTATTGGAAGTGTGTGGCGACTATATTGTAGCAGTAGCAGTAGCAGCGGCTTGGGAGAGAGTAACGGGGCTCCAAATGCACTACTAACTTCCGAAAACCTGAATCTTCCATCCAAGAAAAAGACTGGTCATCAAGCACTATGAACTACATTACTATGTTGTTTATGGCTTTTGCCTTTTTTGCTGCCTCTAGAAAACTTATAACAGTTTTCAAATGCCTGCAGAATGGGGATGACTGGGGTCCATGTTGTTGTTGCTTTAGCTTTTAGCTGTGGCTGCTTAATATTCCTTCAATAGAGCTTCACTGCTAAGACAACCTTTTAGGAGAGATATTAGGTTTGTTGTGGTAAAACTTACCGTCTTCTTTCCTCCTTTCATGAACATGTTTTACAAATAGCAATGGTGTCTTCATCTGCTGCCACCGAGAAAACTCCCAAACCAGCGAAGACATGCTGCTAGCTCCGTTGTCCTGTTTTTAGCGCAGGTTTTGTGCAAACAAATAAGGATAACGATATGAAATTTCTTCCCTGCTTTTTTTACCTTTAAAAAAAGTAATTATATTGTGTAAGCGTCAACAGGAAGAGGTATAATTATGAACAGTATGCAGATGGGCCCTATCTCCTGTCTACAGATTGATGTGGAAAGTTTGATCATGATGTCTCTATCAGTGCCCAAGCTTTTTATTTTGAGTTATTTTAAATGCTATTTCTCAATAACTGTGATTAGGTAGACCAGGACGGGATTGATTTATGCAACATAGAAGTCCCGACAACAAGAACACTTCAGCCAACAAAGTTCAGCAGTGAGAAGAGAAATCTGTTTTTTTCTCTGATGAAAACAATTTCTTAAATTTATTCTGTAGTAATGGTGGGCCCAGAGCTGGACTGGAAAAAAAAAAAAAAAAAGGACATGAGAGCAGAGGAAAGCTCAACAAGAGAGCAATAGATTGAGGTTACATTGGCTCTGCTTGTGATGTTGATATTGTAAAATGATTGGTAGAAAAGCACTAGTAGGACATAACTAGAATTTGCTTAAGTTACATGTCTCAGACACACCTCACCGAGCTGTCAGTAACGCTCAGTATAGCTACTAAACTACTGTACAAACTGACTTGATAAAGTTTTTTTTTGTTGCCACGTTTAAAACAATAATGCTACATTACATTAAATAAATACATTACCTTTTTGCGTTGAGTTGTATCTGGTAAAAAGTTGTCTTACTCAAAGAAAAGTGGTGCTAAAAGGAAGATCTGCTCTCCATTCATTTGCTTTGAAAGAAAAGCACACCTGAGTAAAAGTCAAGTCCTTAAGACAGTAGGTGCAAGTGTTTATGGGAAACAGAGTCTTCATCCCAGAAAAACACCAGCTTTTCCAGATAGTCTTCCAGATAGCCCATTTAAAGTAAAATGTTGTTGTCAAAGTTGACATTTCTGACCGAACAGAACCAAGTCCTTTGGTTTCTTTTTGGAATTGATAAACTACCTACAGGACTATGACTGTGTAACACAGAAATGATTGTTGTTGAAGTAGAAAGTAAAAACAGAGACATAGATGCAAATAAATTGTGCGTGCGCACACACATACCCTTGCCACCCCCGTGCCCCATTTGGGACAACCCAGTCAAGAGAGTATGGACACGCTACTGTCATTACCAGTTGTCTTCAGATCATCGATTAGGTCAAGCTGCCTGGAAGAATAAAGACCTGGTACTTGCAGTTTGGGGGCATGTGATGTGGAACAGTCTTTGAGATCCTAATCCCAACGGTGAAGTAAATGGAAGGAGCAGACTACATCTTGATGTTCCACAGTGTCTTACCACAGAAGATCTTTGTGTAGGAGAAGCTTTCAAGCTGTCTCTCTCAGCCTCACAGAGGACTTCAAGTCTGCACAAGCAGGACTCCAGAAGACAACAACTGAGCACAATGTCTCAGTGGTGAGCAAGAATGTGCCAACCTTGGCAGATGGGCACAAATGGAGACCAGCCAAGTGGGTGGACAAGGCAACAGAAGCTCTCAGACATACATACATTGTGAGACATGATGAGCAAGAAAAAGGAGGTGTTGGGCAAACAACCAGCTGCCGAGCCTGGATTAAGGCCATAGAACAAGAACAAAGACAGATGGGGTTGGAGGAAGTGCACTGTCAGGAAGATGCTACAAGGTGGGCCAACGCGGTCATCCTTGACAAACAGGGTCAGCGGAAGAGATGAGAAGATGTGTGAAAAGGAGGATCAGATAGGAGGATGTCATGGAGAGAAGGAAAAGAGGTTTTCCATCATGTATCATGTAACACCAGCTTATGAGTGGCACTGCTGAGGGTCACCAATTTGAGATTTGCTTCATGCTAACCTGCCTTGAACAAACTCTCAGAAGCATAAATCAGCTCTCAGAAGTGTAAAAATGTGCTTTCACAGCCAAGTCCAAAAGGTCTTTCTGCTTGTGTTATACAAGCTGTCACCGCCAGCATCCGATTTCCGTTACAGTTGTGGGAACTTGGGTCACTAAGATTCGCTTCATACATCTAGAGCTAAACCAGCCATGCTTGGTGTGTGAGTAGGATTGGATTTGACACACTGTTTCCTTTCTTTTGAAAAAAAAATGTCACTACTGAGCTTGTTTTGATTTGGTTTGATTTAGCAAATATGCAATAACTATTCTTCCTGGGGTCCTGTTGTTCCCCTGATTGACACCAAATATGATTTTTATAAACAATAACATTCACACTTTGCCAATCTTACTCCTGAAAAGAAGCCATATACAACAGGAAATACACTACTTTATCTTATTGTTGTTACTAGTTGGTGGTGTCTGCAGAGATGAAACCAATGGGTGCTAAGCCCAGCAATGAGAAAATTGCCAAGTACAACTAACTTCTGGTCGATCTTGGGACCAGTGTCCTAAGATTTAATGACACACGGGTCACATCAGCTGCACCACTAAGTGCCTAAGTATGCATAACTTTTAGAATCAAGATAGTGAAAGAAAGTAATATTACAAAAAGATCCCTTGGGTTTGAGAAATGAGCCAAGGTGACTTGAACCTGTTCTTGTGCCGGGCTGTGAACACTTTCCTGTAAGAATGGGCGTTTTAGCATCCAGCCACAGGCACTGCATCTTTGCAGCAGTGGCTGCTGCAGTAGCTTCATTTTCCAACAACGAAGTTTGACACTTGGGCACAACACAGGAGCTGAAACACTGAATCTACCCTATGGACGCCCTGGGGAGTTTTCCTGGCATCTCCTGCCAGATGGCCAGACCTGGGCATCAGAGGCCAGAGCCCGCACTCAGCCGTCCAAGCTGTGTTAGTGACAGCAGACAGAGAAAAGAAGCCGCTGGCTTTAGATGAAGAGGCAAGACTCCCGCTGCGCCCACGACGAACAGGCCAAGAGGACAAAGAGGGAGTGTTTGTGGGTAGTCAGGATTCACTGTTGAGTCCTCTGTACTCATCAACAGGTCAGTGAAGTAGAACGGTGGTGGGTAAGTACAAAATGACACACTTGAATCATCCTTGATCATCAATTATATCAATTACTGTAAGCAAAAACACAAGAGAAATAATGAAATCTCATTCAATATTTTATTAACCCTGCTATTTATTGTAAACCTTAACCACACACTGGGTTCTATATTTCTAAACTTGATTTTTCAAAAAGATTTTAAATCTTTATTTGTGAAGCAGAGAATACAGAAAATCAGAAACTCTGATGAATTCCAAAGGTAATTTTTAAGCCTATAAAATAAATCAGCTCCAACCCATTAAGTGAAATCTTCTAGTTTTCCTCTACCCCAACATAAACACATGGGGGTTAGATTGTTTTAAAGTGTGACAAACACAGCAAAACTAAGGTTCAGGTTGATTAATTTGGAAAATTATGGTTGAAAAAAAAAACATTAAACAGACCAAGGCTCAGTGCATGCAAGCTACAGGGAGTGGCAACCCTGGTGCCATCTACCCCACAATGCCCTTAGCTGCCCCCAAACCACCACCTCAACACAGCAAAAAGAGGAAGAGTCCATAGTACGGAGAACATTTGATACTTAAATACAGCACGCACTAGACAGCAATTAATGCAGACACATTTACCATTGAACAACAGCTGTTGAAACTTGTAATGCACTGCACCTGCTTGATAACCTCACAAATCTACAAGTATCAGCCACCTGTTGTGTCCTCCTCTAAAGAAGCTGGTCGTGTTACTTTCAGATAAACCTCAAGAGAAGTCAGCTTTATACTATTTCTCTCTCTCTTGCATGTAAGCCTGGATGTTAGGCCGCTGCTGGGCCTGATCCCAAGTCCCCGGCTTTGATGCCGAGGACTTTGAAGCCGTGGGTCAAGCATCAAAGAAAGTGGGACTGAGCTGCACTCCAACCGTCTGTCCTCAGGAAGAGGGGGCGGAGCCGAGGAGCAAGGTGTGACTCGACACTTTTTTCAGGCGAACTAGGGGTGCTCCGGGGGATCAGGATGAGAGAGAGGATGAAGAGGTGGATGTGAGACCATGAAGCTGAGCTGGATCTCAGACCCCCGGGGTGCTGTGATGAGTCACTTTCTGGCTCCCACTCCTCACAAACACACACTCACACACATACTAAGCAGAACTCAACACACACACACACACACACACACACACGCACCAGGCAGAATCAAATACACAGAATCAGATCCACACAGATGTACCCACACTGCACTTCAGACTTAAGTAACAGTGTGCTGAAAGCTTTCTCTAAAATCTGATTGGATGAAGTCACAATGGGGGTCGATGCTCCAAACTTTTGAGCACTGTTTCCATGGCGATAGGTTCTGACATCTCCTGTCGTGACAAGATGTTGTTTTCTTTTTCTTTTTTTCTTTTTGGCTTGCGAGGACCAGGGGGTTTGCTCGGAGAGATTTGAACATTGACAGTAAAAGAAAGCTGTCAGAACATCCTGATTAAAAAGGAGGAGGAAGAAGAGAAGAAGAGGAAGCTGTACGCCGGTATTTTCAGTCAAGAGCGGCGGAGGAGCTCTCATACTGCAGGCGAATACAATGAACTCAAATGACCCCATCTGAGAGCGGTGAGAGAGATACACAGAGTCTTTTAACCATGCACAAAAACCACTGACGTATTTTGATTTGGCGCATCAAGCCCAGAGGAATATTTCCTCTTAGATAATTGGGGTACAATGTGTTGATAATGAGGCAAATTGGGTTTTTGAGAGAGACAATTTGCATCCTCATTAGGGCAGCCATTTAGGGACAAAGGCTATTATGCTACAATATTTAGTTCTCTTACAGTAAACACAGATGTTTATATCTGACCCCAAAACTGGGATCTGTGGAATGCACTGATTGGATCCTAAAATTAAAATGCGCAGCAATAAAACATTCATATTCCCAAGGAAACAAATCAATGATTGCAACATGTTTTATCATCACCGTCGTCACAGCAGCATCATCAGCAGAAACATTTGTGCTTAAAGAAGCAGGCAAATATGTAAAAGTCTGTTTATTTACCAAATGGCAGGTTCATCTGGGTTCAGCGCAGATCCCAGCAGGGGTGCTAGACACAAGAGGGTGGGCGGGTGCCAGTCCTCACTGTTGTCTTCAAATGAATAGAAGAACTTAAGTGACCTCGGACGAGCCAGTGTTAGGGCAACTGTGAACGGCTGATAGCAGCACCTAGCAACATCTCCGACAGAAAAGCATGCAGTGTCCTTCAAATGACGCTGTCGGAAAAAAAAATCACTGATTATGAGTTAAAGGAGGGTATCAATGTGAGTTCAGTCAGTGATGAATGAATTTAGTTTAAATGTGTCCTGAGTCATTACTGCGGCACAGGAGAGTGGCAGAGAGCAGACAACACAACCTGTTTAAGTAGAAACAAGGCAACAAGGCTGATTCTGTTCACAGACATAAAGATGAAATATGTACTAGTTACCAAAAATACATTCTATTAAGATTCATGAGGTGAAATTATATATCACATGGTGAATGACTTATCAAATGAGTTTCATGTTCAGTCAGAAGTTTTATTTATTGCTATGCAATTTAAAAACTCTTTTTCAATTGAAAAAGAAAACTCAGTCAGTGAAAAAAATATATACTGACTATAAAGACATATATTGGATCTGCAGCAGAATATTTTTTGTTTGTTTATTACATAACCTAGTAAAGCAGGGACCAAAAATATTTGTGACTGAAATAAACCTTCATGATGAATAATCTTGGATTTTTTTAAGAGTTGAATGTTTCCTAATTTCGTCCAGCAGGGTGCAGCAGAGGACTGTGTTTACAAATAAATAAATAAATCATATTTCAGAGGTTTCCAGTTTAATCAATACCTTTTTTTGTTCTAGTCTACGCTTTCTACACAGTGATACATCAAGTAAGTTTTCCTTAGACAATACCTTGAAGTATTTTCTGACTTCATCATTGTTTGTACGTCTAAAATCAAACTCGAGTTATTAAATGCAAACTCCTGTGTTGGTGTATTTATGCTCAATATTGCCATGTATGCACCTTTGGTTCATGTCAAAAACATTTCTAGTCCACTTATAGCGGTAAGCGTTAGCTCAAATGTGGCTAATGTCAAGCACCTTAAGCTAACTGCCGCAGTAAAAATACATGATATAAGTTTGCCAAGCACATGAAAGATAGGCACCTGGTGGGGCTGGTGGTAATACCAGTATGGACGTACAGCTCCACTTTAGAAGAAAAAAACATAAAATACCACTTTGATACAAAATTTAAACCTTGACAATGCTATAGGTTTAATCTATTTTGCACATTTTTTCTTGACATCCTAAGCTGTGGAGGGAGCTGGCTAAAGCTAGCTAAAAATAGGTTTTATATTGACTTAAACACCCTAAATACGTTACATTTCTTTGTCCCAGGTGGAGATATGGGCAAATATTTCATCAACAATCAAAAATGTGGGCTTCACTCACTACCATTTAAGTGCAAGCCCAGCAAATTATTATTTCCTATGGTGCTATGCTCTGCTGCTCACTTGTGAACACATGATTATTTTTTTTAAGTTGCTATTTTGCAGTCCAGCAGCTGAGTTGAGCTAGGTAAACCATCTCGAAAGTGTGTGCCAACAGTAAAGTTAGCAATTGAGACAGAAGTTTTTTTTCTTTTTTTTTAACCAGGCTGTAAATAGGTTAATTTCTGCTTTGAAAACTGCTTTTTTTTTTTTTTTTTTTTTGGCTTGGTGTGTATGTGACTTCCGGTACTTCCGAAGCCAGCCTCAAACGGACACTCGAGAAACAACAGAACTTAGCACTTTCATATTGTCTCATATTCTTGGACAGGAGGTTACCGCTTGGTTTCAACGTGGTAGAGACTTGAGGGTCGTGCACCTGACTTAAGCTGATCATGGGTATTTGATACATACCTGGTTAGCAGAAAGCCAACTCGCGTCGCTCTTCCTTCCATGCTGCTCTCCAAGTTCCCGAAAGCGAGTGAAAACGAGCCAAGCTACCCCTCATTTAGAAAAAAATGTTTATTTTTTTGAGTTTTTGTTTCACTTTGGTTGTCTTTCTCTCTACATGCTACATCCACTGTCCACCGCTGAGGATAGTACTCCACTTTCTGCTAATCAACAGCTAAGTCACCTGCGCACTGGGCGCGCTGTGATTGGCTGAGGTAACCACGCTTAGTCTCCGCCCAGAAAGATTTCTTTAGCGTTCCCAAAGTTTCATTCATGAGCTTGAGGTTAATAACACGATGTCTTTTTTCACAGACATCTAATAAATAACTGGTATCTTCCTGAGACACAGTAAACCAGGTTATATTAATATGTTTCAGAGTTCACGATCAGATAGGCTCTAGATAAAGGTTAAAGCAGTAAAGTGACCCGGATTTCTAAACAGGACACAGAATAAACAGAGTGCAGGTTTTCTTGGTGTGAATGTGCTTTATAAATTGGTTAAAAACACGAGCAACGCTATATTTTATTAGAGTGATTACAGCACATATATGCAGAAACAGCTGTTAAAGCTGACTGACAGATGATCCAGAGGTGATCAGCTGTACTGAAATACATATGCTTTATGTGACGCCCCTAAAGACAGGATGTCGCATTGTCGTAAAACGAATTTCCTCGCGTCTCTTCCATGCATCTCTGGTAAGACGCAAGTGAACGATGCCATTGAGAAAGGATGCAACTTTAGAGCTTTGAGGTTTCAGCGTCTAATCTCTTCTTGGCTCTCTCTCCCAACATACTTTACAATTCCCGGAAAAAATACACAAGTACAGCAGTTGTCAATCATTGTCAAACGTCAAACACAAAGCCTCTTTTTTTAACCTTTAATAAAGAAACGAAGCTTTCAGGGGAAAAAAAGAGAACTTGAATACACGGTAGCCAAATGATAACTTCAAATCACCATACCAATCGATTATGATAAGCATTTCTACGAGGTGTTTTTCAAGTTTCACCACAGCCCATCTGAAATGGCAGGAAATATGGATTTTTTCTTACCTATACTGCAGCCAGCCACCAGAGGGAGCAGTTTTGGTGAGCCCTCACTTTAATCCTAGCAAGATGACATCCACTATTTTCACAGCCCCGACACCACCAAAACCATGGCAGAGGGTTCAAGGTAGACAGGGACACTGTTTGAGCAGGATTATTCCTGTAGAAGTTGACATTTTATTTACCTATTGTTTAAGGAAATCCTGCAGACCCTACCATTAGGTATGACTCAATGCTAAGTGTTCCAAAAGCAAATAGGATAATTTCTTCTAAGGCAATGTGAATTGTGTCCTTTTTGAGAATTTTGTGTTTTTCAAGCCACAGTTAAGTTTTACAGAGTATTAACTGTTTTGCTGGCTGTTTTTGTTCACAGTGACAGCTGTCTCACAGATTGAGTTATTGAAGCAGGGAGGTAATGTGTAGTCTCTTTCAACTTCTTGAACAAGCCTACAGGTTGGGACGGTTCAGTGTTTCCTGAATTAATGTGTCACAGAGACAGATCACCAATACACTTTTACATGAGGATCACCAGCCAAACATTTTTAGTTCAAGTGTTGAATAGTCACCTGTCCTCTTCTTCACCTTTTCTCATAGCAAATCTGGTACAAACCTGACAGCACACACAAAAGCGGCATCATGACACCTCTTCACAAATTGGGGTCATGTTCATCAGGTGTGCTGCAAGGGGGACAAAACACTTTCTATGTGACAAAAAGGAAACTCGCAGAGAAATGTTTTAGGATGAAAATATAAAACTCACATGTTCTCTTTATTTGCTGTATATAGATAGATGTACACCACTGGAGATTTGGATAAAAGCACACATAAAAAGCTCATGTATGTAGAGTCTCAACACATGTCTGGAGATGGAAAACAAAAAATGGAGGAGATGCTGGATTACAAATAGATAAAAAACTATCCAAATTCTATAGCCTCTAAATGGAAATCAGCATCACATGTGTCGAAGTCTGTGCCACATATCAACTGTCTGCAGTTGCTAATAACCTCTGTTTTCTGTACACTGAGTATTTTGTACAAAATATGAAATCTACCATTTAATAACAGTTTTAACATAAAATAAAAGTACATTATATGTACAATAATAGATGAAGTCTTTCAGTATGAGCTGATACTAAAAGACATTTCATTTTTTTACAAAGAAAACAAAGCTTACATTAAACTGAAGAGCTCCAAAGAAGCCAATATTAAAGCCATTTCAAGAAGAACAACAGTCACCAATGGGGCTCTCGTGGGACAACCTACCATCAGGAGATAAAGAATCTATTTACTTCTTTTCATCAAATTTAAGGTAGAAGGGGGTGAGGTGTTTGTAAAATCCTTTGGTGAATGTTGTTCTTCAAGACAAACATGGTGAAAACGAACGTGACAGCAGTTTATTTACAATTTGCACATTCAGTTGAAACACTGACAAGAGGTTCTGCAGGCAAAGGAAGAATAAAACCACAACAAAAAGAATTTGCAAACATCCAGAAGCAGATCAAACAGATGTCCAAATAATGAGCCCTACAGGGGAAGAAGGCTTTCACCAAACAAAGGGGCCTTACAGCCAGAGTGCAGGTCTGGGCAGAGGGGGTCAAATGATGTCACATTTATAAAGTGGAATGAGACAGAGGGGCACACAACAGAAAGAGTCATGATGGGAAGTGATGTCCTCTCCTATGGAGGCTAGCTCTTATCAACAGGCACCCAGAGGAGGTGACCCCGCTCACCACGACAGACAGCATCACGGATTTCATTTCTTTTACTAGTTTGTTTTTTTTTTCAGTTGTGTTTCTATTTTCTTTCAAGTTTAATCAGGAAGTGCTTCATTGCTGAAGTGGCTTGGGGCGACCACTCTGCTTCTCACTACAAAATCCAAGCTTCAAGAAGACATATTTTTGGAAACCAATGTAACAATTCTTTTTTTTTTACAATGATGTGGCATTTCATCTCATGCTGCTACTCAATTCTCTGTTAAGCAATTTTCCCCTTAGACTATAAAAGGCACTGTGAAAAGAAAGGCTCATGTTTGACCTCCTCAAACCAAACACAACTCATGTAATAAGCAGTCTAATCTCCATCAAGTGTTTTATAAATAAAAGGGTCTTGCTTGAGAAGAGTAGGAAAAAGCGAACACAATCAGCACAGTTTCTGCCCCCCTTCCCTCCCCCTCCCTGTTTTCACTTCTCTCAACATGTAGCAACACTGTGGGAATCCAAGACGAGCAACTACATCTCTCTGACCTCTCATATGCCTCACATGAATGACAGCGACTTGTACTGAATGCTAATTACTATGTTTAACACACTGCCTACCATGGCTGGATGTGACCAAGCAACCAAAAATAAATCCCACAATCCTGGCTCATGTAACAGGCCAGGCTCATCCAAATGACCAACAAAATGGATCTAAACTTGTGATATAACCATCGATCAAACTGCTGGCATATCCTGCAAACTGCCTGAAAGTATTGTCTACAAATAAAAAGAGAATTGTTCTTAGAGGGGGACGAAATTAACGAGATGTTGGCACGAAACTAAGCCTAACACAGATCTGCCAGCACTGCCTGATGAACACTTTTAGTCTTGATGATCCTTGATCAACACAACTTCACAGCTAACCGCAACATTAACTGCCAGAAATGCAATTTTGCAACTGAAGAGTTCTTAGGATATGGAGTGTGTTTTCACAAAGGAGAAGAAAAAACATTTAACAGGTGTCCTGTTTTTAACATCATGAGAAAAATGTTGAATTTACCAAAACGGATCTCATAAACGGATACTTTTGTCTTATACTTGTGTCGTACTTGTGTCTTTTTACAAATTAAACTCCAGATGTCCTCGATGGAGGGCACATTAAGGGGCTCATATTTACATACGAGCACCTGACATCTATAGGCAAGAAGAGAAGACGGCTCAACCACACGCAAACACACACGCACACTCACATTCACATAAAGAACAAAACACCTGAGAGAAATGACCAGAAGGGGGCAGCAAAGCACCCTGAAAAAACACAACAAGTGAGAGGACAGGAAATAAGAGGAAGAAGGGAGGAAAGAGAGATGACGACACTACGGTATCTTGGTTGAAGTTCAGGGCGCGGTGCCTGTCAACGTCTTGCAGGAACGTTCCAGCACCTGTATTCGTCCCAGTGAAGCCCAACCAGGCTCAGACGTCGTGCGACTGTAGATATTATCTGTGTCATGTGGAGCTGAGACTGTTCAGTTTTGTGTTTGTGCTGGACTGGCCTGAGATACCAGAGTCGTGTTGTTGTGCTGGCCTCTGTCGGCCTGTTGTTCCTCTGTGGATGCTGCTGGTTTTGTGGTGGCTCTAGGGTGGTCTCTTAGTGGCCGTCGTGCGTCGTTATCATCTCCTCGGCCCTCCTGTGCAACTCCAATGCTGTGACAGTGCAGATGTCTTTAGGGAGTTCTGATTTCCTCCTCATCAACGGGCGCTCCCTTCTCTGGTCTCTCTGGATCTGAGTGAAGAGTGGAGAAAGGTGGCAAAATAAACACAATAAGCGTGATTCAAGGACAAAGGAACAAGATTTCAATTATAGGAATAGATTTTTATCTAAGTATTTTAGTTTTTGTATGTTTGCTCTAAAAAGAATAGCTTCACTTTGAGTCTACTTTCTTCAAACATTCACCACAAACCCCAGCCTTACACACCAACACGACTTTTAGAAGTAATTTCTGACCTGTGTGGCTTCTTCCTCCATGGTTTTTTTGAGCAGGCCGAAGTCGTCAAGCAGCGGCCCGTCCGTCTCCATGTCGATGGGACCGTCTGGGCCCACAGAGTCAAGGTACATCAGAAACTGCAGGTAGAGGACAAGACGAGGTTGATCGAAAATGCTCAGCTGTACTGACAGAAATGTTACCAGTGCGTGTTTGAAGTTAGTCCTGCTTTGCACAGTTAAACCAGAGAACTCATTTAGCATTGCTTTTTATTGGCTACTTATTAGCAGAGGGCAAATTCAAACATTGGAATAAACTCAGTGTTATGTACATAATTAAGTAAGTAATAAAGTAAAAAGCTCTTTGCTCACCTGTGGGTTTGATTTTGCAAGATTCTCAATCTTCAGCCATGCTTCTTCTCTCTCTTTCCACTTGGCTTTCTCTCTGGGATGCCAAACAACATGAAGAGAATCATGAGAGGCTGCATCAAGGAGGATAAAAACAGAGTGTGCAGCTAACAACAATCTATCTTGCTAAGACTGGACACACACAAGATGAGTTAAGGCCAGATTTGCCATCATACATGCTCAGGGGTCGTGTCCTGATTGAAGGCTTGTGACAGATCATTTGTCAAAATAATCAGCATAAGTGTGATGTCGTTCGGACTGTTTTGAAGCTCCCTGACCAACTCAAGCCTCCCTGATCTGGGAAGGTGAACTTTAAACATGCTTAAATGTTTGTCTTTGATCAAGATACTTTTCGTAGGACTGTCTGTGAGAAATGATTACAGAAAATGCATGTGTGTGGTCTAGCAGACTTATGAAAGTGTGACTTCTAAAAAAGTGTGTGGCCAGAATTCATTTCTAATAGCGTCTGTGTATTACCTGTGTATATCACCTGTGATGTTTGTAACCATGTAATAAAACCATGAAGGGATAAAAAGCTTAAGATTCTGACGTTAAGTCTATCTCGTGACTTACTTGCTCTTCTCAGCCCTGAACTGTTGGGTGCAGTCGTCAAATAGCTTCTGGTTCATTTCCATGAAGAGCTTCAGAGCGTTGTAGATCAACCCGTGGATTGTCCTACAGATAAAGATCACTTAATTTCTGTGGTCTGTGTACGGTTTATGAACAGTATCTAACAGATATACCAGAGACAGACATGGGACTGTCTGTGACGGCACTCACTTGTTCCAGTGGGTCTTGGAGTTGCGGTAGAGGGAGGGGAACATTATGGGCAGGATCTTAGCCGCATTGTCGCTGATCAGGCTCATGATGTACTCATTGTTCCAGTAGTACAGAGCTCGCTCTGCCACCTAATGACAGATGAAGACGGTTACATACAAACTAAATGTACAAAATTGCAATATATGTGCAACGAGACAAACAACAGACCTGGAAATGTGGGCTGGACACACACTTGGCCAACTGTCTGAAGAGAGGCTCCATCACTTTGACAAACTCTGATGGCTCAATGACGTCCAGGATCTCCTCCAGCTCATTCAGGAACATCACCTCCTTCGGACTGTGAGTCTTTGGCCAATACTTTAACAACGCCATCACTGTCTGCACGGAGAGGATGACAGGTTTGTTTACATAACAAGGCACAGGGCACAAGCAAGAGCAGCTCATTTGACGAGTGTTATGTGTGATCTAAGTTCTGCAGGAGGGTAATCAAAGGTAAAAGGGAGCACATTAAGAGAGGCTGCAACATGGGTCACTTAATTTGTCTATCAATGAATTGAAAATCAGATTAGGTTTGTTTTTCTGCCTCCTGGACTTCAATCATGAAAGCCAACAAAACAAAAAGTCCTACTTATGTTTAGTTTAGTTTTTTACTAAAACCCATAATTAGTTGTAATTATTTATATTTTACTAACATTTGAATTTTTATACAACTACAAAATCCTGAAGACTTTATAAAATCAGAGACTTGAATTTGCAAAATGTACAGCAAGCAAATGTCAAAAACAAAGACTTTAGCAGTTGGAAGTCTTAGGTTCATACAAACATGGGCTAATCTGGAGCAGACAGGATATTGAGGGCTAATTTCATCATCAACTTTAACAACGTAACAACATTAATGAAATAACTCTTACTGGTTCAGTGAGGGTGCTATCCTTTTCTAAGAACTGAACCACGCAGTAGGCCAGCTACAAAGAGAAAAACAACATTATGTCAACAATCCCGAAAAAAGTGCAGCAATGGGAACAAATTATGGTACAAAACAGTTACCTGTGGGTGGTAAACACTTAAAGACTTGACTTTGTGTAATGGCAGTAGAACTTTTAGAAGGAATATCTTGTGCTCTTCTTTCAGTGGTAACGCAAATCCATTAATTATGCTGCAAACAGAAACATTATCATCATCGGTAAAAAAGAAAAGCAGAGTGGTTCCTAACACCAATGGAAGAATGAGAAAATATGCTATTCCAGCAATTAACTCATCATTTAAATACTGAAAACCACACTTTAGAATTAATCAGAGCTGACAAAAAGGCTCTAAAACGCACCTCTCCACCATCTTACCTGCCTAATATTTCCAGTAATTCTGCTATTCCATTATGGTGTTCAGTCTCATAAATGAACCTGAAAAATGAAAGCAAAGTGATGCATTAAAGTGACTCATTATTCACTCCATCAGTCACAATTACAAGTGTCATTAATGTTCCCACCTACCTATAAAATATGTTATTAATCTGTTTCCTAATGTACGCTCGCAGGCCCAGGAACTTTCCGTAGATGCGATGAAGAGTGGTCTTTAAAAAGTCTCTTTCCCTGGGGTCTTCACTGTCAAACAGTTCTAAGAGCTGTGAAGAAATAAAGCTTATTGAGGCACTGAGAGAAAATTTCGATTCAAAGACGCTATCATTTCAGGTTTTTCAGCATGAGCTCACCTGCATTACAAACTTCTGGTCAATATACTTTTTGGCTATGTTTGGCTGAAAGTCTGGGGACTCTAGGAACCGTAAGAAGAATTCATAGACAAGCTGTGGAGAGAGAAACAAAAACAGTCTTGAGGATGACAGCAGAAAGCTTTAAAGTTTACAGTGTCTGTGTGTGAGCTGTGTACCTGTAAATGTGGCCATGCAGCCTCTAGCGTGGGCTCATCCTCCTCTGGGTCGAACTCTGCACCTGTGGGGTTTGATGATGGCGGCAACGTCCTGAACATATTCACAGCAAACTGTGGAAAAACACAGACAGGGAGGTCAGCAACAGGAGCATTGTTATAGATCATGACACACAGGTCAGTTGTAGAGCTGCAACAGTGAATCAGATGATAGACGACTATTTCTTATGGTCACAATAGTGCCTATCATAAAAAATCAGTGCCAGAGATACAGCTCATGTCATCTGTGCAAAACAACAAATTACATGTACAGTTCAGTTTCTCAATTAAGTGGCTTCTTGGGTTCAAGCCCTGAATGTTTTCTACAACTCTCTATTCACATGGGTTGTTGACAAAACTTTAAACTGCATAACCGTCATCAATATTGCTACTTGAACAGGGATTTATAGATATAATTGAGTCGTATTAATTATAATTTTAGGTGTATTAATTGTAATTTACAAAGATCACATTTCTCTTTGCCATTTCCTGCTAAGATCAATCCATCCTCACGACATTTAGACTGCCAAGACATTTAAATGGTAGATTTATGGTTAAGGCTTCATTTGTGGTAAAGCAAGAATGTCACATACATCGTCAGCACAAGCAGCACATTTAAAATGAACAATTTTTTCAAACCAGTTTTAACATCTGTCTTTGCACTTTTAAATAGGATTGAGGCAGTTTAACTTCAAACTTTTTATTCTGTTTTTCACTATGATAAACTTTTTGGGAATCAAGGTTCCAACTATATGTTATAATAAAATACTAACATCACCTGTCATACAGCAATGAGTGATTCTTTTTTTTTATGTCGACAAGGTGGAAAAAACAGCAGCTGCTTTCTCCACAATCCAGCAAACAGTAACTCTGTGAAACACTGTTTAGTTTGTCTACAACCAGTGGTTAGGCATTTGCTTCAAACACATGTCTGACAGCTACAACAATAAACCTGATGAGAGGGTTTAGAGATCTATCAGCCACAGTTTTTAAAAAGCAGGCAAGGTTGTTCATTATCCCAAATTTTTGTACCTTAAAAAGAAGTTGTCTTGTTGGGAGTTATGGTAGATAACTAGCAGTATTTTTGCCGCTGTCAAAATTAATAAGTGAAATATCTGCACAGATCACAGAAAAGATGCATTATAAACAAACCAGAGTATCACGACAACGGTGGATTCAAAAAGGTCTCCAGTAGCTCATTTTTCCAAAAGGTTTCCAGTAAGAAAGTCAAAGGAAATCATGGTTTATCAAACTAAGTTAACTCATACGCATCTTAATAGTCTGTCCTCTAAATGTTGTGTGGGAAATTTTTTGTATCTTCTTCCAGGAAAGTTCAGCTTCTCAGGGGTTTGTTTTTGTATTTCATACTTGACTGAGACAGCAGCTTGTTTACCTGTCAGCACCATTCCTTAAACTAGGAAACAGTCACTTTTTAATCCTGGACAGATTCAGGATCATCTACAGTGAGTGGTCAAACTTTGGTCTAAAACTCTCTCACAGTGTCATGTTTATATTCCCATCAGAAAATATTGCTTCCTTCCTTTAAGAGAATGGGACTCCAAACAAAACCATGACTGTGTCCCAAAGCTTCCAAAGGTATCAACATTGACCAAAATGAACCCTGGCTTATAGGAGGAAATGATAAGTACAGCCTTAACATAAGAATACACTATTAATGCCAGAGAGGAGTTTGTTGTGTCAATCTCCATACTTTGATGATGAAAGCATCAGTGGACTTCAAAGTGCCTTTGTCTGTACAAGGGCAGGGGAAAGTGGCTTCAAGGAAGAAGAGTATATTTTCATGCTGATTTGGCAGCTCAGTTGCATTTTCTGCTACACTGATCAAATAAAGGCATGATGAGGAGGATGGGGCTGAATTTGCACCTTGATCATCTGCAGTTTACCATGCGGCATTGAGACAAGCCTTTGATTAACATCAAAGGGTTTTAATTTGGCTTGGGAAGGCAAACCTGGCAACGTGAACACGTACAGTCAATTCAGAGGAAAAACACTGATGATGATGATGGTACAGTCGAGCTCTGAATGGAGACAGGGAACTCAGTGACCTCTTGAGAGAAATCTGATATGGATCACTTAATTAGAAAGGCTCTGTAATGATTTTACAGATAAGTGAAGTTAGCTTTGTGTGACACAGATCTCTGGGTCCAAAATAAGGTCAGTGGTGTAAATTACATAACCCATGTGAGTTTCCTACGACTCAGTGAGGGACCACAAACAAAACAGTGAATGGATTCCCAAAGTACTACTAGGTTCAAAAACTACAGAGCAGTAAAAAAATAAAGCCCATTAAAAAAAGCAATGCACAATTCTTACACGAAAAAACATCATTACATGGAAGTAAACAGTGGCATTGTATGTCGCTTTGGACAGAAGCATCCGCTAAATGAAAATGTAGAACTGTAATAGGTTAGAGAAAGACCACTGAGTCAGATGGCTCGCCAGGGTCACATGCATCAAGTTAAATGAAGCCACTACCCTGAAGGGTCTGATATAATTTTACCGACAATGTAGAGAAAATCCACACAGTAAAACACGATGACCTAGGAACATTAAACTGAGGACTGTCTCTGTTTAAGTGCCCCGCTTAAATTGATGGCCAAAATCACTATAACATCTATCTGAACCATATTTAGCCGACTATATAAAATGGACTGGTACCAGCAGCAGGAAAGCTCCACCACACAATGTAAATGAAGCCATCCATCATGCAAGATAATGGCTTTTAATCTTCTATTCAGTATGAAGGCAGGTGCTTGTTTGAAGGAAACAGGAGTGGTGGTGTGATTTATGTCCTTAATTAGTAACAGGAAACCCACATAGACCTCCTTAATGAATAATCTGAGATGCAACTATGCAATGATCCAAGAGGGGAACTTAGATATATCAAGGACAAGGGGAAATACCAGGATGGGACCATCATTACGACGCATTTCGTGTGTTTTACTAGAAATGTTGTAGCAGTAAAATATGACATTCATTGTTCATTGACTTTCCATGTTCAAATTCTCAGAGTTTGATAATTTTTCTGTTTCTTATCTTAAGTCTTTTTCTTACATGACTTAAACTGAGGGCACTGAAAATAGTAAAGGAACTGTGCTTGTATAGCAGTTTTACACATTATGTTACATTCACGTCCCATTCATGTACTGATGGCAGAGGCCACTGTGTGACATGGCCATCAGTGTTAACCATGGATTGCAGAAAAAATGGATGTAAGGTCCATGACATCGCCCATTTGTTTCTGATACAGTTTGGAGCCAATCCTCAGTGGACACAATTTTGAAAAAGCTTGACTTTACCAGGCTTCAAGTTTGGATGAGTCTCTTTGCAGAAGCCATTTAGGTTTCTGCCCAAGGACAGACATATGGACAGCAGGAGTTGGGATCAAACCCCCAACATTTAGGTAACCCCACTGAGCCACCCACATTTTGGATCATACAGGCTCTATTAAAAGTCTTAGGTGTAGCAGGAAATGTATAAACCAAGTGCACCTGTCACAAGAGATGGGCCGATACACTTCTATACATTCCAATCCGATCTGATCTATTAAAATGTAATCGTGCTGATATCCGGTCCATACAGATACAGTAGGCAACATAGTAAAACATGAAACAAACAAAACATTCTCAATTTCAAGGCATTTATTAAATAGTGTTGCAACAACCTGAGTGCAATATGTAATGGCATGGTATGTAGGGATGCATCAATCCAACTTTCCTGGCTCCTATACCGATACCGATGCCTGGGCTTTGGGTATCAGTCCATACAGTTACTGATTCTATACCAGTGTTAAAAAATAATCTGCATGCCCTACTGTGGAATAAGACTGGTAATGTTTTGGGTAAAAGACAAAAAATGAGTAGATGGAAAAACTGAAGTAAACACTTATTCAAACTATAGAATATTCAAATGTTTAGCACTATTTTGGTAAAAACAATGCTTCAGAATATACAGAAATTCTATTCAAATGTAAACTTTTACACCCCATAGACTGGTGATGCGGCAAAAAAGTGCATCAAAGGTAACATTTTAAATCAAGAAGCCAAGAGCGCCAGTGAAAAAAGGCACGGAGCTGTTTGCCTGGATCGGCCCCTTCCCCACCGATACCGATCCAGCTTTGAGGGGCACTGATACACCAATACCCAACACCAGGATTGATATCCGTGCATCCCTATCTGTCATCTCATATAAGAAAGATTTACTTCTGAATACTGACCATGTGCACCACCTCTGGGTAGATGGGTTCTGTGATGACGTTCCTGTTGTGGGTGATGTACTCCACCATCTCGCTCAGCGCCGCCCGCTTCACCTCCTTCCATTTCAGATCACTCAGAGGGTCTGAGACGAAATCGAAGAGGACGCAGCACTGCCGCAGCTTCTGGATGAAGAGCTTCTCCTGCTCTGCTGGGGGAACATCTGCAAGATAGAAATGAAACAGCAGAGTGAGCATCTCTAATTCTAAGGATTTCACTAAAAATAAAACAAAAAACCTCACTTAAGAGGGCAGAAAAAATGCCTTGTAACCTGCAACATTTAAACAGTTGTATAAACCATATGATTACTTATTTAGGTGTTCCAAAACTCAGCTGATAATGTACAGAAAGGAGAATACAAAGGGTTGCATAAGGGTGAAAAAGAGGCCTTTAATAAGCTGAAAAATTGTATGATGCTGAAGAACCTGGTGCTGCCCATTGTTATAAAAAAATAAAATCTCCAGTCTCTTTCTCAAGGCAGAACTGACTGCTGGAGATTTGTTTGTTGCCATGGTAATCCTTGCCAAAACCATCAACATTTTTCATCTCACCTAAACTCTTTTTCTTGTATTAAGAGCTAAACTGATCCATAGCTTCAGATTTATTCTGGTAGGGCCCAGCTGTACTTTTGCGACAGTGGAGTTCATGTAGTGACATGAAGTGGCTTCGTGAATCAATAATTCAACCTTTCACCGACAGTCACAGCGGCATCAGTGATGCAGAAGCTCTAAATCTGCCTGCGGGATTACTGAGCCACACCTGTCTGGGTGTCATCATTAACTCACAATTTAAAAATCATTACACAATTTTTTTGGAGATCCTACACACTCCCTGTCAGTGAGCCAGCACTGATTCTGTGCCAGTGAGAAAGCAATATAAGCAAAACAGCAGCTGCTCCGAATTAACCAATGATTAGCTCTGATTATGCACGGCACTCAAACTCAAGATAACACCCAATTAATCGAGCAATCAAATAAACATGATGTGTTATACAATGAGATAAATATTAATAACTTGATAACTTAATATAAGTGGGCTCATCTGAAAATATAATAAGACTTCAAGCAGCCTTCAAAGATTCTGACGCTGAGCCAGAAGCTAAGAGCTCAGGAGCTAAATACAGAATCTGAGAGGAGTTTTGTTCTGCACTTTGGAACCGTTACAAGTTTGATCCCAACGGACCTGAAGGGCTTTCCCAACTTGTGCACTGAAAATGTGTCAGACACATAAGGTGCTTAAAGGCCAAGTATTGCTTTTATAAAGGAGGAAAAGAGCTAATCTGAGAGCACATGGAACTTGTGTAGGGCACAGCACAGTGTGAAAAGTGTTAGCTACAGGTTAGATAAATGATAAATATAAACCCATAAATCATTCAGTCTGAACTTACAAGCCACAATAACAGCTTCGTCATTCGTTTGTCCACCACAGGGACAAGACACTCATCACCTCATCTGACCAACCTATGAAAGAGCATTCATTTGTCCATCACAGCCTGGGTTTATGACTCAGTTTTGTCTCCCCATTAAGAGCCTGCATGTGTGCTGCACATCTCCATGGTGACCACATGCACGGACAGGACTTTGGACCAGGGGGTGACCACAGCTAATCAAAGATGCATGCAGGCTGCTGCTGCTGTTGTGGCTCTGGGATCATATGCTGCTGATTTGCTAATCCAATGAGCTGTGGTCGAGACAAATGTCAGACAGCATACGATGTGAGTAACACTGAGTGGACAATCACCCCTAACAACACCAGCAACTCAAACACAAGAGTGACACTGTTCCAACACCATTTCAACAAAGTAGGAATATGTGACAACTTTGGCCTAAAATACATCTTTTTAATCTGTTAGCTGTTCTATAACAGGGTATATGCTGAAATCCTGAGGTTAAATTCAATAACTTTTCAAGACTTTTTTAAACTTTTCAAAAAGTCTTAAGACCATATTGCAACTTAAAGCTGTTGTTAACAACCAATCTTTGACAACTGTAGTTTGCATTCTAAAATAAATTGTGTAAGCTGAGAAGAAATAAAGCTTGACAGAATAAATGAAACTAAAGGCAGGTTAATTGACATTCCCATTACCACAAAAAGTAACAGCAGTTGTTTAAGGCCAACTTGCAAAAAAAAAACAAGAATTTATTTCATCATTGTTAAAATTTAGGACATGTGCTTGAGATTGTGTTATTTGCTTTCTATCAGCGTTACATACGGATGGCTACTAAACTCCTGTATGAACTGAGTTTGTTGTCACATTAGCCTACGGATATGTAGGGCTGCTAGTGTTATGTTTAGCCCGTGCCTCACAAAATTACAACTTTGCTGGTTGTCGCGTCTCAAACAACAGCGCTAAGTAACTGTATTGATAAATACCTTATCTCATTGCGTTGTATCCAGTAAAAAGGTGATTTAAACAAAGAAAATTTGTTCCAAAACAACTGAGATCAGGGAAAGCTTTCTCTAAATCCTAAGAATCCAAGAGCCCAGGTCGTCAAAAGTCTGAGACATTTTCTCAGGGGGCTCGAGAAACTCTTATGATCTAGAGAGAAATATTTTGAGATGCTAAAGCTTTTTCCAGATCCATACGCTGGTCTGTGATGAGTGTGATGAGCAGAATGATCATCCAATCACCAGGTGTGGTTATTTTTGAAGGTTCGGACCCTGAAAACATTTTCCAAACAGATGGACTATTTCCATGGCAGATATATGGAATTTTCTGTCTGAGGTGTCAGGTTAGTTTGTAACAGACGCAAGGAGGAAAATAAATATTCATCAATACTTTTGGAGTCAAAGCTTGAATACCAATAAAATTTAATACCTCATAACATTACCATTAAGATTTTTTAATACTTTTTAAGGGCCTTAATTTTCCCACAATTGATTTATCAACTTTTAATACTTTTTAAGACAAAAACAGCCACATGTGACTGAAAAACAGAGCCAGTGAGCTGAATCTATGGACGTAAAGAGCAGGAACAGAGTGCACAACTGCTAGTGAGGAAACAACAAATCAAAAAATAAAGTTATCATCTGATCGTTCTCAAGTGGTTCTGCTTCAAAGAACTCATAAACACGTCTGCCCACAAACCCGCAGGAAGGTGCTGGATTTGGTTTGCTTGCAGCAGAAATTGAGCTTCTTCGTCTTAGTCTGTGCTTCTCTCCTTCACAGGCTACATCTGTGTTTGATGTAGACGGACAGAGAGAAGGGCAGAGCAATGTGTCCTAGTCCCTGTATGTTATCTCTGAGTCCTGATCTGAGAAATATTTATGGTGCTGTGAAATCAGAATATTTTGCAATGTCTAGAGATCACGTTTTTGACTGAATTGCTCTCTTGCTGTCCCCTCTTGTTCATGTTGTTCTCAAGTCATTGTTGGTTTTTAAGAACAAAAAAACTCCTGATATTTGATGAGTATAATCTCAATTTTTCCAGATTTTTGACATCGGAAATTTCTTTGCCACATGTCAAATACAAAAACATGCTGGCCTTACTGAATCGAGGGGGAGCCTCAGGTGATGATATGATAAATTAGACAAACTTCAGAGTTATATATTCCATTTCTTTTTCTGCATTGACAAGGGATGCACACATTTTGTTCACCATATGATCAAAGGTTGTCATCCTTGCAACTTGACATCAAGAACATGGTCTGTTAAATGAGATGGTCAGATTGATCTTTTATCATGTTAAGCCCTAATGCCAGACATATGCTGTGACTGAGCCCTTGTGCAGCATAAGTCAAGGCTTTAGCTTCAGTTTATTACAACCACTATATGGTCATAAAGATGGATGAAGGACAGCAGCACAGCATGGTTTGGCGACCTTGACCAGAGCGTGATGTAACCAGCACAGGTACTTGAACCTTAACCAGCAGGGACGACTGGGAGACGGCGGTGCTAGCTCTGCTAATGTTGGCCACAACAAACCCATTGACACTGTATTAAACCCTGCCATAAATAGGTCACACACCCTGCAGGTAAACTCAGTGCTCGTTTTGACTTTCTGCCTGAGTCTTGTCTTGCCGTTGGACTGCAGGTCAAATCAGAATTTTAATTTTCCATTCAAATAACTAGAAAATTCCTAGTTTATGAACAGCACTAGTATAGAAATTGCTGAGGTTGTAGTAATCTTATATCTATATTCTAATTCTACAAAGCTTACAAAGACCATTACCAATTTCATGTAGTTGAGTTTCCATAACAGGAAACAGATGCATCAATGACGCATATAGACCTCCACACAACATCCTGAGACCTAGACAGCTGAGTTCAAGTATGACACTTTCATGGTAACACTAGGTATCAATCCTTTGCATAATCCTCATTTAAACAACTAAAGATTGATGCTGTCCTCTAAAATCTCTTCAAAGACGTTGTGCTCACCAGCAGATGTGTTCAAAAAGCTGCTTTGTGGGCCATACAAACATATCAGCACATGTTTGTGCAGTGAAGAAGGTGTACAATAAATAAAACAGTTTGTAACCAGCCTTTTCTGCCCAGCTTTCTTTTGAATATGCCTCTGCAGCATGTGGGGGGACATTCAGACATCAGTGTCGACAGAAGTCCAAAAAAACGTAATTACCTTGCACTGAGGAGAAAAGTCAATTCTAAGAAATGCATCAAAGTGATTTGTACAGAAAGGAGGTCGTGCTCACTCCCACACAAGCTTGAGCCTGAGCTAAGGACTGACAGCACCAACAAGGACTTTCCCTACACCTCCACGTTTCTGAGTCACAGCAGCACTGCAGGCACTGAATGCACAGGATGAAATGTAGCTACCTGTGTGGTACTGGAAAATGCTACAGTTGCTGTAACCTGGTCGCTGATCTTGAAAGAAATACTCTGTTTTATATTAAATGTACCGAAACAAGAAGCATGTCAAATTCTTTTGAAATCGTGATTTTCCTGAGGTGCTTGGAGAGGCCTTGTACAGCTTGTTCTTTGAGTGTGTGCCTTTGGGGCTTGCTTGTTCAGTACAGTACCTCAGATCACCGAGTCGAGCCAAGTGGTTACAAAACATTTTGTCCCTTTATACAGACACGGTGCTGAACAGTGACAACTCTTTGTGCAGCGTTATGATTAACAGATGATCCATTTATTTAAAGAGATGCAGCTGGTAGCTTTATGCACCCATAAGCTTCAGCTCTGACATCCCAGGAGAAAGTTCAAGGGATGTGTGTTGTGTCAACACTGTTTCTGACTGCTTACAATAACAACCTAAAACTTTTAACAGTTAAGTTGTAAGGACGGAGTAATATGACATTTCCAGGGCAAACTTGCTGCAATGTTCTATAACCATAACTATACTATTTTCATAAATCCTCTCAAGCAGAAATGCGTGCAAAAAAATTCTGTTACTATAGACCAAAAAAAGAGCAGTTTAGTTTGAGAGTGAAAAGATATTTTATATTTCTTTTAAACCAGGAACAAAACAAGTGAAACAAGATGTAAAAGTGAATGATTCTTTACAGATGACACCCTGCAATCATCACAGTGACACTGTGTGTCCATTTTTAGTTTTAAGCTTATAGTTATTAATGTAGAACGAGTAATAAGTAGGGATGCACGATATTATCGGCACAATATCGGTATCGGCTGATAAAAGCTTAAAAACACGTTTATCGATATCGGCAGATATGAAAATTTCTGCAGATAGGCACAGCTGATAAGGTGCTATTCAGTTAGGATTATTATTATTTCCATCTGAAAAATAAGCTCCTTAAATAAAATGTAGCACTTCATTTATTTGCACTGCAGAGCTCTGTGTCTGTCACCAGGTTGTTACAGTAGCTCTAAAATAATCAAATGCAACTTAGTTATGTTTAAAAATGCATTGTACATTTAAAGTTCATGTGATCTAAAGAAATTATTTTTCTGTATTTCAATACTGAATGTCTTGAGTTTGAAAAAATAATACATTTCTTATATATGGTAAAATCAAATGTTTTTTGTCTTGTTTTATGTGTGTTTCTTAAACAAATAAGACCGTCACAATAAGAGTAACATATAAATTCCAGTACAGGATAGACTTAGCTTTCTTTACAGTGAAAAAAACAAACAAACTTGTGATTATTGGGATTGGCCAAAAGGGGTTTCGATATATTGGCATATAGGATATCGGCAAAAATCCAATATCGTGCATCCCGAGTAATAAGTGGTTCTTAGTCTACTTTTTGAACAAGCTTAAAGAAGGTTGCAGCCATCATCAGGACCTGAGTGCCATGAGGTCTCCCAGCTCCTGTTACACAACAGCACTAGGGTTTCTGAATGGGCTTAAAATATTAAGAGACGTGCTGTGAAACTGCAGACTTCACACACAGGCCTCTCGGCGTGGATGGGCAAATAACCTTTACTCATCAGAAGGCTCCTGTGTGCACACAGGAAAAAAAAACCCTCTATGATATGTCAGCCATGATTTATAATTGATGAGTTGTTAATAACCTGGCAGTAGCAGCAAAACTTTGTGCATGTTCTGTTTCAGTTCAGACAGCAGTGATGTCAGTTTGCAAAGGTGGCTGTGTGCAAGTATATTACCACAATTATCTATTTTAACAGCGTCTCATACCTCAACATGAAACAACATCTCACAAATAGTGACATATGTGTGCAATAGTGAGCTGCATGCTGCCACTTCTTATTGTGGAGGGAGAAGTAATGTGTGCAAAAATATCAGCTTCACATTTGGAAGACTAGACCACTGAATCAGCACTCTCTGTTCAACCAGTGAGTGAGTTTCGGCTGAACTCCTGCTGCACATTGCAGCTTTAAGCTTTGTGGTTAGAGGGTACCTAACCAGCAGCAACATGCAGAGCACAAGTGTCAGCTGACACCGCATCCACACACAATACAATACAGATACACACAGATAACAACAAGCTTTGACCTCACTTCCTATGACATCAGCAGTCTTGATGGGGGGATGGGAGGCTCAAAAGTAGCACTCCGTCTCCCTTTCTCACCCTCCCTCTCGTACTCAAGCTAAGCTGTGCAATGTCTTGACAAAACCCTTCATCGCTCCCATACAAACACAAGCCCCCGCTTCCTCTTCCAAAAATAGTCCCGCCACCCACACAAAGAAGAGAAATGCTCCCAATCTCATGCTGCAACTTTAAAGACAGTCACCTGACACAATTATTACCCTCTGCAGAATCCAAAGTGGGAGCTTCAGTTGCTAAGTGACAACAACATTCTTGCCATTCTCCCCCTTCAAACACATGAACACAGCACAGCAGAGGAGGCAAATTTCCTGCTCTCACCTCTAAAATGCATGAGGGCCACAGGCTGGAAAGGCCCATTAGAGCTCGGTGCATCCAGAACCATCCCGCTGGCAGCTCTAGCACATGCCAACATCAGAGAGCGGAGGCAGGAGACAGGGGAGGAGAGGGCAGCCCAGGCTACGGCGGAGAGCCAGCCTCCATTTTAGCACGAACACTCGGAGCAGAAAATGAAGCTCCCCTGCTGCTGGAGGGAACCAGCTAGTTAGTGATGTCATAGATCGGTGCAGCTGCGCAGTTGGCTGGATGCAATCACATGGGCCGGGCTGTCGGAATAAATAAACATGAGGGAAGGGATTGGCTGCTGGGCTGAGGGGGAGGGGATGGGACTGTTGCTGTGATTGGAGCAAGACAACCACATCTGTCAAGAGTTTTAGAGCGCAAACTACAGATATTTAACTGCTCTGAATCTTTAAAGTCACAGGAATATAATCCACCTAAAAGCACTCTATCGAGACTGCCATAAAAAAAAGGTAAAGAGGAACCACAAGTCTGAAGCATTTGGCACCACAGCCCAATTTCAGACGATAGTCAGACTAAATATCTGGAAGATTCAACTGAATCAACTCCAGAGAGGAACCACTTACAATGTGCTGGCGTAGAGACTTCTATATGTGTGCACCGTCTGTGTGTATATGTGTGAGCTCTTGCATGACAGATGGCTCTCCAGGACCACAGTCTGAGCCCAGGTGTATGTGACAGAGAAACAGGAAGGCAGGAAGTCTCAATATGAGCCACACAGGATGTGCATATGCAGTGAGCAGTCAGCAGCACAGGAGACAAACCCGTGCAGTGTGAAGCTGTGCAGGAAAAGAGCCAATCTACAGCAACATGGATGGGCTAAAGCACCAAAGTCAGTCTGACGAATCTATTGAACAAGCTTTAAATGATGCATGTCTGAGAAAAACTCAGTAACCCCTGGTTACAGATTGTGAGCATACATGCACACATGCTTTAAGACAACAGGATGCAATACAGTTTTCTTTCAGTCAGAGAAAACCAACTTTAATTTGCTGCCATCAGGACATGCATGCTTTTTCACCTCTTTGAATATTACTGCAGTATGCAAGGTTATTATAGTCAACATCAACATCCTTTTTTAAAAAATGTATTCACCTGGGACAGAGGAAGAACCATCCTCATGAAACAATAAAATGTGTAAGTGTTATTCTGTCTGGCCACCAGGGGGATGGTAAAAAAAAACAAAGAAGTGAGTTACGACATCCATTGACAAAAATGTAAACTGAAGACATTTTCTTAATAATTTTAGTTTATTGTAGTTATTTTTGTAAACTTACAATACATTTTAAGTTAGATACCTTTTGCCTTAATTTTCTTTTTTTTTCAGTCAGAAACGAACTATTCTGACCCACAGTGTAGGGTTCAGTGTCAATTTAACACAGAAATATAAACCAGTTGAGCATGATTCCTGTTTATCTTTTCACATAGGAAAAAGGAGGTCAAATGACATATCATTTCTTGGCATTAATGTTTTCACTGATTCAGACACTTTGTCAGGAATCAGTTGCGTTTTTCTTTGACAAAGACTCAGTTTCCCATGACCACTGTCACCCACTGTTGTAATGTCGTGACACTTGCCAAGTAGTACGTTTACCTAAAAGCAAATGAATGCAGAGCAGGTCTATTTAACACTACTTTTTTTGTGCAAGACAACTTTTTGCAGGATACAAAGTGATGAAATTATACATTTATTAATAGTTACACAGTGCTATTGTTTGAAACGTGACAACAAGCAAACTTTGTAAACTCAATTTGTAGCATGGCACTGTATGTCTTACCAGTGTTTATTTACCAACTCCAACCTCACCAAGCAGAGCAAATGTAACCTCTCTTCATTTTATTGATAGATTCTCAAGTTTGAACAGACCACTGCAGAATAACTGCTGCATGGAGGTTGGAATGAACATTATTACTAGGGATAGACCAATTATCTGCCATGCCAATTATTGGGGCCGATATTTGGCATTTTGGGGCATATTGGTATTGGCCTTTTTTTTAATCTGACGGCCGATATGAAACCCATTCAAAACTGTGTCATTTTGGCTCTGATGCCTCAGATGGTCGTTTAAAATCAGTCATATAAAACCAAACAGAAAGTTATTTCAGCTGCATTACACGCCTGTGAAAGGCAGCACAAACTCAATTCTGTCCAGTTTTATTGCAGTTACATTGAACTTTTGGGAAACTTTGTTTACTGTAGAAAACTTTAGCTATTTATCTTTTTAAGTTTTCTTTCAACTTTATAAAACATGCTGCTAAGCGTGGGAGCTGTTTAATAAACATATGCTTGAAGGCATTTGATTGCAGTTAAGTGTTAAGAGTTTGTATTATTCAAAACTTTTTACGCCAATATTTTCACTTTGACTGCAAATGAATATCGGCTTCAAATATCGGTTAATCGGTCTCCTTGCCTACTTATTATCAGTATCAGTATCAGCCCCAAAAAATCTATATCAGTCTATCTCCAATTATCACAAACAGTTGAACCCGTGTTTTAGCCTTTAGCCTGTGCCCCACTCTCCGGTTTAGCTTTCTTCCACTCTTCTGTCCTTTATTTTTTTGACAATCTAGTTCAGTGTCCACCATTACTGCAAACTGAATCAATAAATATTTTTCTAAAGAGAGAATGGATGGTTCTCACATTTTTTATAGCACTTGATTTCTATAATCTACAGGCAAAGCTTCGCTTCACCTACTAAAATCAGTATCTAGAGCTGAGTTCAACAAAAAAGCTCAGACTGCAGCTTAATGCACACAACTAGAAGCTCTGAATTCAGTTTTTACTTCATGATTGTTAGTCTCATGCCAGTGAACTCTTGATAACTTGCTTTTTCTAAATAAAAATAATACAAATAAATAAAAAAAATACAAGATTGGACAACTACAGACAAAACATACTGGTGAATCAGGAGTCAGAGTTTGGGAACTGGCAGAAGTCCAGCATACTTCTGTCTGATCCTGATTTATTAAATAGAGGAGTATTTCACCAACAGGATCTACATTAAGTGAATAATGTGCTCTTTCTTAGCACACTGTTCTCCAGTCATGGGGTTATCTCCCATCAGTAGATGTGTTGTTCGTACCAGGACGGCACTGAACACACCCACTTGTTATAAATTCTCCCCCAGCACTGCTTTGGCACATGTGCTTATCAGCCTTGAGCTTTCTGCTGCGCCTGTGCTATTTCTGTCTGCGCTGAGAGAGAGTGAACTTGTGAGGCATCATGAGTCTCGTCATGGAAGAGATGGAAAGTGTGCCGGCCTGTCTTATATCAGAGCCTTCTCTAAATCCATCATTGATAGCAGCAGGTCAGCTGAAAATACACAGCTGAGTGGTTCATTTACAGGCCTGCTGAACCTCAGTGACATTGTTCCCCATAACAGCACTTACAGCTAGAACAGGTTTAGTAAAACAGGCCCATCACAGCTGAGGCTTTTTCACAACAGATGCTGAACTTTCTTCTTAAGCAGCTTCCACTGATATGAGCACAGGTCTTCATCCGTTTTCATTCATCTCATTTCTTTGACAGTTAAGGATTCTTTCAAAGCAGTTACTCTGAGCTGATCTGTAGGGACTGTATCTGACTAGGAAAAGTGCCCAGCCAATCAGCTTGGCTCTTTAATTATGAAACGTCAGACGTATTTTGTTTTCTGTTCATCCACATCCTGTTCTTAAAAAAGCATACCCGCGTCTCATGTTTTACTGAAAATACTGAGTGTTAAAGCCAGCTGCTGGTCTGAAATCGAAACATTTCAGCTGACTAATTTCTTCGTTGCCAGTCACGAATACTTCAGACTGTATTATTCAACTGAATCATGTATTCAGGTCAGCTGGAGAATAAAAGTTGCCAGTTGTTCACCCAGAATCCTCGCAGAGTGCTGAGAAAGGCAGGTTTTTAAAACCAAACCGCTTCATTTAGTGTTTGTACCAACTTCTAAACCCTCTGCAGATACATTTGCTCTGAGTTACACCTTTCGAACAGAGATGCTGACTGAATCCCAACAGAAACAAACTGAATCCTGACATGGCAGCTCAGCACACAGACTCTCCTCATGTCCCATGTCTTAATTAAAAGAGGAAAAAAGTGGAGAAACGCTGATTTATAAACGTGATGTGAAACAGTTTTATTTCAACGCACTTGCCTGTAAAAATGCCAAGGATTATTGTATAATAAGGGGAAACCTCTGCAGTATATAAAGCTCCTAATTTTTTATGTTTTTTTGATGTACTTCTTGTAACCCTGTCAGTTTTCCCACATGATGGTTTGAATTGTGACCTTCAAAAGGCCTCTGTGTTCTTCCCTAGGCCACATACAGCATGATTTTAAGACAGTTTTAGAGCCCAATCTACTGGTCGACCTGCCTCAAATGCAATACCAACAATAACCAATGAGAGAAGCAGAATTGTTAACAGAATCATTGTGAAAGGACGGTCATATGTAAAAAAGGCCCAACCAATCCAGATGTGTGTGGTCTTTAAAGACTTTAAAGCAGGTTATGATCCAAGTCATCTCATGTGTCACTGGTCTTTCACTACAGATGTCGAGGGCTGAGCAGCTCAGATTTTCATCAAAGCTGATGAAAAGAGTTTTTCATGCCAAGTGACAACACCCACAACCCGTAGGCTGACATCAGCAATTTCAAACCAAGAGCTGTCTCTAACTTGTTATGTAAAATTTGACTAATCAGATGGTATTCGAAAGTGTGAAAAATGCTCCAATGTGGGCACAAAGAAAGGTCGTTTTCTAAACTAACGATGAAAGTTGAGTCAGCCATAGATATCTACAGCTTCAGCAGCTTGATCACAGTCAGTGAGTTATGTCTTTGTTTCAAAATGTTTAACAAGGGAAATCTCTCTCATGAGGCGTAGGAGTCTCTTCCTCTAACACATGCAGGAGTGGCAGAGGAAACCCTTCCCTGAAGCCTGCCTTGCCCTTTAGCATCCTGCTTCAAGAACCTAACACATGCATGGTCAGGTGCATTATATATTGCTGTGTCAGAAAAATCTGCTACAAAGCTGAAGAGTGTTCAATGAAAAATTGTGTTGTCGCACACAGTTGCTATCTGATGAGTCTTGAGTATTGAGAATCAAATCCTGAGCACAAGTTTTATTAAATCTATTTTACAAAGTATAAATCCCAAGGTCCTGATCTTGTTGTTTTACAATTCTACAATTTTACTTAGCAGACACTTCTGCCCAAAGTGACAACACAAGCAAGAATTTAGATGAGACGGAAAACCTTAGTCAATGCGATGAAGTGCTGCAGGTGCTAACATCTAGCACCACAAGAAGTGCCCCCAACCTAGGGATGGGTACCGAATTAGGTACTTTTATAGGTACCGACCGAATTCTGTCAAAAGTACTGGGTACCGATTCATGTAAAATCAAAAGGTACCATGTTTAGGTACCTAAATGCATCCTTGTGACTGTGAGGCAGTGGAAGACTAGGTGATTTTGAGTACCGGTACCGGTACCGATTGCCAGGTACCGGGGGTTGGTACCGTATCGTTTCAAATGTGAAAGGTTCCCATCCCTACCCCAACCCCTCAACTGAAATAATGTATCCACAGCTAACCTTGATTAAAAATCTTCATAATCAATATTGTTCAACTTTCAACAACATTCAATCATCAGTGCTGAAAATTCACCAAGAGCAGAGTCTTAGACGTTCTGACCCATTCTACCCCTTTTAGATATACAGTTTAGTGAAAAAATTCACTGTAGTCAAACTTGGTGTTAAACCAACAGGGTTACACTAGAGTTTATTTGGTCTATTTGATGGTGTCAGCTTTTCTTTATGCAGGTGGACCTGGGTAACCATTTACCATTTTTTGTGTATTAAAGATGTTTGAATTACAAACTAATTTTGTAAATTAGGAGGAAATCAGAGAAAATCTGCTAGGTACCAAAATGGAGGTGAAAAACACAGGTAAGAAATGCATAGGTGCAACTAAAGAGGTGTCAGCAAGCATCCAAAGCTTCAAGCCTTTTAAACACTGGTGACACTTTGGTAAAAGATTAAAAAAAAAAAAAAGGAGAAAAGACTTTGTTTTTTTTTTCCTGTGAGATCCCAGTCCTATATGTAAAGTTTGTTACCTTGTATGTTAGACCTACAATCATTTTCTGTTAGGGGGGGCTATGACTGTGTTAAATTGTGCAATTTGAATGGATTCAGGTTTGAACCCTTGACGTCCTCAAGACGACTGGTAGAGATTGGAGCATGTATATTTGAGAAAAACTACAACTACTTCCTGTCAACTATCTGTTCAGGGTGAAATGCCTAGCTTTGAGAACCTGCAAGGGACAGGCCCTTTTCCAAAAGCTTTAAACAAATTTTAACCTCAATGTGTCTGCACAAGACTGATAAGAGATGAAGGTGACCATATGAACTGGGACTAGTTTGTTCAAACAGGATGCCTGGATTATGGGTCGTTTTTGAAAGTCAACTGAAGATGGCATCCTTTCTGTTTGGAGGACATGTATGTACGATATGTGAGAAAAAACTGTAAAGGAAGGGTTATTTCTACACTTTAGGGAGCACTATAGAGGGGATTTTTTGTTTCTTCATTTGTGTTACAAAAGACCTGTATGATATCAAGCTTCCTTGCCCAAGTTCTTTTTCTGCAAAATATGACGAGAGTTTTGAGGCATGCTCTAGTGTCCAAAAACATAGAACACTCAGCAAGAACTCATCATTCTTTGTCTTTTTCGTAAGGTCTGAGCACCAAAGCTTTTACAGAAACTCACTGTAAAAATTATTCATTGTTTCATCTCTATTTCCATTGGTTGAAAAGCAGGTCAAAGCTTAAGAGGACTGCAGGAAATATGTCATAATCCTGTCACCTATGATCCTGTTACAAGCCAGAGATTCATCTTCTTACATATTCAAGACCTCTGAACCTCTCGAATTACAGAGGATCCTACCAAAGAACAGAGCACAAAACTAATCCTTATTGTGTATTGATGATACAGCTGACAATTTATAAATACATTAAAACTCATGTCCACTTCTAAATGACTACTTTCACCGCACTACATTCATTTTCTTAGATGTCCTTCATGTAAAGTTTTTCTAAAGACTTGATGGTTTGTTCGTGAAGACGAAAAAGACATGATGAAAACAGCTGATAAAAGGCTCATGAGATCGAGACGAAACTATAGGCTACAGGCTATTTGTAATGATACTGTCTGAACATATCAAGTATTTGCTCCAGTAATAAGCATGACTGAAACATTTGGTGTGCAAACCACCAGATGGCAGCAGACTCTATGAAACAGATGCTTCGTGCTCTAGACGAGAACACATACAGAGGCAACAACTGTTGTTCCTCGCTTTTTGGCAAGAACATTAACACTTGAAACAGGACCACAATAAAATAAACAGACCCCTGTAGAGATGAATCCTCTGTTTATGAGCTTTAGTCAGAGAGATCTCAAACAAACATTTATCCAAAGCACAAATGTTTTACTTTGGCACAGTCTTAGAAAACTGGCTCTTCGTGTTACTTTTTCAGCAGGAATAATGTGAAATGCTGAGCAACAAACTGCAAAAGCTCAGGGAGTTGAAATGTACTCTGGAAGCACTCTCAGTTTTGAGGCCTGTTTGTGGGAAAGGCCTGTTTCTCTTTAGGGTTTTCAGTCTTGCTCTAACCATGTGGCTCTGCAGGACAGGTTCTTGGACATGTGTTTCCATCAGGAGGTGGTGAACATGCCTGGAGTAAAAACAGGCCAAGCAAGGAGCATGTTTGGACAGGGCCAAGTGATAACAACTTTTGGCCCTCTGTTGATAAAGCTCAGCAGAGTGTAATCAAAGCTTTCATTGGGGTGTGAGAATAGAGTGACCTTGGTAAGAAATACATTATGCTTACAGTTTCTTGGCTAATCAAACAGAAATTCAAGATAAATACAGGTAGATTTCATGGCAGACTCATCTTTGGGTTTTTGCACACGTTTTGAGGCTTACTTGCGAAAAAAATATTCGGAGTAAAAATTCAGCTCTCTCAGGTGACAAACAAGGATGCCAGCTAAGGGACCGTGTTTGACCTTCCTCTAAAGGAAGCCTTAACATTTAGGAAAAATGACACCAAAAAGAAAACATCCTAATTAGCGTATCTGCAGGTTTCAGAAAGTCAAATTGAAGAATTTTTAAGACTTTTTAATAACAACTTAAGTGGAATTTAAGGCTGAAAAGGCTATATATAAGGCGATGATTGGGGGATCCAGCTGTATCGCAATCCAAACTGACATCATCATCCAGCCAACTCCCAATAAACTTGCACTTGTCTATAGTCCCAGAATGGCTACCTAGCATGCAAATAATTTATATCAAAGGGATTAAAGCAAAAACAGACTAAAAACTGTAATCCTAGAAAGAAAACTATGTTCCTAGTAAAAGGAAGAAAACAACAGAGGTGATTTTTATCATTATTATTATTTTAGAAATAAAACCAACACATTTTTTGCTTTTCTGAAGCTAAAGATCGGGGCTAACAGATATGAGCTTGCCTCTATTTTAATAAATGAATAATATATATAATACAAATATAAAATAGAAAAAAAAAATTATAGGAATATGAAAAATAACATTTACTAGTCCTGCCCCCAAAAATAAGACCTTAGGGTAATTTATTTAAGACCAGCATACAACATTTTCAGTAAATTTAAGACATTTTTAGGCCTAATTTTACATACATGAATCTAAGACTTTTCAAGACTTTTCAAGGATGCACGGACACCCTGGTAATAATTTGGGGAACAGCTTATAAAACAGTGAAACCTTGATTATGAACCAGGTCTACCTGATTCTGCAGCCCTATAGGAACACCATTGCTGTACTAGTTTTAAAGAAATGTGCATTCTCTAATAAAGGCTGTCTCTGGAAGGAGAAAAATGAATACAGTTTCAGTAATGAAAAGGTTTCTCAATTTTTTTCAAATGGGAACATTGATGTTGTTTTATTTTATCATATTGTGTTCAGTAAAAGTACTTTCACGTTGAAACAAGCTATGTTTATCGCACTTACAGAGAAACAGATTCTTGTGCTCACTGACTCCTTTTCACCATCTTCTGCACATCTACTCCTCATTTTAATTTTCACAGGCTCACAATGCAGTTTGTTCTGCCCTCAAGGTCATACGGTTACTTCAAAAAGCTCAGAAACTGAGAAAGACTACATTGTTGGGAGTATTCATGCATGCATACATACAATGTAATAGGCCCTCAAAGTGAAACAGCAGCATCCCGTTGCGTGCTTTGCCGCTGACACTGAGGTTTAATTAATCAAACCTGGATATATAACTGCACAAAAACACAACAATATTTCTCTTCCACAAGCAGAGGAAGAGAGGAGGAATACAAGTTTAGCTGCCAGACATAGCTGGTCACTGGCAACATCCCGAAACACAGGGACCATGGTATTAAAGCTTTATCTCTGGATTACCACTAAATATAGACACTTGGGTTAAATCCAGCGCAAAGTCCATGCCATGTACGTCCTCTGTTTGTTTCCTTCTATTGCGTAATCTGATGCTCAGCTTGTATCAAAATTGGAGTGATGCAGCTGGAGGAGTTTATGGGTATTTCAGTGTGGAAAGAGGAAATAAGTGAGTGTGTGCATGCAGGTATGCACCCCTGTGAGGCCTGCTCTTATCCATGTCAAGATTACAGAGATCCTTCACCACACAGAGAGAAAGAACTGCTCTATATTTAGCGTCTGACGGCTTTCTTTCTGACTCTTAAATTCACGTTTGAAAACATACAGATCTTAATGAAGCGATATGACTGGGTGACAGCATGGCTGTCGCTGCACCAGCAAATACCTTTGAATGCGGGCAGTTTCTGCAGCTCCCTGTTGTTGCTCAAGCTGAAGCGAGAGGAGCTCTGCCTCTTGTCCTTTTTGACAGGTGTCTGGGAACCTGGCTGCTTCCCCTTTAGCAGCTGAGTGGTGGGAGGAACACTGTTGCTCGTCTTCCTGTTAGAGCTCTGCTGAGGCAAGAGAGAAAAAAAACACAATAGTGACACTGAGGCAAAGCAAGCATATGTGACGCATGGCGCACAATGACCTTTATGCTGATCTGATAAATTTGTGTGCATGTCACCTACAGTAAAGTATGCATTACCCTTTCTACTCTGTCATTCATTACTGTTATTTCTATGATATATTTTATTTCTGCATATTAAATCACTACTTTCACTCCTGTAAATGCTGAAACCCTCTATCTTCTAAATGTAGAGTAACTTGTTTGCATTAATGTTGCAATTTAAGACCTGGTGCAAACTTAACATGTGCAATACCTCACCACAGTGTTATTGCTCTGTAAATAGGTTTTACTTTGGTCATGGAATCACTCTGTGCACATGTATTTTCTAAATTCCTTTAGTTAAATGTTCTCCACTTATTTTTTTCTAGTTACACTTATTATATTGCTCTATCTAGCTCTATCTATCTATTAAGGATGCACGATATTATCAGCTTAATATCGGTTCGGCTGATAAAAGCTTAAAAACACGTTTATCGGTATCGGCAGATGTGAAAATTTCTGCCGATAGTCACAGCCGATAAGGTGCTATTCAGTTAGGATTATTATTATTTTCCATCTGAAAAATAAGCTCCTTAAATAAAATGTAGCACTTCATTTATTTGCACTGCAGAGCTCTGTGTCTGTCACCAGGTTGTTACAGTAGCTCTAAAATAATCAAATGCAACTTGGTTATGTTTAAAAATGCATTGTACATTTAAAGTTCATGTGATATAAAGAAATTATTTTTCTGTATTTCAATACTGAATGTGTTGAGTTTGAATAAATAATACATTTCTTATTTATGGTAAAATCAAATGTTTTTTGTCTTGTTTTATGTGTGTTTCTTAAACAAATAAGACCGTCACAATAAGAGTAACATATAAATTCCAGTACAGGATAGACTTAGCTTTCTTTACAGTGAAAAAAACAAACAAACTTGTGATTATCGGTATCGGCCAAAAGGGGTTTCGATATATCGGCATATCGGATATCGGCAAAAATCCAATATCTTGCATCCCTACTATCTATATGTATTTTAATGTAATTTTCTTTGCATCAAACTCTGCCCGTTTGCTGCTGTAGTTCTGTAAAATTCCCAGATGTGGGACGAAGAAAGGATTATACTGTCTTATCTTATCTTATTATATAATCAGAGCTATAAAACACACTCCACCACACCTGAGTACAGTAATCATATACAACAGTACATTAATCTTGGAGAAAACCAAACATTATGGCTCTCTTATCCACTTATCCACCCAGCTGGGTCTCACAAAGACTCCCAGAGGACAGCTGTAATACTGAATATAATCCTGACGAAGGCTCAAATGAATGTGACAGGTTTCTCACAGCTGGTCCCACCTGCCCTTTGGGATCCATACGTCAACACACACCTGATGTCACACAGCCGACTTCATTAGCTGCAGCTGGAGGCTGTGTCTGCCTGAGTCACGGGGGGAGCTGATACATTTGTTTAAAGTCTGACAAAAGCTGGCCTCAGTTTGCAGCGCTGTGAGACAGCAGCTCAAAGCTGGGCACAGACAAGCTGCAGAGCAAAGAGGAAAGATTGAGCTGATTTCTGATATGACCAAGATTACATTATTGTGAAATCAGACAGGAATTAACAATTCGTCTTGTTGATTCTTCCAAAGAATGAATGACTGAATGTCAGGTCAGCTCTGATTTTAATGCCTGTAACACTGCACACTGATTTGTCTGTAACCAAGACAGGAAAGGAAGGCTTTTATATATAATGAAAATGCCCTTATGCCAAATACAACTGCAGTATAAAGAACCAACAATTTCAATTTGACACAAGCTTGGTGAAATGATGCATCTGCTACATGTCTGCCAGCACACAGCAGGAGACCATGGTGACAGTTTAAAAAAGAGAAGAGATCACATTGAAATGTGATTATACACTCAGGAGACATTTTTAGAAAATGTACCCCTGTCTGCCTTATATTTGTCAAGATATAGGGTGCAGATAATTCATGCAGGCTTTAAAACTGACAGCCATGCACATCTGACAGTGTTTTACAGCCATTCGAACACACACAAGTGATGAGCAGACCTGAGACATAAATATTAAACGTCGTACGAAAGAGGAGGCTGCTTGTAATGTCCGCTGTAAAATGACTGCATCAACATTTCTGACTTCCCTGGATGAGAAGATGACCTCAAATTGATGAGAAAACTTTAATCGCAGGGGATGTTGAGAAAAAAAAAGTTTGGATCAAATCTGCTTTTTAATAATTACTTGTCACTGTTATTTTTGTTCTACCTTGGATTAAATAAATAAGGCACATTTCTTGCCTTACATTTTCTTCTGCCTTAGGGAAAAAAAAACAGTACATAGCCTTGCAGTGTGATACTGTTATGTAATGATCCCCGCCAGATGCCTCTGCAGCTATTACAGGACCAAAACAATATCTAATACCCAGAAAACACTGGATCATTTTGGCTTGCATGTTAAAGGGTCAGAGCAGCTACACAACTCATGAGGGCAACACAGTAACACTTAAAATCTGCTCTGAGTTTTCTGCAGATCATGCTGGTATTTTTAAAGAAAAGACAAATACATATGGAGGGTAGATGGTTGTTGGACATTGTGCTAAAGCTGTTTAGCACAGCACTGACAATCGACAGAGCAAAGTTTTTCCATCTTAGAACAAAACTGACTTTTCTATCTTTTAGCTTCTCTGATCCAGATAACCAGAGATGCAAGTTGATCTGAGGGTGGCTGACAGCTAGCTGAGGAACCATCGAGTAGGTCAAATATTTGCTTGCTGAGTGTGAATGCAAAGTAGATGAACACCAAATGGCTGTTCAAAAAAAAAGCAACAGACAAGAAAAAAATGTATCCTCCCCAGGGTACTAATAAGCAGTTCTCTGCACTGATTTGCAGGCAGGTGGGGCATACAGTACATCAAAGATCATATTTTGACAACAGTACCCTTACAAGTGTTTTTAACAACCCTTAATCTAAATGCATAATAAAAGAAATGTGGCAGCAGTACAGCAGCACAAATGCTGAGGGAACTGTGGTGAACTCTTCATACCTGGTGTCACCCACAAGAATCTAGCACCAGGTTCTGAACAAACAGCAGATTTAGTCACAAGAAGAGCGACTACTACCAGGGTGTAACCGAGTGCTGTCAATACACGCTCTAATAACTAACACAAGCATGGTTACAAGCTAACCACATAACGCTTTTGTTTGAGGCTCTGATTTAGAGAAGTCCAATTTTGATTACACCGATGACACCGTTGCACCATCGGCCTCTCAACAAAGGAAGTACATCGCATCTCTGGGACCACAATTTCTTTTTCAGTACTCTGTGTTAGACAATAAAAGTAGACTACATACATTTTAACACACTTAGTTTTTAACATTTGAGTAAATGTTTATCATATTTAAGAATAGTGTTTGTTAATTACACAAAAGCTGAATAGAGAGATTTTTAAGAAGTCTACTAGTCAACAAAAGTGATGAAGTTCAAAGAATAATGAGGTTCAAATGAATCAAGGAAGCTTTTCTACTCTCCTCTGAAGCAGATTTTCAACCCACCCATATGATCGCTTGCTCGACATAAAAGCAACTGTACCACCTCCCTTCTCTATATGATAAGAGTGGGCACAGCCCAGCACCAAACAAAGGACAAGTGCACTCAGAGATCACTCTTTGGGTTAATACAAAGTGCACCACAGCCTGTAAAGACTAACAAAACTCAAGTTGATGCTTTGAAAGTTGCACAATGGACCTTCTTTTTTACATTATAGGGTCTTTTGTGCTGGGTTGCATTTCTACAGATATTCAAGATATCACAGCCACTCCCTCTGCTATATATAAACTGTGCTTTACATTGTGTGAACGTATAACACTATCTGAAACATATTCTATCAGATATAAAAATATTGATTCAAATTTCTCCATCATCTTATCTATGTCATGCCTAGTATGTTAAGCTGTACAAAGGTTATCCACATCCAAGTCTCTTTATGACCAGACCTTCCCTTGAATCACTGCAACGGACACACAGCAGTTATAATGTATAGGTGGGGCTTGATGATTTATTAAGTCACTGAGATTGCAGTCCATTGTCAGGAAACAATAGGGATGTTACACCAGAGGCTTTGAACCTGTGTTACAAATAGCCCTTCTGTCACCAAGCAAGTTTGTAATCAAGTGTCCAGTGTTAGCCTACCTCATGCTCTGTGTTCTCTTGTCCTCCACCCTTGCCCCCTTTTCCAGATTTGGGGGACTCCTGAAATCAGAAGTAAAAGTTGAAGTCCTTTATTTATCGTGATATAACCAGGAAGGATGGCAACATACGCAAGCAGTCTTTCAATGAATGTCGCCATGCAAAACATCCAAGCTAAATATAGCATCCCTGCCCACCCAGTCTCACACTCCTGTTTGAATCTAGTGCTAAGTCTGATGCTAGCTCGCAAACGTCACTTCACACTGGCTTTAAGCTCTAACAGAAGAGTGCGATTGTTGATTGTTTTAAATTAAAAGCAGATACGCAACGACTGGGGGCACATTTGCATTAAAAGTTTTCTGGTTTCTCATACTTCTGGATCAGGGTTCTTAATTTTATTAAGGCAGTAAAATGTTCTCAGTGCTAACGCGTTGGCAGGATAGCGGCTAGCTAAGGATGACTGCTGCCACCGTTAACAGCCAGACTGATGGGACATCGCGCTGGTTGTTAAATGTCTTCTTATAAAGCCGGTGTATCAATAAAACCGCTCAAAACCCACACCCTGCGAACTTTGCGTACCACCACAATCGTCTTTTATCAACTGTATGACTCACCTTGTCCTTTTTTGATTTATTCGGCATTTTACAACTGTAGCCGCCCTTGCTCCCCTCTCGGATACTCCACAACCAAAACCTTGACAACTCTCAGGGCACCACAGAGAAAAGCGGCTCTGCCTGTCTACGCCCTATGATTGGCTGTTTGATGTCAGCTGACTTCAACGTCATGAACTGACTCAAAAACTATGAGGAGGATATTGGCGCAGCCTAGTGGTGAAAGAATGGAAAACATTTTTCACTGCCACTGTCATGTGCCCATATGTTCAGTATCAAACGTATTCGGTTTTGTTATTACTCTGGCAATAACCAAAAAAGTTTGCCACAAAATTGAGAATTCATACATTTTTGATAGTCATATGATGCCCCTATTTATATTAAAGTAATCATTAATATTTCGTGAAGCAAAAATGACAGAAAATGCTAGTGTTTCTGCCAATGTAATAATAATTATAATAATGATAATAATAATAATAATAATTATTATTATTATTATTATTATTATTATTATTATTATTATTATTATTATTATTATTATTATTATTATTATTATAGAAAGCGCCATCCCAAATATTTTCTTCTGGTCAAAAAAAATCCTTATGCTTCAAAGTTTTATAGAACGTTTCAGAACCTTCTCTTGGGAAAGTAGCTCTTAGCTGCCCTCTAGTGGACCATTTTTAGAATGTGTTTTACTCATGAGTTATTTATTGAATTCAGCAATTTCAAAGAAATATGTTTTTCATCTTGATCAATGGACTTTTGGATAATGTCTGGTGTAGAAGGTTTGGGTATTTTTTTTATTTTTATATTTTTTTTTTTTTGTTGTTTGTTTGGTTTTGTTTTGTTTTTGTAATTGTTGTTGTTGTTGTATTTAAACACGGATATTTTCTAGATTCCTGAGTGAGGGAGAGGCACAAGAGTAAATAATTGGATTAGTCATGACTGAATACTTCAGTTGTACATGTTGGTTTGCTGTCACAGTTCCCTGGCTTTCTGGGTCACCAGAAAAGAAGACTTTGTGTCAATTTATTAGAAATACATGTGCTTGGACAGATGCAATGTCTGATGTCCAATTTTCAGCTAGACTAGGAGTGTCATGCTGTGAATACAATGACCTCATGAAATCTTTTGCTTGAGCCAAATATGAATTTATTTGTTACTATCATCTTCTGTTGAGCTTATCAAGAGCGGGAATTCCTACTCCTCTCTGGTTTGCTGAACATTGAACTGATAACCGTAGTGAAATGAGTATTTTTTTTTAACTTGGCATCTCAATAGCAAGAACTAAATTTACGTTAACTTGATAGTCTCACAACGTACTACTTGATATGATCTCACTACTGTGGTAAACTGTTGCACACTCTCTCCATCTTTGTTGGCTGAAATATTTTATAGTGAAGTTCTTTTTTAGCATGTTTGAGATATGTTCAAGGAACAGCCAAAAGCCTCCTAATTTTCTGTTTTTGAAACAGTGTTATTTCTCTATTAACTATTTTGTCACACACAGAGGAGATGGCTAGTCCATAGCCACCAGCAGGCTGATGAGGTTATGTTGCATTATTCATTTATGTTTGTCATGACTTATACAAAATGACCTATTCATATATCACAGACTATATCATGAGGAATAAACCAATGTGTGTGGCATTGGCTTTGGCTTCCTGTTAACTCTTGTGTTGAGAGCTCTCCTCTTGCATGGTAGTTTGAAGAAGTAGCTATTCAGCAACTTATCCTGTAATTTAACTACACTGTAAACAGACTCAGTGGAATTGGTGGAGAGCATTTCAAGAGAGAATGATCAGAAAACAAACAAAACGTGACAAGAAAATATGGTCATTTTTTATTCTTATTGACCCAAACCCTTTTCAAATTACAGTATCAATCTTCTGTTTGTATATTTTTTTTAATTTACAGTCAAAGTAAGAACACTCAAAGAACACTGAAATGTCAATAAATACAAAAAAAATACATTAACAAAACTTATGATACAAAAAATGACAACTTAAAAAAAGACATTTGTCTAAAAGGAATGGATCAGAACTGCTCACAGTATGCCCAGTGCAAGGGGAAGTAAAGGGACCTGGTTTAACAAAGAGGAATGACGGAGGGTCTCATTTACAACAATAAAGTTTTACTCTTATAGAACACTACTTTTAACACTAGCAGGCTGCTAGAAACGAGCCTAATCCACCTCCTCCATCCTGGATGTGTCATCATCATCCCCTTCAAGAGGAGGCATGTCCTCAGTGGGAGCAGACGGGGTGTCATCTGGTGTCAGATCATCTTCATCGATACCTGAGAGAAAAGAGGCAAAGTAACAAGGAGGGGAATAAAGTTATAGCCAACTAGTCAGTTTTTTTGTTTTGTTTTAAGCAGAACATTTAGAGGAACTTTGCAGATGTCCCTGAACAACAGCACTCACCAAGACCCAGTTTGATCATCCTATAGATGCGGTTGGAGTGGGTCTGGGGGTCATCCAGTGTGAAGCCAGACGAGAGCAGGGCGGTCTCGAACAGGAGGATGACCAGATCCTTCACCGACTTGTCGTTCTTGTCAGCTTCTGCCTTTTGCCTCAGGGTCTCCACAATGGGATGGTCGGGGTTGATCTCGAGGTGCTTCTTGGCAGCCATGTAGCCCATGGTGGAGTTATCTCTCAGAGCCTGGGCCTTCATGATCCTCTCCATGTTAGCAGTCCAGCCATAGGTGCTGGTGACGATGCAGCATGGGGAGGAGACCAGGCGGTTGGAGACTGTGACCTGTGGTAGTTAAATAAGAATCAACAGAATTATCAGCTTCAGCTCAGAGAAAAATAAAGACAGAAAACCGAGCATTTAACTGTTCTGCTCACCTTTTCCACCTTCTTCTCCAAGATGTCCTTCATGATTTTGCACAGATTCTCAAACTGAGCCTTCTTCTCCTCCTGCTTCTTCTTCTCATCCTCATCCTCAGGCAGCTCCAGGCCTTCCTTGGTCACTGAAACCAGGTTCTTTCCCTCAAACTCCTTCAGCTGCTGGACGCAGTACTCATCAATAGGCTCGATCATGTAGATGACCTCAAGACCAGCTTTGCGAAGGCGCTCCACAAAGGCAGAGTTGGCCACCTGGTCTTTGGTCTCACCTAAAATAAAGAAATAGCAAATGCTTTGTTTTAAACAACTCAAACCAAAACTCATTAAACCAGCATTTTAGCATTCTTGAGTCATTCATACATGAGGGGCATCCTCACCAGTGATGTAGTAGATGTGTTTCTGGCTGTCCTTCATGCGTGTCACATAGTCCTTTAGTGACACCATCTCGTCTCCAGAAGCTGAGGTGTAGTAACGCAGCAGCTCTGAAAGTTTCTTCCTGTTCTGAGAGTCCTCATGGATTCCAAGCTGGAAGAAAAATATTTTTCATGTTAGTTGTATCCAGGATGAAATTATCTAAATGAAAACTAATCTTGGCGATTGGCTTTATTGTTCCAGACTTAAAGAGACAGCCATTGGTTTATAAGGTGTGACAGCTAATAACTAGAGTGGTTCTGCTTAAACAGAGAATGAGACCAAGACAAGCAGCTTAACTCTAAGACAATATGGCCCAAGGATTAGACAGATGGCAGTTATGTTAAAGGGTTCAAAGAGCAAAATGACTTACAAGAAAAAAAAGATTATTTTCTCAACTAAGGTAGAAGAAAATTATAGGGTAGACCAGGCTGAAGAAACACCCACCTTGATGTTCTTGGAGAACTGCTCGTAGTATTTCTTGTAATTGTCTTTGTCCTCTGCAAGCTCAGTAAAGAGCTCCAGGCACTTCTTGACCAGGTTCTTGCGGATGACTTTCAAGATCTTGCTCTGCTGCAGCATCTCTCTGGAGATGTTCAGGGGCAGATCCTCAGAGTCCACAACACCCTTGATGAAATCTAAAAATAAAAAGACAGCACGTTTGTTGTTTGTTTTTTCAATTTTAACTGCATTAGCTGGTAAAGCCAGTTCGGTTTAGCTCCATACTCACTGAGGTACTCAGGGATGAGCTCATCACAGTTGTCCATGATGAAGACTCTGCGTACATACAGCTTGATGTTGTTTTTCTTCTTCTTGTTCTCGAAGAGGTCAAAGGGAGCACGACGAGGCACAAAAAGCAGGGCGCGGAATTCCAGTTGACCCTCCACTGAGAAGTGCTATAGAGAAAAAAGATAGACAAAACTTTATTTGCAATTCTCCAATGTGAAAAGATGCTTGGACATGTCTGTTTTACGTATTTTGATTTTGTGATTTTTGAAATTAAGGTACATTTCTTAAGCTGCTCATAGAGAAGAAAACATAAAGTAGTCATTTTAGAGATTCGTTCAAAAAACCTAGTTTTACCTTCACAGCCAGGTGGTCCTCCCAGTCATTGGTCAGACTTTTGTAGAACTCTCCATACTCCTCGTTGGTGATGTCATCAGGGTTACGGGTCCACAGGGGTTTGGTCTTGTTTAGTTCTTCCTGGTCAATGTACTTCTCCTTGATCTTCTTCTTCTTCTTCTTCTTGTCACCAGACTTGTCGTGGTCATGGTCGTGCTCCTCATCTGACCCAACATCCTCAATCTCAGGCTTGTCTTCGTCCTTTTCCTCATCCTCATCCTTGGCTTTTTCCTTCTCCTCCTCCTCCGCCTCGTCATCACTTACCTCTTTGTCGCGCTCTTTCTCCACCTGAATCAAAATACAGCTCAGTCAACTGCCATGTTTTGGAAGAATGTGGTGGATGTGGACGTGTCTAATGAAACAAGGAGTGTTTAAAGGTTGCTTACAAAGAGAGTGATGGGATATCCAATGAACTGTGAGTGCTTTTTCACAATCTCTTTGATTCTTCGCTCTTCAATGTACTCTGTCTGGTCTTCTTTCAAATGCAAGATCACTTTTGTGCCACGCCCCATTGGTTCAGCTGAAATAAGGGAAAGTATGGGTCAGTGTGAGTCACAGACAACACTGGCACCTCATGCAGACATCCTTGTGGAAAAAACACTAATGGAGATTTACAAGGCCTGTATATGGCTGCTATGTTACTTACAGTTGTCTAATCTGACTGTGAAGGAGCCTCCAGCAGAGGATTCCCAGGCGTACTGCTCATCATCATTGTGCTTGGTAATGACGGTCACCTTCTCAGCCACCAGGTAGGCAGAGTAGAAACCAACACCAAACTGACCAATCATAGAGATGTCAGCTCCAGCCTGCAGAGCCTCCATGAAGGCTTTGGTGCCAGACTTGGCGATTGTGCCCAGGTTGTTGATCAGATCGGCTTTGGTCATGCCGATACCTGTGTCGATCAGGGTCAGGGTGCGCTCCTCTTTGTTTGGAATGATTTCAATCTTCAGGTCCTTGCCGCTGTCAAGTTTGGAGGGGTCGGTGAGACTCTCATAGCGGATTTTATCAAGAGCCTGTAGGTGAAAGTTTGGTGTTTACTTTCAGTTTTCAGATTTGTTTTTTACATAACAAATGTATTACAGCCTTAACACATCACAGAGTTTTGTGTTAAAAAATAGAATATAAACCATTGACAGGATGAGACCAAGGTTACAATAGTTTTGGATTTGTCATTTTAGTTTAGTTTTAGTTAGTTTTGGATTTTTTTTTCCGTTACAGTTTAGTTTTAATTAGTTTTAGAGCAGGCATTCTAGTTTTTATTTAGTTTTGATTTTTGCAACAAGGCTTAGTTTTAGTTTAGTTTTAGTTTTTCCATACCTTATTAAACAGGTGCAGGATTGAAGAAAGTCAGAGTAAATATTTTGTAATACTGTTTATTTTCAAGTCCATCATAGTGCTCACTGCTCAGTCAATGCTGATACTGAACTGTTGGCTGCTGCCTTAAACACAAGAAAATAATATAGACTTAATATAAAAAATAAAAACATAAATTATATAAAATAATGTTAACCTAAATTACATAAAAATAATATAAACAAAAACTATGTAAAAAATATAATATGAGCTTAAATATTTAGAAACTTGGACTCTAACAAGAAAGACAGACTTAAGAACAATTAAAGTCAGACTCACATGCAATTAAACTATTACAGATGCTATGATTCATTGCTCCACAACATTTAGTCGCAGCACAGCACAGTCCAGTGCAGTAAACAAGAACGTCCCAGTACGTCACTATGATGGTGCCGTACGGCGCTGACAACTGCCGAAAACTGTCGTAAAATTGGTTGGGAAAATGTGTCGGATTAATTTAAATCCTAAAGGCTATTAACATTGTCAGACACTAAAACTAAGGGCATTTTCTCTATAATTTTAGTTAGTTTCAGTTAGTTTTGAGAACACAAGATACATTTTTAGTTTACTTGTCGTTTTTGTTTTCTTTTCTAGTTTTTATTAGTTAGAGTTAACTGCAATGTATTTTAAATTTTAGTTTTTGTTTTTAGTTTCGTTTTAGTTAACTATTATAACCTTGGATGAGACTGAAGAAACAGCTTTAGACCAATACTGAAGCAAACTTACATCTGAAGAGTTGGAGATGATCTCTCTGAGAAAGATCTCTTTGTTGGAATAAAAGGTGTTGATGATCAAGGACATGAGCTGAGCAATCTCAGCCTGGAATGCAAAGGTCTCAGCCTCCTCCTCCATTGGTTGATCATGTAATTCAGGCATCTAGGAGAAAAATTAACACTGGTTTTAGAACAAACTTTAAAATCAACTCAAGCGGACTCGCTGAATGTATCCTCTCATGTTGTTGCAGCTATTGAGGCATGTGATATTTTTTTGTCAGTTGATCGCATGCAGTGGACTCTCCTCCCTACAGTGTCAACCAGCACAGCCCATCAGCCTCTGGCAAGTAGCTTAAGTCACATCGTGTGAAATAAAAGTTCCCATCACGACAAAAGTGCTGTTCTGTCACATTAATACCTATGAAACATTTTTTTTCTTCAATACTGTTGTGCTGTTTGGTGTACATCTAGTTCTTATATCAGCAATTACATGAACTCATACTAATGATACCTAAAAAGTGAACACCCTTTATCTTGAGGGCAGCATGGTATGCATTAGCACTGACAGGTGAAGACCAAGCTAGCAGACAGGTGGTATGACAGATGGAGTAGCTTTACTCACTGCTCAACCTACCAGTAATCCATCTTGTCTGCTTCTGCCTAGTTATTCTCATGACACAGAATAAGGTTTTTCAGAAGTGTGTTAAACTCTGGATTACATCACTGAAGCTCTTGTTTTATATAACCTTTATTGAAATGTATGTGACACAAATACAAATAGAAAAGAAATACGGATCAACAAATTTCCCTTTTAAAAACCACAAGGTGACTAGGTTCAAAGGCAGTCCCTTCCACAGTCATCACCTTCATCTCACAAAACAGAGGTTCAACAACTGTTGGGCTCTCAAAAGTAGACTCATCTCTTCCTCTTACTCAACATTTGTCATTACTGGTTTAACAGAGGAGCACATGATTTGAATTAAGTGAATCAAAGCTCCACCTTGCGGTCTCCCAGGCGAAGTACAAGTTTCTAGAAGGTACCAAGAGGCGATCTGAACTCTGTAGCGGCTCGGTTAGAATCAAAAGCTCCTCCTCCCATACCAGTTAAGGACAGGAGGTTCTGGGAGTTTAAATTCAAATGGAAATTCAATGGCCGTGCACTGAATATCTGATTGCTGCATGAGAAAAAAAAGGCTGTTCCAATAATCTGATCCAAGTTAATTAAGTCGATCGCTGGTTGTCAACCTAAGTCCTGCCTGACAGGTGCATCAGGACCGCACCATGCGGTCCATGTGTCTGCTGCCTCCCAGCTTAAGCCATGCTGAAGGTGATGAGGGATACTTCTCATATTAAGGATGGAACTGAAAAGTTTTGACGTATTGACTAAACGATGGTAATGCGATAAAAATCACTTTATTCGATTGTTATCAGTCCATTTTTTACAAATGTGGTCATTTAAACAGGCCTGTAATTATTTCATGAGCATAATCTCGTTATAACACGATGTACAGGGAACGTTTAACTCAAAATCATAGTCAGTACAAAAGCCGTCACCATTTGCAACAAGGAATATCCCAACATTAGTATTTTAATGTTGTCATATTTAACAGTATCAGTTGAATTGATGAAATCTTGGGCTACGATAATTAAGCTACTACAAGCTAACATTAAACATGAATGTCAAAGTGTATATCTTCATAGTTCATCAGTGGAGTATTTGATTATAGAGGTATCTCCATGTGCATTAAAGTATTTCATTCATACCTTGGTCGTTTGAATTCGAAGACTCCAATGAAAGTGAGTGTGTCCTCGACGCAGAAAGTCTAGTGGTAATTCCCCTGCTGTTGGGCTTTCATACCCTGTCCGAGTGTTCGAGAAATCCTGATCAGAGCTTCCAGAACCGTCTGGAATCCTCCTTACTACAGTCCGGCCGCTGATTGGCTCAGAGAGATGTCAATTAGAATGCTTTGTACCAAGAGAGGCGGGGCTTCGAGCGGAGAGGCTGAGCGTGCGGAAGTGAACTGAGATGAACCATGCAGTGTTCTCTGAAAATTCCAGAACATGATGTGAAGCAGTGGATGAAGTTTGTCAAAGATAGTTTAACCCTTTTTTACCTGTACCTGTTTGACAATTACTCGTATTTGGTCACCAGACAAAGTGATTAACTTGAACATATGACAAAGAAGAAAGATTACAGGTCTTTCTAAATAAATTTTATTACAAATTTGTTTGCATTTCATAAAAAATGTTACAGTAACAAAATAACCTCAAGTCATATCTGAGGTGACTTTATATTACTCTTAATAGTTGTCAGAAGCTTTATATAAGCAGCTTATGCAATATGCTAAGCCACATTGTGGCTTATACGTTCCATTGTCTGACTTATTAACGAGTTGATGGTGTTAAAAGTGTCCTGTTAGTATGTCATGTCTTTGTTTAAGAAGCTAGGTCGTTTACAAAAAAAGCAACATAATTTTGCAAAAAGCGTTTAAGAGTTGTTTAGTCAACTTCCTCCATCCTTGATGTGTCATCATCTCCTTCCAAGACAGGCATGTCTTCATCAGCAGGCTGAATGAGGTCCTCAACTGTGGAGTCATCGTCATCAATGCCTGTGAATTAGAAACAATACATTATCACCAAAAGCCCGGTATTATTCTGTGATGAAGACAGTAATTAATGCATTATCTGAAATGTCTCAGGGAAAATAAGCTTACCAAGACCAAGCTTGATCATTCTGTAAATGCGGTTGGCGTGTGTCTGTGGGTCTTCCAGTGTGAATCCTGACGACAGCAGGGCAGTCTCAAACAGGAGGATGACCAAGTCTTTGACTGCTTTGTCGTTCTTGTCAGCTTCTGCCTTCACTCTCAGAGTTTCTACAATGGGATGCATAGGATTGATCTCAAGGTGCTTCTTGGCTGTCATGTAGCCCATGGTGGAGTTATCCCTCAGAGCTTGAGACTTCATGATCCTCTCCATGTTAGCTGTCCAACCATAGGTACTGGTGACGATGCAGCATGGGGAGGAGACCAGGCGGTTGGAAACTGTGACCTGTTAATGATGAAATATTCTGTTATTCTCAAAGTCAGACAAATGCAGCTGCAATGTTAGAATTATAGGGGGGAAAAAACAAAAACAAAACATGTAGATTCATCTTGTGGTCAGTACCTTTTCAATCTTCTTGTCCAAAATGTCCTTCATGATTTTGCACAGATTCTCAAATTTGACTTTGAGTTCCTCCTGCTTCTTTATCTCATCTTCATCCTCAGGCAGCTCCAGGCCCTCCTTGGTCACTGAAACCAGGTTCTTACCATCATACTCCTTCAGCTGCTGGACGCAGTACTCATCAATAGGCTCGATCATGTAGATGACCTCAAGGCCAGCTTTGCGGAGGCGCTCCACAAAGGCAGAGTTGGCCACCTGGTCTTTGGTCTCACCTGTGAAAAGTAATGCAGTTGAATATGTAGTGAAGCCATGACCAAATCCCACAAAAAACGGTAGTGTAAAAAAGAAAAATGTTTTAAATTAAGTTGAATATCTAACCTGTGATGTAGTAGATGTGTTTCTGGTTCTCCTTCATGCGTGAAACATATTCCTTCAGGGACACCATCTCGTCTCCAGAAGCTGAGGTGTAGTAACGCAGCAGCTCTGACAACTTCTTCCTGTTCTGTGAGTCTTCATGGATACCAAGCTAGACGGGAAAGGACATGTCAGTGAATTTCATTGTTGAAAAAGAGAGATAAAACATTTCTGTGTGTGGTTATGCATAAAAAACATTCATCATCTAACTTACCTTGATGTTCTTGGAGAACTGCTCGTAACATTTCTTGTAGTTGTCCTTGTCATCAGCAAGCTCAGAGAAGAGTTCCAGGCACTTCTTGACCAAGTTCTTGCGGATGACTTTCAAGATCTTGCTCTGCTGCAGCATCTCTCTGGAGATGTTCAGGGGCAGATCCTCAGAGTCCACAACACCCTTGATGAAATCTGAATGGTGGAGATTAAGATAATTAATGCTACTAAGTAACAATGCTACTACAAGTATGACTTTTGAGGAAGAGTGTATTGCTTTGAAAGATAAATGTTCTAATACTCACTGAGGTACTCTGGGATGAGCTCCTCACAGTTGTCCATGATGAAGACCCTGCGCACGTACAGCTTGATGTTGTTTCTCTTTTTCTTGTTTTCAAAGAGGTCAAAAGCAGCTCTTCTGGGCATAAAGAGCAGGGCACGGAACTCCAACTGACCCTCCACTGAGAAATGCTGTGCAGACAAGAAATCAGTGAAGTGTTAAAACCTTACAAATCTTTAGAGAGAGGCTACTTAAATCACTGAAGGTAAGTGGGGTAGTTCTTACCTTCACAGCCAGGTGGTCCTCCCAGTCATTGGTCAGACTCTTGTAGAACTCTCCATACTCCTCGTTGGTGATGTCATCAGGGTTACGGGTCCAAATTGGCTTGGTCTTGTTCAGCTCCTGGGCATCAATGTACTTTTCCTTGACCTTCTTCTTCCTCCTGTTCTTTTCGTCCTTTGAGTCTTCATCTTCATCAGATCCAACATCCTCGATCTTAGGCTTGTCCTTGTTCTCAGGGGTTTCTTTCTCAACTTCCTCTTCCTTCTCTCCTTCATCCATGTCTACTTCTTTCTCCCTTGTCTTCTCCACCTTGTTTTTAGAGAAGATAAGCAGTTTAAGAATATTTATCTAAAAAGTGCCAATTCATGGCTGACAATAAGGTTTCTTTTATTTTTTTTTTATTATTAGGTTATTGCTTTTACTACTTACATAAAGGGTGATAGGGTAACCGATGAACTGTGAGTGCTTCTTCACAACCTCCTTTACGCGCTTCTCCTCACAGTATTCTGTCTGATCCTCTTTGAGGTGGAGGATCACTTTTGTACCTCTGCCGATGGACTCTCCTAAAAATAGAAATTAAAAACATTTCTCGGATCAATTTTATTCATGTAACTGAATGGAGCATTACATCTTTGCTGGTTATCAAACTTACCAGTGTCTGGTTTAACTGTGAAGGAGCCTCCAGCTGCAGACTCCCACACATACTGCTCGTCATCATTGTGCTTGGTAATGACGGTCACCTTCTCAGCCACCAGGTAGGCAGAGTAGAAACCAACACCAAACTGACCAATCATAGAGATGTCAGCTCCAGCCTGCAGAGCCTCCATGAAGGCTTTGGTGCCAGACTTGGCAATTGTGCCCAGGTTGTTGATCAGGTCGGCTTTGGTCATTCCGATACCTGTGTCGATCAGGGTCAGTGTGCGGGCGTGCAGATCAGGTCTGATTTCAATCTTCAATTCCTTGCAGGACTCAAGTCTGCTGGGGTCTGTCAGGCTTTCATATCTGATTTTGTCCAAGGCCTGTTCAAAAACATACAATGTTGTTAATAAAATTATTGTGTGAATATAAGAAGGAACCATTTTAAAGTAGGCTGTTCTCACTTACATCTGAGGAGTTGGAGATAAGCTCTCTAAGGAAGATCTCTTTGTTTGAGTAGAAAGTGTTGATGATCAGGGACATCAGCTGAGCAATCTCAGCCTGGAATGCAAAGGTCTCCACCTCCTCCTCCATACCACGTCCTGCGTTCTCAGGCATCTAAAGAAAAGCAAATAATGTTTAATTTTATGCACAATTGATTAAGCACACTTATTTTCCTTTAAACTATAAACTAATTTATGTTTCTTTTCTAATAATTATAAAACCTAATGTCCCAAAGGTCTTTTCCTCGCTGCAGACTCATGGCCTCAGAAGAGAAATTACTGCTGAACATATGCTCCCACTGTCAATCAAACCCTGACCATTTGGGCCAATGGGTGGGGTTCTGTGGCGTCCCCCAACCCCCGAAAGGCTTCAGCATGTGTCATTTAACACCTTGATGTTAAAGGAAGGAATGGCAGCTTGAAAAGCAAAGATGTGCAATAAATTAAATTTTGAGCTTTAACTGCCGAGCAGTAACCTTTATGTTTTTTTTCTTTTTGGGTCATTCATATCTGAAACAAAGACATTTTCTTTGCGGTAACTTTTTTTTTAACTACTTGTGATCAAAACCACACCATATTTTGTATTCAAGTGATAAATTTACCTTTAATATAGCCCATAATTATAAAACATGTTTGATAGTTGTCTGCTCTGAGCTATCTGCTCTTTGTGCCAGTCAGTCCTCCCACCCACCCGCCATTGCGGTAACAGGGTCACCCTGCTTGCCATGTGCTCCTTCCATGCCATAGTATGACTTGAGTACTGACAGTTCTTTTCAAATTGATATATTTAAAAAAAAATCTACAATACTGGTACAATAAGTGTGCTTTCTGTTCTGCAATTATCCATAGCAAATCAGTACTTGATTTATTTGATTTTTTTTTTCTCTGAGCTACCTTTTTTAAATACAACTTGCAGAGCAACAAATTACTGTATTCAATGTTAGGTGTCTTACCTTGATTATGATCTACGGCTGCTTGTTGGAGATAGTCGTCAAATGAACTACAAAGCTTGTCTTCTCTTCCAGAGGAGCTCCAAATGATGCTTCACTGCTCTCCCAGTGGGCAGCTAGTTACTCTTGGTGAGTTCAAGTGAGTGTCTTTTGACTCTATGCAGAGCCCGCGACAGGCCGTGTCTTTTTATACTTAAGGGGGGGGGGGGTTCTCGAAGCTCCCATTCAGAAGCTTCCAGAAGATTCGTTCACTACAGTAAGGGGGGGTTGTGAACAACTCCACAGCCCTAAGTTTATGTGCCCTTGTAGGGCTGCAGAGTCACAAGGAGTGCCTGTCAATCACAACAAGAGCTTTCCTGATAGCTTGTCTAGCTGTTAGGCCCCATACCCCCCAGTAAGCGTCACAGCTGTGCAAGGCCTTTACTATCAGCTGCTGTTGAGAAGCCGCATGGACACACGCTTGCCATGAGGTTTCTCATGGAGAGCAGGCCTGTTTCTTTTTTCAGCTTTAGAGGGGGTTCACATTTCAAGTGGTTGGATAAATCTGTCCATAATAACAATAAAATTGTATGTTCTAGAAATTTATTGTGAGTTCGCATGAGTTTACTTTGGATTTTAAATATAGATTTTATTGATATACTCCTGATACACTCCATACACTTCTGGAAGATTCTTGATTTTTCAGCTGCATCTGACCTTAATCACCACATGGATGTTCTACATGCTGACAGGATCCTCTGAAAGTTCCCTTTAGAAGATATTTCAGAGTTTCTTCCACTAAATTCAAACAACTTTATTCATCCTTTCTGGGGCAATCTATTGTTAAAAAAATGGCACCAGTTTATTGCCATAGCCGGACAAATAGCTGGCCCCTTTAGGAGTTTTGGATATTAAGCCCTACTCTGTTGGCCCCACACATGTGCTTTGACGTGTTTATATTGACAGCAGTTAAAAATCTGGTAATAGAGTTCCCGATCTCCTTGAAGTAAGTTACTTTTGATGGTATCTTTTTTAAATTAAGTGTTTAATTGTTTTATGTATTTTTTAAATCTGAGAATACATTACTCGAATACTATTTTAATGCGGTTTTTAAGCTCAAGTGCTTAGATGTCAAACAGGGACATGTATTTAGTTTAAGATTGTGATAAGCACTGAACTGTATAAAGAAAGTTATCAGGGCCACATTAGAAAACTGAGTAAGATATCATAGCATTGCATACCATAAAAAAACTGAAGAGCATGGAGGTTTTAAAATATCGTATAATGCAATAAATGCAAGGCTATATTAGATTTAAGTATTGCATGCTTTGGTGAACTGTAGGCCCCGAGATCCCAGAGCTGACCAGAGGATGGCAGTGTATTACATTTACTGAAGCTCTGTTATGTAATTGAAATGTTTCTAGGTAATAGCAGACAGTGCTAGAAGCTGCGTGCCATGCGACCAAGAAACATGGAGAACCTGAGACTGTTGCAATCACTGTAAGATGATATTTTCTGAAGCTCAAAGCCACGTGGTTTAAATTGTCTTCTAAGATAAAATGGTTGCTGAAACTAATGCTTGTGTGAGTAATACATCTGTATCTGGATGTTTCTAGAATGAAGAGCTGGATAATGGAGGTCCATTGTCTGAAATTTTGTGGGCTTAAATCTCAGTCCGTGTTTGTTTAATTTCAGAATTTATGTAGCTAGCGCAAGCGTTTCATTGTTTTTTATTTATTTATTTCAGAATACCTTTTCCTAGTATAGGAGTATATTCTATAATCAGTAAATCAAAGCTTCAGATTCCCCATCTATCTACTTTTCTTTGTTCAAGTCTGTTATTCAAATATTCTTCCTTTGTTTTCAGGATTGCAAAGAAAATTGTTATTTTAATTTATTTGATGACATTTTACTTAAGGCGTGGAGTCTCTTAATATACTGTTAGTAAACTGTGGGCTACTTAGAGTGGGTACTTATGGCTATGACAGTGAGGGGGTAAAGATAACCCCCCAAAATTATGAAGAATATTTCCCAAACTTGTTTTGTAATATGATAAACAGCACAGAAGAGGCTTAAATGAGGATTTGAATAAATGCCGTACTTAAAAAAAGTAGTAGATGAAGTGAACAAAACTGTCTTGATCAAGACAATTTTTTCTTATAAGTTTATGTGTCATTTCAAGTTGGAACTTGAAATGACACATAAACTTATAAGAAAATTATCAAAGAACTTTGAAATGTCGTTGAAAAGAGTTGAAAGTCTATATAATGAAACTCACTTGGCTGATTGTCACGCTGTTACACGGGAGCTATAATATGCTTCCAGAAATTTCTGTAAATTTCGTACAGGTAGGTTACTATTAGAACGTAGTAAAGTGCAAAACTTTGTGTGGGGTGAAAAAGTAAAAGGGGTGAATTTGAAAACTTCTCATAAAAAATGAAGGTAAACAACAAAAATTTACTGAAAAAGTAATGTTAGTACCCTTGGTTAGCATTTTTTCCATCCCTATTTATTTTCTAGTTTTGTCTCACATGACTTTACAATTTAACACGCATGGCTGCTGGACTTCAACAGTTCAACGCATGCGCTGTTGGTGACATCCGGGGCCCAGACAAGGATGAACGCCAATTTCCAAGATGGCGGCGGAGGGAGGAGGGAAGGAGATGAACGAAATTAAAACCCAATTCACCACACGAGAAGGCGTCTACAAACTCCTCACTCACTCCGAATACAGCCGCCCGAACAGGGTGCCTTTCAACTCGCAGGGCTCGAATCCCGTCAAGGTCTCCTTCGTCAACGTCAACGACCAGTCCGGCAACGGCGACAGGATCTGTTTCAATGTGGGCCGGGAACTCTACTTTTATATCTACAAAGGCGTGAGAAAGGTAAACAACACGGAGTGCAGCGACGAAGCCCGCGCTGTCCACCTGCAGTCCCACTACCTTGGCACCTTCAAACGTGTTGCACCCTGGCTGTCAGCTCGCTTTCCCTCTGTCATTGAAGTGCGCAGATTGTCAAGACAAGGCCATGTAGCAGACCTTGCTAAGTTAGGAGCTAATTAGCATTCTTAGCTAACATCGCCACAGTTTGTTGTTGTTACACTTCATTGTGCACTTCATAGCCTCTCAGTTGTTTGAGCCCCCTTCCCGTGACAATCTGTGGCATGGGATTTCCGTGTCAATAGAATAACGTTTGACAGTACCTGTCCTGTAACTGGTTTGTTTATTGTTAAGTCTGTGCAGTACCCATAACGCTATTCTGTGAGTAGGAAGTTGACAACAGTGCTGTCCAGCAGAGTTGTTGTCTCTATTATGGAGCACAGCGTTTCACATCCACAGCCACAGGAGTGCCAGAGAGAAATGTGTATTATCCGTGATGTAATGATGTGTGTGCACTCCACTGTCACGGTGTGGATGTGATGCAATGTGATCCACTGTTGTGTTGCACACAGTGATGATGTCACTGCAGCAAGCCATGTTTGGGCTTGTTTAGCAGGGATGGTGAGTGTGACAGTGGTGATCATGCTGATGATGTGGTCGTCCCTGAAGCAGCTTCAGTACATTCAGTCCAACAATAGAAGCCGAACCACCAAGTGAAAACTATGCACAGGTTTCTCTTTTTCAGGGGGGTTTCAGGTGTGGAACAAAATATTACTGCACAGTGACACTTGTGAGTTGGTTGATTTTAAATATTTGTTTTCCTTCAGTCTCAACCCTCAAAAATAGTTAAAATTTTAGATCTTTTTCAGTCTTCTTTCTAATTGTAAATTCCCTTTTTAAATGTAACAACAGTTTTTTCAAGTGCTGTGCTCGTTCATTTAATGATTCTTACAGCAGTATTTCCGTTGTTTGGTTGGCTATTTTTAATGACAGTTTCGCCAGCTGCAGTAAAGTAAACGTGTAATTTCAGGCATCATTTTAATGTCTATAAAAGTGACCTATCTCAAACAGAAACAGTCTTCCAATTCAATCCAAACTACACAGCTTTGATACATTGATACTGTGTTTTTAGGCAGGGACAGTCTCACACACTGCATTGTATTAACATATTGTTAGTGCCAAAACTTCACTTCAAAAAGATGTTGTTTACTCTGATGATATTTTGGAAACTATCCTCTGAAATGTAAATGGGCAGCTGTCGACAGATCGCTTTAAAATGAGCTAACTCCCAGTGACAGCACCACTTCATAGACTTATCAATATTTGACATATTTATGTTGTGAGGTTTTGTCAAAGTCATGCGCCTGTCGGCATTTCCCCTACAGCTTCATTGTTGCTCTATTAAAACAAATAAGAGTGATTTAGAAAACAGAGAGATCACTTGCATGTACACTGACATGACCTCATAATTTGCATACCAAATAGGGGGTGGGAGAAAACATCCATCGATGAAGCATTAAGCCATCTTAACATTCTCTAGTCCTCAATACATTTTCCTTATAATTTGACTTAGTAAGTTACTACTTCACTGTGTCACCACTGTGTGACTCCTGTACTTTACTTTTAAGTTTTTTTCTTGTTCACTTTGATCAGATGTTTCGGTGTATCATTATGTGTTTATCATGCATTTCCTCTCCTATTGAATCATAGCAGTGTCATGATTTTGTTATTATTGTGGGCAGTTTATTTGTGCTTTATTGTGACTCATCATGAAATCCCCTCCCTTCAGCTCAAAACCAGTCTACAGCCATGCACAGTGCTCTAACTTCTTTAGAGATTCATTTCAGTTTTTTACAAGTTAATGTGCTCCTCTCCTCATGTTTCACCTGTTAGACTACAGGGATGGGCATTAATAAGATTTTATTGAAACCAGTGCCAGGTTGGCCTACACAGGGTTTTATGTTTCAACAAAGGACATGAACTTACTGCACTGCTAAGACTGTGTAGCTCTTTGACTGGTGTCCCACCTTTAAGAGTGAGCCTCTTAACTGGCAACTTCAACCAAAACTTGTCAGAATTTTTTGATGAAAAAAAAATATACCCATGCCATGCACAGTATGCCTCAAATTAAAAACTATCGCAATTTATGAGACGCACTCAGCTGAAAGATACTAGTTGACATTATCACTCTTTAAACTGAGACACCTGCAACGTTGAGTGTCACACATGTGGGTTCTGATATTAAATACAGAGGAGCAGCCATCCTGCTTTTTAAGGCTTGATACTGATACTTTGGTGTTGGCACTGGCTGATACCCAAACTGGTCTGATCCAACTGACACCATCATTTATCTTATAATGTCTTTATATAAAGATATGGAAGGGACAGTGATGTTATGGTAAATTCAAGATTTTCTCATTTGAGTTGGAAAAATGAGCCTTTGCATCTGCCCGGTGGATTGGTCCTTTGCTGCCAGTATCAGATCTAGCTTACTGCGTCTGAATCAGAACCATGCTTCAGGAAAAGGTTCAGCATGTAGCTGATGTTTCCTCCACAGACTTAACACGTTGCTACAAACGTTTTGCGTGAAATTCAGCCACATTTTGGACTGCATCTGTCTCCTATCGTCTATGAAAAATTCCTCACTCCTTGGTTATTGTTTACACTGACCACTTGTTGCAATACATGATGTCAGCGAGACTGGAGGTGGAAATGGGAGGTCTTGATTATGGAAGCATTATGCATAGGGATGGGTACCTTTCACATTTGAAACGATACAGTACCGATGCACGGTACCTAGCAATCGGTACTACTACAATTTTTGGTACTACTTTGTGTTTATGTTCTGAAAATATATCAAATTTTTATAATTAAATATACAAATTTTTCAATTTAACATACTCAATCTTCAGTATATAACCTTGCAATGTTGTGTTCATGTCCAGCATGGAAGATCTCTTACTGTTCGACTTCCTCACAGTTTCAAGGATGGATTTAGGTACCTAAACATGGTACCTTTTGATTTTACATGAATTGGTACCAGGTTCTTTTTTACAGATTTCGGTCGATACCTAAAGAAGTACCTAATTTGGTACCCATCCCTGATAATGCATTAAGGTCACACAGCCAATCGTGCCGTGCCTAAGCACGCTTCAGCCGTAAAGCACGTTTGGAATGGCCAGTGTGACCTCAACTGTACCGTGCTTAAGCACGATTCCCTTCCGTGCTTCGGCACGCTTCGAAGAGGTGGGCTTCGGCACGGTTTACTTCATGCACGAGCACAAGCACGCGGACAGCGCGTGCGATCCATTATGTATAATCACCGCGAGGGCATCTCTCGACTATCATTTTAAACAAAGCGGGGGTGTTAGAGGGCTGTGTCGGGCAAAAACGACTTAATATAAGTCCAAAAGTCTCTAAAGTTGTAGCAGTGCTCTCTGTGTCTCACTGTGCTGACTCTGATGAGATCACGCTTCATGTAAACAGACGCTTCACGATGACGTAGGCGGGCCGTGCGCGTGTCTGATACCCGCTAAAGTCTGGTTCATAAAGGGGTAGTGTGACTGCTGGCCGTACTCTCCAGCGGGGAACAGCGCTGCAGGGGGGCAATTGTGCTTAGGCACGGCACGTTTTGGATGGCCAGTGTGACCACGCTCTAAGTCTAATGTAGCTGATGGCTCAAACTTTACAATCACCAACTCTCTAATGACTGTCTAATGCCATGTGATGTGGAAGCGCTAGATTTCCAAACAAGTAGTTGAAGTAAAATTCTGCTGTTAGCACAAATTCAGTACACCAAGAGAGTCTTCCCTGCCAGGTGTTCGAGTCCATCATAGGTTAGAACATATTGTAATGTTACCTCTCTGAGGTTCAGCAGAGTTTTCACTGCACTTCAGACTCACTGCTCTGACCCAAGCTGTTCTGGCTAAGCTAACCTCTCTTTTATTAATGTGCTTCTAAATTACGGAGATGTTGTCCCTGGTTGTTTTGAACCATGACTGTAGAGTCAACAACCTGTCATTATGTTTTCCTCTGCCAAGGAGGTTAATGTATTTGGGGGAGTTTGTCTGTTAGTTTGTCTGTGAACAACATAACTCAAAAACTAACCAACGGATCTTCATGAATTTTTCAGGAAATGTTCAAAATGGGATAATAAGGAAGAGATTACAGTTTGGAGGTTATCCAGACCGTCACCGTCTGGATCCAGGATTTTTTTTATAGTATTCCTTATCATTGTGAGATAGGACACGCCACGTTAAATGGTCAGATTGCTTTGCAAAACAATACAGACACGGTCTTCATAATTTCTGACAGATGTAAAAGTACGATCCAGATCCTGGCAATATTCTGGATACTAAGATCCAGAATATGAAGTGTGTACTGGGTCATCATAGTTTTCAACACTGTCAGGTAACAAATTATTGTACAAACCTGTAACTAACAGCAAATTGTAGCAGACAGTCTGCTGAAAGGGAGTATAACATTAAAGTAGGACTTAAGTGCTGTGTGACAATCACAATATGCTTGGCGGAGGTCTGCGCTCTCTGAGTGCTTTTCTAGTATTAAATACTTTCATGTTGTGTTTAATATTTTCCTTTCCCCTTCCTCCCTGGACCCCCTTCATGAATGCCCAAATTGAAGCATGAAGGAAGAAAGTGAAGGGGCAGTTTGGGAGAGGCCCGTTGAGTTGTATGAAAAGACACGTGCGTTTTCTCCTGTCTGCAGCACTCTGATCACAGAATCAGGACTGTGGTGTATGAGTTACTGATGCATTGTGAATTTTGATTCTTTTTTATCTTGTTTTTTTTATTGTTCAGCATCAAATGACAAAGATAGCTCGATGGAAACAGTGACCTCTGTAATGTTTATTTCAGCTCTGTCTCCACCTTCAACAGTTTACCCAGTGAATTTTGAAAAGGTTAACATATCATTTGGACAGTGTGATGTGTCAAAATGCTATTTGAAAACCAGGGAAGCATAAATCTGAACTTGAAGATGCAGTTCCCTTTTGCCTTTTTATTGATGACAGTTGGTGAAAAAAAAGCAGCTTTCAGCACGGCAGGAAAATATGTTTTTTAAGAAATTTGAGGTCTGCTATGATTTTTTTTTATTTATTATTTTTTTTTATTATCAAATGGAAATTCTGGTCCCTTTCTGAACGACAGCATATCAAATCCAAAACAGTTATGTAGTTGTTTTTAATCCAAATTCTGATATGAATTATTGAATATAGAGTGTAATGTTGCTTTTGAATTGAATTGAATTTCTTTTGTGGTCAAAGCCTTTTATAGCACACCCTAAGATATTTTACAATTCCTTGAATTATTCAGAGAGCTATCAAAACGTTCTGCTGGCTGAAATAACTATAGGATTGCAATGTGGGTGGAATAATTATTATGTTTTAAAACAAACTTTTTCTTTAAACTGTCGATGTATCAACTCTGACCACCTCTTGATTATATCCCCATGGCTTTCTCTCCCTTTTTTACTGCCTGAAAACAGAGTATAAGAGGGTCACAAAGATACAGGGAAAAAGTTTCATTAAAGTCAAATTGTCTGTTGTTGAATGGCAGAGACATTTCAGTGTCAGATGCAAAGACTTTAATACAAATAAATGCTCCTTCAATAATCTGTTTTTTTGTGTGGCAGCTTTTAAGTTTTTCCTAAAACCTTTCACTAAAACATTTACAAAGTAAGGACCCCTCTTTGATTCATCCTCAGGTAATTAATAGTGTAGTTGATACATGTACATAAAACAATCTGCTCTTCAAAAATAATGCTCTCGTTACTTTTTGCTTTAGTGAAGATATCAACATTAGTTTTTCTCAGAACATCCACTCTACTGAAGAAAATCCTCTTTTTGGTGTCATGCATGGATCATTGTTCGTAGATATTGACTGGAGATAGAGCGGCACTCTGCACGGCCAGAAATACGTGAGAAGTTGTTCGACTTTTACCTGAAGGAAAGTTGAGTCCTGTCTTTCGGTGTAACATTTCATTTTATTGACAGAACCCTTCACTCAGCATAAATCCATCTGTTGATGAGCAGAGCAACATAACATGCAAAAAGGTACGAGCTGACAAGCAGGGGCGTGTCCAGACTTTCTAGACTGGGGTACCCTGACCTAACCTTGCAGAGCAGACGGACCTGCCTGATTCAGTTTCTGAACTCCAGCAGGTCCATCTTGCAGAGCTCCAATGACCAACGAATTCACTTGGCTAAATTCTGACCGGTCCAATCAGGGAAGAGAGGCGGGAGCTGTGGGAGCAGACGTGACGTCAGCAGACTTTTGTACTTGTCAGCGTTCCTTTGATTCTTAAGTTAAATTTATAAAAACGGCAGCTGTCGTTTAACGCCTTTTTCACAGCTGTTTCTCATGATTCAGTAATTGTACATCTATTGTTTCTTAGAAGCATCGGCTTACATAAGCTACGTCATACCATGGCTTGATGTGGATTGGTCTGTGGTGAGTGTGTTAATCAGAACGGTCGTCCAATCACCAGCTGCGGATTTTTTTTAAAGTCCCGCCTCTGAAAACAAATCGGAATAGCTGCTACTCAGATGGACTTGTGAAATAATTCCGTGGCGGATATATGAAACTGTCCGTCTGGCATGTCAGGTTAACCCTGACCAGGACACTGACTTATGCAGCGGGGGGTCTGGATTGTTTGAGCCCACACTCTAATAAATAGCATTTATTTTTGCTTATTTCTATTTATTAAAAATACAGGACAACAAAAATAAGAATAAAACAAGCCACACTAAAATAAAGCATTGTATCAAGATTTCAAACAAAAACGTAACTTTACTCCTGTTCGTGCTTTCTTTAGTTGTACTTAAAAATTTAAAACATATATAATCAATACATGTCTATCGAGAAGTGCATTTTCAAAACTACTAGAAATCAAATTATGTTCCTTTACATCAAAGCATATTGACTAATTTTGTTTTGAATAATGGCATTGTGCAGCACTAGTTCACAGGATCGTTTCTGTCCTCTTCAACTGTTGATCATAGGGATGGGTACCTTTCGGCCGATACTTGTAAAAGTACCTCATTCGCTACCCATCCCTAGTTGATCATATGTTCCTGTCTGTCTTTTCAGTACTTTAACAAAAAGGACTTGTTTCTCTAATTAACAGTATCACTCATATGACATATTTTTTAAAATGCCTTAATAGACATAAAAATAGCTGATTTCTCCCAGCAGGGCTTGTAGAATAGTCATAGTTACCATGTAGTAAACTGTCAGCTTGATGTTTCTGAGACTTTTGTATGAGTGGACGATGTGTCAGCAGGTAAATGTGTTTTTGTCAGAAACAAGTGCTCAAATAAAAGGAAAGGCAGAGTCTGAAGTACAATATGTTCAAAAGGCTCTCAGGTTGTATTTCAAACGACATGAAAAGCAAAGTAAGAGTCCGTCAGGATGAATTCTGTCTTTTCTGAGCAGAGTCAATGGCTTATATCAGTCACATTCTACTTTTTCATCCTTTTTCTTAGGCTGCTGATCTCAGTAAGCCCATAGACAAGAGAATATACAAAGGAACGCAGCCCACATGTCATGACTTCAACCCACTCACAGCGACAGCAGAGAGCGTCTCCCTGCTTGTGGGCTTCTCTGCGGGTCAGGTGCAGCTCATCGACCCAATAAAGAAGGAAACCAGCAAACTCTTCAATGAAGAGGTAGGCTCACGTCAGCTACTTGAACCAACTAAGAGACAGCACACCTGAGTTTTCTTCTGTGAATGGGACGAATCCCTTGTTAAACTTTTCTGTTCTCTCTCTGTTTCTTTGTCCTGCTCTTCCAGAGACTTATCGACAAGTCGCGAGTAACGTGTGTGCGATGGGTTCCTGGTTCAGAGAGCCTGTTCCTGGTGGCTCACTCCAGTGGCAGTATGTATTTGTACAACGTGGAAAACACCTGTGGCACCACGGCACCTCACTACCAGCTCCTGAAGCAGGGTGAAAACTACGCCGTGCACACATGTAAGAGCAAGTCAGCTCGCAACCCGCTACTGCGCTGGACTGTTGGTGAAGGAGCACTCAATGAGTTCGCCTTCTCCCCAGATGGGAAGTTTCTGGCGTGTGCGAGCCAGGACGGCTTCCTGCGGGTGTTTGGCTTCGACGCTGCAGAGCTCCATGGGACTATGAAAAGCTACTTTGGTGGTTTACTGTGTGTGTGCTGGAGCCCAGACGGACGATATATTGTGGCAGGAGGGGAGGATGACCTGGTGACGGTGTGGTCATTTTCGGACTGTAGGGTAATTGCTCGGGGGCACGGTCACAAATCGTGGGTGAGTGTGGTGGCGTTTGACCACTGCACCACCAGCGTGGAGGATGGCGACCCCCCAGCGGAGTTCAGCGGCAGTGATGAGGACTTCCATGAGCAGATTCACTTCGGTGCAGGGAGAGACAGAGCGAACAGCGCTCACTCACGCCTTTCTAAGAGGAACTCTACAGACAGTCGGCCTGTTAGCGTGACATACAGGTTTGGCTCAGTGGGTCAGGACACCCAGCTGTGTTTGTGGGACTTAACAGAGGACATTCTCTTCCCTCATCTCCCTTTGTCCCGCACTAGGACTCACACTAATGTTATGAGTGCCACAAGCCCCCCAACCACTGGACAAACTACTACTTCTACTACGACTACTACGACTACTGCATCCACGACTAACCCCAGTGGAACTAATGGTAAAGACATTGTGAGCAATAGCAGCACTAGTGCTAACCCAGCGAACTCTCTCCCTGGAACGCTCCCACGCTCTAACAGCTTGCCCCAGGCCTCCAACCCACCAGGGGGCAGCACGCCTAACAGCCACACAGGCAGCAGCAGCAACAGCAGTGGCAGCACCAAGGGCAACAGCATCATCGACAGCGCATTCATCGCCACGGGTGTTAGCAAGTTTGCCACCCTGTCGTTACATGACTCGCGCAAGGAGCGCCACGAGAAGGACCATAAGCGGAACCACAGCATGGGGCACATCAGCAGCAAGAGCAGCGACAAGCTCAACCAGCTCAGCTCCTCCCGGACGGCAAAAACAGAAATAGCAAAGACTCTGGGCACGACGCTCTGCCCGCGCATGGAGGATGTGCCGCTGCTCGAGCCGCTGGTGTGCAAGAAGATCGCTCACGAGAGACTCACTGTGTTAATCTTCCTTGAGGACTGTCTGGTAACAGCCTGTCAGGAGGGTTTCGTTTGCACATGGGCTAGGCCTGGGAAAGTGGTGAGTGACAGGCCTCTCGAGGATACTGTCATGTGACACCTCTTAACTTCCATTGTCTCGCGCACAGCCATTTTTTCCTCTGCATTCAGAAGCTGTAAAGGCCGCTGTGTGCAGCCAAAGGTTTTGGTTATTTCACGCCAGATTTAAACCAAACCCTCAGCATTTTGATGGTTAATAGCACATCTTCTCCGACAGTAAACCTCATGGCCTCACTATTCTTCCTCTATGAATACATTTACGTAACACTGTTGTTTGTTATCAATGTGTGTTATCTGTCTCTCCACAGGGATTGCTATCATCTCAAAACAACCCCGCCAACTCCCCCAGTGGAACAGTAGTATAGCCCCAGTGCAGGTGCTGCTAATGACAGCTCCATGCATCAGAGACGGGGGATGACCAAGGCCAAGGCCCAGCAGCGCTTCTTCACACACTGTCACACACCACATGACCTCCTGTGTCACACCCATTCTCAACACAACAAGCATCCAGACGCTCTCTTTATGTTATGTCTCATGTTTAGATAACCAGTGTTGGCCGAGCCAGGGTTAGAAACTCAACCCCCCCCTTTTTTGTCTGGGAGCCTGCTGGAGGTAGAAGTGCAAGCTTTAAAGTGGTCCAGGAGGGTTTTAGGAGGGGTCGACCGGCTCGTTGTTCCATCTGTGGTCATATCAAGGGGTGTCTAGTCTGAAAATAACAAACTCTAAACCCAATCCTTTGTGCCTGTAGATCTACAAAGACTAGACATGCTGTAAGCGTTGTGGTGAGGCCTCCACCATTAACTTCTTTTGGGTTTAATTCTAACGTTTTTCCCATGATCTGTTTCTTGAAACGCAATCACAGATAAAGGGAAAAAAGGTTGTTTTGTTTTGGAGCAGCAGCACGTCCCCAATGCCAAGTCTCTTTGATCCACCACTTCCTGGGTGATCCCTCGTGCAAACACAGTCCTTAACACAAGTTCAAGAAAGATCGGAGCTTCTTCCTTCATAAATATTTAAATCAGAGGTCTCACACTTTATAGTGAATTTGCACAGTTTTTATTCTTTATTTTGTCTTTTCCCATTTTGGAATTCATGAGGATAGGACACGGGCGATATATTTTGAAGACAGGTTTTCAGAAGCACTTGGGGGATCGGCTTATTGCCCTTTGTCTCAACGCTGGATGCTGCAATCATAGTAGTTTTTTATATGGAAAAAAAATTGTTTGCACTTAATAGTTTGTTAGAGGAGAATGGCTTTACATTTTTGGAGTGTGTAAGGACTCCTTGACAAGGTTGAACTATAAATAGAATTTAAAAAGAAAAACCTTTGTATCTATTAAACATTTATTTTAATATTGTTTCAGATTAAATGGGCTCTGTATTATATGTAAATATTGTACTTCAATGATTTATGGGTGAAATGATCATTATTACATTAGTTCAAAGATCCTCATTTCAGAAAATAGTGATATTTCTACTACAGAAAATCTATACATAATATTAAAATAAATCTTGAAATATGCAGGTGAAACTGTTTCTTTCCTGTTGTACATAAAGAGAATTCAGGTGTATTTTTATTAATGAAACGTTTGGTAAAGGAGAAGTCTATGAAATCCTCTTATCTTAACAGGTAGTGCTGAATGCTAGCTAGCCTGTCGCTGCAGATTCATTTGACGACATAGGCAGGAAGGCATAGACGCAGTGTTCTAATTCAGCCATCACTCCGAGCTCAGGTAAACCACAGGAAGACTAACGCTGGCATAGCTCCCCTCACTAGTCTCATCCATCAACATGTGTGTGAATTCACTTTAACTAACAAAATAAGACTGACGACCGTGTTCTGAGGACAAGGCTGAGATCTGTGAGTCCTGTTTTTTTTAATTCTCTTTTTTTTTGTGAGTAAAAATTACTGAACTGATGCTGAACTTGTTAAACATTTGACACTGTGTTAAATACCAACTGACTCATGTCAGCACTTGATGATGGAATAAATGCTTGAGGTGAGCGTGTTTTTTCAAGCACCCACACAGGACGACTGAGAATTTTAACAGTGGGAGCCTTTTCCTCCATGTGACGCCTATTAAAACAGCTTTGACAGATTACCTGTTTTAGTTGTGTTGATTTCTTACGTGTATCGTCTCAGCACACTGTCATTCTCTTATTGTAGTATCTTATGAGTTTGTCACTTATTGATGGTATGAATGTGCATCCATGATCCCCCAATGGTCATATTCAAAATGATCCAGGCGGCACAAACATCCACCACAAACTTCAAGATGTGTTAGTAAGAGGAGACATATTTACTTAAGGCCACCATATAAAACAAAAGATGAAGATTTTTTCCCCTCAAAGGGAAAACAAGTCATGTGACAGATGAGTACACAAAATGAAGACAGGCGGCTAAATACAGTGAAATATAAACAAACTTGGGTACAATTTTTATTAATCATTGAGAAATTATTTGAAAAAAAGGTTTGTCGTTAGATAAAAAATGCAGAGACAAGCTATAAAAGAGATAAAGAGTGGCTTTCCCCATCAAACGTCAAGGATGTGACTTTAAAGATGTTGGAAGATCTAAACACAAAAATGTTGATCATATTGTACAAAATCTTCATATGCTGAGACAATGTGCCAGAAATCTCTGCCCACTATGTTGGTCAGCCGAAGTTGCTGTGAAACTGTACATGGTATTAGGAAGCAAAAAACATTGACCTTTAATTGAAAAAAGAAACAAGTAAAAAATTAGCAATCTACCATGAGGCTGATGAATACCACTGAGAAGAAGATTGAAGAACGCTGTCTCCTCACTTCTGACCTGCAGATCAACAGGCAAACACTGAAAATGTGGTTTGGTGAGTAGATGACATTATCATCTATTGTGATTTCCATACATTAAACTCCTTGACTGTCATGACAAGACGTGTCATGAGGCATGAGGGAGCGCTACTTGCTGAATTGTAGGTTGTCTCAGGATAAGTTCCTTTTTAAATATGTGAGTGACAGCTGTTAAGCATTAACGAGACCTTTGCAGTATAATGTAAACTTTCAAAAATCCCCAGTAAGAGATCAGAGATCATTTAATTAGCACTGTAGGCTTTCAAACACCAAGTTATCAAACTAAACTGTGACACATGCCAAGCCAGACTACAATCAGCAAAGTGAGCCAATGCAGAGACCTGCCTTGAAGTACTTTTAGGACAGAAGAACTTGAGTGGCCTAACTGAGGAGAAGCACTTACAGCAACAAGAGGAAGAACTAAACGGGGAGGAAGAGGAGGAAAAATGAGGAGGGGGAGCTTGAACACAGGCTGTGAGATGCATTCTCAGTGGGGGAAAGAGAATAGGGGCTGAGGAGAAGCTTGAAGAGGAGCTTATTTGAAAATCTAAAATCAAGGAGATCTTATATATGGGAGAATGGACAGTGACACTTAAATAACATATTAACAAAAAGTCAAATTGATCATGTTTTCACAAGTAATGGTAAGTATTACACTGTAGTGCAAGAAATCAACGGTAGTTATTCTTTTTTTCCACCACTGATTAAACCTGTAGCAACATTTTGCCAGTAGGTAGCAGTATTACTCAGTCAAATGCAAGCTTAGGAAGCCTTTACAACCATTAATGAGCTCCTGTTTCATGATATCCATCATGATCAAACTGAAAACAATGTCAATGTCTCTATATATCTCCCCCTCTCTATACAGAAATATTTCTACCACTTCACCCAACTACTTCATATATATTTTATATCCAAAGTGGGGAATAAAACTGCTCCTCCATAATTCATGAGTCACTTTTAGAAGAAATACAAGCGAGTGCAGCCATTAAACCTGCAGCTTGTGTCCTTGCAGTGAAAGAAAGGGAGGGAGGAATGATTAGCTGGCTGGAAAGAGCCGATCATCCTGTCAGGGTGTCAGTCAACATCTGACAGGATCTGACTGGCTGTCTGATGTCTCCTCTGAGTGGCATACATCAATGCTGAGCGCGGATCACTCAGGGTTGGTCTGCAAAACATCAGACTGAGTACAGAGAACATGCTTTTAAAGTGTTATCCTCTCGAGACACTGTGTGTCCTTAACCAAACACATTCATTATATACCCCCTCAGCCCCCTCTGTACTGACTGTAAGCTAGTAGTCACACTGTGAACAGTACAGTAAGGCCTCTGGAAAAACAACACATTCATCTTACATCCAAGGGAAACAGGTCCCACTTGATAGGAATCCAATAGATTGAGAGAGAATCCTTCAGCTCCCGCAGAGTCCTGTTTTAATCATCTCCTCATAGATGCAATTCCCCATCTGCGTGCCTTCATTTATTGACCCAGAGTTTTGTTTACCCAGCAATGTGAACAACAGCTATGAATGATTAATATAGTCTCCCAAAGGTATAGGCCTACAGAATGAGCAGCAATCAATGGCTCCAAAAAAAAAAAAAAAATCAGTTTAATGAAATGGATTGAGAAACTGAATGGCTGCAAATGAATGTGCTTTAAGGTTACAGCAGAGGTGGATTTATCTGTCCAAACAGGTCTGGTCAGATTATAATTAGAATCTTTAAATGAACAATAACTGCTGTTTAGGAACAGCTTTGAACACAAAGTAGACCTTAATAAGACTGTGGTGCATGTTTCCTATTCCTCCTCTTTGTACTATAACCATTCTTATTCTCTTTTCCTTTCACTGCAGGCTAGTCATTTGCTCACAGTATGCCTCAGAGCAAACAGGTGCATGATGAAAAACTGTGTGAAAGAGCACAAGGTGACAACCAGAACAACTTGAAGCAAATTCAGTGAGCTGAGAGGTACTAAGATGATTCAGAGGGCATCATTAAAACTTAGATATTAGACTTTAAATGTCTTTTACATGTAAAGCGTCAAATAAAAAAAATGTATTAGTATTATTATCACTTAATAATTAACTTTTATTCATTATCACTGACATAATGTTTATACCTGCTTCAGTTAAATAAAGTTGCTCAATTTATGTTGTTATTATGTCTAATTATTAGGGCTGAACAATTTTGGAAGTAATCTAATTGGAATCTTTTTGGAGCAATATTGCGATTGCGATTTAGCATGCGATTTTTGGGGGGGTAATGTTTATCTTTTCTCCATTATTCACTTAACACAAGAAATGAACCGTTCTATAATATGACCAACACAACAAAGGATAGTGTAAAATACAAGCAATTTTTTCCTGTATGCCAGGCCTACACATCATATTTACAAATAACATATAACTTTATTTAACTATTACAATCACAGTAGAATATTGACTGATTGATTTGACTTTAGGCCTCATAGACCTGTAATAAAATTATCATTAATTACCTTAAATAAAATCAGAGAAAGGAACAAAGCACTGCAGAACAACATGCCTATTATGAACAATAAGATAAAAAAAAATAAATATGAATCCTCTCATCTATTGATCTCACATAAAATACAGTGCAGAAATGTAAATAAGACCAAATCTCTGCCTCAACCACTGAAATATGTCAACATGTGGAATACACTTTTTTTATAAAATGAAAAAGAAACACTGTGTGAACATAAATTTAAATATTAATTGTATAGAAATCATACTGATCTCGCATCAATAACAAAACACAAACTAAAGTAAATGCACTTTTTTTGTTTATTTTTTAAATTGCAGCCTTTGTGATTTGAAAATTGCACATTACATTGCAATGCCGGTTCAAATTTGATTAATTGTACAGCCCTACTAATTATGTGATTTAAAATTATCTAAACAGCACTGTATCGAAATTCAAGAGTTATGATTTTGACCACAGGAAAAAAAAACTAATTTTATTTGTAATGCACTTAACATTTCAAGACTAAATCCAGAAAGTGTGACAGAGCAACAGATTATTTGTTTTCTAAAAAAAATTTAGATTTAAGAGGGAAACCTGTACAGACTAACATGATACCGGTCCAGACCATGTTGGTCTCAAAGACGGTTATTGCTGGACTAAAAATGCCTTTAGCCTCTTGGGAAAAAAATACTCCAAAGTCCCCCCTGACAGTTGAAGAAGTAAGGTCGAACTGAGCCAAACTTGAAACCTGAGTCGTCTTTTTTTTTTAAATGGGAGCAACGTGAAGTCTTCCACGACTGGAACCTAAACTGTTTTTGCACTGAGCTGTAATCAGTTAAATCGCTGTGAAAAACAGGAGCTCCACCTTTGTTTCCTCATCTTGTACATCCAGCCTCAAGTGGACACTAAAAGAATTGTATCTGCACTCAAAGACGCTTCTTGTTCAGTAATAGTTGCTGACTGTTGCAATTGCTCTACTTATTGAAATTGTTCCCTTTTATGTCCATATTTCATTAAAATCAAAGATCAAGGGTGTTGTTGGGGCTTCATGATAGTTTTTCTCCATCATGTCACCTGTCAGTCTTCTCTCTGTTGATCATATTTCAATGTTTGCACTGATGGTTGTTAAAAAAAAAAAAGAAAATTCAATACATGCACAGAAATTTGTTTTGTTTGTAGCGGATTAATCCAAACGATACAGAAACTGAACTCAAGCTAAGTGTGAAATAAGCTCTCACAGCCCCAGAACAATACACTCCTAACAGCTCCAACACAATTTCATCTTAAGTCACCGGGAATCCAGAGCACTGCCACTTCCTCCCATTTTCACTTCTATTCTGAGCCGCATCCCCTGGGATGTGGACCCAATAATTGAGACTCCACCATGGGAGCAGCTGCACAATTTGGCAGTCACATGACTTCAGCACAGCAGCCCCAGAGTCATGTCTTCACACTAAATAAGGAGTTTCAATTCAACTATAAAAGGGAGAATTAGAGTCTTCTCCTGTTGAAATGTTAAGGCCTGTTAAGTTAAAGAGGAGGATTGGTTAAGCTTCATCTACACTGTGTGTCCTAATGAACAACTGTGCTGAGGATAAATGCCTTACATTGAGCATTTCATATTTAATTCATGCAAACATTTAGGGATTTGTGTAAGGAGGAGAAAAACATCAGAAAGCCCTCCAGTAGAAGATTTGAAATGAACAGTGAGGTATGTTTAGTCAGCGATAACTTTGCAGTGATTTTAAATTTTGAACAGTGTGCAGATCCGATTGTTAAACATCGCCTGAGGTGGGGAGGGGCAATCAATGCTGTAACAGACAAGCCACTGAGCTCGGGCCTCAGCGGAAACCATCAATACTGAGCCGCGGTCCAAGCACTTAAAATGTAAATGCACCTCCAATAGCAACAACACGAACAGGAAAGTTGTATCGGTGTCTTGGGACTGCTCCTGGTGCATCCTGTGCATTTATCTGTGAAATAAAAAGCTCTGCAAAAGCATACAGGTGTCGAAATTGTCCGATTGGAGACGCATTGCAACAAAGTAAAACAAATAGTTCCTGTTGTGTGTCTCATAACTTAAAGCTCACTGTCAGGTTTATCAATACTCTGTAGCTTAGGTGATACTTCTCCTGCAGTTACAGGAGTAATGAGGCACTCAGTGTGCTCTGGAAACCTGTTGCAGCCAAGTAGGAGATGGTCTAAATGGAACAAGGTGTCTCAGAGGATCTTCTTTGATCTCGACAATTCTGTGTGATAAAAATATCTTTAAATTAATTATGCATGCACAGTGGGATTGCAGAATCCACTGATTCACCAAAATTCATGACTGCCCTGAAGAGCACCTGCCTACTCGTTGAATCTAACCGATACAAAATGACATTCAGTCTGAAGTAACCAAGCTGATAGCATTGTTAGGGAAAACACAACAATAGATTCTTTAGTAGATTGTTGTTAATTACAACTTATAAAACATAGTAGACTTGCAAGGTATCACTTAAATATTCAATGTAAAGACATATTTGTGTTAAAGAAGCCAAAAATCCAACATTCTTTATTTGCAACAGTCCGATAAAACAGGCAATATGAAGAGTAGTCCATAAAGATTTACTTTAAAAGGCTTTTTTCTTTATAGAGGATGCAAAAGAGACAGTAATATATAATAGTAGTAATTAAGGTCACTGTAATCGAACATAACTCTTGCAGAGTTCATGGTCCCTGATATCTCCCCAGCCCCCGTTTTTCACATGCGGGGCCACCCCTCCGGCCCCGTTAGCGGGCAGTCTTTTAGTTATCAGGAGGTTTTTGGGGAACAGCTGGTTCCCGCTGCTCTGTAGGATGTTCTCTATCTTGGTTTTCTGGCTCATCGGCATGCAGGAAGCCTTCTTGTGGTGCATGCCGCAGTCCCCAGCATGGAAGATCCTGGGTGCCTCGCTCACCATGACCTTCCAGTATGAGGGCAGGCAGGACACGGTCAGGTGCTGCAGAGACCAGTCCCAGTTGTAGTCGTCATACGTGCAGAATGTGTCGGTGCACTGGATGAGCTTCTGGTACGTCTCTCTGCTCAGAGCCATCCCCATGTTGTGCTCGGTGGACTTCCATGCCTTCACCTCCACTTTGTTCGCTTTGCTGGAGTAGCCGATGTGGCTGTAGCTCCCAAGTGAGAGGATGTCGCAGTCAGTGCACTGTTCCCTTTTTAGAGCTGACATCAGCTTTAAGAGATGAATAAAGTCTGGGGACAAAAAGTGGTCCTCCTCAATCAGCAGGACCAGACCTTTGTGATCCTTCACGGCCTGGACTCTTTCCCATACAAAGTGCAGCTTCCACCACCAGTGGTGCTTGGTCTGGGAGAACTTAGCCTCACGGTAGTGGCCAAAGGAGTCGGGGTACTCTGCATTGATGCAGCCCAGCTTTAAGGCGTCTTTTTTTGGAATGTCTCTGGGGCAGTCCCTCGGGTCGTGCCCTGGAAACTCTTGTGGGTACAGCTGGATGCTGAAGGGAAAGAAAATCTGAAGTACCTGACAAAAGTCAACAGAGGCCACTACTTTGTTTATCTCAGGGGACCAGAAGTCATGGCTGAATATCAGCAGTATGCTCTCCACACCTCTGGCCTTTCTCAGACTGTCCACTAAGAGCTTAAGGTAGTCTGGTCGGTTATGGACCTGAACCACCACGACCAGATCATCCTTCTGCCGCGCCGCCTTAAACTTTTCCTCGTTTCTTATCGTCTGATCAAAGTTAAGCTGGAAGACGATGCCTCTGTAGACTAGAGTGGTGTTATCCACCTCCGGCTTAGGAATCCCCTTGTCTTTTGCTTTTTCTTGGTGTGTGTCATTTGCATGTATAACAGGAGGGGGAACAGGCACCCGGCTGACCACAGGTGTAGCTTGCACTTGGATATGATTGTTGATGCTACTGCTGCTGCTGCTAATGCTGCTGCTTCTCCTGACAGTCTCCACCTCCTTTGGGAACGTTCCACTTTCGCTCTTCTTCTGCTTTCCACTGCTCCAGAAAGCCAGGCCACAGATGACAACCACCAGAGTCAGTATCACCACCTTCCTCTTGTAGATTCGGAATCTCATGATAGGGGGTCAGCCTCTTGCCAAGGGAGAGAAGTTGATTAAGGTGAGATAATGAGCTTAGGTTTGCAGCTGTGGTGGTGTGCTTTAGAGAGCAGGCCTGATTAGAAATAAGCTGCTGTGAGGCTAATTGTTGGCAAACTGATCTGTTGTAAACATGAACTCCACTGGAATGTCATTGATGACGGACTGATTTTCCGTAAGGCATGACGGTAGCTGGGAGGCAGCAGGGTAGCAGTGTGCATGAATCACCTAAAGGAGAAATAAAAAAGGTTCATCCTGAAATCACAGACTGAAAAAAGACATTTAAAATTACATTATTTTTTTCCATCAGTATGCAGCGCTCTGCATATGGCAACCTGACCCTGAAGCGTCCTTTTTAGATCATCTAACAGGTTATATTGAAACTATTGTAGACCAGAAAAGGAGAGATAAACTGTCATTTCAACTTCATTCTGGTGAAAAAAAAACAAAAAAAAAAACAAAAAAACAATTGGCTCGTTGAATATTGCATGACATAGAAATATCCTATTCTCATTTTATCAAAGTAATAAACCGAAGAAAGAAGATAAAACCATTTCATGATTATTGGACTGAAAATAAAACCAGCACAAAGTTCGGGACGGAATAACCCAATTGTAAAATTTAACTTTGCGTAGCAGCTTTCGTAGCATCTTTGCATTATCATGTAGCTTAGATAAAGAAATAAATAAAATCAACAGTGAATTTTTTTTTAACAAGAATCTCAACATGGTTCTCGTCATGTCTTAGCCTGCAGGATAAGACATGACTTTGTCGTCTTTAATCAACAGCTTACTGTTGCTGCGTGCTCCTTTCCTTTTCGCACATCTGTGTCCTGACGAGCACTTCCAACATTGTGATTAGCCCTCTCTCTCTTCAGATCTGATGAATTTATCTTTATCTGTCACTTATTATCACTGAATTGTGGTTTTCTGGCTCCTACCTCATCCTTTATCTTAAGTTTATTCCCGTCTGAAGTCTCATCAGTTGAATAGTCCCTGTGTGGCACTAACGCTGCCTTACAGAGGCATTTGATACCTATAGGTGTCTGTGAAAACATTGATGATCTCACCCCCAGTGTACCAACTATATAACTGAATACAGAAAACCAAATCTCATCCAAAAACGAGAAGCATGTAAGATAGACCATTTAAACGATATGTGATACATAACAAACAAATCTAGGTTAACCTACTCTGTGCGTCTGTAATATCCCTGCAGGGCTCTTCGTGCGTTTGCAGCTCGTTAAATCGAGCAAAAACGATTGCAATGCAGCTGAAAGTAGTTTAATTTTAAAGACTAGAATTATTTTCCCTGACAACTTTCACCAGATTGATTTGTACAGAGCAATCCGTGTTATCTTTCTGTGTAAACATGAAGCGTTTCACTTGAAGCCTTCAAGCGTTGACGTTAGTTTTCTGTATTGGCCGCTGTAAGAGACAGCTTAAATCGATTTTACCATTTCAGACCCTTGTCGCTATTTTACCAACTGATACAACATGCTCCCATAAATAGTTAAACAATAGTTAACAGTCGGCTGCTTCCGTGTTTTGTGACAGTAAGCATCCTAAAGATGCTAACAGTAAGTTAGCATTTGCAGCTAACAACTTACAAGCAGTCGGTCCGAGCAAGCGTCATCGAAAACAGCTTCCATAATAAACTAGAATCACTATATTCAAAACAATTACCTAAAACTGTGGCAGCCGCGAGGTTCTCTTCGTGCAAAACATTAAGATCGCGTCCCATTTTCCTCCATTTCTCCCTGCAGGCTGCATGGAAACGCAGCTATCAGCTAGCTGAAAAAAATCCCAAATACGGAACCACTGCCTGCCGCTGTCCCACAATGCACTGTTCCAGCGGGGGGCACCAGAGACCTCCCTAATAACAAGATTCCTGCTGCTCATCACTGACGGAGATGAGTTTATATATTTGATGTGAATAACTTTAGAAGCTCACACCCGTATGGCATTCTCTTAAATTTACAAATGCAGAAACAAGCCCGCTCTGTGCTCTCACAGTGATACCTTCAGCATCTTTCTCTTGAAGATACAAGAGTATAGCTTTGAGATGGAGAAATGAATCCTCACTACACTTTCCCCATGGAGCAGGCCCGGGCATCACCCTAAAAGTAAGAGGGAGTTATTAATTATTGCTTTGAATACAAATTCGGTTATCTCTGTAGTTCTGTTATTTTGTCACCTACAAGTTACTTTAGTTATTATTATTATTTTTTTTTTAAAAAAGGGCGCATGGTCATATAAGAAGACAATTATTTATAGTGTTTCAGAATAAAGCTTATTTGTCTCCATTTTATTTTTTCAGTACTTTTTGTATAACTGACATTAAAGACTCATGTTATCTGTAAAACTTTTTCCCTGTAAAATGTTTCAGAATATTTTTTTTCAGCAAGTCTGGACCTGGGGCATCTTGTCACAAGATAGAATGAACACCCTTGGAATCTGATCAGTCATCCCAAAATCTTTTTATATTGTGACTTTGGATTACAAGTCTGTTAGGGTGCAGTTAGGTGCTAAAGGTACCCAACTGCACCTCTTGCTTGCCGGACCATCAAGGGGTCCAGAGCCTTTAGCTGCTCCATTCTCCTCTTCTAGGATTCCCTGGACATCCATAGCACTGAGTATCTCTTGCTACTTGAGTCCTGTTAAAACAAACAAACAAACAAGCAAACATAATTTTGAACTTGAATATAATCCAATTAATTCCATTCACTCAACATCTGTTAATTTTTATTGTATACACTGTCTGTGTATATATAGCTCTTTGTATTGTTTTTATACTTCTACAATTTTAAACACTCTGTCTAATAACGCTCAGGAAGCCATTGCAATGTAATTGCATTCCAAATGCACTGCTGTATGATTTGTGAAATGACAATAAAGAAAGTCTTAGTCTACGTAAAATTGTCTAATGCAATTTATGGATTTATTGTCACACTATTCGTCCCTCTGCTTTATTTAATATATGAGGGCACCAAAAAACTATTATTATTATTATTGTTATTATTATTATTATTATTATTATTATTATTATTATTATTATTATTATTATTATTATTATTATTATTATTATCAAAGAGGATACTGATGTTGCCATACTGTAATGCAATCAGATGCCACCAGACGGCACCACCCTAAAACACACTAAGCGGAAACAACCCAACCTCTATCTTCTTCTGCGCATGCGCCTCACTCTTTCTTCCTTTCCGACGCTCGAGCGAAAGAGACGAGATGGGTCACCAACAGCTCTACTGGAGTCACCCCAGAAAATTCGGACAGGGATCCCGTTCCTGGTCAGTTTTGCCACTAACGTGTTATTTATTGTTTTGTGCGTCCACGTGTGATAGTTTCAGAGTTTTTGTGGTCCTTTATAATCAGATATTTACCAACGAACGTTTACCGCGTGGACGCTGCTCCTCGGCTAATATGGCGGTGGGGGATGCGCTCAGTTAGCCTCTTGGCTCAGGCTTTAGCCGCAGATAGTTCTGTGCGGAGTTTACATAAACGAATTAAAACGGATTTAGTGGGATGCAACTGTGAATATTTCCACAGTTAACACTGTGGAATGTTTCGGAAAAGGGCTGGGCGCCGTGTTGGATACAGTTTAAAAGCCAGACTAAACATGATGACCGGCCCTCGGATTGTGTGTACTTCCGCCTGCTTCAGTATCTCTGAACGTGAGCAGTGGGCTGCAGATGCGTCCCCCGCCAAAATGTGTTAAAACAATTAACAATAATAATTGAATTAGCTCACTTACCATTTCTCCTTGATTTTCAGCCGGGTATGCTCGAACAGACATGGTCTGATCCGTAAATACGGACTCAACATGTGCCGCCAGTGCTTCAGGCAGTACGCGAAAGACATCGGTTTCGTCAAGGCAAGTATCATTTCCACACTTTTAACACAAAGGCGAAATTATCACTCAATAAAAGGTCAGCCCCAAACTAAGGTGTAGTTGTTGGACAGATACTTCAAACAGTGTCTCAACATCTGTGTTGGTATCAACTTTCACCCGAGACAAATGAAGTGGAAATTATAAGAAAGATGCTTTGTTTTTCATTAAGTGTGGTTTGTCTGACCATATAGTTTCATGAATTTGCACTGATATTAACTTTTGTGTTTTTTTGACAGCTGGACTAGATGTCTCAACTTCCCATAGCCCCAGGGACCAGTGGGAGGCTGGAAAAGATGGGCTGATTCAAGGCAAACAAATAAATGTTCTTTTTTTGTCCATATTGGATCTACTGTGTTGTTTGTTTGAAGAGTACTTCCACATTAAAACAGCATGGAGGGTTTTGAAAGAGTTATCTCACAACTGAATATGAAAGAAGCTCAAGGTTATGTTGGTGATGGAAAGTGTCACATGTATCAGGAAACCAGTTAGTTTTAAAGAGGAAAAAAGTGTAGTCATACAGAAATGCAATCTCAGTAACATTCAATCTCATGAGATTTTAAATAGCCAGGACTAGAACTCTCAAAACCAATAGAGTTGCAAATCCTGTAACAAACTACTTTTTTAAGTAACTGCAAGTTCATCATGTAAGACCTTAATCAGAGGAAAACACTTGATATTTAGCACTAGGAAATGTGAAGGAGCAAGCAAATGCAAGTTAAGTAAAATCATATCTTAGTTTCATGCAAAGGCATCTTTACAAATACAATAATGATAAAATAGCTGATGTATAAAAGTCGCAACCTCAAAAAATGATTATAAAGAAAGATAAATACAGAACACCATGGTCTTTATTGGTGAAGTATTTTGAAAGAAATGAAGGAAAGTAGGAAATAAGTTCGCTTTTGCTTAGACAGCAGTGAATCTGAGAAGTTAATTTTTCAGTGTGCATTAACATGAAAAACAGCAACCCCAGCACTGCGAAGAAATGGTAACATGAGATTGTGGTCTAAAACTTGTATAAATGGTTCGGTGGAGTGTGGCTAATTGCTCAGTGCCTTTGGACCCCAGCAAGTGGGCTACAAATAATAATAATGATAAGCACCGGACTGATGTTGAGAGAGCTGATTGATGAGCTGAAAGAGATTAGAAAAATAAAATGAGGGCCATTGTCCATTTAATCCAGGAATAAGGATAAATTATTGTGTTCTTGATCAAAACAAAGTGAAATGCACCCTCACCAAATAAGTAAAATGAAAAAGGTCTGATAATTATGAGTTATTACAAGTTGTTTATGGTAGAGCATGGTTTTAATGCAGTGAGCTATGGGGGATATCATAATCACTTTTTACAAACAAGTTTAAATATGTCAGATATATGGGAAAAAGTGAAGGAAGTGCTTTCTAGACTCAGGATTGGGTGGTCTTTGGATGGGAATGCATACAGTCTGAAAAATACAAGAAAAACATTAGAGGAACGCACAAGTACCTTTATTTTTGTTGCATAGGCATGTTGATCCTAAAAATCACATGAATGTGTGACTATATCAAGACATTGAAACTGTTTTTATACAACAGGCAATTACATTTTTGCATAGTTTTTTGTGTACCTTAATAAAAACAGGCTATGAAGAATAAATGAAGACAATATAATCTTAGAACATGTGTACAAACACAGAATTTAAAGTTTATGCATGACAACATAGTTTAAAAATCGCTGTCTGTGAAACACATAAATAATCAGTGACATGGTAGGAAACTGACCCTACCATGAAGCATCTAAACCTGTAATGATAAAATGTTGACCTGCTCAGTAAGTACAGTTAGGAACATCTATAACAGGTGGACTGGGGATGGGAGTTTTCATGCATTTTGTCTGACTCTTGTTAAAAAATGATTGGTGTGAAGCACTAGATGGCAGCAACGCGTCACCTACATGATTCAAACCCAGCAGTGATGGCAATAACAGGAGTGATTGGCCTCATACCATTCAGGATTCATTCACTATTCATCACATGCCGTTAACCAGCTGTTTGGCCCTGCAAAACAAGCATTTACAAAAGCTTAGATTAAGGTCTTTGCATGAATGAGAATGAGAACTTTTACACTGGTTGATGAAAAGGACTCTCGAGAAAGAATTTCACAGAAGAAGCTTTGTTGCAAGATTTTTCAAAAACTGCCCTTGAACACATTCATCACTTCAACTTGTGCCCATCTTGCGGTGTATATTAATATCACGCTGTGCACTTTGATGATTTATCAGCCCGGGGTTTGGGCTGGGTCTGACTTAATTCAAGGCAACAAATAAATTATATTTTGCAAAGTCCTGTTTATCATCAACAACAGATCACTTTGTGCTCAGCAGGATTAAGATGAAACCTTAATGATCCCAGTGGGGAAATTGGAATAGGGCAGAAAAATAAATAAGATTACCTCAAAGTGAATGTTATATGAATAGATGACCTACAAATGGAGGAGAGGAACATTAAATGACAAGATGAGGAGGAATGGTTGTATGCTAAATGAGATGAATGGAGCGCACTAAATCCAATATTTATAAACAAAATGAATAGAGCTCACTATCACTGAAATATGGAGGTACAGATACAAAATTAAATAAACATGTAGAATGTAAATGCACGGCTAGTATCCTTCATAAAAAAAACAGCCAAAGACACATTAAATGAAAAACACTTATCAAACATTACAAATAGAGATAAAGTACATGCAGGATAATCTGCAGGCTCATGCATATTGTTGGTGTGAGGATACATTTTTAATGTATTTATTATATAAGCACTAGTTCATGTGCATATAGAAGATTTCGTGAGGACTCTGACTGCAGTAACCAGACTAACACAGGCTGGCAGAGGCTGCTGGAACAGAGCTGAACACACCAGTGCTCCATGTTGCATCACTACACTACAGAGGCGGCTGGAAGGTGTTGTCTTTGATGTTCAGCTCAGTTTCATTTCTCTTCACCCGACTATTAATGCTCTTGTTATGCTGCCTCCTCGGCTCAGCACTGCCAAGACAACCGACTGATAGCACGCGCTCAGAGTCATTTCACTCAACCTCAGCCCTCTCCAGAAGACCCTTTCTTGTTCTGTGCCTCTGCTTGGAGCTGGTTGTTGGTGACATTTAGCCTCAGTCTATGCCTCTGCCCACAGATGCTTATCAGATTTCCTTGATAATTAATTAAACCTGGCTGTTTTTCATGAAAGGGGAGTGTTGTTTAACATGTCTTGACTTTGCTCTAACCGTAATTTTAAAATCTTTGATGGTTTCACTATTATCTGAATGGGAACCATTTACCACTGAAAATTACAGCATGTCTGTACATCTGCTGAATTAAAAACATTTTGCAGCTTATATAGCAGCACCAGAGCTTCAAAACTGAAGCCTGGAAAAAGCAAGTCTACTTAGTAGGGGCAGGAGAAAAGGATCAGGATTTCTTGATTAATGATTTTAAGTCGTGATTTTATTTTTTAAGTCCTTCATTTGAGTCTTTGTTTATAAGATGGATTAGAAAAAGTTGAGGTGTCAGATCCCCTGATCTCACTAAATCTTAGACTAAATCTAGAATCTTAGACATCATCATCAACTTTTTTCATTTTGTCTGGAGTTAAAAAAGCAAACTAAAATAAATCACAAAAATCTGAAATATTGAAGATTTGCAATCTAAATCAAATTGGCACCCCAATAACTATTAAAGAATCCAGTTGGGAGAAAAGCATAACATCCCAGCCCGAGTACTGAGCCTCTCTCCCACCTTTGTTTTTGACTGAAATATTACCAAAGGTCCTGACCTGTCATGAATTGATTGGCCAGAGAGAGATAAGTGACAAGCACAAAGTATACCAAAAGTTTTCACCTGAGAGTGCTGTACTGTGCTGAAAACAACAACAACAACAACAACAAACACAACAACAGCTGATAACAAGCTGTTCTTGCTCCGAGGAGGCTGGGTGCTGAAAACTCTGGAAAAGCTGAAATGTCCAAAATACAGTGCTATTGTATAGAAGATAGGTACTTTTTAAGTAAAAGATGCTATTAGTGAACATAGGCCCTAGAGCACCTGTGAGGAATTTTGCAATAGGTCATATTTGACTCCATCTGCTGAGATTTACACAGTGATTAAACTAAAACTGAACACGACTAAAACTAAACAAACTTAACATGAATAATCACTCTTTTTGGTCGGTCATGTGTTTGTTTGTTGGCTTTTTTTTTTCAATAAAGAAGGATATCAGGAAGTTTTAGAACCAGATAATAAATAAATAAATAACAAAAAGGTTAAAAACTGGTTTCATTTCCCTGTGTAAACACAGGCTATATGGCTATGACAACAACTGCTTGACAGAACTATACGTACCTCTATGAATTATTTCTTCATTAATTTAAAAGATTGTTTTCTCTGGTGGTGGTAGGCCCTGCCAGCTTCACAAGCAGCAGGTTTGACAAGAGGTTACAGGTGTTGTGGTGCATGACTGTGGAAGTGGAGAACAATGATCCACCATTGACTGTCAGGTTAATTAAAGAGTCTGAGGATCATAAAGTCCGTCAGGAAGATCCATCAATGACATCTAGAAAAACAAGCAATATAAGACAACAAGACAGTGGCAGGTAAGCAGGCAATGGCAAAGCTGAGCAGAGGTGTCATCATGACTCAGTCTTTTAAACAGCTTTTTTTTTTCTATATGTGGGTTTAAATAGTGCAGGAGCTCGTAGCCTATTGTCTGTTCCAAAAGGTCAGGGCTGAGCTTGGCTAAAAATAAAAATAAAATCAAGTTTGCTGCCCCCTCTAGACGGAACCATGTGCAGACAAACATGAAACTTTGTGAACTGCTCTCTGGATGCTTTTTAACAGACCCTGAATGATCTGGTGGTCGATGCATCTATCTGCAGATGTCTTGTCTGATATGTGGTGTTTTTAAATCCTAGAGGTATTTGTCATGTTTTCATGTTGTGTTGGGTGTATCATGTGTATTTGTGTCTATGGTAGAAATGTAACTGTGCTGTAGTCTTTTTTTTCTGGTTAGATAAAAATAAAAATGAATTGAAAAGAGTTAAACTGTTCATTGAAGCCTGTTTACTAGAAATAGCTTCCTGCCTGGAAACAGGAGTCAGGGTGGAATTCAAGATAGACCAGACAGCTATCAGTTATTCTTGATATCTTCATAAAACCCAAACAAACTGATGAGAGTTTTTTTTTTTATCAGATGATTTAATCTGCTTATCTGAAAACTAGAGTGCCTATCAGGATCTCAGGACTAAACTGAAATGACATCATCTGTAAATGTGTGTGGGCCATAAACCAAAAATACTGAGCCCAAATAAGCAAAAAAGTGTTTGCAAATATAAATATGAGCTCATTTCTTTAATAGCCTGGGAAAAAAATGTAACTGATTCGCAGTTACATGTGACCAGCACAGTTAATTCCTCTTCAATTTAGACAATACGTTCCTACCACCAGTGAATGCTCATGTGTTGCTGCAGTGGTGATACACACACACAGGGGAAAAATCAATTGTTTGTAGCTCTAAAGGAGCTGTCTGCATGCATGACGTGTTGAAGTCAAGCTTGTACATGCTCCTTCATAAATTGATTATCTTGAACTGGCTGTGTGGATACAGGCACATCTTAACACTGAGAGTAAGCCTACATAAAACACCAATCAAGGAATATTCTAAAGGGAACGCTGGTGTGGTTTGGGACCTGAAGTGGTACCAAAGCAGAACATCACTGAGATCCTCCATCTCCTGGATTATAGGGAAAAGAAGTGAGCTGAACATGTTACAACAAAGTGTTGGCATGGAAACATTTCCACAGGTTTACCTGCTCTCGGCTGTAAGACCAAGAGGCACTTCTCACGGAGAGGTTTCTCAAAAGGCTTTGAGAAACATATTCACATCTTGACTGGCTGGCTCACTGTGATAGCAAATAGAGAGAAATATAAAAGTGCAGCCTATGGAGACAAAAAAGAAAGGACTGAAATGTAAATCAGAAAAAAAGTGGCAGCAATTTATTCTCACTGTGAAATTATGACCAAGAGGTTAAAGTGAAAGCAGCACAGAGTCTCAACAATTAGCTCATTTTCTCTAGGCAACAGTAACTGCAGAGGTTAAGAAAACCCTGGTAATCCATTTACTTCTTTAGTCAGAAAACATTTGTACGCATTGCCACAAACATCTCAAGACTATAGCGTTTTCTTGGATATTTCCCCCTCCTCTGGCTCATTCCCTCGAGAGGTGAGCTGTGCACAACGCTGAGCTTTATTACAGTCCAGTACAGAGCACCTTGCTGACTCAATTGTTCCAGTCAAGCAAGGCCTAATTCTCAAACCACCGAGGAATAAGTTTCTTCTTCTGCTGCCAGGAGTCAATTTAGGCTGAGATGACTTTAGCAAACATTTATTTCTCTATAGATTTCAAGGGGAGATTACAGAAACTAAAGAACTGCCTCAGTATCACACACAAAACAGACTCCATTTACCACACAGCCTATGTTTAATACGGCCTAGAATGAGGTACTAATAAAAGACTCAGTAAAAATGAAATAACTTGATTTATGCACTGCTAACAGGTCACAGTTGGAAGCATGGTGCAGGTGTAATTGTTAACACTGATGATGGCTGCATTCCATTTAGCTGAGCCAGTTTCAAAAAAAACCCTGCTGGGTGTTGGATGACCAGCAAAAGATGGTGACAGAAGAGCCACTGCTTGTGTCATGAGTTACACCTGTGCTTGTCATGCTGGTAAGTCAAAGTAGTTGCTGTGAATGAGAGCAATCATATTTTTCATCACAGGTCTGGAAAACAGTCCATCGAGACAACAGATGAGGAGGAACCATGAACAGAATAAAATGGGCATAGACTCTTTGACAGTTTTGCTGTAATAATAATATTTCATGAATTATTTGTGGTTTCAAGTACATAGGAAGCTTGCCGAAAGTGGACTCTCCAGCAGTTTTGCACTTCTGCTTGGGCCTCATTTCTCACAGGCAGAGGTTTCAGCTTTGGGTGGAGCTGAGGAAAACCCCCACCTGTAATTTATGCATAAGTCCAAGGTTTTACTTTGTCTTATGTGATATGTCGCGAAACAATTCAAAATCATTTTTTTCAAACAGACTGTACACGTTTCATTTTGCTGTGAAGTTTAATCTTTAGCATGGGATTTCCTGGGCTTTTCAAGCCTGTGATGAACTCTTAAAGAACTGCAGTTTTTTAGTTTTCAGCACCAGAAGTTGCCACTTGAGTGACACACAATCCCCTTCAATACAATGGCTGTTTTCTGAACTGCATACTACACTAGCATGACCAACAATTTTGCCTGAAATACAGTATGTAGTAGTCAGTATGTGAAAACTTGCAAAACCTGCAGTATATCAAAAATCCCCTGATGTCCTACTGATCCAGGAAATTAGAGACCAGTCTCTAACGGCGTTTGTCTATTCAGGTGGCAGGTTTTGGTAAATAACCGCCACCTACTGGAATGAGTCGGCATTATTACTACAATACAACAGTAATGTTAGACCAGGGATGGCCGACCGAGCCGCATGTGGCTCTTTGCCTTTCGTTGTGTGGCTCTTTGATCCATTCATAAAAAAATATATAGTTATGAGTAGTGGTGTGCCAATCAATCTAAACTATGTATGTATGGATGCCAACGTTGGGATCAGTTGGGACTGATACTTAAGTTTCAGTTTCTCTTCTCTAGTATGAATTTAAACACACAAACACAATAAACCTCACTTTGAAAATTGGAAATGTATTGATTTTCATTTTAGGTCATTTTTTTTAATGTGTGAGAGGAAGTGTGTTTGTAAGACCATGTGTGTGACGTGGCTTTCAGTAGTACCATGGTCATTTTTGTGGCTCTTGGTTCTCTGACTGGGTGGCCACCTCTGTGTTAGACGATCAGTGAGATTGAAGTGAAGTCATACGAAAGAAACACAGGTAACTCTTCTCATTTCCAGTTGTTAAAGAGGTGATTATCTCTACAAATTCATTAAAGCCCATATAAACCACAATTCACTTTTTTTAAACCATACATAGATTATAGATAAGTGGTTTTTCCATCAGCTGTAAAAAAATAAAAATCCCTTTCAGATTTATTTTCAGTAAATGATATATCTTTTGGTGAAAGATTTAAAATAAAATATAATGATTCTGCTATGATATAATTAACTAATAATTAAAATGCCAATATCTGCCCCAAGTTTGTGTTGTATATTTATAATGAAGGGTCCATCACCTGTAGCTCCATTTTCCAAAACAGAAAACTAGAGTAGTATACTACAAACCAGACCCAACAGACAATCATACAACATACTACAAGCAAAAGTAGTAGGCAGTATGCAGTACATACTACACATTACATTCACATGAAGTATGCAGCAGGAGGTTTCATCAATGAGGATGAATCATTGAGTTAAATATATATATATATATATATATATATATATATATATATATATATATATATATATATATATATATATATATATATATATATATATATATATATATATATATATATATATATATATACATATTTATCAGTAATGCATCTCCATCTTCTTACATTTAAACAATGCTGAGATACAGTAATGTGTCTCTGTGGTAGACATGTGCATGATTGTGAATATCTTTCCTCTGAAAACATTGAAAACATCCTGCTGAGTTTCTCCCTCCACCTTTCTTAAAACCAGTATGAGCAAGTTTGAATCTCACACCAAGTCAGACCGTTTCACAATAACTTTGCTGTGCAATGTATGCACATATTTATCCTCCAGATGAGCAATTCAAACATCTGTGGTGAAGACTTCTTAGAGCAGACATTGTGCAACTTGTTTCCTATAAAGCACAAAGCCTGTTTCATCACCCTGAATACTTAAAGCCAGGACTGTAGACCTGCTGGATGTGGAAAGATGTAAAATGACACACACCTCACATATTTTTAAAAGTTATGGGCAGGGTACAGTATTTGTACTTAGACCGTTTATTCTATTTCACTATCCTATAAATGCATTTTGCTTTTTAAATGTGCACTATCTTTTTTTGCACATTAATATTCTTTGATGAAACATTGTGTTCAGTAAAACTGCTGAAACATTTGTGCACTGTTGATCTGAGGTTCACAGGGGAATCTGCTTTTTCATATTCATGAATGCATAGATTATACTTCCTCAAAAATGAACAAGACCAACTTTGACCCTTTCTATGAAAGAAGACATTCTGTCAGCTATGACTGCAAGCAAGGCTAAGCTTCTTATTCTTATCTCAGTTTTTATAGAATATAAGTAGAAATATCATCTTCACAATTGATGGGTTTAATCATCAAGCCATTTCAAACACCCTGAAACCCCCCAGTCAAGTCAGGACGTTGTGATGTTCTGCACAATATTCAGGAAAAGATGCTGCAATATCTTAACTTACCTATGGGGGCAATGTTGCACCTCAGCAGGAACAGCACATTGACAGAGAGAGGAGGACAGGAGGGATGGAGCAGAGGAAGGTAAAGTGATAGGAGGTGTTGTGCTGCTCTCCGGGGAGCTGCTCTCCAGTCACAGGGTGAAGAAAAGAAAGAATGAGAGGGAGAAGGGGGAGCTTGGATCAGGCTGTCAACTCGGGTATATCTAATTGAATACGCAATGCCATTTGAAGTGAGGAGCAGAGCTGGAGCAGAGTGGAGAAGCAAAGCGTGGGGCAGGCACAGCAGGAGAGCAGCCTTCACCAAACAAAAAGACGAATCAAAGAGTGAATACACAAGATGTTCAAACAGATAGCCCTGATCGTTGCTCTGTGCTCAACATATCCAACTATCTGTATGTATTTGCTGCTGATCAAGGAAGAGGAAAAAAAGTTGGGGTGAAAGAAAAAAGGATGAGAAAAGAGTGAGCTCTGTGCTCAAAATATTATTTTCTGCCGGTTTAAAAACAAACTGAAGTTAATAAGGCAGGAAGTAGCCTCAAACCATGATTAAAAGCAGGTCATACATCCGCAGTCTCTACTTTGGAGATTCACTGGAAGCATTATGTGTGGGTGGAGGTCAGCAGCTGTTTCAGTATTCAACTGGACTGCCATGTTTAGCTTAGCAGAGCAGAGTGCTTAGGGCCACAGGATAAAAATTTTACTCATAAATGGAAAAGATCAAATGGTGGCATTTAACAATCCGCAAAGAAATGGTGTCATGGACCAGCGTCGTCTTTCAGCTCTCCTCGGGGCTAAGAGGATGTGATGTTCTGTCAGCATTGTAATTTATTTCTCACACAGGTCACGCCTGGGCAATCATACCATATACTTTACACTGTGGCCCTGGCTGTTACGGTCGTGCACATACAGCAAATGTTCACTGGGCTGAAGGTGCATGAATTCAGACTTGAAACCTCCAAGTCACCACATATAGGCATAACCATCCATCCATACATGTTTTGTAGAAGAGGAAATCTATATCTAAAACAATGGCTATAAACGCAACACAGTATAGAAACACTGTTGAAAATCTTCCTCATCTACTCATTTCAGTCTGTCAATCTCGTCTGTACATTCATCTGAGTATTAACCTTTGAATTCACAATCCTGACCTGAACATGACCCATGCTCATATTTTTATTACCCACAGTTATGGATCTCACAGACAGGAAGCATGGAAGTGAATATTCAACAAGATCTGCATGAACATTATACTTAAGAGCATATCAGAGAAGCAGGAAATATTCAGTATGCACACAGGATGACTGGAGGAGAACAGACAAGTGATGGATCGATGCATGATTTCCATTTCTGGTACAGCACTGTGCAAACATTTGTGATGCACGGCTGCAGAATGAATAGTAAATATCTGAACTGTTTGATAAGATAAGCAGATTTTCAAGGATGCGAGTGAGCAGCTGCCACCTATTGATATTTGAAGTTGCTAATTTTCTACACTAATTCTTGTTGTAAAAGGCCTGTTTGTGACATCATATTGCCTTCAGTCAGACTACAGCTACATTGCTCTTGCATTAGTACGTTGAGCTGTTGTGTTCTGGTTTATGTATAAGCTGTGTTTAGCTGTCATTTCACTGCTTCCTATGTTGAACACTATTTACAGATTCTACATTAAAAAGTGGATAATGTATGCAGGGGTCTGGATGTTTGTAACAAGCAGTGTTGTGGTTTAATTTTATGAATTTAGTCTGAGCAGAACTGACCTGCTATATTACAGTGAAGCTTGGTGTTTGCAGAAGAAACAGTCAAGGTGGAGAGCAAAAGCAGGCAGACCACACATCACTATGATGAGCCCTCTGCATCTATTGGTGGTTATTTGACCTGATCAACAGGTGGTCTATGTTTCAGAAAGATGCACTTATCTTAGCTATAAGCAGTGAGACACTAACCGCTGGAACCACACAATTTCACCAGTTGAAAGTAAAACGATACCCCTGGTTGTCACTCTGCTTCTATTCCACAGCTAAAACTTCAGACTTCCCGGCAAACATAATCTTAACTTTAGCAATAGCCAACATTAGGCTCTTTAGGAATTTAAATGTGTGGTATTTTGCTTTGCAAAACCTAACACTACCTTGAAGCATTCAGCTGCTTACTATCTTTAAGTAACTTAAGCTAGTAAGAAGCTAATTGCTAGCTGTCACTTCACCAGGCATTCGCAAGTAGCTAATACTCATTGTTACCTTTTATTTATGAACGTGCATCTTCCATACTGTCTTTCTGTTATATATGTTCCACTATTTTTGTTCAGTCTTGTGAACCCCTTGATGCCCTGTCAGGTCTTGATGCAGCTGAAATGACCTTTGTATCTCATTGTTACCTATTCATTCATATTCTACACATGCAAAAGATCATATCAGATCAGATATATTGGTCAGGGGATGAACTTCTCATGTCTCTCTATACAATATAACTTAGTTATAACTATTGTGTGTACTATACTTAAATTTACAATCCCCACTTAATTCAATATCTGTAAGAAAGCAAGCACTTAAAAACACTTAATTTTATGATTGTTAATTAATTTAGGCAGTAAGGGGTTAATTAATAGAGGGAGGAAATAATGGGACAACCAATAACCAGAGCATTTGTTATACTGTGTATTTATCTGTGTTTATGAAGTGTACAATGCTAGCTTGAATTTGATTTTTAACGTCTTTTAAGCTAGGAAGTGGCTAATATCGTTAGCTAGGTGTTGATTTTACCAGGCATTGGCAGCTGACATTTTAGCTCATAATATGAATATATGGCCAGGCACTATCAAACTCATCATTTGGCCACTTACTAGGTAGTTAGCTTAAAGTAATCTTAGCTAGTGAGAGGCTGTAAGCTATTGCTAGCCGTTGATTTTATGAGCTCTGAGTAGATAATAAACCTCATCTCAAATTAATATACTGCTGCTCTTGTCATTAAAAAGTTCACTGTTTATCACTGTTTATTTTTTCTGTTATTTATCAGAATAGGAGGGATGAAATGCTTCTGCTTTGACTGACATCTCATATGACATTCAAACAGAACTTTGAGATTAAAACAGCAGTTTTTCTATGCAACAAGAGTATGATAACAGAAGAAAGGCTCGCAGTGCTCAGTTATTACCTCCCCCCATTGTGTAACTTTTCTGTCTGCATGTTAACACTTCTGACGCTGGAGAGAAAATAAGCTGTCATACGTGTTTGATTGTTCAAAGCAGCCGCTGGATTCTCTGAAAACGTCTCCACCGTTAGGTTAGGAGTAATGGTGGAGGTGAGACTTTATTATTCATGTTTGGCCTCTCTTTCTCCCCAGTTTAATAATTTTGAAAGAGGTTATTCAGCTAGAAGATGATCCACCAGGTGATAACGTGACAGATGCAGCTCTATTTTTTGGGATGAATGATGCAGCAGGAGGGGATCACAGATAGGGAATGTGAAACACAGCAGCGGCTTAGATGGAGGCCATCCTGCCCTCTCCAGTTCCAGCTCTTCTTATTTTTTTTATTCACCTGACTCCCACTGTAACCATTACACCTCTGGCTATTACACGCAGCATCTCTGGAAACCTACGGACATGTCAGAAAATGACTGGCATTAAACATGACATGGTGGCCATCACTGCAGAGAGGGGTCCACACAGCCTCAATTTTCCTTTTAGTGAAATGGAGGATGTGTAGAGCTGCCACATAAAAGTAAGGTTGTCAAGTAATACACACTTTCAATATTTATTGCAGAATTCCTTCTTTTTTTGTCAAATTGCATCAACCACATTTTATTTGCAAAAAAAAAAGGAAAAAATTCTGTTATTTTGAATTTCAAACTGAAGTCCAACATCAGGTCTTCATTTTTTAATCATCCTGAAACAAACAAAAACTCAAAGATTCAGTTTTAGAGTATCTATCTGAGGGGACAGGAGCTAGAGAAGGAACCAAGAGTGTTTCCGTGACAGAGACTTGATGCTAAAGTAAAATTCCCTCATAGACTCTGAGACTTTATGTCAGCATTAAGAACTGCATATCACCCCCTTAAAAGGTACCTGCTAGGAGAGTAGTACTTTCTGAAGTTACAAAGACTGAAAGGTTTTACTTGCAGTGCTCAACATTTTTGATAGGTCAAGTACTCACTGCGATGAAGGAACCTTCTAATCCCTTGAAAGTCGCCTCTGGGGTTTCAGGTCCTTTCTGAGAGAATGGAGCTTATCACTGTGATGAAAAACGGAGTGCATGGCTCTAAGTGTCACTCTGCTTGAAAGCTAAGAAATTACAATCATTAAATCTTAAACCCTTTATTTTCAGAGACTTGCGCAGTTCATTTGTAGTACTTTGCAAAATTACTTTGATAAATTAATCAGTTAATTCAATACAGCTACAACTCTACTGCTGCTGTTTCCAAGAGTTAGCTTTTCAAAGCTGTCATACTGAGAACAATAGCATCTGCTCGTAAAGAACAGAGCTTCAGATGAGGTTATGCAAATGCATTTCTCCTTATTATATCAAGCTGAAGTGTGTCCATGCAAGTTCCCTTGACTCACTTCTTGTTCCTGTGACTGCAACTTTAAATATTTTCCACCACATCGGGGATCTGCGGAGGTTAAATCACTAGGTTCCAGACAAACGGTTTACTGCCCACAGCAATGACAGGCGCTGGATTAAGAAGTCATGCAGAAAAGGCTAACATTGTACATTGTTTGGAGCTGAGATATGTCTTTCCCAGTAGATTCACTGTCTGTTTGCCTGCGGCAGCTCGACCTGCCCACTCTTGGCTGTGTGCTGCCGCTGCACTGGGATCCTCTCTGCGGTTATTGATCCCTGCCTGTCCACCCACCACAAGATCCAATACCAGTTAACATGGTGCACAGTCCACATATTTAGAAGCCGGAGGGTATCAGCTGACCAAACTCTCGTCAGTGTAATTGAGGGTGATAGAGATCAGTTAGAGCCAGATTACCATTGATTAGGAGTGTGTATAAACAGATAGACAGATCAATGGAGACAGGTCAATGGAAATTATACATATTTTAACAAGCATCATTGACAGACAGCCAGGGTAAGAGGGTTTCATGGATTATTGCCAATGCTTGCTGTACTTCTTTTACTTCTAGGGGAATACTTAAGATGATTATTATTACTTTAGGGTACAGATGTAGAATCTATTGGCAAGGGGCAAGGTTTTCTCTCTGGTACCTCATTGGTAGCTTTGCTTATTTTACAGACAAGACAAAATCTCTGTTTTTCTCACACTGCTGTTATGGAAAAAAACTTGTTTCCTTTTTTTTTTTTTTTTTTTTTTTTCTAAGAGTTAGTTTTTGGGCTTTTAAACCTTTAATCAGAGAGGATAGGACAGTGTGTAGAGCAGGAAACAGGGTGAGAGCTGGGAGTGACATGCAGAAAAGAGGCCACAGGCAGGATTTGAAACCAAGCTGCCCGTGCAAGGACTAACCTCATGGAGCCCAACCAAGACCACTAGGCTATCCGCGCAAAAAATTTTTTAAAAATACAATAATTGAAATAAATAAATGAATGAATAAAATAAATAATAATAAAAACCCATTTTCAGCCTCTGTTCAAACACTTTATTACAGCTATTGTCTCTTTGAAGCTCCCCACTCCACAAACCCCCTTCCCTCTGATTGGTCAGCCTTCTGGAGGCCTGTAGAGGTAGAGAAATAGACGAATTACAACAGGTTATGAGCATAGACTGTATATAGAGTGAACAGCGTGGCTCCGCCTTTTACAATTGTACGGTTTTGGTCTTGGCTCTCCCTCCCGACACATTTTACAATCCCCGAAAAAAATACATAAGAACAGCAGCTGTAGATCATCATTAGACGTTACGTAAAACCTTGTTTTTAACCTCCTATAAAAAATGAAAATGAAACTTTGGAAAAAGGGAACTTGGATACAAGTCAGCCAAATAATATCTTCAAATCACCACAGCAATCAGAAGTGAGAAACATTTATACAAGGTGTATACATTTTTCAAAGTTTGACCACAGCCCATCTGGACTGGTTGGAGAGATGGATTTTTTGACCTATAATGCAACTAGCCACCAGGGGGAGAAGTTTTTGTGGCGACCTCACTTTGAGCCAAGCAAGATGACCTCCTTTTTTTTTTTTTTTTTTACAGTCTATGGTCATGAATCAGTTTGGAAAGCTTTATGTGATGACCTCATCATTTCAGCAAGTGAAGATCTCATGACCGCTTTGAGAAAATTACAGACAGATTCAGGAATTTGTACAACCTACAAATATGTGGTGGATTAAAAATCGGTACCCTTCATTATCTGAGACAACAAACACCCTGAGATTTGAAGCTAGTCATTCTCTCAGATACAGATTTAGATACTAAAACTGACTATAACCAAATACCCCTTTCACCACAAGATATTATATCACCCAGTTTGACATTTTTCAGCAGTGTTGGAGGCTGAAACCCCTTCTAGTATGAATATTAATCTTCATTCACCTATAAAAAACTCTGTGGGTACCCAGGCCTTTGTGGTCAAAGAATCTTTTAAGTCTCAGGAAGAAAAGATGAACAGAACCAGCCTGAATCTAAAGCCAATTAAACCACTTATGGTTCTGTGTTACACCTCCAGCCCTTCAGTTTTACCACTCCTACAACTATTTTTACTGTAAGTGCATTCAGATTTATTACATCTAATAATGCTTCCACTGTATGCTTTCATGAATCATTGTGTGCACTTTACAACTTCTCCCCACAAAGAAATATTTTACACTAACAAGCCCTTGTGTCGGTTTGATTATTTCTCGGCTTACACATCACTTCTTGGAGAGATTTCTTTATTAGCCAATTTACATATAACGGGTGTAAATGTTGGCATCTCATCATTCATTTTTTCTTCCTATGATAGCCTGCTTTACATCATTACACTTGAATTTGGAGTGGTGCTCAATCAAGCCTCAGGGTGTTAATAAAATATGCCGGTTACTGAGATGAGATGAATAATTGCAGTAGTCAAGTATAATTTCCAGCCCCAGCGGGTGGAGTGTGGGCAGCGTACGTCACACCTTGTGTGGTGGAGTGGGATCGTCTCGTGCCGCCTGCCTATCAGGGTGGTGAGGGAAGGCAAGCTTGGCATGGTGCACCTATGATAAGGTTTCTGCACCACTGTGGACAGACTGGGGGATTGTGGGAGAGCGCTTATCAGTCTGTGTCAGGGTCTATCAGCATCTGTCATGTTTACTCCTCAGGTGTGCCTGCTGCTGGCTGACTGCTCTGCCAAGACTCCTTCATATCAGCCTGTTGAGAGCAAACCAGGAGCACAAACAGAATCACACCCATTGCTGCTGCAGACAAAAACTCTCTTTCTCCTTTTCTTTTTTTTTGACAAAGTCTACTTCAAAATCTCACCCTGACACTCTGTTCACCTGTTATGAAAGGAACATGGAGAAATCAACCTCTAATATGATATCAACAAAAGTCACCACCAAAGGAAGCCTTGACATATCCCTGCACATGCCTTTTGTCCAGTCAAGTGGCAAAGTGCTCCCACTTTCAAAGTATTCACTGCAGTCACTTACACTGACTTACCCTCAAGGTTGAAAACTGAAAAAGTTAAGACTTGTGGAAGTTATAAGTGTCATCATGTCTCTGCTCTCAGACAGATCAGCATCTGACCAGATTTTGGAAGCAGTTTCTGTTTCTGGTACAAAGAGTGTAGTCAACTGCCATTTTGAGGAAGCATTAGTTGAGCTTAAGAAAATAATCAATTAGGAGTGTCTGATTTAAGACAAGAATCAAATTCTCCAAACAAGAATACTGTCATGGTGTTTTAGGAAAAAAAAGCAGAATTTAAAAATCTAAACACATGAACAGCAGTGCTCCAACAGTCAGTGGACTTAAATTATATGACAGTTAAAAAATAATGAAATAAACAAAGCAATCTTGCTCAAAATGTGGGCAGTAAGAGTACTGACAATGTGTAGCTCTGCAGGATGTTGCAGGACAACATGCAGTGAAAAATCTTACAGTGTGGGATTATAGACAGAAGTAGGCAGAATAAATAGTGTTTAACCATGCCTGCAGAGAGTAACTGGAGTATATGAGTCTGAATAGGAGTGGGGGTGTCTCTGTGGCTGGATGAAAGTCAGCGTCATTTGGGGCTTGGTTAGGGTATTGTTAGGAGGTTTAGGGGAGGGGCGTGAGGTTTTGATCTCAGACAGCCAGTACAAGTCTCAGGGTGTGTAACGCCATGTTATGTAATAACGCCCCAATATAATCTTCCACATTTTCACTTCATTATGTAGCAACGCTGCATTTTACAATCAAATTATTGAACACAATATGTAATAAACTTTGCCACATTATGTTATAAGTTCTTACATATTGCTTCACTTATTGCAAATTCAAATTGCAAATGCAAGAACTTATTACATAATGCGGCACAGATTATTACATATTGCTTTCAAGAACTTTATCACACAATGCGGCAGATTATTATGAAATGTGGCGTATTTGTATGTGTATGACATAAAAATTTTATTACAAATTTTATTACATATTGGGGCGTTATTACATAAGACATCGAATAGTGCAGGAAACAGACAGGGATAGGGGAGTGACACGTGGGCACGTAGTTTCATGGATTCAGACTAGGGATGCACCGATCCAACCTTGTTGGTTCCAATACCGATACTGACACTGATTTAAATGTTTTCCATCAAAACAATTCTTCACAATGTACACAAGTTCTTTTAAAATGTAAAATTTTGTACCCTGTTGATTGGTGATGCAGCAAAAAACTAAGCAAGCGCATCAGAGGCAGCATTTCAAATCAAGTAGCAAAGAGCGCTGGTTAAAAACAAACAAAAATGTAGGTACAGAGCTGTTTGCCTGGATTGGCAACATGGATCTCTTCCCACCCATCCAGCTTCCATGGACGCTAATACACTGATAACTGATACCACTGATTGGTATCAGTGCATTCCTAATTCAGACATAATTCTTATTTCAAGAAACTTGACGTAATTCTTACCCCACAAATAAATCTAACTTATCAGGTATAATTTTAAATACTACACTTTTCTGGACTTTTCGCTTCAACGTGGCTCGTTTTGAGTCTAATAAAACACTGTTCACAACACATGAAACATTAACAGTTGATCAGACTTCATTTTTTCTGTGTACAGCCTCCGTTCTTTGGAAGTGCAACTTAACCACTTGGCATAACTTGTCTCATAGCTAGTTGGAACATACACTCTGCAGGAAGTCTTAGGTGGATGTCTTTTGTCGCTTAAAATCTAGACTCTAGACTCCTTTGTGGTCAAATGGGCAGGTGCTGTAGAAGAAATAAAGGACCTTAGAGTGTTGGTAGGTGTGTTGAAATGCAGATGTTCAGGGAGGTACAGAGGAGCGAGGTTAAAGATGGCCTCTATGGCAAGAAGCAGGATCTTGAAATCGATGCAGCATTTGAACGGGAGCCAGTGAAGCTGCCAAAGGACGGGAGTGATGTGATTATTGGAGGACGTTCTGGTGATGATGTGAGCTGCACAGACCAGGTGATGTTTATATACTGTCAGATGACAGCCTGTGGCTGTCTCACTACTGGTTAAAAATTAATGTCTTTCCAAACGTCCTGTTACTTACTTTCCATTTGTGGAGTCAGCATATAGCTTGTTCACTGTTGATGGTGATCATTGGGGGAAATATGGCTAATTACCTCCACCAAGAATGTTAAGTTTTCGGAAGTTTGTCTGTCTGTTTGTTTGTCTGTGAACAACATTACTCAAAAAGTAACAAACAGATCTTGATGAAATTTTCAGGAAATGTTCAAAAGGGGATGAGGGAGAAGTGATTAAATTTCATCAATCATTGGGACATAGGGCTGTTTTCACCATATGTCTATATAACTCCACGATAAATGCTCAGATTGTTTTGCAAATCAATACAAGACAAGGTCACCATAATTTCTGACAGATTTAAAAGTACGATCCAGATCCTGGCAATATTCTGATACTAAGATCCAGAATATGAAATTTATTATGGGTCATCATAATTTTCAACTCTGTCAGGTAACAAATTATCGTACAAACCTGCAACTAACACCAAATTGTAGCAGACAGTCTTCTGAAAGGGAGTATAACATTAAAGTAGGACGAAAGTGTTGCGTGACAATCACAATATGCTTGGTGGAGGTCTGCGCTCTCTGAGTGCTTTTCTAGTTATCTATTGTTGCATGCTCTGATTTATCCTCTGCTCTAAATAAGCTATAAATAACATTTTTCAAACAATACAAGGTCCAAACAGAAAAAGAAAAACAACAGGGGAGTGGAGTGGCTCAACTAAACAAAGTTTTGCGACAGTATCTAACTATTGTGTAAAGGATGGGTGAGCACAAGACAGAGAGAAATACACACAAACTCTCATCGAGGAAAAGGTGAGAGAACAGGTTCAACCAAGAGCGAGCCAGAGATTTGAGAGAGATTGTCAAAATGTCACAGGTGGAAATGTCAGCGGCGAGGTGGAGAGGAGTCAAACTGAGCGAGAGCAGGAGGTTGAAACCATAATTAGTGTCTGTGAGTCACTGCGAAGTGGCCCTGTGTGATGTCACCGGCTCCTCGTCCTCTGTATCCGCAGTCGAGGACAAGGATGGGGACTAGCACGTCCCGACCTCCGACCTTTTTAAAGAACACGCTGTATGCTGTTCTGTTTCACTGCGGCACAGCCCGCAGTCTGCTGGCTTCAGCTCTGACTGTGTCTGTTGTAATGACCTCATCACCATTTGTGGGGTCACACTCATGCCTGCTGTGACTGTCAATGCATATGTTTGTGTGTGTGTGTGTGTGTGTGTGTGTGTGTGTGTGTGTGTGTGTGTGTGTGTGTGTGTGTGTGTGTGTGTGTGTGTGAGTGTGTGTGTGTCTCCTTTTTCCAGTTTTCCTCTTTTTTATCTCCAGGCGAGTGAGAGCAGCTGCTGCATGGCTGACAGCAAAATCAAACTGCTGGAGCAAACACTGCCCGCCTGACCATCTAGCCAGGAAATCAATGTAACATTGGACCAAATCAGAGCCACATATGAGAAATGGCCTCTGTATGTTCTTCCTCTGTGAGGCAGGCGACCGTGGTCTGTGTCACGCTGTTTTCTCCTCACTGTGGTATCGCAGGGAGACAGGCAGCCAGTGACTGAGAGGGTGAGCCCAGGAATGACAAAAACACACTTGATCTCGTGAACCTGCATCAGAAATAGTATTCAGAACAACATGCGTGGTCAGAGCGATGAGAGAGAGCTGGATTGAGGCTTTCAGACAGCTGACATAAATAAGACAGAAACAAGGAACAAAATTCTTGATCATTGTGAATTGCTCTCATCTGTTGTCATTTTTTCTATAACAGACAATGATAAAATGACTCTGCTTGAGTTATTCACAAGAGCTAAAGGAAGAGATATAAAAAATAGATGGAATTTGAAAAAAATAATAAACATGAATGAGTCATTCAATGAATCAAAGGAAGCTAGATTACATGTATCACAATCAACTGCTCAGTAAAACAGCTGTTGACAAATGTTATGTCTGCTTGCTTATTCAGTGGAGAGATTAAACTGAAAGGGAACTGCCCCCATGTATGTTTAACACTTGGTGAGAATATTTATGATCCACACCTGCCGGACAGAGGAAACAGAAAATATATTAAGATTTCCTGATTGAGAAAATGCTTTAGCCACAGTGTTAGCCCATATAACTAACAGAATATCATTTAGCCATTTCAACACCACATGATAACATTTAAACTAGGGGAGACTGGGGACAGTTGCAACAAGGAACGGTTGCAACAAGCCTTATTTCTCTAATCAGAAACATGCTAGAGTGATGACACTCGCACTGCACATGCTCAGTTAGACCCTCTACCCACCAAGAAGAGAGAGTCCATATTGAGCATCTGGTCCTGCTTCTATCAAGTAAAGTTGTTTTGGAGGTATGAAAGTAGCTTTTTTCATGAGCTGTTTTTTTTGTCATACTGTCCTGACCTTATGTATGAATGAATCCAAACCTATCTAGTTTGAATCACTGTTTGTTGACTATTAAATGACATGGTGAGCATGTGTCAATGTCAATGTGGCTAGCCAGCACATGGCGTTATGTCATGACTGGTACCATGGGGACAGTTGCAACTGTTGCAACTGTCCCCATGCTATTGGGATAGTCATATTAGAAGAGACCACACAAACATGTTTTTAAGATTTTTAGTTCAAAATAGGCAAAATTAATATATCTTATTGCTCATGATGAAAAGAACAGGCAATCATATGGATTTGGAACAAGCCTCAGATATTATTACAGTTGAGGGCAAATCAGCGAGGGCAGTGGCCAAGGCCTTTGACATATGCCACACCACATTGTTCAGGTTCCACAAGAAAAAAAAAAAGAATCTTGCAAGCACGGCATCAAAAAATAATGTTGCAAATTATTCCATTCTTTTTGTCCCAAAATGCAATATTGAGTTTTTATAACTTCAGTAATATCTGCACATTGACTCAAGGTAGGCCCATGTTTTAAACAAAACAAAACAAATTAAATACCTTAAAGCTGGACAGAAAAGAAAATTGAATTTAAGCCCACTCTGGGTCATAAAATTAGTATTTGTCCTATTTAGACAAAACACTGAGGATAATTAGTGAAAATATAATGTTGTTTTTTTTTTATATGTTGCAACCGTCCCTGATCTGTGTTGCAACTGTCCCCAGGTTTTGGGTCAGTTGCAACGTCTGAATTCCTCTATTCAAATGAATAATCTGATTAATATGTTATATGTAGCCATCTTTAAATGGTATGGGCATTTAGCAGACAGATGTAGGTTTAATATGTAATGATTTGGTGAGACTAGTCCAAATATTCTCTGAGTAACTGAGAGTAATGTAAAAAGTGTTGCAACTGTCCCCAGTCTCCCCTTTGAAACACACATTTTTATCACAAAAAAAGTTTTCTTAATTTACTAACAATATGGTATTAGATTTAGAATCAAAGATGTATGTTTTGTTATTTATCGAAGTATGTTTGCCATCACTCATAATCTTTTGGTATATTTAATCTCTATTTCTACCTTGTTTCCTTCTTTTTTTTCTACTCCAAATATATGTGTACTTATCTGCATCTCAGTTCTATTAGATTTCCACTGGATCTTGTGTTTTGGGTATTTCATAAGCATGTCTCTTGCTTGGGCCTTTGTAGGCTTGAGGGCTTCAAAACTCTGGACCATAAACAAATGGGAGATCGCATGAGCGCTACGTACATGTATTATACAGTACTGTCCAGTGTAACGTTATCCTTCTTTTTTTTTTTCTTTTGCAGTTGCTGGATCACACTTCCACAGAAGAGGCTGAGACCACATATTCTTTCATTGTTACATGAATAAGCAAGACGAAGGTCGCATTCGTTACATAAGCAATGCTAATGCTACAGTTTCACTTAAGCGGATTTGCAAATAACTTAGGCATTGTAAAAAGTTTCTTGGCTATTAACCCGTAGGATTGCAAAGGGGTGAAAAAATCCCAGTAAATTTCAGAAAAGTTTCCTGAAAATTTCCATGGAAATTTTAGCTCAGGAATACTGGGAATTTTCAGGATTTTGTTGCTGTGAAGTTAAAAGAAATTTTATTTTTTTATTTTTTGACCATTCATTTTTTTTCTTTGTAATTTTGTTTGTTTTTGTTGTTGTTTTTTTGACGTTGAAGATGATGACTTGTCATGCAATGAGGTCCAAAGACAATGAGGTCCAGGTCCTTGATGAGTAGAAGGAATGGCCTGAAGAGAAGCTAAACAAATGTTTAAATGGGACTTTTTTTTTAGGGGTTTGAGGGGGCTGAGGAGGAGGAATATGTCTAGGCAATTGCGAATACCTGAATCTTCTTCTTTTTTTTTCTAATTTTTCCGATTTTTTTTTTTTTTGGTTTGTAAAAAAAATTATTAAAGATGATTAGTGTCAAAAAAAAAGTTGTATAAGAAATGTTTGCCTGTATGCTTTCTCATGACAAATACTGTATTCATGCCTAAATTCATGACAGGTAAACTTGGTTGGGGAAAATTCTAGAAAATTCCCTAGAAATTCATTTTTAATGTCATTTAATAATACTGTATTAGAAACTTTTCATTAACATGAACGTCTGCTTAAAATGAAAAGAAATTTTTAATATTTATCCTTGTGTATACCAAGAAAAATGCAGCTAATATAAATTCCTGAAAATTCTCATTTATTCCTGGTAGTTTCTGAAAATTTCCATGGAAAGTTTCTAGCTTTAAAAATTCATGGAATTTTGCAACCCTAATAACCAGTTATTGAACATGATATGTGGAAGCAACATCTGTGAAGTTACCCATTGGTTGGTGAACTCTTAATCTGGAGCCTCGAGCTGTTGTACTTCCATCTTGGAATCTGTCTTTTCTAATCAGGAGAGGCTACATTTTGACTTGTAGGGAGCTTAGGGTGACATCCTTTCCAGATTTACTGTTTTTCCTGGTAGCAACTTGTCAGTTAGAGCACGCCTTGCCCCAGCATACACTGTCAAACAAGCTTATTTTCACTATATGATGCTATAATTGACAAAATTCATAGACATCCGTGCTGAATTAGACTTAGATTATCAATCAAGACGTTAAAACTTTTTAAGTGCTATTCATTTATTGTAGTGAGATGTAGGCTCACCAGTGGCTTCATACAATCAGATGTAATGGAGCAACCCTCCACTTTAATACCAGAGAACAGTAAACCTCTTTTTTAGCAGTCTGTGTTTATAGTGATGCAACAGGACTTCAGTGTTGGTGGTTCAATAAATTCTAAAATAAACACATACATCTAGTAAGGCATTTACATTATGCTGGTTGGACTCAAGCCAGTGTTTAAATATACCAGAGACAAACCCTAGAGGTCTAGTGAGCACAAACAGCAAAACAAAAGATAAGAGCTGAATTTTGTCTGCACAGGAGCAATGCACGTCCTGAACCAATCCTTTGACACTGAAGAGAAAAGAAATGTGGTGTAAATGAAATGCACAGGCTTCTGTGGCTGTTTCACCAGTTTCTGGAACGCACCCTGCCAAGATGTGCTGATTGTGTTCGTAATGTACCATGTTTAACAGATGGGATGAAATGGAGGGAACAGCACTGTGCCTGTGTGTCTGACCCAGTGATGTTTTTTAACAGAAAGAGGAGCCAGTGAGAGTGAGCGAAAACACCACCCTACTGGGGCTGAAAATAAGCTCGCTCTTCTGTCTGTCTGGTGTAATTTTCACAGTGTTCAGTCTCTCATGAAATTATTTAGTCCAAACTGCTTCTCTGTAGGAATTTCTGCCTCTTTTTCCAAATCAGTCTAACAAAACATGATGTATGTAGATGTCTCCGAGCTCATCCTTCACTTAAAGAAGACAGTGTGAATCCACCTGGCTGGGAAAAACTCACCTTTTTTTTTTTTTTTGGCATTCATCTGCCTGCCCTGCTGTGACACACCATCCCCCGTGTATGCGCTAACAGAAACAAATGGACAAACCTTACCTTGTGCTTTAAACGGATGTAGCACTGGGGCATGGCTGTCATCGCAAATCACAGTAACACTCAGCATGTTTCTATTCCTCTGCTCAAAGAACAGCACAAGCTCCCTCCATTTATCCACGTACTCTGTTTCAAGCTCCACCGTGCCACAAACGAGCATTCAAACAGGACACACACTAGTACCAGCATGTTTGTTGTTGTGTATCTGATACTTTAGTTGCCTCATTTTGCGTAGCTGATGTGATATTACAGTTTAAATGTCAGTGTGTGTGTTCATATGGAGGTATGAACCTGAAAAAGGAAGCCAAGGGAGAATATGTGCTCCCTACTGTGGACCTGCATGAGTGTGTGTGTGCGTGCATGTGTGTGTGAGGAAGGCTTAATGGGTGAGCGCAGTCTAGGCAAACCAACAAATGGATATCCTGACATTCTGCTGTCTTTTTATTAATTCATAAATGTCACAGAGGATCATCGGGCCAGTGACAAAAGGTTCAGAGGATTTCAAAGCCTTATTTACAAAAGCAATTTAAAGGGAAGCATCCCGTGTAGGGCCCATTTCCCCTCTCCACTACACATCTCTTTGATCATCCGAGTTTTTTCCTCACCTCTCTCCCTCCACTCCAGCCTTTCCATATTAATCACTGGTTTACATACACTTCATCAAAGATGCTCCAGGGCAGAACAGCAACAAGAAACCTCCACAGAGGCCACGATTTGATTTCTGACATAGATCCAAAGCAAATGCAACCATCTTGTATTCTTCCTCCAAAACAATCAGCGTTAATCCCGCTCCCAGGGTGAGATGCAGCAGAGGTGAGGAGTTTTGTGTCTTTTCCTGACCAAGTGCAATTGTTTCAGTGGAGAGCTGCCAGACATAGATTTGAGATAGCTACAAATGAGTTTGCGAATTGGCTAATATTTATGTTTTATCTTTACAGACCAATGGCATTTTATTTCGCAGAGCACAATCTGTAGACGGAGCGCCTGCTGTCACTGCTAATTGTGTTTTCTCTGTTATCAGCTTATCCCTCACAACAATGCTGGTGGAAAGTCAGCCACAGCCGCCAGTCAAAGATAGCTAAGCAACGGGTACATGAGAGAAAAGTACCCATAATATATTGAATTGCGGGAAAAGAAGCTTGAGATCAACAAAGACACAGTATTTTCTCTTCTTTGTATTCTTGAACGCAATGTTCTCAACATGATGCCTGTATGCATCTGTACTGTCACTGAAGGACATATGCAAACTGGAACTTTTCTTTTGTCACTTCAGAGCAATTCCAGTGACGCAGCATTTCTTTTCTCTCAACACTCGAAAGCAGAAAAAGAATCTTGTTTACAAAAAAAAACACATGAAAGTTCTGAAGGTTAAATAAATCATAGAAAACTATATTTACAAAAAGGGCTAGATATAGATTAAAGTCAGGTCATTTGAAGTGACTTGATACCTTTAAAGTTTTTCTCAGTTGGTTTGGTACATTCACATCATCCTTACCATTTGCAAAACAGTAAGTGCATCTCTCAGTTTGTACAAATAGCAAAACACCATGGATTACCTGCAAAAGCCAGTCTCCTAGCTGTGTTTCCACCAAGCAGTCCGGGTTGGTTCAGTACGATTTGGCACGGTTTGGTACAGTTAAGCCTGATCCCGTTTGCGTTTCTACAGCAAACTGTGCCGTTTCGTGGTAGGCGGCGTGTAAGCCAGATTCCGGAAGCCGCAGCTGTTAAACAATAGCGCGACGCCATAGCAGCTTACCCATCTATTAAATCCAACAAAGAAGAAAAACGCGACACAGTAAACAAAGGAAGGAAGACACGGATGGAAGACATGCAGCATGTTGTCCTTTCTGTGATTAGCATGTAGCTCTCTGTTACAAAGTGCAATCAAGCTTAGTTTCAGAGAAGTCTGTGTGGAGAAATGCAGCCACTGTCGGGGTAAGTGACGATTCTTTTGACCAATCAACAGTCTGCAGTGTGTTGCTCCACCTTCCGAGAGCGGATCGGTTCAGTCTGGCACCCATACGAAAGGGTCCCAAAAAAGTAGGCCGGCTCGTTTTGTTTTTTTGGGATCTGTCCTGGGATGAGTCAGTGGAAGCGCAAAAAGCACGCCGTACCGAGACGAACTGAACCAGTCTGCTTGGTGGAAACGCGGCTTTACTCAAAATCAGTTGCGGGCTTGGGCTGAAAACAGCCCAGGACTTTGACCCGGCCCAGCCGACAACAACAGGACATATTTGTAGACCAGCACCCCCCCACCTTGACAGCATTGACCGTCTACAGACCGCAGTCTTTAAATCCTACAACAACGCTGTCTGGCACTGTCCCCTGTTGGAGCAGCGTGAATGAAAGGCGACTCTGCCACAGCCTGATCCGCCCTGCCCCCTCTCTCTCATGGTACGGCCACACCAAATGCAAATTTGCATCGAGATTACATACAAAGTCAATGCAAAGACGCATTTAGATGCCGATTCGCCCCGGACAGCACATTGGCGCGGCGCGTTTGGAGTGGTCGCGCGTTTTGGCGTCAGACGCCTAAATGCTCGAGTTGAAGATATTGAACTTTAGACGCGAATTTGCGTGAGGCTGCCATTCAGCGATGACATTCCTCCACGACGTCATTGATTTGATGACGTTGGGGGGGAACCGCCATCTGCTCCGACTCCAACCCCGCTGGAAGATAGAGGAGAAAACAATCTGTGCGGTGTGTCATCATTCAGAGTTATATGATACGACGTGTGTACTCAGGTCTCTACAGAGACCTGAAAAAAAAAGGAGCAGGCTTGGGTGAAAGTCGCTGAGGAGACAGGTTTTGAAGGTAATTTCTGTAAATGTTCGTTTTCAGCTGGATTTGCCCGCACGGGCCATCACTGAGTCCGACTGTGTTTTCCTCAGCTGAGTTTTGTCGTGAAAGTTGTAAGAGCCTGACAGAGAGGAGGAAGGAGCAGGGCAGGGGCAGCCAGGGAAAAGATGGAAGTTCTCTGCGGGCCTCTCTTTCCTCGACCCCTTCATTATCCCCAGGGAGACCTCCGGGAACATGGGTCTGAGGTTCAGGGGTTTGGTGGGTGGAGGATGAGATCGCAGGGAACAGCCAGGCAGGGCCAGTGGATTACCAGGGAGAGGCAGCAGGCATTGATTGTGATCTCCAAAGCTTTCACACACTCTCCTGTCATGCTTTTGAAACCACAGCTCATTGTTTTTCAGCCCGTCTTTTGGGCTTTCCATCTTTAAATGAGCGGGCTCTCTACTCCGCGTGCACAGTGACACGCTAACGTATGTTCGCCCCTCAGCTTGTCAAAATAGTCTAGCGTCCAGACTCGGGCGTTCACACGGTGCGTTACAGGTGTGTCGCGCATTTGAATTCCTGAGGTTAGGTTTGGTGTGGCCGTGGCATCATGTTGCGGCCCACCAGCCCACCAGGGAAATCCCCGGTGTCCCCGTACGCAAGTCCGCCCTTGCTCAAAATCCTTAGTTCATCCCTCAGTACTAAATTTCTGTGTCAGTGAACGTGTTAGTGCATCAGAATGACGAGTCCTCATGTCAGTGTGTATGATTTGGACAGTAATGGTGCTTAGTCATGTTGTTAGTAAAACAGTGAACTCTGGAAGGACGTTCTGATGTAAAGTATGACTAATGTTTTGATGACAGTCATTGTAAATTGTGAGTTACATCATAGTGTATGTGGGAGACTGAGACCGGACAGTAATCACATTTTCTCTTTCACTGTTTGTCCTTCAGTTTGTTTGTCTGCAGTTCATGCACTGCTGTATCCCTACACCTCATGATGTTTCTGTATTCCAGACACAAATTCCCATCTACATCACAACAAAGGTCTTCTCTGTCCCCAAAAAGTCTGAATAATTGAGGACACAGTTGTTCTCCCAACTTTTGGCTGCATCCTTCAACAAACCTGGGCCATTGTAAGCTTATGAGTGACAACATGGTCCACAAGTCTGAGAGATCTTTATTGTCCTATTACAGGAAATTTGTTTCCACTGTCAGTACAGAGGAAAGTACACACACATACTTGGCAGTTGATGGTTCATGAGCTGGACCTTTGAGCTATTTTAGAAAACTGGTTGATCATTTGTTGATCTGATGCTTCAGACATTTCCATTCGTTCAAAAAAGTCAAGATTGACCAGGGAGCAATTTACCAATCCAGACAGATTTAGTAAAACAGTCTAATGGAATTGTGTTGAAAGAAGTTTGACATAGTATGATAACTTGTTCAACCTTTCTGCATGTCAAGACTATGCCATGAACTAATGACTAAATGTTGCGGGGAGTAAGACAATTTAACAGAGAACCATGATAATTCGTGTTGATCAACATGACATAGGCAGTTTCTAATGTAGGAAACAACAGAGAATTGTACATAATGATTTGCATGGATGTCCAAAAACATTTGCAACTTGTTTAAAAAAAATGAGAAACAGCTTTTCTGATGTGCACAAGTGACACAATGATGTGAAGGTTGAACAAGTAGTTTAGAGAATTTCAATTCTGATCTGAGAAATGAACCAAAGTAACTGAGAAAAACTGCATGCACCTTCAGCACCAGAGCATGCAACAGTCTTTACAGTGCGGATTCTCTATTTTCCCAGAAATCAATTCAAAAGTGTCTCTGTTTTATTTGCAGAACGTTGCCCTTTTCTTTCACAAGGCTGATGGGATTCATTCTGAAGCTGTGTTCACACATGCTCACAAGTTTTCAGGGGGAGCTGCATGTGCGAATGCATAAAGACAAAACCTCACCACAGCTTTTTCTTGGTGAAACTCCTCGGGTTGTGTGAACGTGTGAATGGGAGACCGATGAAGGCTTCTTCAAGGGAGCAAAAGGGGTTGATGGCATTTCATAAAAACCAGGAAGAACAAACTGTAACAGAATGAAACTAAGGTCAAAGTAGGAGGGTCGTTTCCAGCAGACTCTATCTATTGATGCTAATATGTTTGTTATATATGGCACAAGTATGATTTGTCCACCATTATTTTGTAAACATAACACTGTGCTTTTCACCCTGTAAAGTCTGACCCATCAAAAAAAAAAAAAAAAAACGGCCGGAAAATCCTTTTTTTTTTTTCAATTGGGTGGTTTTGGTTACTTTTTTCGTCAAATTATTTTAATATGCTTTTTTTCAATGGAGAAAACACTCTATTTATTTATTTATTTATTTTGGGGGGGATTAATAACAATTTAGCTGTTATTCTTATTGCAACTTCTTGAAAATGAGCAATTATTGTCCTAAAAAAAAAGTGCCCAGGTGATTTCATGAGAGCAACCATTTAAAAAAGAGCGAAAATGCAACATCAGCTGCCTGTATGATAAACCTCAATGAAGAGGAAAGGATACTTTTTTTTTCTTTAATTTTCTTTTTTTTTTTTTTAATTTTTCAACAGGTTTTCAAGAAACTTTTTTTATCATGCTTGTGAGATAGAGGTTTATGAAACACAAGCATCAAATATGATGTATAACATACTTTCAGCATTAAAGGGTCAACAGCAAGCTTTTGATATTTTGTTCTGCCTCTGATTCACCGTCCCTTTGGTATAACAGGGAGACATCATGCTATGAGAGACCTGTGTGAACAAGCAACTTCAGAAAATTTAATGTTATTTATTTATTTTTTTTTCAATTTGGAATTAAAAGAGGTTAGTTATTTAAACAAGCACAGAAAACTTGTAAATACGTAAAATATTAATTTCATCTATGATAAATAAAGCTTCATAAGGGTGTCACCTTGTGATATCCTTTGAAGTAGTTAAGTCAGTGGACTCTTTCAGAAAAGGACTTATAATCTTTTTATTTCGCATTGCCTTTCCTGGATGATTTTATTGTTGACTGTCTTTTACTGTTTTTATTCTTTTTATCCTTGTTTTTATTGTTTCTATTTTTTTTCTTTTTAATGTGCACTTTGAGATTTGTTCACAAATGTAAAGTGCATTATGAATAAAATCCATTATTATTATTATTATTATCACTTTTTATTTAGGTTAGCATTAGAGCTATATTTATCATAGCTTAAGTTATAAAAAAAAACGATCATTAACTTACTTTCACAACTTTTCTGTGTCCATTAGGAAAACTGTCTTTTTTAACTTCCTTTGTGGCTGTACTTCTGTTGTGTTGTAGAGTTTGCATTCACCTTGTGGCTTTTGAATTATTGTTGTTGCTTTTGTAAATCGGCTGACACCTATGGGCCACCATAGCTCCTTAGAAAAAAAAAAGATTCCGAAATTCTTCCAGTAGTGCATGTGTGAATGAGGCTTAGTTGTTCCATGGAGGTTTCCTACAACAGCTTTGTGTCTGTCAGTGAACTTCATCAGTAATTAGTTTATCATTTTTATTTTAATCAAAGTATCTTCTTCAAAAATCAATCAAAAAAAAAAAAAAGCAAGCAAACTTTCCCTTTACTGTATGTGCTCAGTCTTGATGCTCATTTCGACATTGTCCTCATCTTAGAGCCTGTTAAATGATGAATTCTAGTATGAAGTGTATCCACTCATTAACTATGCCACCCATGTATTATCTTGACATGTGAGTGACACTGTGGGCGTGCTGTGGCAGAGATGCCATGCGTATACGTATGACCTGCTGGGTAATTTGACGCCTATTTTCAGCTTAGCTTTAGTTCTTCATTTACAGTCCCACAACTACAGCAGCAGTGGTTTAAAACAGAAAAGAATCTCCCTCTGGTGTGCAACATCTTTGTTGTTCCTATTACTTTAAATTATATTCAGTTTTCCCCTGGAAGCTGCCCTTGTATTTTTCTGCCCCTGTCTCAGCACAGTAATACTTCTGCTGTGTCTTGTGCCACTGTTTTTCTGCAAACATCCCTGGAGTAATTAGCTAAAAGTTTCATACAGGACAAGTGTGCACATAATAGATATAAAGATACATTAATATCTCCCTGTGTTAGTACATCATGAATAAACATGGGGAGAGTTTCTTATTTGAAATACTTTAAGGGATAGTTTGTTTGAAGTGGGGTTGTTTGAGGTGCTGGTCCGTATTTAATGTGTTGGCCACAGGAGACGGTGATCAGCTTGGTTCCTTTGTTGAGAAGCAGACTGGAAAACCAGAACAGAAGCTCAGCTATCCACTGCTGCAGACAGGATAAACTGAACCACACAATCTAGCTAATCTAAAGAAATTTAACCCAAACACTAATTTTGATAAAAGCTTCTGGTTTAATTACTGATAGATGAAACCAGGATTGTGACGTAATGTTTCTCTCTTGACTGTCTCGTCTGCTCTTCCAGCACAGGGTGCTCCCGTTAGCTTTGTCTGCTAATGTCTTTCCATTCACGTCCCCAGGGCTGTAAACCAAATGTTTCACAGTATAAACGTTCACATTATAACTGAGAGGAGAAGTGAGATATCTTTAAATACCTCTGTTAGTGAAACATGATTAAATCCAGAAACTCTGGACCTGAGGCTCTTATTTATAATCAGGACCGCTGCGACAGCGTGGTGGTCATGATTTATGAGTGCTGGGGTCAGGGCTACACTGTCATTGCAGCTTTCCTCAGCCCTGTTGTAATCACTTAATTATGCTTATGACACATGCTTCACATGAGCCGGGGCCAACCATACGTCCAGCCTCATCTTACAGGAGGTCGCAGCTTCATTATGCTGTCCGAGATCAGTGTGAGAGCCCCGCTCGTTGCGGAGAAGACCAATTATTTAGATTAATTCGATACACCCTTCCCCACCTCATTCTGCTGTGAGCATCTGCTTAAGCTCGAGGAAATGATGATGTACGAGGCCTAATTTAGCCTTGAGAGTGGGAGGGAAGGGAAAGAAATCACCGTGGGTGATTGTGGCCAAATGGATTTCAGATCATCTGAGCTTATTATGAGGTAAAGAAGATGAGAACACACAGGTAAAAAAGGTTTGTCAGTGTCCATAAATGCTGCAGCTATTTCCTCTGCTGGGTCCAGAGCCAGAGGGTGTTTCTACTTCAGATCTACTTTACATTATCTGTGTTTGTGAATAACTGGAAATATTACACGTCTGTGAATAAGTGCTGCTTTTACGAGCTCGTTCTCAGCAGTTGATGACAAATGTTTCATTGGGGTCCTATTAGAATTAGGAGCATGTTTCTGAGTAGACCTCCACGAAGAACCCCTGATGTGTTGCTCTGCCAAATCGCTCTAAAAAATGCACAAAACCGTAGTGACAGTGGTTCACTCGCCCATTATCATGTGCGAATCACACCAGAGCTTATTATAGCAGCAATGAAATCTTAAAAGGGGTTATGAGAACATCATCACCACTGTGTATCACTGAGCTTTATCAAGTAATGGATTTAAATGGAACCGCGCTGCTAGTCTTAATGAAGCATGAAAAGCATTGCCAGTTTACACAGAGAGGGAGAGTAAGAGGGGGGGCTGAGATGACGATAATAGAGGAGGATTTGATCAGTCTCAGACTACATTTGCAAAATGGAGCGACATTGAAGGAGTATGTCTGCTTTTATTTTACATGAATGAATATCAGCAGTTTTAATAAGGCCAGGCTTGGTGTATGGAACAGAACCAACAAAATCAAGACTGGAAAAACGACTTACTTAAAAGACCAAAATGAGGCCTGACTTTCTTTAAGTGAGTGATGGGTAAGAAGAATGTTTCTGCCAACTTTCTTAGATTAAGAATAATGTCTCCATTACTTTTCAAAAATTGTCAATTGAGACAATTTTGGGACTTTTCAGGTGAATTTTGCTCATGTTGAGCCTGATAAGAAAGTTTATACAGAAAAAATAAGATATAATCACAAACTTTTCAGATTTCAGTTTATGCAGCGAGGAATAAAACATAGTGGCACCAAGTCCAACTTAGAATTCATGATCTAAGTTAACCTCCTGAGACTTGAGCTGTTTGGTGTGCAAATCTTATTTTTCCTTGCTGTTTGAGATAAGTAAGACCTCATGAATATATCTAAATTAGGTCTTTGTACAGGAAACTTTGTTCTTTTTGTTATAAGTTTATTTATTTTATAAGTTATTGGTAATTAGTGTTATTGTAAATAAATACACTTTTTTTACACTGAAATGGGTGAAATGTTGTGATATCACCAAAGATGTGATGGGCAGTGTCCCTAAATGTGGCTAAGTTTTAAAAAATGGAGTATAATGGGTCTGGGAGGCAGAAATGTAATGTCCACATATGTGGACGCAGGGTCTTAGGAGGTTAAGACAGAAACTTCAAGCAGTAGATCTTAATCTTCAGGTCTGTAATTTGTTCAAATGTTTTGGTAAACAGAGAGAGAAAGGACCGATGTTTGGTGATGATGATGACGATATTTAAAGGCAGTGCTGCAAGACACGCAGAAGCAATCATGCTTGTCACAGTAGGTTTGGTATATATTCAGATGTCTTTGTTCAAAGCCTGTTGTACAATTCTGTGTGCTTGCACACATGGAGATAAACCCAAAGAAAGCTATCTTACAGAGGAACTATATAGTCTGTGTATGATGATGCCAATGTTTCCTCTACCATTGTATGGGTGTGGGGGGGTGGAGGCACCCACCAACCCCAGAAGTCAGGTTAATCTTATTTTCCATAAAGCACCAGATCACAGAAAAAGTGATTAGGAGTTACCTCTCTCATAAACAGGTCAACACCTTGTTGTTTCCTTAATTTACTGAGCAAATAGGCTAATGTTATTCATTTAATTTACATGATGGGATGTCATTTGTACATTGTCGCGTTCACATTTCTCCTTGTGCTCCTTTGCGCATGGCAAAGTACCCAGACACACGAACATGTACGCAAATTTACACACACACAGACAAGCACATTCTGTATAGTGGACAGTGAGCTGGGAAAACCATCACAAGAGTAAACCCAGGGAAAACAATGGATACTATGGAGATGCAATAGAGAGACTCAGGTGGTGCACTGCAGCTGAAAAGTTACTGAGGGCATGAGTCGTAATCTTGTTGGTTTATATTCTGAATCAAAGCAACTGTGAACGACAACCTGACTCTCTCCAACAACATAGTATTTAGTATGCCCCCACCCCCAGGTATGAAGGCACCAGCATCAGTCAGGGCATTCGCATGCAGCTTGAGAAATCAAACAATAAGCTTAGTAAGCACAAGATCAGACTATTAACATACATGTAAACAGCTTAGTCAGACCGAGGATGTACTGAGCATAGCTCAATTGACACACATTGATAATACAATTTTAATTGGACTGTGGTTGGATTTAGCAGGACTTGGAAAGTCTTGGTTCGCTCAGTGTGAGCAAATTTCACCTAGAAGAGGAAGTAGATGCCCATGATAAATATGGTCGCTGTGTCAAGAAATTATTGTGACCTTGTCTTGTATTGCTTTGCAAAGCAATTTGACCATTTATCATGGAGTTATCGACACATATGGTGAAAACAGCCTTATTTTGCAATGATAAAGAATCCTTTTAAAAAAAACCTGGATCTAAACGGTGATCCAGATCACCTTCAAAATTTAATCACTTTTTACTTATCCCATTTTGAACATTTCCTGAAATTTTCTTTTATCAAAATCTGTTCTAACTTTTTAATTTCTGACAGATTAAAAAGTACAATCCAGAAACCTACAACTAACACCAAATTGTAGTAGACAGTCTGCTGAAAGGGAGTATAACATTAAAGCAGGAAAATCTCAATATGCTTGGCGGAGGTCTGCGCTCTCTGAATGCTTTTCTAGTTTTTCTCATATCTCAGTAGATATTTTTGTGGAGTTGATGTGTAGTATAAATGTTCATGTTTTCTTGTGTTTTTCTCTGATGATTAGTCTAAATCAAAGGATGACTTGAGTACCATGTAAATGGTAAATGGTCTTTCTCCAATGCAGCAGATGCACCAGTTATTTTACACAACCAGCATGTATACACATTTTATACCATTTTACATGCTCAACTGGAGAAATCCCCTCAATCCTTTTATGTTTGACTTCGATAAGATCCATATACATCCAGACAGAGGCAGGTAAACATTCTGCAGTCCATGTAGAAATCAACCATTTCCCCAGCACTGATGCAGCTTTTAAAGCCTTTCATCAAACAAAGCTCTGTGTTTGTGTCTCTGTTTCTGCATGGCTATATCTGCGAGTCCACTCCAAGCTATAGATTCATGTCTTTGTGGGTGTCAGGATGCAGCCATGTGCTCTGCTTGCTAATGAAGCCGAGGGATGAGAAGAAAAGAAAGCTTGTTTACTCAATGGAGATAACAACAGCTCAATCACCTACCTGATCTGAATCCGTAATTGGTATCATTATTAAAGTGGGGACAAGTGAATGGAGATAAGTTTCACATTAGCATAGCACACTGGAGATTATTACTGACACCTCACATCACCTGTGGAAGAGTGAATTCAATCACTGCATGGACTCAGATATGTAGTTCTCGTTTGTTTACTGTTAGCCAAAAGTGTTTTAGTTGATGCCTTACACATATAGAATTTAATATGTGGCAACAAAATTTTCTACAAAATGTATAAAGTAAGAAGCTGCCTGACTAACGTTTTTGTCATAGCATCATAAGGCAGCTGTGCAATGTGCTTCCTTTAATTTGATATGATATTGAGCACAATGCATAATCATCCCTCTGCAGTGGAAACACTGTGAGCTAATCTATTCGAATCTCTGGTATCTCTCTCTGTTGCATGCTCTGACAGGTGCCGTCTGATGAGCGTGCAGGCATGCATCATCCGGCCACACTGCAACAAGATTAAGTTAAATGTCACTTTTTACAGTGTGCTTGATTGCATATGTCTCTCTGAATGACACCGACCCCGCCAGAACTCACTGGAGGCTTCTGTGCCTGGATATTAATTTCACTCAGATGTGGCTACAGTGGGTCTGAGTGCATGAGTGGATGAATGCACAGTCACACACACACATATACAGCTGTGAAACCTCAGTTTGAGCCCCAGCTCCAGATTTCATTATCGCTTTGACTTTATTGCCATTACCGCTCGGTTGGTGGCCCATTCGGAAATGAAATGTCACTTACTCTTGTTATTTGCTTCCTGATTACGACTTATGTGCATGATTCTCTCGCTCCATATTTCGTGCAGACAAAACCCAATCACACACACACACAAACACACACACACACGCACACACCTAACATGATCAGACACAACTGCGCATACCAGGAGACCGGGAGTCATGCTGCAGCTATAGATGTGCGAGATGTGACACACCGCCAATTTTACACCCAGCTCTGTGATCAAACAAGTCCATTTTATGGCCAGCGTGTGTCTGTATGTAGCAGTGACACATCTCTGGGTATAAATATCTGTAAATGTCATCTATGAGCCAAGCTGTTATCAATATTGCACAGTTATCTCTCAGACCAGAAAACAATCTGTCTCGTGAGGCAGAGTTCTTTCAGAAAAGAACCAAAAACAATCAGTTGTTCCTCCTTCACAGAGACAGGGTCAGAATCAATTATTTTTGATGCGGGAAGAATGAAGTTCACATTAACAAAAAAACATAAACACTTGTCTTGTGCTAAGGTACATTAAGACAATGTCCACACGCTGACTGGTATTTGGGAAACACACACACCTGAATGACAAGGGTTCACTCAGATTGGTTGGCACAGGTGTCATGTCTGAAAAACACTGCCAGGTAGTTTGGCATGCTACAAGCCACACTTATCAGCAGATTTGCCTGGTTATGTATGGATGAAAGTATTTTTTTTTTAAATGAATGAGGGTGGATTTTTGTTTTTGAAAGTACATGGCTATGTGTGTACAAAGCCTAATGCATAAGCCGTGTCCCAAACCAAGTACTTCTGCACTTACACTTACTATTTTGAGTGAATAATGGCTCATTCATCCTCCCTTTATGTACTAAGTTGTATATGTCCTTTTCAAACAATGTTTCCGTCACTACTCACAGACTTCCATGCATCATTTACATTGCATTTTCAAGGCATCGGTACTTGTGAATGCTGCCGATATCAGCAGCCGATGCTCAAAGCAAAAAAATCTTAGGTCAAGCAAGTCCTCCTAGCCAGTCGTTGCCACTACTTGTTGCGGTTTGACCAAGTGGCAACCTCTGGTCTAAGAATGTGAGACAATGCGGGAGTGCTAAAATCTGCTGTTTCTCAAGTGTCCTCTTGAGGCTGGCTCCGGAAGTATCAGAACTCACATACCCACCAAGCCAAAAAAAGCAATTTTCAAAGCAGAAATTAACCTTTTTACAGCCTCGTTCAAAAATACGCCTCCTGTCTGAGTCACTAATTTTACTATTGGCAAACACTGTATGGGGGGTACATTTTTTTTTAACTTGGCTGTTCAGAGGATATTAAGATCGCAAGCTCGCCCAATCAGATGCACAGCTCAGGGTCACATGACCAACAGGCACCCTATGGGCCTTTTTCAAACCGCCCCCTACACACTCTCCCTACCCACTACCCCTCCGTTTGCGCGTTCTCGCTGAAGGTCCGCCACATTAAGGGCCATCCCAAACCGATCCGCGGGGAGGGGTAGTGGGCTCTAAAACCCTCCAAAAGCGAGTCTGCACCGATGCCGACTCGCTGAACACGTGCAGCGCTAAATTGTGTCCGGTGTCAGCCAATGGAGGAAGCAACATACGAATGTAAGTTCCACGCACATGTGCCTGCACAAATACCGTAAAACTAACAGAAATATTTAATGAGTGCAGCTGTTCACAACTTTAGATGTTCATGCCATTGATTAATGCCTGCCTTGCATTTGTTCAGACAGTTTGTGTGTATTTGAGTGTCTAATATTTACTGGGACTTTCACAAAAACAAAAGAATTTATTCAAGTGAAAGTGAAACATAAAAAATTCTTCAATAAAAACATAAATGCAGTCAAAGAAGCGTGGGAGTAAGTGTCTTTTGTATTTTCTACGTTATATTTTCTTTTTTTTTCTTTGTCTGTTTCCGCCTGAGATCGAGTGAAGTTTCTGTCCCAAAGCTGTATTTATACCCTACACCCTGATGAAGTGAACTTCATTCAGCTGCGAGTGTGACTCCGTGACAGAGTGCACTCCGTCGTGGAGGGGGAGTGTGTAGGGGGCGGTTTGAAAAAGGCCCTATAGCTGTACGTGAAGCCCTTGTCACCACCAATATGGCTGCTATAGCTGATGTGCTTCATTTACCGCTTCAGAAACAGACGGGTGACATGGGGGAGACTAAATCCATGTTTCATACCGTCTAGGTTCAACACCACAGTAAATGTGCGTCACATCCTGTTCAGAAAACATGAATGAACCAGGGAGAGTAAACAGTTAAACTGTTTTTTTTTTCCACTTCAGTTTACTTTGAGAAAGACTTTAATTCATACAGTTGTTGGTTTTATTGTGCACTTTTGATATTCTTTTTAAAAATATTCATAAAAAAACAACCTTAAGTTCAGAGAGAGTTGTTTGTGTTTTATTTTGGACTTAATGGCAGAGTCACTGTGCTGTCTTTGAACAAAATAATCTGACTTTGTTAATTTTAATTTTATGTATCAAAACAACTAGTGATATTGGTACTCAGTATTGGCGAGTACTCAAGAGGGAGTACTCATACTGGTATCGGTCTGAAAAAAAGGGGTATCAAACATCCCTACTGTTGACCAATACATTCACCAGGGTGGGCAGCCAAAAGTCAAAAGTTTATGGCAACAAACTCAAAAAAGAAACCATGGGGACTGTGGAGGAGGTATTGCTAATGTACCTCTTGAGTAAAAGACAATAATGGAGGTAGGGATGTATGAGGTGGTGGTTGGTGACACTGTTAAATACATTGTGAAAGTCCTGCCATTGTTATTTCTTCTTTGTGTCTCACTAAAGCTACATATCGGGTGGTAACAGCAACACTGCCCCCAGGGTTTGTGGTGGTACTGCTTCATTTGGTCCGTAGCCATAAGCTTTGTGCAAACATGCAGAAATACGGATGAAATGAAAGGGCGGGGACAGACAAAATAATGGTTGATGGTTGATGGTAGCAATGAATGAATAAGATGAGAACACCGCTGTATTGTTGGCTGTACATTTAGCTAAAGTCAACCAGTCTGTTAGCTTACCTTTGCATGAAAACTGAGGTAAAGAAATTAGCATGGTTGGAGCATCCTTAAAGGTGGCCCAATAAGTAAACATAGCATCCTTGGGCTTTGATTCGTTGTTAGCTCTAAAGTATCAAAGTGTTTGGCTCAGCTAGGCTAGCTGCCTCAGCTGTTTCTTTATATTTGCCATAAACAGACACAGAGCTGCCAGCAGGAAAGTGAATAAGCTCCTTACCAAAAATGTAAAACTATTTCTTCAGTGATCTCATGGACGAGAAATCCCATGTTGTATCTGAGCGGCCTTCAGAGAAGAAATGAAATCCCTCTCTATCAAACCCATAGGCTGTTAACAGCACATATATTTTATTTCCTCATTCATATGCAGGCTTCCGAAGCATCCACTCAGCAGTATTGGTTTGGAACCAGAGGAAGTCATATTATGACCATAAATTGGCTCAGAAGCAAGTGTCTTTGGAGAGTTCGATTCATCAGGGGGTCGGGACAGGAGGGCTGAGAGGGCAAATCTTAGCTTTCTTATTGATGTTCTCATTACCGACAGTTTCTACCAACCAAACACGGTTCCAGCCCAACAAGCTCACTCCAACAACTCCAAATTGGCACACATGAAACAAGAAAACAGATTTTATCCATTACCTTGCCTTCACAGTATGCATTTTGCATGTCATTACCCAGCTTCTATGTATCAGGCATCAAAACCCATTAGAATGGGGAGTGGGGAGATAACTATCCTCTCCACCTCCATCGTTTCTATAAAGTCATTTGTAGCAAAGGTGTTTCAGTGAGTCCTCTGACAGTGGCCTGGAATATTGAAGAGCCTGTGTCATTCTTAAGCGCCAAGTATTGTGTATGAGTTTGTGTGTCCCTGTGTGTACTTGTACTGCCTGAATACAGATGGTCTATTATGGATATAGAGAGCAGTGAATGGCAGCACTTGCTGTTCTGGCAGCTCTACGGCCAACAGAGGAACATTAACTGTAACACCGGCTGAGCTACGGTAGCTGCATGCGAACAAAAGATCTCTGCCCAAGCTGTTTTTAAAGTATCCAGGGTACCGTTAGTTTAGCAAAGCCAAGCAAGGACACAAACTGATTGATCATTTTATCCAGAGCTCCTCTGCTTAAGTCCTCTCACAATGAGTAATTGGCCAGCAGGTGATTTGAATGCAAACAGTGGCAGTTGTTATTGAGTCTGTTCGCCAGCGCAGCAATTATTCAGCAGCATTAACTTAAACACACTGCCACTGTCTGCTTCAAAAAGCTTCAATCACCCTCTCTTATTAGTGTTGAGTCCTATTTGTCGGTCTTTAGTGGGAGCAGGAAAGAGCAGTCAGGGAGGGGCATGAAATGAAGCGTTAGATGCTAAAAAAAGAAAACAGAGTATCAGTCCGTGGAAAGTCTTAAAATTCACTCTTGGGAAGATGCCCTTCAAAATTCAGAGAACTCAGGTGAGCTCATAAAATATTACTGAAATTAGCCTCATGTGACTAAAAAACATTCCATTTGTACATTTAAGCTGCATTAAAGGGCAACTCAGTTTTTTTGACACCTTGACCTTATTTATAGGTGTGTGCATGCTCATATACTCACTCAGACAAACATCGTGCAGCTCGGAGTCCTTCAGAAGTTATTTAGATCCAACTGATTTTAGCCGCACTTAGCGGGGGCCACGGCAAGGGAGCTTCAGCGCGGGACATAATCTCTGCAAAATCGCTCATTTTAGCTATATTTTTTCATCCATCGTTATCACAAACACACTCCTCTTCTGTTGCCATAGGCGAACACTGTCCACAAGCGCACCACCAGTTTGCATTGAGTCGTGGACGTGCTCCTGTTTGTTGTTCTCGAGCCAGCTCTTCGTCTCTCCCTCTGCATCTTTCTTTCATGGAGCTCTTCGTTCATGTACTCAGGCTCAAACCGGTAAGGACAACCGTCAAACTCGAAGTCGTAGTCTGAAGACAGTAGACGAGCTGACTTTATGATAACACTGGCGATGGATGAAAAAAAATAGCCGAAATTAGCGATTTTGCAGAGATCATGTCCCGCGCTGAAGCTCCCTTGCCGTGGCCCCCGCTAAGTGCGGCTAAAATCGGTTGGATCTAAATAACTTCTGAAGGACTCCGAGCTTCACAATGTTTGTCTGAGTGAGTATATGAGCATGAACACACCTATAAATAAGGTCCAGGTGTCAAAAAAACGAAGTTGCCCTTAAAATCATTAACTTTAATGCCTCCATTCATCAAAAGCATTTCCATTCTCTGTCACCACTGAACTTAAAGTTTTTTACTGGTGTTGTAGAACCTCATCCCTCAGTTTGGGCCTGACCCAAGTTCTGACTAAAAAACTTGAAACTCGAATGAAGTAACTGTGACTCAAGCAGTGACTGAATTAAGACTCTGGAGATAGAGAGAAGAACTTGGACTTATCTATCACTGCAGAAATTTTTATTTCAACATTTTATTTATTGGACCCATGATTCTGTTTCAAGCAGCTGACATGTGTTCATTTGTATTTGACATGCCTTGTCATGTATGTTAAGTTCACACTACACTGTAAAACTATTCACTGTGAAATTACAGTAAATTACTGGTAAAGCTGCTGCAGTGATCTGTATTGTAAAAATTACAGTAAGTTGTAATTAAAGTTACAGTTTATTGCTGTACAAATGTAAAAACAGTATTTTACTGGCAGCAGTTTCACCAGTACTCTACTTTACATTTTCAGTGTCTGCTCTATTGAAATATAGTAACTTGTCAATGTAAAGCAGTTTACTGTAGATGCAACATATGTAGGAGTATTCTTCAAGCCAACAAACTAAATAGTGCTGTGTACCAGTGCACGCAGTAAACCATTTCTAACATTCTGTAAGTTTCTAAATAACTGTTTGCCATCATGCTGGTGTTGTTTGACCATGAATGACATTGGCTGTCTATGATGTCACACATATGCAAATCATCTTAGTTCCCTCCACATTCATGGTTACAATAACTGTTAGATTACAATTCATAAAGGTATTCTGGGTATAACTTCTCAACCCACCTAACCCCCACACAGCTGTTTAGTGGAATTTCAACTCACAAGCTATACCCTTCAACCTTTGTTAGCCGCAACATAACAATTATTGTAACCATGAGTGAGGAAGTGACAGACCACTGACAGTAATCCTCAGCTGTACACGTTACATTACTGTAATTGGAAGTATTTGACTGTTTAAAACTATATCATACAGTTATTCCAAAATACAGTACGTTGCTGTTATGATTCTTGTCCCTTCTTGCCTCATTTTGTCATAATGTCCCCACTTATATTTCAGGAAACTTCACTTCCTGCCCTGATGTGTTTCCCGCTCTTGTTATTGTTGACCTCACTGTCATTGTTTCCACCTGTGCATCATTACACCATGTTTAGGTAGTCTGTATTTCTTTGTCCACTGTCTTTTCGTCCTGATCATCACTAATATTTTCTAAAAACCAGGCTTTTTCTCCCCACGTAGTTATTGAGAGTTATTTTATCCATATTGGTTTTAAACCAGGGTTTGCTGTGATTTTTTTTTTCCCTTTTCAAAGATTTTGCAGAGGTTTTATTTGTGACTTTAACCAGAGTTTAGGTCAATAAAACATTTTTTTTGTTGCAACACTGGGTTGTGCGCTTTGGTCTTTATGGGAGGTTTTTGTTAGTCTGGCCCAGCAACAGTTCCTACCAGGATGCTCAAAGAGGTTTTTCCGTCAGAGATTTCACAGGATGTGTGCTGGTATCAGTAAAAGGAGGACAGTAACAATCCTGAACAGACATTTGTCAAATATGTTCCCAGAAACATGAGATGCTAAAGTTTCTCTGACTGCCACTGTTTGTAGGCTGATCCCTATGTTATAGTTATATTTTGATCAATAACAGGGGGTTGTGGCTTTTTTTAACCATAACCTGCAGTTCAAACGGGCGATGTATATACATCCACACAGCACTGTAACATCATTGATAGTTGAAAAACTCCAGACATGCCTTTGACCATCTGTCAAACTATTATTAAACACCACCTCTGGATTGATTTGCCTGATTGATCTGATTTCGTGTCTGACTCAGCCTGTGAATAACACCACCTTAGCTTCTTAATTTGGGCACTCACACCTCTTCCTGCGACAGGAACAACTCCTTTGGCATGCAGACACACAAGCACAGTGAGAATGTATAGGTTGGATTTTTGGATTTAAGGGTTTCTGTTCCTTTTTAATTGCAACAGGATCTGCTGCCAGAGATGAGCAACTGGGGAGGAAACCACTCTGCTGCTTGCAGTTTTTTTCTCTTGATTCAGCAACCTTACAGCATCCTGCTTCTGGAGGACATGACAGGATAAATGAAGGATGAAGGGGCTGGATGGTAGTGAAAAAAAAAAAAAGCCAGGGTAATGATTTACAGCACAGCACGAGTCAATAGCACTTAAGAATCCAATGTAGCTTGACTTAGAGACTGTGACAGAATGTTAGAACAGGTGTTATGTTGTAAACTGTCCAATTAATATTCAATGGGTTTGAGCTGCTGGATTATGTAAAGTGGTAAGCTGAATATGAAGAGGGGGAAATTTAGATGGATTCATTTTATATCAAAAATACATTATAAACATATTTAAAGGTAGAGTCTGCAGGATTTTCCTAAAAAATAAAATGTCAACTTTTAGGGGAATAACCCTTTTTAATTGCCACTTCTGGGCCTCATAGACTGACATGTGTATCAGCACCTGTGTCTGCCTCGGACCTTCCTCTTAGCCTGTGTATTAATATTTTGGTTGTATCAGGATGTTTCTGGGTTGAGAGTAAGTGGGGTTACATCAGCCAATTACAGCGAGCCCAATGTGCAAGTGACTGTGTGTTGATTCGTGAGTGAAAGAAGCTGTCCTGTGCGGCTACAACAGTGGATGTAGCACAGAGAAACAAAAACACAACTACAGTGAAACAAAATGCCAAACAGATAAAGCCTTTTACCAGATGAGGGTGAAGCTTGGCTTGACTTTCACTCACTTTCAGGCACTTGGAGACCAGCTCGGGAAGAAAAGTAACATGGGTTGGATTTTTACAAAACAGGTATGTGTCAGATAATCCGGTAATTAGCTTGTGCTAACATGCCAATGCAGGTGCACGGCTCTCAAGTCTCAACCATGTAGAAACGCAATGCTGCTGGGGGTTGCTGGGCTAGTAAATGTGTTCTTGTAGTCACAGGCGGAGGCTGTGGGTGTGCGCTGCTGCTGGCACTGAACCAAAGAGGAGGAGCCTGGTTTGAATGTTGGGTTTACTAACAAGTAACAAAACTTCTCGCCGACCCTCAGTTAAGGGTACAAAATACCAGAAGGAAAGGATACAGAATTACCAACATTTTACAAAGAAAAGCCAATAGGCCAAGCTACGAAAATATGTCCTAAAATTATTGTGAGGATGATGATTATTGACCTAAAGAATCTGACACACAGAAAACTATCTTCATGATAATCCTTTTCATCATGTTTTCAGGAACTGCTATTTTTTTCATGACTGTCTTCCTTATTTTTATTTCCAAAAATTGACCTTCCACTAGTCCATGCCCTGTCTGTCTGTTTTGCCCCTCTGGATTACTTTCTTTGTTTATTTTGCCTGTCTTCTCATGCTTTACTCTGTGAATTTGATCATCAATTTTTCAGAGTTCTTCCTCTATTCACCATGTTCTGCTTCAGTGCCTGTAGTAAAGTCCTCAGTTCTTGTCTACTTTCTCTTTGAATTTGTTACAGGATAATGTAAAGATGTAGTGATCTGCACTATTTGGTGATTGTTAGATCCTTGCGCTGGGTTTAAACAAGCAAGGTCAGAGATTAAGCCTTCAAACAAATTTTCCTTGTTTTGAGATGTCTTGAACGTCAGGTGGAAAGTATCATTTTGCAATGCACTTTGTCAATTTACTGTTAAGGTCAACACGATTCTCATGAACTTATTTATTGTAAGTTATTTATTAATGCTTGTTGAATGCTTCATTTAAGAATGTGTACAATAAAAGCGGTCCGTGAATGGATCCTTGAGGCACTCCAAATAAACAAGCAGTGGGAAAAGAGACAGAATTACCAAGCAGACAATGTGACATTAGAGATGCCTGAGAGATGCTGGAGAAAGACTCAGCCTCAGACTTATTCAGTATTGAGTAAATAATCCAGTGAAAGCAAAATAAAACATTTAACATATTTCCTTCTGAGAGTTTTGGCATATTTAATAGATAAATGATTTTGTTTCCACCAACAGTGGAGCTGATTTATGCTACTTTAAGATGAGGTCACTTGTGGGTGGCACAAGGTTTACCTGAGGCTTTGCAAGCATCAAGAGTTGTTGGGTCTGTCTCCCAGTTGCTCAGAAGTCATCAATCCACAGGAGGTGTATCTCAGACCCACATAGTTAATCTCTCCACTCTCCTGCTCTGTCAGGATAAGGAACAATACTAAGTCTTCATTTGCCTCCTCTTGCCGCTTGCCTCTCTCATAAATAAACTAATTAACTTGGGCAGCTCTGGGTGCAGAGAAGACAAGTAAGCTGTCCCATAGACATATCAATATTCACAAGGGTGTACACACCTGGACTTACTCATTGATATATATCCCAAACACACGTTTTCTCACGCCTTCTTGCCCACTCACTCCTGTTTTCTTCCCAAACTGTCACGCTGAGCAGAAGTCCAGATGAATACAAATCAGCTCGTGCCTGTCTGTCTGGGTTTAGGGGATTGCAGCTCAGTAAATAATCTGAAACAATGTGTGAGCAAATAGAAGAAGAGATACCACAAAGGACCAACAGATGTGGGGATGAACAGTTGGGCAGCTTTCTCAAGATACAATTAGTCATATCTGGGAAGAAGATTTGATTTGTCAGAAACCCTCTGTCAGCCACAGGGACACAGCTATTATTTATCTATTCATTCATTTATTTGTTTTAATTTATTTGTTTATTTATTTGTATATATATTTGTTTTTTGGTTTAATTAATTAATTTATTTATTTAATTTATTTATTTTTTGTTGGTGTGTGTGTGTGTGTGTGTTTGGGGGGGGTGATTCTGAACAGACATTACTGGTTTTTACAGTCTATTCTCTATTGAATTTTTAAACTGCCAATTTTCCAGCAGTGTGTTGATAGTTCTGAGTTTTTAGATAATTCTCTAATTAAAATGGAAGAAAGAAAGACATGATTAAGAGTTTAAAAATGCAGCTCATGGTGATGGCACTGACTCTGCCTGTTTGACCATGGTTCTGCAAATTAAACGTTTGTAGAGTTTGTGTTGGTTTTGATGTCTCCTGTAGACAATGCGGCACCTCATATCTTTGCTGATCCATGCAAGTCATTTTGTCCTGCTGTCTTGTGATCGTCTAACATGTCACTCATTGCAAATCTTCGCCACAGTGTGTGTGAAGAAAGGCTGCTCGTGAAGTGTGCTGTCAATCCCTTTGTCTCGCATCTATCCTGCTGCAAAAGTTAAAGATTGTTCAGATAGTTTAGGAATCATCAGTTTTCTCACTAATGGTCTTTTTTGCTTTTGTTTCTCATTAAGGGGTATTTATGTTAATTTCAATAAATTTCACAACAAGCTTTAAAAAAGAAACACCCAGGAGCTTTAAAGAGATAGTTTGTTTCTTTCCTCAAAGGTCATGTTAGGTACTTCTTAATAGTCATTTTGTTACCTGCAGGGGATGTTAGCCAGCTCTGCCACTTAGTGAGAAACCTGGAATAGAAACAAGGCTTTCCATCACTGCAGCCTGCAAACTCTACCATGTTATTTGGCTGAGCTGAAGAAACTCCATCTCTAACAGTGATGTCAGTGTAAGTGATTACTGTAACCACAAAAAACGCTGTGTTTAAAACTGCACCCCTCTGTGTCATCAGGAACCCTGTTTTTTTTTCTTTTTTTTTTCTACAGTGGGATTCAATGTTATGTGTTCACTTGTGTTCTTCAGTTCAGTTGTTGGGGTCTTTAGGCTTCAAACCAAATGAAACAAACAAGTGAGAGATTGGCCTGTTGAGTCTCTGATACTACTTCCAGTGGAAGATCAGCTGCAGAATGACTTCTCCTTACTATTCGCCTCTGTTTGTTACTCACTGCCGACCGGGTGTAACAGTGTAGACACGCAGAGGATGGGGCAGCTGAAAATTCACTCCTATTCGTTTTGCAGTGCTAGCACCAGTTTTTAAGCTGATTTCCTCACCTATTATGTCACAATCATCTAAAACACTCAATACAGGAAGCGGTGACCTGCTGATTGTTAATTAAACCTTGTGATAGGATCCCTTCACTGATCTCCAGAGAGTTTCAGGGCATCACAACTCAAATCCATATGTTAATGTCTTTCATACTCATGTAATTTTTTACTCAACAAAAGGTCAGAGGTTAAAATAATAAAAAAAAAACATTCACAGAGGATGTTCTAGGCATAGATATATATAAAGGCTAGATAGCTTACAGACGCTGTAAGCCAATGAGGGCTGACGTCGCTACGCGGCGGCCATCTTACCTAGGGGCTGCTGGCTCACTGATAACATTAATGCCTATGGAGCATGTACTATTGAATTAACTATAACTTGTTCAATTTTCATCCGATTTTTAAACGGTTTGATTTGTTTTAAACGTCAGAGATGTAGTTATGCTACTGCATATTTACGGATGATTATAACCATGAACTTTCATGTTAAATTAAAAAAGTAGATAGTAGAGCATTACCTGCCATGGCTGTACACATACACACAGTGAAATTAAACGTCAGTGTTTATGTTAAACATTTAATAGTTTGATATTTTATATTTCTAATTTATTACATTTATTAAATATAAAGGGGTAAGTTGACCCACATGATATTTTAAACTTAAACTGAAGAAATAATGAATGGACATTATATGTGATTCATATTGGTTCAATTTACCCCAAGGCTTTTGGTTCATCTTGCCCCATGACCATCATTTTGATAAAACCTAATTCATTTAATGATTCAGAATGATCTTTTGCTAAATGATTCACATAGTTCTATACGTTGAATATCACTAACATGCTTAATGTATAACTTTAGACCTGGGTCTATTTGCTTTAGCCTCAAAATAATCATACCACAAAAGTCAAAGAATTCTACAGCCAGTTGGAAATAATGTTTGTGTTCTTATTCTAGGGTCTCTTGACAACTCGTGACAACTCGTGTAAAGTTTTAAAGATCAAGAGGATGGTTCATTCATCTTACCTGTTCTCCCCTACATATATTTTATTATACATTTTAAATAAACACATTTAGTAACATGACATCAAGGTTACTTTTATTAACAGGTGTGCACAATTACAAAACAATTCAACTGTTTTTCTTTGCCCTCCTCTCCCTCGCCAAGGCATTGCTCTTCTCCCGCTGCAGTTTCCGCACTATTGCCAAGGCTGCATCGAGTTTGGTCTTTATACCCTTGGGGCAGGAAGGCAATGCATACAGGTGGTCAGGGGCCTTCCTCTTCAGGCTCTTTCTCCTCTCTCCAGTGGCTGTCTGAGGTTTTGGAAAAATATAATAATAATAATGAGGACAGTAATAACAGTAACTTTTTAACAATTTATATTCACCTGTCAGTGCTGTGTTTAATACAAAGTTATGTTCTTTAAATCTACAAAATAAAACCCAAATCAGTGTTCTTTTAATACATTGATTTAAATAGATTGTCTTGGCTAAAGGCGAAGTTAATTTTTGGGTCTCTCGACAAAAATGTCAGTTTTGATTGTATAGGTTTCCTACACCTTGTTGTAGTTTGCACATGTTTATTCATAAAAGTGTATGAGTGACATGAGCAAGTGACAGCCTGTGGTTCTCAATCCTTTTACACATATTACCACCTTCTAGAGGCAGCAGTGCTTCTTGTTGCTACCGGCTAAAATATACAGTTACATATTAAAATGTCCTTAATGCACAACACTTAATGTATTCCTAAACTTGCAAAAATCATGACAACACGTATAGCACATATTCTTGTTGTCAATTGATACACATACCCTTTGGAGATGAGCAGGGAAGTTGAAAATGGCTGGCACAACAACAGCCTTAAGCCGGACAGTCTGCCCTGTCCTGTCAAAATCCTCACTCCTGAAATGTTTGCTGCACAGTTTGCTGTTTTTTCATGCAACAAAACCGTTCCTTCTTAGAGCAAGTTCCCACTGTCTCCTCTTCTCTGCGTTTTGGGGAAACCTTAAAAACATGAGAAGATACCAAGATATATAAATTATTGACAACATTTTACACCCTTCTTACCTTTAACATTCATGGTAAGAACAAAAATACAGAGCTAAATTATGAAATTGTTGGGGTAATTCGTGTAGCCTATGCTTGAATGCCATTATGAAACCTTAAATAATAGTAACATGTTAAAAGAAATGTGAAAAAGAAATATTCAATGATTATTATGTAAACAAATGGTAGAAACATTTCTACAACGTCAGGGTCAAAATAACTTGTATTATACAAGTACAAATCCACTAAGTTAGCAACAATTATCCTAAATATGTCCCTCAAGTCATTTCTTGTGAAAGGTGATTCCACCGGCTCTGGTTTTGAAGGAACATTCGTTTGAGCATCCATATGCTGCACAAAAGTGTGCCATCTTGTACTGTAGGGGGGTATTTTTGCAAACAGAAAGCCAGCCAGTTACTGTATCACAATGAATCTAAATCTAGGATATATTTCACTAATGAAACAGCTTGTCATGTTAAAATAACATAATTAACATTAACATAACCATGTTAAAACGAATGAGTAATGCCTTTCCCATGTGTATAGAATTAAGTCAGGTTACTTTGTAATAGTCCAAGTGGCTCACGCGTCTCATTTACAACCTCGTTTCTTTGCTAGCTAATACCCAACTGCATCCACACAAATTGTCATTAAGACAAAATGTGTTGTTGTCAATAAATTATTATTGGTCTCACAGAAACCCGTATAATAATTGCAACTCACAGATTGCAGCCCTGCTAATAGCTGTAACAAACACACAACTGTGCAGCGATTTTCGAAAAGAAAACGGCAATTTCAACAGGTTTGCACGGCTTGAATCATAGCCACGCTAAAAAGGTTTTTAATAAACCAAACCGTTTGCAAATCTGTCAAGAATTCAGCAAGTTAAGTGTATTTGGTTTGTGTAAGTCGCTCACCTTCCATCCACTACTGTAGAGCGCTCCGGAGAAGTCCCCCTAGGTAAGATGGCCGACCAGTGACGACGCCGGCGAAAGTCCCAATAGCCATCTAGCCTTTATATATATCTATGGTTCTAGGTCTTGTTTGTGGCCCTAGTTGCCATGGCTTGTCACATATCAGCAAGCTTTTACTTAAACGGGTGAAACAGTCAGAGAGATCAGCAGGTACACCCAAATATGGGATAGTGATATCCTGACTCCATCTGGCAGTAATCTGACAATGATTTATTTATATCTATGAGTAGGTATCTGCATGCAAGTGCAGCTAAAAATCTTCCTAGATCAAAAATGGCAACTGGAAACCAAACCTGCCAAACAATGTCATGAAACATTTACTGGACATCAGAAAGGACGTGATAGACCTTTATTCACCAGAAGCACTTTGAAGGTTGTAAGGGGGAAATTATTCCTTTTTAAATTAACATCATGTTTCATCATTTTTGCAAATGTAAGACCCTTTAAATGGAAGAATGTCATGAGAAAATGTGCTGTTTTAGGTTACAGCACTGAATCAGAGTCAAGCCTCTGTGAATCAGACTTATGTTGTGTTTTATTCGCACTTGGGACTGGGAAGTTGGGAGTGGGAATGACATAATTTTTGAGTTAAGCATTCCAGTTGCCAAGTCGGAAAAACAAGCGATAACAGCAGTATTTCTGTATATATACATGGAATGATATTATGTATACGGCTGATTTAGTGCGACAAACACTGGTCAAAAAATTCTAAAATAAAAAGAATACAACAGGAGCTTAAATACTGTATACCCTTGAACATGGAATTTCCCCATATGGGGAGGTATGGGTGCTCCAACTTCCAAGTTGGAAATTCAGACCTCAGGAGGGCATTCTTACCAGAGGACAGGTGATGTGTTACAAGACTGAGATTCATTCTTCACGTTTAGGCATATTTGGTTTAAAGTGTCATTTTCAGAACATCTCTTCACTTAATTTCTCAGTTTGCCATCCAAATTCATAGTGAACTTTATGCCTCCTTGATAATTGTGTCATGCTTCTTACTGTGTATTTCTTGTCAGCATGCAGGAGCAAACACTCGTCACTGATTGAGCCTTCCACATGGGGAGCAGATAATGAGTACAATACTGTATATTCCCCCTTGGTTGTTTTCACCACCTCAGCAAAACCCTCCGACTACCATCTACCAACGTCTCCAAAATAACCTCTCCTACTCCTCTGGGAAACAGATATATACAACAAGCCAATCTATTGCAAACGGCCTGACAGAAATCTTATACATTATTTTTGGGGAGTGCGGAAGAGGAGGAGGAGGAGGAGGAGGAGGAGGAGGAAGAATGAGGGGAAAAGGTAATCCAGTTTAATAGAGCTGTCTCCATATTATTGGCAACTTTCCCCATCTTGCTATTCTTTTCAGTTTCATATAAGACACTACATGCCAACGCACAGAAAGAGTGTGTGTGTCAGCAGAAAACTGTAAATAATAAAAGAGCCACAGTGGCGATAGGAAACTGCAAGTCTTGAAATAGCTTTGAGGGGAGAGAATATTTATTCACTTTAATGATCAAGGCCTTTATTGACTTTTTGGAAAATCCAATATTCAGCCTGCAAGCCAGTGAGAATCTTTCTCATCGTGCTGCAATTTCACGACAGTCCGCGGGACAATAACCATTTATAACCTTCGAACAGACATCACAGACCGCCACATGTGTACATCTCCCAAGGCCTGTGTGTGAAAATAATGCAGTGAGCATGTCAGAATGTGCAGATAAAACTCACACGTAGCCTTTAAATGTAAAACATATTTTTCTTGGTGACAGCATGTTTCTGTAAAGATGAGTGCTGATGTTTGACGTGGAACAAACATAGAAATATGGCCGTTCCTGAACGTTCATATGGGAAAGTTAACCTCCTCTCACCTTTGTCTGTGGTCACACCTGGCTTTTCTTTTCTTGTTCCCAATGTCACACGCTGTTGGCACTCATCACCCTGCAGTAGCCAGGGATGAGACAAAACATGATTTTGTCTGGCAGCCAGTTCCTGGCACTGCATTGATACATGGTAATCCAGCTGTCAGCAGGGAGCTGGAGGGGGAAGAGCTGCAACAGGGAAGAGAGGAGGAACAGAGGGATAAAAGGAGAGAAACAATGACAGCTGGATGGAGGAAGTAGAGGAAGGGGGTAAAACACTGAGTACATAAGGTAAAATATACCAGAAGTTTAGAGCTGACATGAGGAACAATATCAAGGAATCTTGTAGAGATATAAACGTGGAAAATAAAGCAAGAAAAAAATTGACAGGTTACGGGAGAAACTGTAAAATAACTCAGATACTGAGGGCAGATCAGGTCACTGAGGTTGTTAAAGGGTGATCCTGTTTTATTTTGTAGCAACTGCTTTCTGTGTCTCGTTAAGGTAACTTCTTCCTGTTTTCCCTTCTCTTTGTTTGTGCCTCATAAGTTTCATCTGTGCCTCTACCTTTGTGTGTAGTCTCAGTGGGTATGTTTACATGCAGTCAGCGTTGGGGTTAAGGTCAATATTCCAGTTTTAGAAACATTCGGAATAACCCGTTTCCATGTGTGAGCAAACAGAGTTATTCCTGTTTACATGGTAACCTGATAAAAACAGTGACACACGGACAACATATCGATGCATAGAGAACATGATGATGCAATGCCCGTCATTTCTGCTGCTTCTTACTGTATCCACAGCAACAGCAGCAGCACGGCAGACTTCCTGTACTCAAAAGACCAAGATTCCTGCGAGCAAAACATACGCAGAACACAAATTAATGTTACTTTGAATGGGGACATCCTGATATGCGTATAAAGGGTTACATGTAAACACAGCCACTGTTTCCTCCTGTTTTGGTTAGTTCACTAAATACATGACACCCCACAGCACGCCCAAAAGTATTAGCAATCAGCTGAGTCAGTAAATTTCCTTGCGACTCTGACCATCAGCAGCACTGAACAATCTTCAGCCCTGCATTTGTGCCATCAAGCTCCTGCTGTTTTATTTTAGTTAGTGGGAATCTGCTCATCCCCTGAACTCACTGCTGCCCATGATATAATATAATACTAATCTCTGAGCTGTGTGAAATGATCCTGCTGTAGCAGCGAGAGATGCATTCAGGAGACAGCCTGTCTCTCCTAATGAATGTCTACAGCCTCGGTATTGATGATGTATTGATTTTGCAGTTAGAGGTGGAGCTCAATTTGATTGCTAATGTCCAGTGAAAGGTTTTCAATAAAGATTCTTCAGAAAAAAAGACATAATCTCCTCTTTGGAAACTGACGTCCTAGCCACAAACAACAATCTAGAGTTTAAGATTAAAGGGGCTGTGAGAAGTTTCTATGTGATCTTGTAAAAGTCTCCCTTCTTGATATATGCCTGATCATAATCCACACTTAAACATGAGATTATCAGCACCAGTATAGGTTATGTCAAAATGCTACTCCTGAGCTTCCCAATCAGATTGAGCAGAACCAGGTTGATTTGCAACACGTCAAACTCTCCATGGAAACACCACGCTGGCTAACAAAGTGTAAAAAGTGAGAAGATCTAGTTTTTCTCTGCTAAAAGCAATTCCTGTGATTAATTTTGCAGTGATGGTGGACACATGAGCCTAACTAGGACAGAAGAGCAGAAGAAAGCTAAACGGGAGAGTGATAGTGCACAGGCTAAAGGCTAACACAAGGGCTAAGCTGTTTGTGATACTGTTCATTCTAACCCATGTCCAGCAGTTGTTCTGCAGTAGTCTGTTCAAACTTGAGAGTGTATCAATGAAATGAAGAGTGAGGTTACTTTAGCCCTGCACAGTGATGTGCGCTTGCAGGACATGACCAGAATTCACCAACATTACACATCACCGATATGTCTTGGAGCACCGGGCTGCCAGCAGCACTGCATGTAGACGGCTACTTAACTGCTGTACAAACTTAGGTCATCCGCTTGTGTCACACTTCAAACTGTCGTGCTGATAAATATCTTACCTACTCGCACTGTATCTGATAAAAAGCTGTCTTGAACAATGAAAATTTGTTTTGATTCGATCTCCATTTAATTTCAAAACAAACACACGCCCTGTTAAGAGTCTTCACTACAGTGTGAGTGATACTGTGGGAACAAAAGGTGGCGCTGCAGTCCAGTTTAAACAGATTCCTCACAACATGTTTCCATTTCTCCTCTTACACTTGAGGACTTTAGTATCCTTATCTTACTACTAGATAGATTTTGCCCTTAAACTCTGGAGTTTAAGTCCTATACTTTGGAGTAGTACCAAACTTCACATCATTATTGCATCACTTTGACTTTCTGTCAGGCTCTATTTGTTCCCATTGCAACATCCTTCATTTGATAACATAATGTTACAGTTATAATACTTATATTTAAAAAAACGGCAAATATTCAGAAATAAAAAGCTTTGTGTCCAAGAAGTTTGTGAGGTAAGGAACTCTTAGAAGAACTAAATACGATGATGAATATACCCCAGGTTCAAATCAAGCCAAATTGGCACAGGGTGTACAGGTGTTTACTTGAGTTAGAGGGATAGTTCAGTTTTTCTGAAGTGGGGTTGTATGAGCTTTATGTGACCACTAAGGACATTTGATACAGTAGAAAGTTGTCTCCTTTCTCTCAGTAAGACACAGACTGTAATAGATGGTGACGAGGAAATAGACGCTAACAGGGAAATACCGTACCAAATTCAAAGGCTATTTTCTCTGCCTACAAGAACTAAAATCAAAAAGTAATACCACAGTTTAAGAGTACGCTACATAAAATATTTTTTAAGTGCATTAAGTCTTCGGAAATATAAACATTTATCCGGACCTAACTAACTGGTCATGTGTCCTTCTACGCAGCGCTGGTGCGCTCCGTCCCCCCTCCTCCTTTCAGCTGTAGGGAATGTAAACAAGCTATGCTTCGAGCGCCGGTTGTAGCCTTGTGTAAGTTTGATCAAGTATCGTAATTCTTTTGTTTGTACTCTAAGGATTGTGAGGCAGCGTAGGAAATTCAAAATGAGTGACTATGACAGCGACGATGAAGTTCCATTCACTTTGGAACCAAAAGGATACCTCTATGAACCGGAGTAGCTACACAGAAGAGGAGCTGCTACAGATGGAGACTGAAAGAAATACAGAGGAAACATCCGCAGACACTGGACATCAAGATAGAGTCGGAAATACTCAGTTGTGTCAATGTCTGAGCTGTGACTCAATGCCCACGGATGCTGAGTGTTACCCCTAAATTCCACCACAAGCGCCGTGCCGCACAGCGCAGTGGAGTGCCGTGGTCTTGCTCCGATTGTCAAACCTCACTGGAAGCAGCGCGCTGCGCAGCGCTGCTCTGCTCAATCTGGAGGGGGAGGGCTGGTCCTTGGAGAGTCACAGGCTCTTGTATGAATAGCGATATCACACGATCACCTTCCACTCCCATAACTTTTGATGTGTCTGTACACACCCTGTCCTTTCTGCCTGTATCCTTATAAAAAGGAGTTTGGGATCATACAGAATGTTGAACTTATTCACTTCCAAGATCAGCTTCTCTTCATCCATGCCTTTGTGTTGCGTCTAGGACCCTCCGACCGACTGTTAAACTGATGCACGTGCCTTCAGATGTGGCATATGTTATAACATATGGGGGAAAGTTACGATTGAGAGTTCGTGCATTGTGTTTTATTTGGAATCTTCCGGGTACTTTACACAGTGACTTCCTGTCTAGTGCTTTCTTATCGACAGTGAATTTATGAGGTTTGGAAGCGGCCGCGCCGAAAATAGACCTGAAGCGTATTTCTCGCGCCAGGGCACACGCCCTGGCGCAGGCAGTGGAATTTGCCTGTTAGATTACAATGGAAGCTTAAGTGCTCCGCAGTACTTTTGGCGGTGCGGCGCGGCGCGGCGCATTTGTTGAGACCTTAACAAGTTACTGTGTTGGGCCTTTAAGGGTAAAGGTGCTACTTGATTTTATAAAGTTATGCACCTGAAAAAATTGGAATGGATGAGATTTTGAAAGTTTAAAATTTTCACTTATTTCACTGAAGCAAAGATCTCTGCCATAGAGAAAAGGCTGAATCTGTCCTGGGATGGTGGAAGAGATGGTTATTATGGATGGGGCTGTGATTGGATAACCCGCGGAGGGCAAAAGTATTTCTGAATTGAAACTAAATTTTTGAGGTGAACAACAATGGGGTTATATGTAAATTGGGATGAATGACTGGGCAGTTTTGATGTAAGAAGAGGTAAGAGTGGGATAGAACAGGATTTAGCTTCCAGTTTACACCAGTTTAGTTCAGGTTTCTGGATCCAGAGGGTAAGTTTGTGTAAATTGACCACCCGATAGTCGAATCTTATGTTAGGGAGTGCCAATCCACCTATGGACCTATGTCTTTGTAAAACTTCCTTCTTTTCCTGGGAGTCCTCCCTTTCCATATAAAGGATCAAATTAGTTTGTTTGAAATGTGAAAAAGTAACTGAGTAAAAAATTTGGCAAGCATTTAAAAAGATACGGGAAGCATTGAAGTACGTTCACTTCCTGCCTGATGTAGTTATATGTAAATTGTTCAACCTTTCCAGGTCTAATTTAAGCTTGTAGATAGGGGGTGGAAAATGATAGTTTTGCACTTTTCTGCGTCCACTACAGACATCAATAACCGCAAATGACCTCAGAGGGGTTAACAGAGTGTGGTTCTTTGTGCATGATGGTGAACGGATATGCTGGTGTGATAGTCGTGAATTTTATTTGAACTACGTGATGATTTAGTGCTTCTATTCAGAAAACAATTGTGGAAAAACTTGGCCTGAGGCTTACTTGAGATAAGATGAAAAACTGGAGGCTCACTGATAACAGGGAGGGTTGTTTTTTTTTTTTTCGTTTTTTTTTTTTTCTTGTGGTGAGAAAGAAAGAAACTATAAGATAAACCAAATTCACTGTCTTGTACATGGAACTAAATTCATGAAAAACTTTGTCAAATCATTTGTAAACAACTTATTATTCATGTTATTTATATGTTAATGTGTGTCTCCAGCGTTGAAGTTAAATCCAGCTAACGTATTTCAGATTGTAAGATGTGTTTTTCATGCTGCGTTGTCGTGTTTACCCAGCGGATGATGCTCAGTGTGCCTGACATGGCTGTACTGATTTGAAAGTTTGCTGTTTACTCCATGTTTCTCGCTGTAGTACCGGAGCACAGTTGGCATACGTAAATAAACTTAGTGCTACTTAACTCCCCATGGATACATATATTGAGCAGAACCGAAAAAAAAAAAAAAAGAAAACAAGCAATGCTGGTAAAAATTCTGCACGCAGTACCAAACAAACAAGAGCAGCTGCATGTGTAGCCTGTCGGAAAGACTGTAAATCCTCAGCTTTAATTAGAGTGTGCCAGATCAAAGCCGTACTGACATCTGCAGCTAATATCTGAAGCACTGTCTCTACACAAGCCCATGCACAACATACCTCTGTGTGCTGTGTGCGTGTGTCAGCATACAGCATTAGCAGTGAGCTAATGGAGTCCTGTGGAGGGCAGTGTGGAGACGTGGATTTAAAGCAGGATACAGCTGAGCCGCACTGTTGATCAGATAAGTTCTGCTCTAATAGGGGCCATGGGATCTACTTTTTATGCATCTTTATAACTTCCTCCAATTCAAGAGAAACAAAAGTCATCATTGTACATCTGCAATAACTACTAATAAAGGCTGGGTGTTATTTTTATGCACAGTGCTTGGGAAATTGTAGATTGCCCATGTTTGCTTTAATTTATTTCTAAATTGTGGAGGAATTAAAGGCTGTAAAACCCAAAGAAAATAGGCAACTCAATTTAAGCCACTTAAAGAACTCATTTAGTTTTTCTGTCTTCAATTAAATTACAGATGGTGGCATTGTCTGGTGATAAAGGAGGTTAAACGTGTGGGTTAGAAAACTGTTACATTCACAGCTTTGTGTGTAGACAATGTAAGCTGACTACACAGAAAAAGTGATCAATACATAGAAGACTGAGCTGCTCCATTAATTTCATCTACAATGACATTTTTGTGTTTTATAAATGCGACATGAGAGTTTTACAACTCCTGAGACATTCTAATTTAGCTTAAAATGACTCAAACACAACTCTTTTATCCGTCTAAAGATTCATTTTTAAATATTTTTAATCATGTCCCAGATGTTGACAGATTGGATGCTTGTTAATCAAGAGGAAGATTGCTGTGTGTTAATGGCAGATGGAAAACAATTTGTGCAGTGTGTGAGTGTGTAAATGTGTGTGCGTGTGTGAAGGAGAGACAGATGCCGGGTGGACGGACAACTAATCAATAGACAGAGGGTCGGGCAGATGAAGAGAGCAGAAACTCATTTCTGAAGTAAATAGACCTACGCTTAATGTGACCAATTGAGTGTGTGATTGATTATTAGACGTACTCAGAGGACAAGCAGCGACACACTCATAGTTAGATTTTACTGTTAGTGTCTTTCATCCAGACATCCATATTACAGAATATTTGTAATATGGAGATGTTTGGACTCTTGAGCCGTAATGTAACTATTGTTGGCCTACATATATCAGTATGAGCTGAAATATTTACCAAAAGTTCTCAAGTAAAACAATTCCAGGTTTCCTCTGTGACAGTTCTGACAATGTTTTGCATGATTTGATTTCTGTTACACATCCAATCCAATCCATCTTTATTTGTATAGCACTAAATTTAGTGCTATAATTAAAACAGATAAATTAAAATAAAAACAGTTAGAGGACCACACAATTTCATGTTGGGTTAAACGCAAGTAATTAAAAATATGTTTTTAAACGAGACTTAAAAGCATCAACAGAGGGCGCCATTCTAACGTGTGGTGGAAGATTATTCCACAGCTTGGGTCCGACAACAGAAAATGCAACAACAACTTTTAAGCCTTGTCTTAGGAACTACAAGCTGGAGCTGGCTCTCAGACCTCAGCGAGCGCGCGGGGTTGCAAAGTGCAATGAGGTCTGAGATGTACTAGGGTGCCAGTCCACGCAGGGCCTTAAAAACAAACAATAAAATCTTAAAATCAACTCTAAAATGAACAGGGAGCCAGTGCAGTGAAGATAAAATCGGTGTGATGTGTTCTCTACGTCGTGTGCCGGTTAAAAGACGAGCAGCAGAACACATGCATCAAGGTAAAACAGTAAGCTGAGATGAAGCACATTTTGTTCATTTTGAAGAGGAGTGATTGAAATCTGAAGTCAATAATGGATCAATCCATTTACTGTTTGGTTTGAAAAGAGTCTATGCAGACAGAGCAGTGCATAAGGAGTTGAAAAACCCAAAGTGGCACTGAATGTTGTTTTTATACATTACCAATCCAAACGTCCAATTTGCAAATAAATGTTCATTTTTAACACAAGTGAGTATTTTCCTGTTGAATAGACGGAGAAAATCATAAAGGTCTCTGTTGAAAAGATGTTGAAAACTCAAAGTAAAATAAATTCTCACAAGTCTATCTAAACACTTTGATTAAACACTGATAGTTAAACAATGTTGTACAAACAATCTGCTTTTTTCCCACTGCATTCATCTCAAAATCACACACATATTACTGCAGCTTTTATGTCTCACATTTGAATGAGAAGATAAGGTCCGGATTTCATGATCTCCAGAATGAAAGCCCACTGCTCTTCATTTTCAGCCGCTGAGTTCTTCTCACTCACAGTCCCATCAGGTCTCAGTCAACCACACCAACTGTTGTTGTAGTTAGTGCTGTACAGCTAAGAAAGCATGCAAAGTCTACCTGACTCTTCTTCTGTGGGACAATTTCAAAACTGCTCTCTATAAGAAGTCTATGAGCTTTTTGGTTAGGCTATGACGTGCCACAATTATGAAACTGTAGAAAGAAATAAACTGTTAAAGTTTGAATCTGACACGTTAGAATTCAGGCTGCAACTGTTTTGGAATAAGGCAGCCATAATATCAACATGCGTCCTTCTTCCACCCCTAAAATATACGGTCTATAAAAATAATAAAACAAGTTTACTGTCCTGAAGCCCTGTTTCCACGAAGCCGTTTGGATCAGTGCAGTTTGGTAGGGGTAGGATCAGTAAAGCCTGATCCTGTTTGTGTTTCCACAGCCAACTGTACTCCCTCCTGGTAGGTGGCATGTAAGCTGGGTGCTGATGGCTGCGTCAGTTATGTAACAGCTTGGTGCCATAGCAGCTCAACACAGTGTACCTGCCTAATAAATCCAACAAAGAAAGAAAACGCAACAATGGAAGACGTCGAGGAATGTTTTTGAGATGGCCGTGTGCCACAAAGAGATATACAGCAGCTGTCGTACGGTAAGTGACGATTCTTTTTGACCAATCAGCAGTCTGCAGTGTTGAAGATCTACCTTCTGGGGTGGGTCGGTTAAGCCTGGCACCCCAACAGAGGGGTCACAAAAAGTGGGACACCTGGTCTTGGTAATTTGGGGATCTGTCCCAGGGTTAGTGAGTAGAAACGCCAGAAAATGTGAGCCATACCAAGACGAACCGAACTGAACCGCTTGGCAGAAAGGGTGCTGTAGATGTCATAACTGTACCACAGCCTTTTACAGAAATGGGTGAAATTAAGCTTTGCACACTTAGATTTAACAGCTTTAAAATACAAGTTGATGCACACTGCAATTATTATCATAAGTATTAAAAGTAAGAAGAAAAGCTGCTTTTACTGATATTTATAAAAAACAAGTCATGTAACTTTATTTATTTATTCATTTTTAGATGAGAAGTGACAAAAACAGTAGTTAGTAACCCACACCATCAGTGTGTTTGTCAGCCATTCCTTTCACTCCTGAACTAAACTGTACTGTGCTTTAAAAACTACTGAAGCTCTTGATCTATATAGTCTAATGGGGGATCTAGTACAGTGTAGTGCACTACATTCCCAGCACCAGAGCTGTCAGTGGGAAAGATGCAGATACAATCTGTACAGGTGACCTGTACACTACAGGGTTTAAAGCTAGCTGCTGCTTTTCTTTCTTCAAACACATTTCATGATTAGTTTTGGTTACCTTGATTCTGCATAGAAGAATGTTTTGAAATAGATTTTTTTAATTGTGAAAATAACAATAAAACACATAATTTAGTTATTCATCAAAAATAAACAAAACAAATTTATTCTAGTTCAACACCATCTGTGTTTTCTGCAATCAGTTCCTGCCAGTAGAAAACTGTAAGTAAATAAATAAAAGCACAGATTAGACCACATTGGCCGAAAAGCACCAGAAATACAAATACAGTATTGCATAAGATGGTAAAAAAAAAAAAAAAAAAAAAAAAAAAAAAAGATTACATGATTGAGAGTATAGAGGGACGTCTACAGAAACATTACAGTGACCCATACCTTTTAAAAATCAGCTAATGGACATCCAGCCTCGACTCTCGTGCCATTTAGTGCTCTGAATGATGCTTCTTTCCTCCTGCTAAGTGCACATAAGAAAGGTGACTTCTTTATGGATTAGACCTTCGACAGGCAGCAAATCATAACACACAGTGCTATGGTTACAACATCAGTAGAGATGCTTTTGAAGAACTCCATCTCATAGATTTCGCACTGAAAGAGGACTTTGAATTGATTTCTTTTTAGACAGTCTTGTTGGAACCTGAGGACATGAAAGTAGCTCATTAAAGCAGCAGTTTTTGCAGCAGATTTATGATATATGAAGAGTCTCTTTCAGGTTGGACATCTAATATGACTTCTCTCTGGGAAAGGGGCTGTACTGCAGGAGAGACTGAAGTAAAAGAGTGCTCCTGTTGGGCATTAAACATTACAAGAAACATATGTATAAATGATTCTGAGCTGGACCTGGAAATGAAGAGGTATTGAAGAAGAAACAGAAATAGTGAGTGGTTCTTGCATGAGACTTTACTTCCTGGTTTGACTCAGCATTCTGACTCAATGAGAGCAGAAAGTGAACTTTTGGAATATTAAACCTGAAGACTCCTTAAAGGGAATAAGTCATTCTTTTTGGACATGAATGCTGCAAGATAACTACTTTAACTTTTGGAACACATGCTTTTTAGACTGCTTTAAGATTTCAACTGATTTTTATAAAAGTCCAAAGTCCCCCCAATTTTTATAAATTGGGGGGCTCATTAACATATGAAAGGTCATGCCCACTAAATCAGACCGTTCTGAACAGAGGGGCTATGAGAGCCTGGAAACAATGCTGCTGTGCTTGATTTATTGGCTTTTTGGACCAAAACATGTTACTACCATTTCATGAAGACATCAACGATCCATATTAAACTGCAGAAAAGGAGCATTGTATGGGACTTTTAAAGGGTTAATATGCAGTTCTTGGATCTCACACACACACTGAATGATTCCATAAGACCACACACTTAATGTTTTTACAACTACTCCAGCTTGCATGCTCAAACGTGACCTCAAAGGGTAAACAAACATGGAGGCCAATCAGTGTCATCAACAAGCTATCCTGGCATGAGTTGAGGAAGCAAACAACAAAAAACTAAGAATTATGGGTAATTGATGCCACAGCTGTTAATGGTTCTTAATATGACCACTTGGCTCCAAGTACAGTTTTCTTTCATGCTTATAAACTGTAAAAGAACACATCATCATAACACTTGTCCATGTCATTTCTCCCTCACTGGTATCAACTTTGCAAATATTAATGGCAAAAGTTTGTGAGAAATAAAAACTAAGTATACTTATGTATTATTATTTTTTAAAGGTCAGTTTTCAGGTGAAGAGCTGCTGCTGAAGCCATGATACCATTTCTATCAGTCGTTTTACATTTTCTTTGTAAAATGCTTCGGAAAAAAAAAAAAACCATCAGTAAACTGAGCATTTTAATAAATATTTGATGATCACTACAAAAGCAGAACTTGGTAATCATTTTGAAGGCTACGTTTTGTCAAGTAAGTAAGTAAAACACCAGTAAAAAAAATACTGATGATGAGGTTGTGTGGTCTTCCAGTGCAAAAATGAATACTGTTAGTGGACACAGGCCCTAATATGTTTGCTCCTGCAGCTTACAATAGCATGGTCATACTGACACAGGTCCATGGGAACACTGATTTGAAAAAATATAAACTCATATCCAAACTTTTGGCAATGACTTTTTTTTTTTAATAGCCTGGGGATTTTGAACAAGAGCAACACCTGCAATTGATTTTGATGTTTGTCCACTCTCCCTGTGTCCAAATGAGAGCAGGAAATGGATGTAAATACTGACCAGCCAATGATGTCTCAGCACTGTTCCCTATGGCAACTGCCTGAATTTATAACATGATGTATATACCATAAACCTCAAAGCTTAGAATCACTCTGTAGTGAGTGTGTTTGTGTGTGTAAGGTTACAAATTACAAGCTATGTGTACACTTTTAGTACCCCATGCCTCCTACATCTTGGACAACTGTGGCTCAAGCAAAAAGAAAAAAAAAAACCTTCAACCTCAAACACCCCATGAAATGAAAAAGGGAAGCCTGTAGGGAGTTTAAACTGAAGATGTGGTTCTTTAAACTCTCTGTGAAAGGTTACAAACACACCTGCACACAGGGTTGTGACATTATGATTGACATCCCTTGGTAAAGCGTGTAGGAAGTTTGTTTGCAAAGTGAGATGTATTCAGTGCTGTGACGCATTTGTTGTGGGCTGAAAATGAAAAATACTTGCAATGTACTCTTTCTTGTACTCACTAGAAAGAATGAAGCGTATATGGATATCTGTGCTGCTGTTATACAATTAAAGGTAGAAAAAAGATGCTTTTCTCAGAAGAGAAATTACACAAAATGAACCCATACAGGTTGAAAACATCTGTAAAGTCTCAAACAGATAACACATCACAGAGTGGGAGTTAGGTCATTTTTATTACAGGAGGGAAAATGTGCCAGTTTCAGACAGACCTTTCATTTAAAAACCGGGCACTATCAGGGATGTAACAGATGTTAGAGATTTGACAGGAATTTCAGATTCTCTGATCCTGCCATCAACAAAACAATGAAAACAACGAAAAATACATTTATCACAGTCCCACAGAGCATTCTCAATTTTTCAGTATCCAGCTGCGTTACATGACAGGAATCGTGATAATCAATTTAATTTCTCCAACTGGGACATTGGAAACATAGTATTCCTTGCACTTTTGGGAAATCTCTTTTCATACATATTTATTTACAAATCATGATCTGAATTATAGCATTGAATTTACATATGCACATAGTACTCCTTCAATACCTGTTTGCCAGCACCAGGTCTCAATGGTTCCACTTCATTTGCATCTGGTGAACATGATGTAGCTCTCTGTTACTGCCTACACTCATGTATCGCTGTGGGCTTATTATAGAGCAAACACTTCTCGACACACTTTGAACATGCCACACGTAATCACATGCAGTACATGGTGTTTCCATTCAGATGGCACAGAGGGGAACACTTTGGCAAAGTGCTGTCAGAGCCACACTGTGCTTTCATTTCATATTCTCAGTAGGTGATTTCTCAGTCCTGTTTATGGTGTGCTTGTGAGCAGAGCTGTGGTGCGATGGTGTCTGAGCTGTAATGACACCACGGTTAACTGACAGGCCCCAGAGTGTGTGGCCATGCGGGGGACAGGACGCGTGAGAGTAAGACATTTAAAAGACTTACTTTGTGGAGCATTTCAGCCACTGTTTGTGAATGTAATCTACAACTCCAGTGCTGCTGTTGTTTGGAGCTCAAGTTATATTTCTGTGTTTTTTGTTTCATGTATCTCACAGATAACAGCCTCAGCTCCCCTTGGCTGTGCTTTTTCACAACTTTAATGAAAGTCCATTACTCCCTTGCAATGTTAATCCTAACACTTCCTGCTGCTGGTGAACAGTCAAAGCCTCCAGCAGTGCAGCTTGGCTCAGCACAGGTATCTAGCCCAAGGGAAATCTGCACGTATTGTCTTTTCTTTCCTCTGTATATATTTTTTTCATTAAAATGTAGGTTAAAGCTTTTGATGCTTCGGTATGTTCGACAGCAATACAACTATTGAGGCTGTTTGGATAACTTCAATGCATGCTTTAAATAAAGAGTGTTTTTATGTGTTTTTTCATGGTTGATAGTTGGTATTATTTATTTATTTTTTGATGCATTATTACTTATAAATTTTCTTTGATGTTGCCTTCATGCTGCTAAAATTTACAAGGGATCAATGTTGTTTCATTGCATTGGATCATAACTAAGAAAATCAAGCATGAACAGTCGGAGATATAAAAAAATCTGCAGGCTTTTTAAACATGAAAGAACATTATTTAAGTTTCAAAACTCAGAGGAATGCCGTGATGTCTTAACAGAGATTAAAGGAGTATTAAGAAAATCATGAACTGTGATGTATATAAAAAAACATGATTATACCATATGAAGGAATCTTAGTGTCTGGGCAGAATTGATTGACCTGGCTTTGTTTTTTTTCACTAAACAGAATCAGAAAAATCATTTTTGTGGATGCTGTGCAACTGTGTTGGTGAGATTAACTGCCAAGCTTCCATGCACCCATCTGTTGTTGTTTTATTTTTTATTTTTAATTGTATCTGTTGATTAGGCAAATTAGATTGAACATACTGCTTGAATTGATTGTTGTTTAATTAATAATATCACCAAACACCAGCTGCTAGCAGTTTACCTAGCTGCATCTATTTTGAGAAAGATGGTTACTATTTTGGCATTTGAGAATGTAAAAACTATCAGGAACAGCAACAGTAAAAATTAATATAATAAATTAATTATTGGCGAGTTCACAATAAAATGTTCTTAATTTTTGAACAATGTGTTGTCCAAAAGTGTTGGACAATGTGTTGTCCAAGAGTGTTGGACTAAACATTGTTGGACAATTTATTTTTTTTCCCTTCCAGATTTAAAGAGGACAATAGTGAAAATAAAAGCAGACAAAATGGATATCTGTCAAGATAAGATCCATTGCATAAATCCCCAGCAAAATTGTTACACAAGATAACAGAAAAAGTAAAAAGTAAAGAATACAAACTGTAAGTCATTCACAAATAAAATACAAAGTAAAAATATGAGTGTGTAGTTTGAAAAATACAGTGTAAAATGAAATCCTTAATCAGTCAAATAAAATGAGGAAAAGTTGAAATATAAATGTGTGTGTGTGTGTGTGTGTGTGTGTGTGTGTGTGTGTGTGTGTGTGTGTGTGTGTGTGTGTGTGTGTGTGTGTGTGTGTGTGTAACTTCAAACCTAAAGGTGTCACTGCATTTCAATTAAAATAGATCCCCTTCACAGTCCAATGAATGAAACTGCTGCACATAGAAATAAAACATTTCAAATAATGATCTACATTATTAAAAATTTCACAGCTTAATTATTCAGCCCTTTGCTGCTGGTAACCGCTAGATAACTTAAGTGCTGTCTTGTTTTTAAATAAAATAAAACCCATTTAGACTCTTTGACGGCACTTGTCTTCCATGAAACAAATAAAAATTCATGCTATTAGTCGCACACACCTCCTCTCCTCTGTCATTAAAGGAGTAGTGAAACAGCGCCCCCCACGATTGGGGCTGTTCAGGTTTATTTTGTAGTCTATTGTGTAGGCCAGTCGTGTGTGGTCGAAGATGGTACTGCAGGAAATCAAGGAGGCGCCAGGTGAAATCAATTCCCTGTGATTAAAAACTCTCGCCGTGTCAGAATCCCAAACGTCGGACCGTAAACTGATAGGAGAAAAATTAAACAGTTTTGAAAGTGTGTAGGACTTTTTCTAGATTCTTAATTAAATACAGCTTACTCAACTTGTGTGTATGAAATAGCAAGTTAGCTAGGTATTCCTTTGTTGGCACGAGCTAATTGCACGCAGTATGGTGCGCGTGGGGAAACAAGCTTTCCCAACTCCTTGTGGAAACTTCTACGGCAGTAGAGAACTGTGAACGTTTTCTGACATGGATACTAACCACTGCAGCCCATGAAGAGGAGGAGAAACAAACGTGAGTCACAGTCTTACTGTGTGTTTCTGCTCCTGGTTAAAAATGTATGTCGTCTTGTGCAAACTATAACATTGGTTGAATGCCCCGTTTGGAAAGACATGTAGAAGATGTAGTATCATTGCATAAAAAACACCGAGATAATAGTTCAAATTAAACACTTTTTTTCGTGTGTGTGTGTGGAAGAAATCCAGTATCAGTATCTGTAATTTTATGTGGGCCCTCTTGTATTTCCAGGCTTTTGTTCCCCTTGTGCCATGTATGGGTGTTGTAGCCTTGATGTCAGTGACATGTTGAACTACTTTTTGAAAGCTCAGCACAGCCTTTAGATGTGAGGAGTGTAAGTCATGTATTTGATACATGCACTGGTACATTTTCATGAGAACATAAACTTTAAAATCTGTGGAGGAATTCTGTGATCCGTACATCTATCAGAGCAGAAGCTTTGTAGTGCAATGTGGAGGCCTATGTGCAAAGATAGCAACTTTGCATTTCTCAGTAGTGATGCCATTCTCTTTTACTGAGCTGAATTAGTTGTCCAAGTAACATACCCAATGAAGAAATTCCACAAATTATTACTGTTCATGTACTTGGTTGGTGAATCAACAAATGCCCTACTTTATCAGCTTACTAACCAAACCATAGCTTCAATAAGGATTCACATCAGCTTTACAGTTTATAGCCTGACTGGTCTGGCTTGTGGACATTTTGTGGAAATGATTTTCTCCAGGAGATGGGAGTGCACCATGCACACAGCATGTTTAGCACCACATGTCAGCCTCACCAACAAAGAGCTATCATTAATGTCTCCTGTCGGGGTCGACTGAAGCTTCACAGTGAAGTACAACAATGGACAAAGATAGATAAGATGAAAGTAGTGCGCCGACATTGTAAAGTAGCATCAGGTGTGTTACATATCCAACTTGCTAATGCATCTGAAACAGCAACAAGGGGAAAAAGAACTTTAGCTCCCTTTGGTTTTCATACAAGTTTTTGTAGGTCTCAGCATTAACAAATGAAGGTTTATGTTGACAACACAGAATTTAAACTAAGACGATTGATCATACCAAATTGGTTTTCATCTTCATGTCTGGGTCAAACTTAGAGCCCTTTATGAGCAAAGACGGCTGCTGTTGAGTGTGACTTTTCTTTATATTTTATAAAGATTTTAGTCTTCTATTATGTTTCATCTGAAGGATTATCAAAGAGAAACCTTGGGAGACTTCAACTGTCAATGCTCCACCTCAGACATTATGTAGAGGAGACAAAGGAGGACTACACAATGTGTTGCAGCAGTTTCTCTCACTTTACATAAGATCAACTCAAGTATGACTCTCACATATGTAATGACGTGGCTCACACTTGACTTCATTTCTTTAAAAGCAAGTGGCACACATGCAAGGTGGGTCCAAGTGCAAGGTGATGACATCAGTTAGTCAAGTAATAACCGTAGACTGTATAAAATATGGACATAGTTTCTACAATGTCACCCATCTGTTCCTGGTACAGTAAAATTAAGCCACGGACACAGCCACATTGGATATGATGCAGGCTTTGAGCTTCCTCTATAACAGACGGTCCTAATATCTTCAAAACCGCCCAGTTGGAGAAAAATGTACCCTCTGTACAGTGTGTGCTGACAGCGAAAGCAGCTTTTCAGACCTAAGATGTTTTATAAGCCAGGTTATGAAAAGGCTTTTAGAAGGGGGTGGGAGAAAAAAAATGAAAATTGATATGGAGGGATTTTTTATTTGACAATATCAAAATCAGGATTCTTTGTCAAAAAACTTTTTTTTTTCAAATTCTTATTTTCAGGCTTTGTTTAAAAACTGAATTAAAAAAAAGTTATCACTTTTCTCCAGCAGAGGGTGAAAGTTTCTGTCTGACTCCTGTGAAGTGCATTTTATAGGAAAATATGGCCCCTGACAAAGTCTGTAGACATTATCATCATGATCATTTAATTTTTTCACATGGTCTGGTGTTAGAAAGGCAAACTAAAAATCGCAAAAATCGTAAACATGGATCGAATCGGCACCCAAAAAATGTTAATATAATCGAACGGCGAGAATAACATATTGTCCCAGCCCTACTTTTTAATGTCGTAAAAGGCTTTTTTTTGGGGTGTGTTTCTGGTCTTTCTGAACCAGATGTTGCCCCTTGATAATTACTAGAGCCTGAACGATATGGGATTTTTGGGGCCGATGCCGATACCAATACTAGGGGCAAAAAAAAAGCCGATATCCGATATATCAACCGATATCCGATATATCGGCTGATATATGTAATAAATTCATTGATATACACGGGATATATACTGTATATAATCACAAATCATTATAATACCCATATGATTCAAGACAGAGACAGAACACTATTAAATTAAAACAAGGAACTAATTTTAAAACTTTCAAGATAAGAACTGTAGTGTTAACCAATGATAAATAAGAAAAAGCTGTAAACACAATAATAAATAAAGAAGTCAAACTGTAAACACCTTAAATAAATAAGTCAAACTTTAAACTAGGGCTGCACGATTATCGCTATCGCAATGGCAATGTCAGCACATGCAATTCTGTAGACTCATCATGACACAACTTTTTTTTGTTAAATCGCAAGCACAATCGCAATCGCAATATTGTCCACCTAATCGCAAATCGCACCTTTTCCCCAAATCGTGCAGCACTACTTTAAACACAGTAAGTATTAAAAAAAAAGAAACTGTAAACACACAATGAGCAACTTAAACAACGTTAAAACGCCTTATTATAGTCTTACATTAGATAATGGTGGACGTGTGAATTAACAGTAGCATTTATCTCTGTTTATCTCACAAAAAAGCAACTAACACGACGTTAAAACTTCGTTCTATACTCTTACATTAGAATAATGGTAGACAGAGGGGACGGACACTCAGGCAGTGTGCAGCCCAACACACAGACACACAGGAGCCACAGAATCTCAGTGGAGCAAAATTTTTTAGAATCGGCTACATTTAGGCCGATGTCGATTAATCGGTGACAGGTATAATCGGCCAAATTAATCGGTCGGGCTCTAATAATTACTGCTGTCACAAGAGTGAAAAGTTTCACGGTGCCACCCAGAAGTGCAACCATCCCAGTGGTCCTGACCGCATGTTAAGGTACGAGTCATGAATATTTGCTGTGAAGTGTTTTGAATTCAATGTCATTTTCGGAAACTTTCTTAAAGTTTTCCACAGCTGCCATCGTGACCCTTATTGACATTTTTAATGATGTTTTAAAATTAATGAAGCTGCCCTTTGTGACATCATACATTAATTTATGAATTGAACATAATTTAACACACTCTAAAAGTTTGAGCTGAACACAACAGATTTCATCTAATCTTCTTTTCAAGTTTATTGACTTTTTTGTTTCATAAGAGGAAAAAATATCTTTATTTCCTTTCTTCCTGTCTCTGTCATCCAGCTGTCTCAGTCTGAGTCTTGTTTCCTGTAAACATGAAAATCATCATCTGCAGATAAACTGAGGGCTGTGTGCGGTTTGTGCAGAGTGGGTGACCTCTGAACAGTCAGAAGTGCCTGTGATAAACACAAAAAGCCAGAATATGTGCTATCTGTGGCTTCTTTCATTCCCTCTGAAGCAGCGTCCTCAAAATTGTCTTCTGTAACTTAAACTAATCCTCATACGCCTGTCAGGTCCCCACATTGTAAAGCTGTGTCTTTTGCTTGGAAAGCTGCTGCATTAATTCAGTCTCACCTTCCTCCATGAATGAGAATGCATTCAAAGCCTCCCAAAGCCCTTCATTCTTTTGTGCAGCTCTTCAATTGCTTTACCCAAAGTATGAATGGAAAAGTTATTTCAGTAATTTGCCAGAAATCACACATTAAAATGCTTTATAAAACAACCTGTTCTTGAAGAAATCCTCAGAACAGGAGGAATACATATTCTTAGAGGTGATCAGCTGATTAGACAGTTTAATGCATTATTCATGGTCATAAATGTAAAATGTCTACGAGGTTCTGCTGAGGCTAAGTGAAGTTAGGAGCTGCGGATTGGTGTGCACCATTCAGTTTATTTTTATTCTATTTTGGTCGAGATATTTAAAAGATTTGTTGACAACTCGATCCCCTAATCTCATTTTTTTTACTGCAAAATGTTTTGAAAGTAATAATACTGAGCCATAACTGCCAGTCTCTAATTTAAGGTGAAGGCATTTCATACTTCACAGGAGAGACAGTACGCATTAAAAGGCTTTAACTGGGCACAAATTTCCCTTCTAATCTGTTATAATGTTTGCTGTCTTGTGGATCTCTTCTCTGATTTGATGTAGCAGTGAGAACGGGGATGGTTACAGCACATCAGACACAGAGTTTTGTCAACAGAGTGGCTGGGCGATGAGCACGCCAGACAGAGCCCCAATCTGGTCAGGTGTACTTGAGGCTGAGCGGTAAAGAGGAGGCTGGCTGTAATTTTTTTTTTTTTTGGTCAGACTAATGGGCTATTTCTCACCTCTGCAGAGCATAACTCTGCCATCTGCTGCAGGGAGTCTCTCCAGCGCCTCGCCCCTCTCTGTACCAGAGAGCGGACAAATGGCAACCCAAGAGCTGCACTCAGCAGCTGAGTACTGGACCCAGGCACAAATGGACTGCACTAACATCCTCACACAGTTGCATGCATGCTCAAACATACAGATTCCTCAGATTTTAAGCCCTGAAAAGATTAATTAAAGGTTTTTTAGCAACATGTAAGCATCATTAACACTGGCAGATTCATAGAAAACAACTGACAGGTAAGTTTTAATTCAGATCTGTGGCTATGCAACTGTCCCCACTTCTTCCAGTAATTAAGTCAAACCTGCAGACGTCTGAAAACAAGCTCTCCTGCCAAAATAAGACGAGGTAGATCAGGCGTTTGCTTTGTGCCTCAGCCCACTCCTGTTAAGTGTTCTGCAGCGAGCACGGATAAGCAAACCTGTGAAAGATGCTATCAGACCTTTGGGTTAGAGAAACTGACAACTCCATCACCTCCTCGTCAGATCAGAGGAGAAGTGGAGAGCACTGCATATAGAGCAGCTCAAGATGAAGCCTTGTGATTTTCTGTACGGACGTTCTGCTCCTCTGTGAGATGCTTTCTGAGAGATATAAGTGCAAAGCAGAGCAGAGGCTGTATGTTGGATTTAAATACATGAGAGAGAGGAAAGGCAGTCCAGCGTGATGCACAGCTTGCTGCAAATTGTCCTGGTTCCTGAAGACGCAATGTTATACATTATACCACATGTTTTTCCTGGGTGTGAGTGGGGATGGAATTTCTGCCTAGATTTCAATACAGGCCAACTCTGAGAAAGCAGAGCATATTAGAGATGACATTATTTATTTATGTATTTATTTACTTTAGATGGCTGTATGGTGTTTCAAACCATCCAGTGATTCTCACTGTAAAGACGGACATGAGGCTCAGTGTGTGTCTTGGAACCCAGAATATTACTCATTCATTGAAATGCATCAGAATTAGTCATGGTATTGATAAGAACTAATTAATACCAGTGCAATTATCAATTCCAACTAGGGCTTCACGATATGGCCAAAATTCAATATCTCGATATTTGTAAGCTATATCTCGATACACGATATATATCTTGATATTCTGATTTTTCCTCTAAATCACTATATTAACGTTAAATCCAACCCTTTGCTGCATAAAATGACATCAGTATAATGATTCAAGCAGATCTTTAAGATGGATTTTTAAAATTTGAAAGCAAAAAGTGAAATCTCAATCAGGTGAAGTTGAGAAAACCTTTTATTTTAAACCAAACTTTATGTGGTTACATGCTTTTAGTTGCTGTAAAATAATTCATTCAGATTTATTCAACTTCAACTGGCTGATTATTTATATATATATCAGTGTTTCCCACAGGATCTTAAGAGACTGTGGTGGCAGAGTCGCTGACCCTCGGCGGTTTTAATGTGTGTGTACGATTTTAAGCACGATGTATCGCCCTTACAGTAAGTGCAGTTTTGGACCATGGACATGAACGTACGCTGATAAATAAGAACTTACAAAGGCATATCAGAAATATTTTAAATTTGATTCAGAAACAAAACCAAAAACTCACTTACTCACAATATTTTGAAAAATTTACTGAACAGCATTTCAACAACAGGTTATTTACACTATTTCCATGATCTGTGATCCGTTATCAGGCTACTGAGACTGTAGCCTATCGTTATTCTTCTTCTCTCTGCTCCCTTATCTGTATTTAGGACTGTTGTGTTTTCATTATTTTTTTTTACAGTGACTGCAGAAAATAGTTTAAATAAATAAAGATGCCTAAATTTGCTAAGGCCCACTTCATCACAAAATGTAGCCTAAATCAATGCAAGATCATTTTCTGACTGATATTTCCTGATATTGCTGTGTATCTGGCTTTGAGAGAAATTCAGCTTCTTCCATGCTCTCTCCGTATGTTGTGTTCACCGTCTTACGCTGATGTCGCTATAAAATCCCACAGCGCACATGGCTACTTAATATGCACGTACTGATTTGCATTGACCATATATGGTTACGTTCGGACACGCTGAAGGCGGGAAACGAGGTGTGTTCACGTCACCGCATTTACGCTGTTCTCGGCGCGGTGTGGTTTATCACAGGGAATAGCCTGCAGCCGTGTGTACACAGAGTTTGATAGATCTGAAAAGAGTGTATATATTTTGGTCGTATGCACGTTTTGCCTTTTCGTCGTAAGTGAAACTTAAGAGGACTTTTACACGCTGTAAAAAATGAGGCCCCAGGAGAGGAGACCATGAAATAATAAGCCGCGTCAGCTTGTTGGGATGGTAACAGGTGATTGTACTGTGTGCCTGCACTGACTCTGAATGCGCTATGATATTAAAACAGTGTGGTCGCTCTCGTTACTGAAACTCTGGAACCGAGACGTGCGCTGTGCAGCCGGTCCTCTTCCAGTGAAGGGAGGCAGACAGCGCAATGAGCTACTGTGGCCACGGCTGCAGTTAGCATGAGCGCTAATGCCCAAAAATGCACGTACCTCAGAGTCAGACGCACCGCTCCAGTGTCTCTGGAACTGGAATCTGGTTTGCGTCAAACGTGTCAAGTAAAGAGCGACGTGTTTGAGTGTGACCAGTGCGCGCGCACTCTTGTTCTTGCTTGTTTACGTGCGGTAGGAAATTACAGCTGTGCAATGATCTGACCGAGTGACGGATCGTATTTTTTTCTCCATATGAGACTGTGGCGGGGCCAAATGAGACTGTGGCGGGCCGCCACAGTCTCATTAATGAATGGGAAACACTGTATATATACATATATATATATATATATATATATATATATATATATATATATATATATATATATATATATATATATATATATATATATATATATATATATATATATATTTAGATATATATATACATATATATATATATATATATATATATATATTTTTATATATATATATATATATATATATATATATATTTTTATATATATATATATATATATATATATATATATATATATATATATATATATATATATATATATATATATATATATTTTCTTGCTCCAGGAGCGACATGACTATGATCCTCTCTCTCCACCGGTTTTAACTCCATCTGACGAATTTCAGCATCAGTATATTCAGGTTCATAAATAAATCCCCTTGGCTCTGTGCTACATGTAATGTCATCTTCATCAGGATCATAGTCAGACATGTTATCGTTAACTTGTTTAGGTTGTAATGACGGTGACAACGCGTGCCGGGCAGCTGGATGCACCGTGCGGCGCAGTGATACGCACCAAAAAAGTAGTGCCAATCGATAACGGAGTCTGACTTTTTTCCAGTTTGCGGTTTTGGGATGCAAATTTATCACTCTTTTGAACACAATTTGTTTTGAGAGGAAAACGCTTTATTTTCGTGACCCCAGCCATGTTGCCGGACTACTTTCGTCTGGACCAAAACCGCACCAGATCTCGGGTCACAGGACGCTGACAGGGGTAAGACAGCGCTGATGTACATAACTATAGATGAGGATGCCAAACAGGTCCATGTCAAAAAACCCGAACTATCCCTTTAACCTCCTGATCTTGTCTTATACTGTTGTGTAAATTTGTCTTTGCTATAAACATTGTAACCTGAGGTGTGTGAAACTGTTGTGCTCACAGATCAGGTGTTGAAGTTAAAGAATTTCAAAGTTCTCTCATTTTTTTTAGGGCAGCCAATATCTTTCTTGCCCTTATCAAAAGTGACAGGATGCAGTTTTCAGTGCCTCTTTGACCTCTGGACAGTGACAAGGTGGAACACAGACTGTTGTGCAACTGCAGGTCAGTCCAGCAGAAGGAAAAATGACAACAGTTTAGCAGAGAGACGAGCCGAGCCTGGAGGCATGAGACCATATCACTCATGTTCCCTCATGTATGACAGCCCGGGCACGCCGCCCTCTCTGCTGCCTTAAGGACACAATAATGACTGCACATTGTGTCTGTCTGTGTGCAAGCCTGTGTGCTGAGACCCATATGTGTGTTTGCATACTTTATGCATCTACACTGTTTTACATTCATATATGTGTAAAGCGCAGCGCTGCAACCTCCAGCCTCAGCTGTGCAGAACAAGACGACTCATGTTTCCTCTGATGAGCGACACAGGCAGACGATTAGGCTTTGTTTTTGTAATATGGTGGCATTCTGCCTCCAGCCTGCACGCTGAGGCTGAACACAGAGGCATGTGTATCCACATCCTCTGAGCAGTCTGAACATGTACTTGGTATTCCTGATAGGATGGAGCTGGCTAACGAAGCTTTCCTGGCAGTCTGGCAGATCAGCAGCTCTGTGGTGACACATTAGAATAGCGGTGCAAAAAAAAAACAACAACAGCAGCTCTGCATAGGCTCTGAGTCTACAGCATGGGCTGCATGTTCCTGACAGGAGGAGAATAATTGGTCCAATTTATGCTGAGTGGATTTATGGCAAGCTGTTGTACATTTGGAACAGGCCTCAGTGTTTGTTTTTTCCATTTGTCATTGATGTGTCATGCTTGAGATAAATGAGTGTGCTTTAACATGCGTGATGTTTTCAATGTCAGTAATGTTGCTGAAAGAAAAGTTTGTTCTCATGTGCAAGCGTGCAAAGTGAAATAATCTTAATATTTGTAATTTTCCACTAAACTTGGCTAAAACAGCTAAAAATGAAAAGACTGGAATGTGATTCTGAAGCTGCAACAACAATCCAAAAATGTCATCAGCACTTCAGTGCTTGCACTAATGTTCATATTATTTCAGTTTATCCCAGAGCCAAGTCCAGCTTCCCTATGATCCTGTCTTGCATAGAGATTGCATCTTAGTTCTGTCTGTCCTGCTAGGAGTGTTAGCCTGAGAGATCAATGAAACGTGCTACAGTGATGGCTCAAGAGGAAAACAAATCCATGAACTCGTATCTCTCAGACACAGGGAGTGGTACTTTCTGTTCTCAGGACGTCTCCTGCTCTGTATGGGTGAGTCCATATGCTAAGTTCCAGGCTCATGGTTTTAAACACAGTAGCTCAGAATATTAATGTTACCTTGGCTGCATGCAAGTGGCCATGAATAAAAAACCTTAAACTGGTTGGTTTGTGGTAAGCATCATCAGCTCTCTTTAGAAATCACAACCATGTCTTGACAGTTTTATGAATTATGTAAATTCTGTGTTTTTTGGTGGCGTGGGCGATTATTCTCTGGGGATGCTGTGAAATAAATCTGATTTAACAGCCGATGGAATATGAATTCCATTATACATTTATTGAAATAGACTACATGGATCCTGGTAATTAAAAAAAGAAGTTACTCAGGCTGTGCATCTAAACTAGGCCTGTGTTTTTTATCCACATTGTTTTACCAGTCAAATGAAGACTCGTTTTCTGTCTCTTTGAGGATTTGGTGTTGGCTGTGAGCCTAGCTACTGCTTAGTTGTGCAGGGTGGTGCTAACACTGCTGTCACCTTGAAAGATTTTTTGCTTTTTCCCAATCAAGATGATTAAATGAATGGTTAGGCATCTTTTTGTGTTGTTTTGGATATTTTAATGTTGTAAAGTGGGCTTAAGCACTCACAACTGGACTGTCTCTACATCAGTAAGTCACAGTCTCTTTTCTCCAATCCTATCCCATCATTAATTTTTGTCCTTAATATAAGGATGAGACTAAAAATGATGTTTTCACAACCCCAGGCATTACTAACTTTGTAAAACCAAAATGAAAATAACATATTCAACCTGTTATTTTTTTTATAGGACTATAAATATGAAAATGTATGGTGAGTAAATCTCCAACACAGGAAGAACAGGTTAATTGTAACCTCAGCAGTGGATTAGTAAGTGAGTTAAACTTGCACTTTACAAGTTGCAGGCGGAGATGTTGGTAAAACACCGAAATAGACAGCGAATAAAAAATAAAAACAAAAAAAAACAGCGAAATACCTCCAAATTGCTGTGGATGTCTTCCTTCATGCCATTTTAGCTCTGCATATCAAAGACCTAACATCATAGAAATGAGCTGGATAGATTTGTCTATGGATCAGCCTCTTTTCAGCAATATGTGATCTTACTTTTTGAGTCTGTCAGGGCTCTACACTAACTTTTTCACTGGGAGCACATGCGCGACCATCTTTTTCAGTCTGTTTGCAGTTTCAAGCCCTGTCTGCATCAAAACCCAACACCTGGATTGAATAAGTAAAACCGTACTCCACAGATAAACAGACATCATATTTATTGGTTGCTGTTTGCATTTCAGGGAGCTAACTCAAAAAGACCGGCGAATGTTAGCCAGTTAACCTACAAACACAATGAGTTGTGCTCTTGGAGCAGTGAGGAGCGCAAGTACCGTGTTCAGATTTGAACAGATTAGCATACGTGTCAAAAGTTAGATCCTGGCCACAAAGATACTAAAGTCTAAAAACTCTGCTCAGCTCAGCGTGAAGGTCAAGAAACTCAGTCAGCAGTTTGTGAAGTTACCGGAGCAGTTCATCAAGAAAGGAGGTTCTAGTCATGAGAAGGAAAAATTCCCCTGGGATTTTCTGAACTCATTCAGTTGTTGAACTAGTCAATGTTGAGGAGTCATGTGATGTTGCTCCAACCCGCACTAGCTCTTTTACTGATGTAGAATTAAATTGAGACAGTGAGCACTGTTAGCATACTACTAATTACCTCTGCCACGGAGGTTATGTTTTTGGGAGAGTTTATCTGTGAACAACATAACTCAAAAAGTAAGGAACGGATCTTGATGAAATTTTCAGGAAATGTTCAAAATGGGTTATGGAAAAAGTGGATAATTTTGGAGGTGATCTGGATCACCGTCTGGATCTTTGATTTTTTTCAAGGATTCTTTATCATTGTGTGATAGGGCCGTTTTCACCTTATGTGAATATAACTCCATGATAAATGCTTGGATTGCTTTGCAAAACATCACAAGACAAGGTCACCATAATTTCTGACAGATGTAAAAGTACAATCCAGATCTTGGCAATATTCTGGATACTAAGATCCAGAATATGAAATATGTACTGGGTCATCATAATTTTCAACACTGTCAGGTAACAAATTATCGTACAAACCTGCAACTAACACCAAATTGTAGCAGGCAGTCTGCTGAAAGGGAGTATAACATTAAAGTAGGACTTAAGTGTTGTGGGACAATCACAATATGTTTGGCAGAGGTCTGCGCCTCCGAGTGCTTTTTTAGTTTAGTTCTTGTTATTAGTTTGAACCAAAAGTGTTGAGTGACTGTTTTTCTAAATGTAGCCTCAACGAGTGAAGCAGCTGCTTGTTCTGGTTGCTGGGCTGGTTACACAAAGTTAGCAAAGAACACCTCTACATCAAGATTCAAGATTCAAGATTGCCTTTTTTGTCTCAGAGAGAAATTTGCTTTGGGCTTTTTGTCCCTGCTGCAACCACATACAACAACAATACCATGACTGTAAGACAGGACAAAAACAGATAACACTCAATAAAATTGTAATGATAAAAATAGATAAGAACCAGCAAAGTGCTGATCTGTGCAAAAACAGAGGGATAACTGTGCAAAAACACAGCGCTAAGTGGATCTGCAAATACGCTGATCAATCAATCAAGCTCATTGACTAGTTTGATCGCCATAGGTATAAAATACTTTTTAAATCTGTGTAGTTTGCAAAAAACAGATTTAAAAAGTCTTTTATACCGATGGCGATCAAACTAGTCAATGAGCTTGATTGATTGACCAGCATCAGCCTCGGCCAGCTTTTTTTAGTTAAAATTTTTTGGAATAACAGTGTGATTGCTGTGTTCATACATGCCCTTTCAACCCATAAGTCCCATTGTAGTCTTTTACTTAATAATAAAAAAAAAAAAACACATTTAGAGGTACATTTGTTCACATACTGTAAAAAGTTGACCAAACCTCTTGATGTGAAAACAGTACAGTGTCTTATGTTTGTCATGACCTCTGCTCATGTGCTCATTGATGTGGGTTCAGATTCACCTGACAAATGCCTAACCATCCTATAACACACCAATCATGAAGCAGTGCAGAGGGAGACAACCCAGGAGCTACTGATGGCTGCTGAAGTAGAAATATGAAACTCTCCCTCTGTTCTCTGCAGCCTGTACAGGATAAATAGTTGGATTCATACTGAGCTTCTCACCTTCGCCCACATCACCAAGGCCTGCTGCTGCTGCTGCTTCCCTTACAGAAGCTCCTCGCATCGATTGCTCTGATACCCCCCTGCACCCGGCACTCGCCTGAAACAGAGCATTTTTTTTGTTCAACAGAAGATTAATAAAGGGCACAGCAGTGGGTCACTGCAAACGGTAGATGAAGAGAAACGCGGTTCAGAGAGAAGGTCGTCTGTGGACCTCGCACACCTTTTTTAAAAGAGCATGTGATCGCTGCGGCACATGGGCAAACGCTTACACTCTGTGCAGGCCGATTGGTTTATACATTTATTTATCTACCCCCTTTAAACCTTGGTAGTTGTTTTTAGTGTTAGTTTTTTCTCTCCTCTCAGGGTGAAGCGTGGTCTCTCGTTCCCCAAGGTAACTCCAGGAAGGCTAGATTAATCCCAAACACACAACTCAGTTTTCTTAAGCACCAAACACATCTCCTATCCCTCGTGCTTCCTGGTGACCTTTCCTCCTCTGACTGCACAATGGTTATTTCAGTTATAAGAAGACGTCATTCAGAGCTACATCGACAACACTGCCAGTGCTTAAAACTGTTAGTGGTGGATTCAGAAGTCAGTTTTTATCTGCACAAGTGCATTAACATGAAGATATACAGGATGGTGCTGCTCTGAGGAAGCAGATGGAAAAGAGCTGTCTATGAGTGGCTGCAGGAAATTAAAACTGTCTTTATTAGCTCTCATTGTCATCCTCCACCACCTCCAACACACATACTGCATCCTTCTTTAACCACTACAATACAGCCAAGTGAGGCAGATCCCAAAGCTCAGGAAGAGAGCAAGCAGGAGAGGAAATGTCAGGATTATATGAAAGCGTGAGCCGTAATGAGATGATAATGGCTTCTCCCATGCTGACGAGTTGACAGAAGGATGAACAGGCTTCTGGGATGTTGCTGTCAATAACCTGCTGAAGCAGATAAAATGACATTACAGTCAATTAGCTCTCGAGTTTGCATGGATGCATCCTGTAGCAGCTCGCCGGGTAACGCAACACTTGAACCTCCACAGATCACCGTGGTGCTCACTGTTGTGCTGTCATTGGCACGTCCAAATATGTTTTACATTCAGTAAACAAATTACAGATGTGTTAAATTACAGGAAATGTGAGACATTAAGGCAGGTTAATAAATGATGTTAGGTTAATAGATAAGACGGCAGTTAATTGCTGCTGATGATGTGTGTGTCTCTGAAACACCAAGTTTTTTTTATAACCAAAAAAAAAATCATCTACAGTGTGCAGTGAATTATTTAATTTTATCAGGTCGGTGAATCTGGCCCTTCGCTACTTTGGGCAGTATTATCGCTTTGGATCACTAATCCTGGATTGGGATCATGTTTCAGATGATATTTTTGATGTGTAACAGGCCGTATACGAAAAGGGAAACACACATTAAGGCCCCATTTACACAACATCGTTTCATCTAAAAACGCCAAAACGCAGTGGAAAAAAAATCTGCATTTACACGGAAACGCTGATGGACTAAAAACGCTGTAGTAAGCATACCAGGCCTGTAGGTGGTGCTATAACTATCTTGTCCAGGAGCCGCTTTTGGGAGATCTCCACCGAAGTAGAGTTGAGCCGGTCATCTGGTGTTTTGAGGAATACTTAGTTAAAAAGTGGAGCAACAGGTGCCCATTTTGATGATAGACAGTCAGCAGATTCAGCAGCACAAGTACAACATGGTAGTTTGCGGTGATCGTAACAACAGTACTGTTGTCCTGTCGTATGCGCACTCGTGAGGCGGAGTGTGACGTCAGCGTTTCCACTGAAAACGCCGGCTTCCTGTTTACACGGCAACGGTGTTGGGAGCGTTTCAGAAAAATCCCACTCTGGAGCCCGTTTTCAAAAGTTTGCTTTTAGGTCGGCTGAAACGCAGTTTCCGTGTAAACACTGGGCTGAAACGCAACAAAACGTTTGCGTTTCACCCTAAAACCGTTGTCGTGTAAACGGCCCCTGAGTCTTAAGAAAGAAGGAAAGACAGAAAGACACTGTAGTTATATGTTTGGGGTATTTTCACCTTTGTTAGATGAGACTGCTGAAGAGAGACAGGAAATGTGGGGAAAGGCATACAGCAAATTGTTGGGACCAGGAATCAAACCAACAATTGCTGTGACAGCGACAACAACTTCTGTAAATGGGTCGCAAGTTAAAACCACTGAGCCAGCGCTGTGCTGGAGTCTCTGAATTTGACAATAACAATAAAATATCATTATCCCTACGTAGACTTGTTGAAGGAGCTGGCTTTACGCCGCTGCTTGCTTTGCCATTTTGTTGTTGCTTGGTCCAATGTGGCCTCCTTTCAAACAACATGAATAACATGCACAGCGCCCCCCACTGGCCTGGAGGGATTGATTCAGAAGATTTGCAAAATCGATACAGAATTTTTAAGTAGAACGTTGACTGGACCTGCAAGAATTCATGAGAAACTGAGGAAATGAATCACTGTGTACTGTAGGGCTGGGAGGATATGTTATTCTCGTGAATCGATTGTATTACGATTTTCTGGGGGGGCGATTTGATTTAAATGGCGATTCTTCAGTATTTACATTCATCGCAATTTTTAGTTTGCTTTTTTAATACCAGACCATGTGAAAAAGTTAAATGATGATGATGATGTCAACAGACTATAACAGGAGCCATATTTTCCCATAAAACGCCCATCACTTGACTCAGAGAGAAACATTTCACCTTCTGCTAGAGAAAAGTGGTTACCTTTTTTAAAGTCCAGTTTACAAACAAATACTGAAATTAAAAATTTGAATTTGACAAAAAATAAATGAAATAAAACAAAACAAACGCTTTTTGATAAAGTATCCTGATTTTGATATTGTCAAACAAAAAATCTCAATATATTGATTTTCAATTTTTTCTCCCACCTCTACCAGACTGTGTTGTGTGTTGTTGATTTTTTTCTTGTCTTGTTAACAATGTTGAGTTAGTTTGCTACTCACTGATAACCTGAATTGGACACATTGAAGGTCCCACATTATGCAAAAAATCACCTTATTAAGTCTTTTAGTGAAATTTGTGGGTCTTTGGCTTTCCTCCCAGCCCACAAAATATGATATTTAATGATAAAACCTGCATTTAGTAGTACTTGTGAATGTAAAATCCTGACCTAAAACGAGCTGTTTGGATTTTCCGGGGTTTGCCGACGTCATCCATTCCCTTTTTTGACCAATCATGAGCAAGTCTGATCTGATTGGTCCACCGGAGCAAATAGCCCCGAACCCCCTCTCCGGATCTGGGGAGAAATCTCTTCAGCAGGGAGTGTGGCTGTTTTTGGCTGTAAACAGTGACATAGTTCCATGCACAAGCTTCCCATCTCAGAAGAAGACAAGACTAAGTGGCTAGGGTTCATTTATCAAGGAAATGTTCCAGCTACACTCAGTAAAACTGTGCATGTGTGTGCTAGTCACTTCACTGCCGACTGCTTTTCCAACTTTGGACAGTACAACAGATGGCTAGTGAATAGACTGGTCCTGAATCCAGGCACATTACCAACCATCCACCAACAAACCTCAGACCCTGGAAATGTGAATATTTTAAATGCTGTGTGCTGTGGAGCAGATGTAAGAGCTTTTCCTCATTGTCCCCCCTGTCTCTGTGTTAGCTTAAGGATGCTAACTTTAGCTGCAGTTAGCCTGTTGTTTCAGCCTGTAATGTTACAGTTAACAAGCTTCGCTGTTTTCTAAACATTGTGCACTTGGAGCTCGTGGTGCCACTCTCAGTGACGTGGTAGAGCGGGGCGGTATCAGCGGTGGCTCATTTACATATGAAGGTCCCGCCCACTAAATCCGAGCGTTCTGAACAGAGGGGCTATGAGAGCCTGGAAACAATGCTGCTGTGCTTGATTTATTGTCTTTTTGGACCAAAACATGTTACTACCATTTCACGAAGACATCAATGATGCATATTAAACTGCAGAAAAAGAGCATAATATGGGGCCTTTAAAAAACTACTTTAGCACAGCAGCACTGAGTTACATACAAGAAGTAGTGAATGTAATTGCTTGTTATCCTCCAAAGATGTGAAAACTGTGAAGTGTTAGCTTAGGAAGAGGTTTGCTCACCTAACATATTCCTGGTGAAGGGCTGTGGAAGCAAAAGCCTAAAATTGCTCCCCTGAATAGTATTTTCTAATTACCGGATCCAAGGGTTGGATAAACAAATAAAAGGTGAAATTTAAAAATTAGCGGTGTAATAATTTGGCCTTTTTGAACCCTGTGAGCTGTGAAAACTAGACTCAACATCTGGAAGACAGGCTAAGCTAATTATAGCAATATAGCTATCTGCTTCTCCTGTTTTCTTGTGTTGACCGTTTTGTGTTTGACACAACTTTACCCGGTGTTTTTTTGTATCATTGTGCAGTAATCTTACGAGGAGATGATGATTTGGCTTTAAAATATGGTTGATGCAGATGAACTCTTCACTTAAACACCTGAACTGTAGATAAACTTATTTTAGCTGCATGTAGTCCCAAAACTTACTCAGTCCACTGCAAGGTTATAATAGTTTTAGATTTGTGATTACAGTTTAGTTTTAATTAGTTTTAGAGCAGGCATTCTGGTTTTTATTTAGTTTTGATTTTTGCAACAAGGCTTAGTTTTAGTTTAGTTTTAGTTTTTTTCTTACCTTATAGACCAGGTGCAGGATTCAAAAAGGTCAGAGTAAATATTTTGTCATACTGTTTATTTTCAAGTCCAACATAGTGCTCACTGCTCAGTCAATGCTGATACTGAACTGTTGGCTGCTGCCTTAAACACAAGAAAATAATATAAACTTAAATAAACAAATGTAAACAAATTATTTAAAACAATAAAATATGAGCTTTAATAATTAGAAACTTGGACTGTAATAATAAAGTCAGACTCACATGAAATTAAACTATTACAGATGCTCTGGTTCATTGCTCCACTACGTTTGGTCCCAGCACAGCGCACAGCCAGTCAGTGCAGTAAACAAGCACGTCCCAGTACATCGCTATGATGGTGCCGTCCATCACTGACAACTGCCAAAAACTGTCTTAAAATTGGTCGGGAAAATGTGTCGGATTAATTTAAATTCTAAAGGCTATTAATACTGTCAGAAACTATAACTAAGGACATTTTGTCTTTAAATTTGGTTATTTTCAGTTAGTTTTATGAACACAAGAGTTATAGTTTTTTTTTTTTTTTTTACAGTTTTTGTTTACTTATCGCTTTTTTTTTTCTTTTCTAGTTTTTAGTAGTTTGAGTTAACTGCAATGTATTTTAAATTTCAGTTTTCGTCTTTGGTTTCGTTTTAGTGAACTATTATAACCTTGGTCCACAGAGTGATGAACTGATCCATGCATGAGCGATTTAACTGATTTAGTGGTTTTGTTTTGTAATAATAAAGAAGTACTGTCGCTATATACATGGTCATAATAAAAAGAAGAACATGTGAGCATTGTTCAATTATAAACTGCTGAAATGATGAATTTAGCCTTTCAAAGCAAAGCACTTGTGATCATATTTTATGCCACATCACCAGAACCAGTGTTATCAGCCACCCTAAACTTGTTCCAGCAGAAATGACTCCATAGCAGTTTGGAGAAAATAAGAGCAGCAGAGTATGGGTAGAGAGAATAAGCCCCATATTATTTTGACCCCGAGTGTAGAGTCTGTTTCATCTCTGTAAACTCACCTCCACTCCTCTCCACTCCCCTTTTCCCTTTCCGTGCTCCTCTTGCTCCCTCCGTGCGCTCAAATCACCGTCTGGGAGAGCCTGATAAGCTCAGAGGCAGACACCAGCATTTGGGCGTTGAGTTGAAGTGCTGCCTTGAGACAGCCGACAGGTTAACCCCACCAACGCACAGCCTTCCAAGCATGGAGGCTAGGAGGAGGCACACAATTCATTCCTGGTCTGACTGTCCTGTTTGTGTCTCTTTGTTCACTCATTTCTGTTTCCTGCTTTGACTCCTTCAAATATTCACTCAGGGAAACTTTCTTCATTTCAAGAGAACATATTTATGTTTGACATCTGTTAAGAAGGGGTGGGTGAGTGTGTCTCATCCTGCAGGTGTGAGAGATTATCCTCCTCCTGACAGCTTATGCCATCCCAATCTAAGGAACTCTGTCTATAATTAAACTACATTCATGTTTGATCCTTAAACCCAGACATAATTAACACTAGAGCTCAGTTGTCACAAGCTCGACTATGTGTCCAAACTATTAGTCACATCCCTCTTTGGTGAAATCCTGCATGGAATGGATTTCACTGTAGTTTGCCGTAGGTCTCAGAAAAGCTGCATGTCTGACACGCATAAATACACTTGCAAATGATACTTTACAAGACCCGAGCGTGGTTCCCCGCACTTGTGTGCATAATAATGTAGTTTCAGTTCCCTGAAATGGTCTGGATTTTTCTCTCCATGAGGCTTCCCAGAGTCTTTCAGTGGTGCTGTCCATGGTCCTGAAAAGCAGTATCTGCATCAACAAAGTGATAACACAAACTTAATGTTTCTCCTCTCTTTATATCTTCTTTTACTCACAAACTAAGACTTTGTGCCCACATAGAGCATGTTAAATCATGTTAATAAAATCCAGGTTATAGCTAAATATGGTAAAATCACAACATCTGACTGAGGCAGCTGGGAGGAAGGTCAGGATGGACTCCTGGGTATGAATGTATGTCCGTGTTTCACCTCAGAGGACTCTTGCTGTGTTTTTCTGCTCCTCTGCCTTGGTGCTTCTGAGTGACCTCAGGCTGGGTCAGACATTTCACTGAGGTGCTCTGAGTAAGAGGGAGTGTGTACGTGTCCACATGAACCTCAAGGTTTTAAATTATGCTCAGTTTTGTGGAAAGTTCTGGAGTAATAGACTTTTTGGTTTGACTATCTTACCAGGGAGAGAATGTCATTTATATGTGTCTTGATCCTAAAGATAAGAATATTTATCTAAAGTTTTAGGTTTCAGTTTTTTCAGGCTGTTTTGATCATTTGATTGAATGATGTTTTCTACTTTTTTTGTTCACTGCAACTTTAATCAACTCAGTTCAATGTACTATTACCGCCCCATTATCAGTGGGGACATATCATCCTGATCCCTGATTTAATACTTACATATAATATAATAAATTTGAAAACAAGACCTTTCACCCCCTGAATTTTCTGATATCCTAGAACGAGATTTGATGCCTCTGAAAATTGGATGCACGATATTATTGGCACAATATCGGTACTGCTGATAAAAGCTTAAAAACACGTTTATCGGTATCGGCAGATATGAAAATTTCTGCCGATATGCACAGCCGATAAGGTGCCATTCAGTTAGGATAATTATTATTTTCCATCTGAAAAATAAGCTCCTTAAATAAAATGTAGCACGAAAATTTATTTGCACTGCAGAGCTCTGTGTCTGTCACCAGGTTGTTACAGTAGCTCTAAAATAATCAAATGCAACTTGGTTATGTTTAAAAATGCATTGTACATTTAAAGTTCATGTGATCTAAAGGAATTATTTTTCTGTATTTCAATACTGAATGACTTGAGTTTGAAAAAATTATACATTTCTTATTTATGGTAAAATCAAATGTTTTTTTGTCTTGTTTTATGTGTGTTTCTTAAACAAATAAGACCGTCACAATAAGAGTAACATATAAATTCCAGTACAGGATAGACTTAGCTTTCTTTACAGTGAAAAAAACAAACAAACTTGTGATTATCGGTATCGGTATCGGGCAAAAGGGGTTTCGATATATCGGCATATCGGATATCGGCAAAAATCCAATATCGTGCATCCCTACTGAAAACAGGTCATTGCCATTTGGCTGCAAGATTTCGACCTTCGTGACGACACGAGGATCCTCTCTTTTTTTTTATTGGAGTAATCTGATGAAGCAGCTCCTCCTCTGTGATGTCAGTTAGTCACACAACCGCCACCAAGGGATACACCCACCAAGAGCCGAGTATAAACCCATAAACTATACATGTTACAGTACCGGTTTGACTCACCACACTGAAGCGTCCTGAGATGATCTGTGTCGAGGTGGATTTTCTTCCTCCTGAGCTGCAGAACCGTCCGGGTCTGACTCGGGGTCCAATACAAAAGGATGTACCCTACACTCTGCCATTTTATTAGTGCTATCAATGCCTTACGGTGAAGTTTTGGCAAACAGCAAACTCACTCGGTCTGCTCCATTCAATGTGGCGATTTTGTAAATACTGCCATGCTGCAAAAACCGCCCCCCCTAGCTCCACCCCCTCGGCCCCTCTGATAGAACTGACCAATCAGAGCACAAAGGGCTGTGATGTTGCGAGGTTACTGGAGGTCATTCTCGAAACGGAGCGTTTCAACGAGATCTTCAGAATGGCCTAAACTGAAGATATTGAGAACACTATTGTGGGGCAATGAAGGAACTAAATGACTTGTACTGAGGGCAGAAATGCTTTACAGGCATCCTAGTTCTGCATAGTGAAAATGAGAAACAAGCATGATATGTCCCCTTTAAAGAAACCGACCTGTTAAGGCCTAAGTTGAATACAGTCATTAATTTACAACAATAAATTTCACCACATTATTTTGTCACTAATATTATTGCAGCTGGTTGGCCATACATCTGATATTCCCTTAATGCTAAAGCATAGCTTGTTATCAAAACTGCTCAAATTCTTGTTAGCCTTTTTACTTTAATCTATTTAATTTTAGTTTAAGTGATTTTTCTTATATATTTACAACTTGTGTTTTGTTAATTGCTAACTGCTTTCTCATAGATGAGCAAATGTCTTTTCTCTTTTCTCTTGCTTATGAAATATAATTTGTTCTTGTTGCCCTGATTTTAACTCACACTGCTAAACTCAAATACATTTTCTGTATATTTGGAGAAGGGCTCAAGGTTTCACCACACAGAGCTACTGACTAATCATTGTAAACATTTCAGAAATTACTTGATTTCTAAATCCATAAAGGACATTTTATTCTGTTGTCTGTCTGATCGATAAATAGAGTTGTTCAGTGTAGCAAAGCTGTAACAGTGAAGAGGACGTGCTGGATATTTACCCTTTGTTCCTTTCGCTGCCCTTTGGCATTTTGCTGACGTGCTCAGTAATGGCTTTTTTGAATGCACTCTGGATAACCCAGACTGTTGCTACATTGTGTTTGTCAATATATTTGTGTGTAGTATTGTCCTACTTTTCAAATCAAACTCCATCAGCTGATCCATAACATCGTTGATCCAAACCGTGACCTAGATTTAGAAAAAAAAGGAATGTTTTGGTGCATCTTAATGCTTTTGTTTACAGATGTGCCTTTCATGAATGTCTTTGAACCCACGCCTTTGTGGTGATGGCAGCACCAAAACATGTCAGCGTTTTTCCTCTGAACTCCATTAGATCTTTTGAATAATTTCATTTTTGCTTTCATGGCACAATGAATTGCCTGATAAACACAGAACACACACCGTTCTGTTTCGATATTCAAATCATCTTCCTCTTGACTCAGCCTCACACTCAACTCTGTTTTCATCATACATTTCAGTGTGTGGTGTGTGTGTTGAACCATAGAAAAACTCATTAAATATGCAGTTGAATCTGCATAAAGTTTTTTTTGTATGAACCTAGTCTTCTGTAAATCCTTACCCTAAATGGACTCTGTTTACACAAGACAGGGCTCCTCGTCTCAGCGGATATCTAAAGAGATCTAGACAAGCCTTTCCGGACACTTGTTTATTCATGCAGAGATGTGTGAGGAAGGCTACATGCCAGCGCAGTAAGCCCCGGGCCATATGGTCTAATGCGATGCAGGATGAGTGTGCTGAAAGGCTTGCGGGACAGATATCAGATAAGTTCAGGGGGAAAGGATTGCCCTCCATTCCTGGGGATTTGATAAGTAGACCGTTGCCAACATGTCCCCTGTAATAGTGACACCTCAGGCTCAGGATGAGCATATCAAAGGTCTGATGGCCAGTGAAAATTAGCCAGGTTTCCACTGCAATGGGTGATAATATGTGAATTGACTTGCTAAGCAGCACTGATGACTGCACTGATGGGTCATTTAGAGAATTTGTTCTGAATTCAAACACAAAAAAATAATTTTTGGATATGCAGTCCCGAAAAGGAAATGTCATCCTTCATGTAAATTACTCAGGGTCAAGTGAGGACTACAACATTAGAGGATGCCGAGTAGCATCCTCTGTGTACGCTACAGTCACATTTCCATGGGGAAAAAACTGTGGAGATTGAAAAATATAAATCAGGAAAGTATGATCAAAGGTTTAATGTCCTCACACTTTAAACCGAGGCTCATTTGGACTCTTTCCATCAACTTAACAGGCGCTTTGGCAGCTGCTTCAGAAGTCCTATAACCTCTGATGGTAATTATAACCCCCATACCAAAGAGAGGGGATTTATTCAAATTAGTCTTGTCATTATCCCCAAGATCACTCCACTAAATTTTACTTACTGATGTCTACTCAGCGACAAAGTGTCCCAGTAAGTACCGTCTGACCGAGTCACTGTGAACCCCGGGGAAAGTTAAACAGAATGTAAACTTTGCAGGCATTACAATATTAACACGCACAACTCTGTCTATTGTGGGGCTGTGAAATGTTGCATTTTAAAGTGGGATCATAAAGTATAACTCAGATCTCAATGGTATGATTTTTTGAAAACATATTTAAGGCAGAAGAAAATCATGAAGCTGATGAAGAAGAACAAATTATTTGATATTTCCACAAAGACTACCATTATAATGATCCGTTTGGTACATTTGTTTACACAGCAAACGAAAACCTACCACATAGTTTCACTGTTGATTTATTATGATTTTCTACTGATTATTTTTATGCAAAACAGTATTAGAGATTTTCCTGTGTTTCCAACTGACACTGTCATTGGTTTATGCTCAGAGGAATGGTTTGCTCTTCTTAGAGTGAGGTTGTGTGAGGTACTTTTTACCAGTAACAGTCAGTCGGCTCTAAATTTTTGAGTTACTGGGCAGAGAATCTGCCAGGAAGCTAATTACAGGGAGGTTATTGCCTCCACATAATTAACATGGACTGTAAAAAACATGGACAAGTCTCTGTGATGTCATCTATTTATTTCTGAGGCTGAGTTTTAAAGCCTATCGTCTGCAGGTGTCAGGCAGGCCTTCAGCCTACTTGCTAACAGCTACAGTGCCCCCCACCTGACACGTAAGTTAGCCATGGTCTTATTGGCAAAAATGACAACATTGGTAGCTTCAAAAACTGGTAGCTTAAAAAAAAGTACAGCGTGTGGTGACAGAAATGAGCTATTTATACCAAAACTGATATTTTTAACTGGCTGTGAACATGTTAGTGTTTCTGGCGCCAGACCCAAGTGGAAAGGTGATGAACTGATAGTTTTGGCACTGCTGCATTAATTAGCTTCAAGAAGCAAGGGAGTGTGTTTGGGCACTTTCCTTGTGTTGTTACTGACAATCATATCACTGACAATCAACACAATCATATTGTGGTCTTTGACCTGCAGAAGACTGTTTGAGTCTGCACCTTTGGAAAGGAAAAATACATCTTGAATGACAAAATAGTGATTTTTACAGCAGCAAAAACATGGCATGACAACCATGCTAAATAAAGTGCCAAAAATGATCAGAGTGGACTTTATACTTGAATGTTTTGGTACTTAAAAATACTTAATGTAGCAGCACTGACCCTGTCTACAGCCCACCTCTCAGTCTTAAAAAGGGGCTGAGCCAACCAGCATTCCCTGTGGATAATACACTGACTATCGACAGATACCTTATACAACCCCAATTAAAAAAAGAGCCATGCCTTTGTAACGTAAGTCAGGCTGGGACCTGGTTTCGCAGCTCTGACCTAGTCTCCAACTTTAACCCCCCCAAGGAAGGAGAGGTAATAAAGCAAGTTTGGAAAAAACAGACCTCTGCGCTAAAGTGGTTTTCTCCCGAAGTCTGCCTCATCCCTTCCTCTGATGTTTGCAAGACTATAAAACATTAAGACATCGGTGTAAATTCGAAGACTTTTCGTTGACACCTGGCGGACATGTGAAACTGTACAGACATCCTTCTCTCAGGGAGAAGCTGGAGAGACCTCTCAGCCTCCACCTAGTATCTTGTGACCCTTGACCTTTCTCTCTGGGAACAGGAGAGAAGGAATGCCAGGAGAAGATCTGCTCCCCACCTTCTCCTCAAAGACAAAGACTCTTTGATTCACACAGTTGAGAACAACACAAAAATGATGTTTTTACACCAAGACTTACATGTACATCTTCACCTTTGCAAACATGTACTGTGTAATGAGAATCATTGATAATGTGTGTGTGAAAACTGCTGTCTTTCCATTGTAACATCTTGATTTTTATTTTATTGGGTTCTTAAAGAGGAAAACCTATCATGTTTAGTCTTGATGTGAAGCTTAAATCATAAGAAATGTGATTTTGACTATTACATGTAGGAATCTCTTTACAGCTCAAAGTTATAGTTAGTTAGTGATCTCTGGAACAATCTGATCCACATGCAGAAAGATGAGATGTGAAGGGGCGTCAGCCTAAAGTGACCTCACTGACTCGGCGGGAAAAGCTGAGTAAAACTCCACACCAGAACAAGAACATTGGCTCTTGCTCTTTTCTCTTCACCCTTCTACACGAAGGCTCTGGCTCTTTCTTCTACCCTCCTTCCAGGAGGCTAGGCTCTCTTCTTCTACCCTTCTACACGAAGGCTCTTCTCTTTCCTCTTACTTCTTTCAGAAGGCTCTTCTCCTTCTGCTCCTCAACTGGCAACGCACATGCCAACTCTAAGCTCATCACCGGCTCCAGACTCTACAGGCTGAGACGCAAGTCACCTCAGCCCGACAGCATCCAGTCATCTATCGGTGCCTGGGTCTCTCCCTGAGACACCCAGCTGATCGACGGGGATTCCCCCTCATGCGCTGACGTCAGGAGACGAGCGCTGCTCACTGCTTTCCCTGCGGTGATTCAACTTTGGAACTCTGCCAAAGTTTCAACCCGACGCCCGGCATCATCGCCGTTGTTCCAGCCGCTACTGCCGCTGTGAGAATCGATTCGACGGACTCAACTCATCGGACATCACCTCCGTGACGCTCAGATGACCTGCAGCAGGCCTCCAGCCTCTCCATCACCCCTCAACGGACATCCGCAGACATCTGCAGCGGGACCCAGCCACCTCTGTCGCCCCCTCCACTCTCACCATCGGCCTCAGAACTTGTGTAAGACAATCTTGCATTCACTGGTATATCGTGGTCAATGCCCCAGAGATCTTGGGTGGGTTAGTTAGTTTATGCGGGTTGGTTTATGTCATTTTTATTCCATTTATTCCGGTTTTATGATCAGTTTCACTTTCTATTCCTCATTGCATTTATCCTTTTATATCTTTCACCTGTTCATTTATTCATGCACATTTTCCTCTTTTTAGTTAGTAAATAAACTTTTCATATATAAAGAAATTGCTTTCTGTCTTTGTGTGGTTGAAATTAACGGCCTCTGTACACCGTTCAAAAGAATTCACGTTTGATGTAGCGGCCTTTTAATATTGAGACATGATAATTGATAACTCCATGAATTAGTAACTCACAAATTCTTACAGTAAACCTTTCTAAAGTTTCCCTGTTTTCTCTAAACTGGGTGGTGCCCCGACTTAAATTTAAACTCGCATATTGTAAGTTTAAATGTCTTTTTGAAAGTTATACTTTCGCTCCGGTGGAATGCTGGCATTCTGCTGTTAATAATTAATTAGTCATTCTTTGACACCGATTCACGCTACAGTATTTTGGTGCCCCGCGCGAGGCAACGAAACAAGCTGTTAATTACGTAAAAAAGGCTGTAATTTCTTTAATTCCTTCCACACAAACTTCTTCTCCTGTCTGAGTCCTTTCCTGCAGCCGCTGCGCTGAGTTGTGTGTGCGTCAGTTGCCATAGTAACCGATACCGCTTGAGCCCGCGGTATGAAACTTGATTTAAACACTGTTAAATTAAGTTTTTGAAATTATTAAGGGTCCCAGTTGATACTGGACCGAAGTTACTGGTCTGTGATTTTTGTTTCTCTTTGTAGAACTTTTTTAGAGTGATCACTGTCTCTGCATGTTGTCAAATCTTGGATTTGCATTTGCATTTATTTAATTAAATAGGCCTAGAGTCGGCCCCAGCGTTGTCACGAATATCTGAAGCGTCTGGGCGTCCACTCAATCTCCGTGTTGAAATATTGACGTAGCTAATCAGTGTTTTAACGAGCCGTACCAACGCGGCTGGAGAATTATTCTCTGCGCACGTTTAAACTGCGTTAGAAAGGAGTGAAAACCAGTCACTGTACTCTTGTGTTGGGTGTGTTGTACAAACTCGTTTACTCAGATCTACAACCGTGAGGTGTGGAGTTTGTGGTGTTAAGCTGTAGAGTCTGTGACAGGCTCAGTTGAAGCTTATTTCACCCGGAGCTTAATTCTTGGAGATCGCCAGGATCGCCATTTTGAATTTTGGGCGTGAACTTTCGGAGGCCAGTCCGGAGTTGTATGCGTCATAGCTCCCCCTCCTGTGACGGAGTCAGCAGTAGCATTACTAAGCTAACTAGCAACAACTGCTAGCCAAAGCTTATGTTACTTCATTTCACTGGTTTTGCTTTTGCTTCAGTTCTGATTGCTGTTGCTTGCTGCTAAAGTGAACCAAACCTACTTTTATACCAAGCTGTGCTTGTTTTCTGCCGTTTTGCTTCCTGTGTTTAAGAGTTACTGCCAAGTAACACTATTTTTGTTGCTTTAAATCATTTTAATGAATAGAGCTATCAACTTTAAACTCTACAAGCACTTTAAAGCCAATTGCGCCCTCTTGTGACCAATACATGATACTGTTTTCAGCAAATGTTCTAACTTCTGTGGTGCTAAATCAGAGTAACTGAATTACCATTGTAATTAAATCACCTTAGAGTTGTTTAATTAAATTGTGGTAACTTTTAAGTTATTAGATAACGTTATCAATCTAAATTTTGAAACAGTTGTAAATTATAATTGCACTTTTGGTTTTTTTTTTATTGACTTTTTCTCTCGATTAAGCAAACAACTCTGCCCTTAGCCTTTGTTATTTTATCCACTTTCAGGATTTTCATTTGATAAGACATGGTCTTGATTAAATAGGACAATCATAAACAATCTTTGATTTTCTTTAATTAAGATAACTTGTCTTTGGTTTTGTTTTAAGTCCAAAGTACAGATCCAGATCAATTCGTTAAAGCAGGAATTGTCTTGTGTAACCAATATATACATTTTAATCAGCTTTTCAGCTTTTTAATTGGGTGAAGACTTTAAGGTACAACCTACTTGTTCTTGATCCTTTTCAAACAATCAACAATATTTATTGTGTTAGATTGATTAATTAAATAAACTTTACTGGTGTAAAGAAATTATTTTATTTAATCAATTTCACAATTATTGGTACACAAACTTCAAAATACAACTTAACTTATCACTTTACGCATTAGGATTTTAAATCCTTTTCAAACAATTAACAACAATCACTTTGTTGATTAATTAATTAAATAAACTTTATTGGTGTTAACTAATTGTTTTATTTAATTAATTTCTCAGTCAATTGTACACAAACTTTAAAAGGCTACTTGGTCTATAACTTTGTATACTTTAAATCTTTTGCAGAGCAATTAACAGTAGTCACTGTGCTTGATTTATTAATCAAAATAAGCTTTATTTGTGTAAACAATTATTTAATTACATCAGTTTTAAATAATTCTACACAATCAACATTTTACAACTAAATCTGTACCCCCACAGATTCTAGTTCGTTACAGACAATTAAACGTTTTTTCATTTCCTTTTTATTATCGTTGTTTTGTGCAATTTCCACAGCTGAACCTGAAATCATTCATGAAGTCAACTTGCACATTACATCTAGTTGTTCTAGAAATTGTTTTTCTGAACTAATAGATAGCCTTAAAAGCTATTCTTTGAACAAAATCATCAATTTCTAGTTATTAAACCACCACAGGGCTTAATCTAAAAATGGCTAAAATTCTAGGAAACTTGAAAACCTTGGAACAATTTGTAAACTACAAGACCAAAGATCTAATTCCAGGATTCGCAGACATAGTCAGAAATGCTAAACTTGAAAAACTTAACAACATAGCAGAACTTATGAGTGAAGCTGAGAGCCAAACTCTAAAAAATAAATCCCTAACCGAAATGTTAGGTGGTATGTTTTTAAATTTGGTGGCACAGACTAGCCGTGAGCTAACCAGTCTGAAAACACAACTCAGTAACACCGAGTCTCATTTACAAGCAGTTGAGGCTTGTTGTGTTGATGCCGTGACCCGGCAGAAAAATGCAGAAGCGCGTCTTGCTGATGTGTCACTGGAATTACTCCAAACACAAGCACAGGTAGCTGAGCTGACAGCAGAACCTGATCCAAAAGACGTGTCGCTTCTTGACAATTTTGCAGTCTTAAAAGCCAAAAATGAAGAGCTAACCCAAGCTCTTGCTTCAAGTAAACAAGCTTCCCTCGAACAGGGAAGAGAACTGCACAGAGCCACAACCCAACTTGTGGAGCTCAAAGAAGAGCTGAATGCAGTCGCCGATCGACCCCCTGGGGATCAATGGCTCAAAGTCAACGCTGACTACCAGAGAGCCCAACACTTGCTACGGCAAGCATCAGACAACACTCAGAAACTCACTAACAGAATAGATGAGTTGAAAAAGGAGCGCTCTTTTGAGAGAGAGCGAGCCTACGACTTAGAAAGTCGACTAACAATACTTAAGGAGGAATGTCATCACCTCCAGCAACGCCATAAGGAGCAAGAGGATGAGTTGGCCGACACCAAGCAGGAACTTCAACGAGCTCAACAGCTCAACAAGAAATATCTTGATAACACCTTCGAGTCTCTTGGTTCATACAGTCCTGACCAGAATCTTCTGCGAGTGAGCCCACAAGGACTATTTAAGACACCCCCAGTGGTTGGTCCTGAGCCCACCTTGGGCAAAGCTCAAGTAACAGCTGCAACCTCCTATTATGCGCCTCCACAAACCGGTGCATCCCTTCCTTATACCACCTTTCCTCATGTGGCTCAACAAACAGCTGTACCTTCGCTTTATGCTCCTTACCAGGCAGATACACCTCATCCTTATGCTGTCCCACAAACAACAGCATCCCTTCTTTCAGCTTCCCCACAGGTAGCTGTACCCCTTTCTTATGCCAGTCCACAGGGAACTGCATCTTTCCCTCCTCCTAGTGGACAACCAGGATTGTCCCTACAGGAACTGGATAAGATTGCTCGCAACATTCCAAGGTATGAACCGATACCTAACGGTACCCATGACACATCTGCATACCTCAGAGATATCAACTTTCACCTGAAAAGGTTCCCGCATGCAACTACAGAGGATAAGATTTATCTCATCAAACTGACAGCCAGTCGAGAGGTAAGCAACTGGATCGAGCGACAATCCGCTCGTGTCCTAGATGATTACCAAGCACTGTGTCAAGCTTTGTCTTGTGAATTCGATGACCTCAATGCTCACACTGGTTTATCAGCCGCCTTGAACATCAAACAGGCCCGGAATGAACCACCTCAAGTGTATTATTGCCGTTTGCGCAAAGCATACTTCGGGTATCGAAACGAACCCGGCATGGAAGAAGAACAACACTTCAAGACACTCTTTGTGGAAAATCTCCACCCAAATACCAGTTACCACTTGGGTGTTTCAGCCTGTCCTCGCACAATGAGCAGTGCACAGCTACGTGAGCTAGCTTCTAAGGGCTTTGCCAAGCAGAAAGCATCGTCCTCCAAAACCACAGAACCTGCCGTCTTTAATGTGACCCGTGGTGGCCCAACTTCAAAGCTTGAAAGAGGCCATCAAAGCGGTCCAGGTTCAGGTCATCGGTTGCCAGCCAAACCGCAACACAATTCTAGGGGATATGCTACCCCTACAAACCTCAGAACCCATCCATCACCAAGTGGTTCTCCCCAAAACTCACGTCGCTTTCGTGAGAAAACACAACCTCGGTGGGATTATAACTCTCATCCTCGCCGTAGCGACCGAGTACCCAAGGCGAAGACAAACTTTCGCTCAAAACCAAACAACTTTGAAAAAGATGATCAAAAATCTTTTCCACAAGGGAAGCAACAGAAACCAACAACCAAGTTCTGTAGCTCCCCAGAGAACAACATTGTCTTGACAGAAGAGATCCTTGATGCACTCCAAAAACTAACAACGGACAAAAAGCCAGATCAGTCTTTACGACTAGGTCGGAGTGGAAGCAGGGCTTCCAAAGCTGACCACCCTGACTATCAAACCATTCTAAGCCAACAACCAGTAGGCTACATAGCACCCTCAGGTAAACCTCGACACCAGCCGTCTGAGCTAAGGGGGGAGGATCAGAACTCAACTCAGCTTGACAGCTCCTCCGAGGTACCTGACAGCGCTGTTCCAGTGGTCCACAGGAACCCAACAGGTTCCACACGTCCATCCAACAAACAGCCGTTTCGACAGCTCCTAGGTGAACTCACTGAAAAGGGTGTGGCACATAGGTTCTACCTGACCACTACCCTTGAGCGAGTGATGGTTCACGAAGCACTTGTCGATACCGCAGCTGATATCACAGTCATGTCGACCTCCTTGTTCGAAGAACTTCAGAACATTGCGCAGGAAAAAGGTCGAACTCTTCGACTACAACGCTGTTCCATGAATGTCCAAGCTTTCTCTTTGTCAGACACACACTTAAATGCAGTGACTCTCTTACACTGGACAATTGGACCTATGAAACTGGTCCATCCTGTCTACGTGTCTCCAGTGGACTCTGTCCCACTTCTCATTGGTCAGGACCTGCTTGCACGCTTCATGCCACTGATTGACTACAGGCAGCTCAAAATATGGGCACAAGTGCGTCGACCCCTGCCACTCTCAATGCCACAGCAGGCAGTGGTTCAGTGTTACACTGTCGACCAGAACATTTCGTCACCACAGCTTCTGAAGATCACTTGTGGTTCACAACCACACCCTTGGTTGGGGAAAGGGGGGTCAGAACCTTTTGAACCTGAAAAGTCCCCCAAAACTCATTTTCAGGACTCAATTTTTCCCGCCCAACCCTCCCCATCGGTCCTTCAAGTGTCACATTTGGCATCCTCTGCCCAAGCAGCTGACACCTCTCGTGCTACTCTTTCGTGTTCCTTACATTATGTGCCTACTTTGTCTCGTTCTAACTTCAATCAATTCATGTCTGGCACGCACAAATGTTTTCTCGTCAAGGGCCATCGTGTTTCTGTCTCCAAGGAAAACACTTCGCCTAGGCTCGTGATTCCTCGTAGCCAAAGGGGGGTCAGACCAATGTACGCCCATGACTCACCTTGTGCACAACATCGTGAAATCAAGGCACACCACAGCCCTCCAGGACTCAGTGAGGACCAACAGGTCACTCACTAGAGTCAGGTTCAAAAACAAAAATGACAAAGGGGGGTGGGCTTTTCAATAAAGATCCATATTGTGATGCTCGACATAACTAGGGATTTTAATCAACACAAATTTAGATAGGCCAGACAATATATAACGATTTTGTTTTTCTTCTCTATTCCAAATGCAAAAAATTTTAAACTTTAATCTAATGCCTGTTTTGTGATCACCCAGCAAGCAACAGCTTTAATGTACTGGACCTAAAGAAGACCATGGAAATCAGTAGTTAATGTTATCTTCCCATTTCATTGTTAGGGAATGATGATGCTGCTGACTCTAACCTGGTGCTTGACCGCTGTAACTTTGTGACCAAAGAAAGTTCAGAAAAACTCGACAGCTTGGTTCCCTTGTTGGCCTGGGAACCTGTACTGTTAATGCAGTCAGTTTATACAGGATTAAAACAAATAGAGGAACTTCAAGCATAGTTTCCTATGATCACACAACGTGCAGAGATGGGTTGCCAATTTTCAAATTACACGTGAAATTCTCAAAGGTACTTTTTTTTGAGTCCTCAACATCCATAGTGTTGCTTTCAACCAGACCAGGCAAGATGGAATTTTTTTTTTTCTTCTTTTTCAGTAGTCCCAACTGACTATGCACACACTCAAATAGTCCCTGCTCATGTGTAATGCGCTGCAAGAAACTGGCTCCTCCATAGAAACCTAGCTATTGGTAGGATCTCTCCTTTCTCTATCTCTGAGCATCTTTACTAAAGCCCTGTTCCTTCCAAGTTCCCTTTAGTCTGTTCAAGCTCACTCTACTCTCACACTACACTATACACTGTATAGATGTAGATTAGTAGTTTTAGTACTCATCAGTACTCCAACGCTTTCTTTGAACATGTACATTTATATGATCTTCTTTACTCAAGTTAGATTATATTTTTTTCTCTCTCTCTCTTCCTTTCCTCTCTCTTTGTTTTTGAGTTAGGTCAATACTTTTAAGTCTCTGTTAGCAAACCACTGTGAGTCTCAGAAACTTTTCAATCCAGGCATAGGTAATGGGTTAGAGGGATACATTGACCATGTATACTGGTACATGCGATGTTGTTGTCACCTGGTTAACCTGCTCAACCTGCCAGCTGCCACGCCTTGGTTTGCCGTCCTGTCTCATTCCAGGAAGATGACCCAGATCGCCAAAAGGGGGGACTGTAACGTAAGTCAGGCTGGGACCTGGTTTCGCAGCTCTGACCTAGTCTCCAACTTTAACCCCCCCAAGGAAGGAGAGGTAATAAAGCAAGTTTGGAAAAAACAGACCTCTGCGCTAAAGTGGTTTTCTCCCGAAGTCTGCCTCATCCCTTCCTCTGATGTTTGCAAGACTATAAAACATTAAGACATCGGTGTAAATTCGAAGACTTTTCGTTGACACCTGGCGGACATGTGAAACTGTACAGACATCCTTCTCTCAGGGAGAGGCTGGAGAGACCTCTCAGCCTCCACCTAGTATCTTGTGACCCTTGACCTTTCTCTCTGGGAACAGGAGAGAAGGAATGCCAGGAGAAGATCTGCTCCCCACCTTCTCCTCAAAGACAAAGACTCTTTGATTCACACAGTTGAGAACAACACAAAAATGATGTTTTTACACCAAGACTTACATGTACATCTTCACCTTTGCAAACATGTACTGTGTAATGAGAATCATTGATAATGTGTGTGTGAAAACTGCTGTCTTTCCATTGTAACATCTTGATTTTTATTTTATTGGGTTCTTAAAGAGGAAAACCTATCATGTTTAGTCTTGATGTGAAGCTTAAATCATAAGAAATGTGATTTTGACTATTACATGTAGGAATCTCTTTACAGCTCAAAGTTATAGTTAGTTAGTGATCTCTGGAACAATCTGATCCACATGCAGAAAGATGAGATGTGAAGGGGCGTCAGCCTAAAGTGACCTCACTGACTCGGCGGGAAAAGCTGAGTAAAACTCCACACCAGAACAAGAACATTGGCTCTTGCTCTTTTCTCTTCACCCTTCTACACGAAGGCTCTGGCTCTTTCTTCTACCCTCCTTCCAGGAGGCTAGGCTCTCTTCTTCTACCCTTCTACACGAAGGCTCTTCTCTTTCCTCTTACTTCTTTCAGAAGGCTCTTCTCCTTCTGCTCCTCAACTGGCAACGCACATGCCAACTCTAAGCTCATCACCGGCTCCAGACTCTACAGGCTGAGACGCAAGTCACCTCAGCCCGACAGCATCCAGTCATCTATCGGTGCCTGGGTCTCTCCCTGAGACACCCAGCTGATCGACGGGGATTCCCCCTCATGCGCTGACGTCAGGAGACGAGCGCTGCTCACTGCTTTCCCTGCGGTGATTCAACTTTGGAACTCTGCCAAAGTTTCAACCCGACGCCCGGCATCATCGCCGTTGTTCCAGCCGCTACTGCCGCTGTGAGAATCGATTCGACGGACTCAACTCATCGGACATCACCTCCGTGACGCTCAGATGACCTGCAGCAGGCCTCCAGCCTCTCCATCACCCCTCAACGGACATCCGCAGACATCTGCAGCGGGACCCAGCCACCTCTGTCGCCCCCTCCACTCTCACCATCGGCCTCAGAACTTGTGTAAGACAATCTTGCATTCACTGGTATATCGTGGTCAATGCCCCAGAGATCTTGGGTGGGTTAGTTAGTTTATGCGGGTTGGTTTATGTCATTTTTATTCCATTTATTCCGGTTTTATGATCAGTTTCACTTTCTATTCCTCATTGCATTTATCCTTTTATATCTTTCACCTGTTCATTTATTCATGCACATTTTCCTCTTTTTAGTTAGTAAATAAACTTTTCATATATAAAGAAATTGCTTTCTGTCTTTGTGTGGTTGAAATTAACGGCCTCTGTACACCGTTCAAAAGAATTCACGTTTGATGTAGCGGCCTTTTAATATTGAGACATGATAATTGATAACTCCATGAATTAGTAACTCACAAATTCTTACAGTAAACCTTTCTAAAGTTTCCCTGTTTTCTCTAAACTGGGTGGTGCCCCGACTTAAATTTAAACTCGCATATTGTAAGTTTAAATGTCTTTTTGAAAGTTATACTTTCGCTCCGGTGGAATGCTGGCATTCTGCTGTTAATAATTAATTAGTCATTCTTTGACACCGATTCACGCTACACCTTTAAGATGAAGATATGGATTGCTGTTTTCACCTTGCATTGATGCCATTTTATAGTTGATAACTGGATCAATACTGGATGCGATGGATTATTGCACCACTTTCTTAAAGGGGAAAAAGCCACATGAGGACAGCAGAATGAAAAAACAAACCATTCCTGTGAAACTTATACTTTCTTCACCTTTAGTTCATGAAAAACACAAACAGCTGACACAACATACGTTAGCTCAAAGTGGTGTTTTGTTGTACGCATGCTACAGCTCTGTTATAAGTGCTGCAGTGTCCTTGTGCCTCTGACTGGTATGAATCCCAGGACTTGATAACAGTGGGTTACAGTGTGAGTATAGAATAATGAACATAGACAAAAGGAAGATGGATCACATTAATCTGAGCAGCAGAGCCCCTCCCCAGCTCCTCTTTTTTTCAGTGAATACTGCAGTTGTGTAGCTCCCATTTGATGAGCAATTAGCATACCCTCGCCTGAGTTTGTATCATGATGATCCATTCATTTCCGTGGTGTAATTATGTGTATAAGGCTGCTCATTTGGAAAACATTGAACTCATCAATCTTTTTGCACCCGTTTTCTAATTCGACCCATTGAGAGAACCCGGGGGACACCAAAACCGCACTTAATTGTCCTCATTCCAGACAGCTTCTAATTACACCCAGTGCTTTAGATCTTGTTAGAAAAAGTTCGAGATCCTCCATGCCTTTTCATTCAGCCTCACAGAGCTGTTACAGGGAGAGGGAGAGATTCCCTCGTCACCTTGCCCTCTGGCAGCTGCGCTCTGGATAAACAAACACGCGTCGCTGCACATCAGTCAGCCGGTTGGGAGCCTGAGCTTGATTAAAATGCTCCCTCCGCTGTATCTCCATGGCCTTGCTCCTGTGAGTGCCCAGATAAATAAATTAATGAATAGCTCTTGTTGTACTTGTAGAGGGACCAGGGTGTTTGTCTTAACAGCTGCAGTACTGTATTGTGTTGAGCTTGTGTGATTGAGTGCCAACACAGCACATTGCGCAACATTGTAAATCAGTGTTCATGATTAGCTCTTAAAGGGATGATTACTAGCAGGAGCAGTGTGTGCCTACCTTACTGCTGCTCTTCTTTTAAAATACAGACAGAACAAGTGTTTCTCAAAGCTGTGCTCAGATACCCTTTCACCTTTCTCTGACATTTATTCAATCACTGGTTTTGCTAATGGAAAAAGCAGTGTACCAGTCTTTGCCAACAAAAGCTGGAAATTTCTCACAAAGTGATTTTCACCATTTTACTGTTCAGCTTAAGATAAAAAAACAAGCATAGCTTAAACTAGCGCTACTATTTCTCTGATACACATCACAGGTCACATTTGTTCAAAAGCCGCTGAGAGGAAACAATGCTCACTGTTTTCCTCGAGGCTGTTTTCATTATGTCAGTCTAAGTCCGCAACACGGAGTCAATTTCAGGGGACCAGGTGCCAACAAGCCAAATCTGGGATAAGGACTAAATTTGACTGAGAAAAGTAGCGGTGCAACAGATCATAGTTGGTCTGTGATTCGCATAGATGCCTTCCCATCAGTGTTACTTTAATATAGCATGTATATAGGCGCTGCCCTGTTAGTTGTGGCTCCCTGTTGCTTCAGCTCTTTCTTCCTTGTCTATTTCTTGAAACTTTTTCCTCTCTTTTTTGTCATCTTTGCATTTGGAGTTTGTTGGCCATGGAAACCAAACTTTTTGTCTTCAGTGATATTTTTACTATTTTTGCCCCTGTGTTTGTCTGGAGATTCTACATGTCTAACATTGCTCGTATTGTTTACATATAAAATCAGCTCTTAGTAGCCCAGTAGCATGGCATTGCTAACTGGTGCAAGGCCTGGTGTTTCCCCACAAGGTGAGGAGAAGGATGTGAGGACGATGTGCTGGTGCTGTGGTGTGAGCTAAGAAGTGATGACATGGACCTGTCCTTCCATCCATTGTTATTGGGAACACAAGATCTATTTCCAATAAGATGAACAAGCTAGCTGTGCTAACCCAGAAACAGAGGGAATACCAGAGGGCAGAGTAGCATCATGCTTTTCACAGACATGGCTAACGGAGCTAACATCAGACACCAACGCCACATTGGAAGAACTTCACTTGCTGTGAGCAGACAAGATACAGGAGACAGAGACTGAACAGACTGCTGAAGAAGCTCAGTCCTGGACCCTGTGGAGGTGGAGGCTGGCTGAACTGGATAATGATGGACAAGCTGTCAGCATCTATTTTTTTTTACGGACATTTTTGCACTTTCTATACACTTTCATACTTTTGTTTTCTTGATTGCTGCTGTGACCCCAGAATTTCCTCTCAGGGATAAATTAAGCACTTTCTATTCTATTCTATTCTATTCTATTCTATTCTATTCTATTCTATTCTATTCTATTCTATTCAACAGTATCAACACGGTGTGTTAACACGGGCTATTATTGTCACCTACACTATACAGGTTGTACATTCGGTCTTTATCTTGCGTAGACGGAAAAAGAAAAAAAAATTAGAAGTGCTTCCTTTTGTTTCAAACTCTCAGAAAGACAAACTAATTTACCAAAGGAAGCTTGGGTTTCACAGTTCATATAGGGAGTTTGCCTGTATGCATCTATTCTACAGCTTTAAGTGTTTGTTCTCATCACCTTTCAAACTGTGTGCCCCTTAACTGTTAACAATAAAACAAATCAAAAAGGCACAAACTCTGTTGAAAAAGAAAGCTCTGCAGAGGCAGCAGCAAGCACATCTGGCCTCAGCTTTTTTCATTATTGCAACTGCTGCACCTTTGGTTGGTGATCTCCATAGAAGAGTGTATCTTTGGATCTAAAAATCTCACATTTCTCTCTATGACCTGGCATTTTTTCTGGGTCTTGAATATTGACTCTCACTTAAAGTCCTATTGTTTTATTTTTGGCAAATGTCACAAACTTTTTGGCAATGACCCTTGACCTGCTTTAAGAGTTAATACTTTCTCAGATGTTGTTTTTACTGCTTGTCCATTTTCTTTGTTGTTGCTTTCGTCTTGCTTTGGCAAAAAAAGCACCATGTGAGTATGTGATCTTATTTTTGTGTCACTGGGCCGTAATGTAGACAAAGAGCAAGGTTTTAGGTGACCTTGACCCATTGTGTGTGTGCTGAATGTGACATCTGACAAAAGACACAAGAACAGTTTTTCTTGCGTTCCACTGATTAAAGCCAGGTTATCCAAAGGCAACAGTCCCACATTTTGTAGAAAGAGAGCCAATCAAGCGTGGAACATCATCTCAATTATCGAGACAAGTGATAAAAATGCAGTTCAGCCATGCACAAAGCAGGACACCTGGCCGCCCTGCTTTCCTGCACAGCAGCACAGTAGTTTCATTTTTGGCAAGCTTTTTTTGCCATTCAGAGTTTTGAATCCTGCCAGCGACCAGCACAGTAGTTGATCGCAGCGTTGTGATGTGAAAGGTTGACAGCTGGGGGTCGAGGTACAGATCACCAATTAGCTGAGTGGCCACCCACATTCTGGTCACTTGTTTTACATTAAGAAATCTCCACAATCAACTCAGCACCCTACAAGATTTCTTTAAAACCAACAAGTGACGATGACCTCATGAGGGAGACAAGCTGAAAAAAGTGTCATGGCTAGCATGGTAAGGTAAGTCATTTCTGATGCAATGAATGGTGAACCAGCAAATACGTAATCCAAGGAGGCATTTCTGCTACTGGGGGTGATGGCGTTAGCTCCATTTGACTGGAAACTCACTTCCTCCAGTGCTGGAGAAGAAAACTTACTGTTCACAGAACTTTAAATGCTCCTGAAGTCTCTCTGACATGTTCAGCTGGGTTTTATATCTCCAAACACAAGCTCTTTTTTCATTGAAGGTAACAAATACACCTGACATGTTTAGAGGCATCATTTCAATATTGTACTGTTTTCGCACAACAATATGCAAAATGACTTGACAATGCAGTGACCAACAATGGTGTGTAAGAATATTTCAATCAGAAGAATCTAATACCCCAGAAAGACTTATGAACCGATTTAATAGTTGGTGCAAAATTAAATTTGGCATTATGAATTGTGAATATTCCCAGATAGAGTCTAGACACTGTTGATAGTAAGAGTCTTGAGAAGGCTGGATCTTGAAGATTTAGTGAGGACTGCGGGGCTGAAGAGCAGAAAACTGAGCGCTGAAGGATGGAGATGCACAGGAATGGGACGGTGACATGTGCCTAAAAGACGGATGACAAGCAGAAGGGACAGCGTTTAAACTTTGACAGCTATATGATGATTGGCTTACGATCGAAGCTTTGATGACGTGATTGGATAGACAGGGAAAAGCAGACCAGCCTCTGGTCAGCTGATTGTGTGAAGCGGGAAAGAGTGAGAGAAGGAGCAGAAGAGTGTGAGCACACAGACAGTCTGCCTGACTGAACTTTCACTAGGCTTCATTAGACCTGAAGAAAAAAAAAAAAAGACTGTCTGGCTTCGTCCTTGGACGTGGTTATAAAGCCATCTGAAGTATGAAACCAGAATCACTGACCATTTCTCCTCCTACTGTTTGAATCAAATCACATGTGGGGACATTTTTTTTTGGTTATGCAGTGTTCCAACACATCAGTCTGAGGGCTGTGGCTGGGTACCTAAGACTGATCTAACCATCAGGTTGCTGCAAAAGCATGGCCATTGTCCCCAGAACTCGGCAAGTTTGAAGACCTCCATGAACATGAAGGTGTATAATATTTAAAGAAGAGATGACCTGAAGAATGAGAAGCAGATTTTATCAATGTCACTGCCTCTACTGTTCTCTTCCCTAGAAACAAACAAGATCTTTGATTCAGGGGCCGTTTACATGACAATGGTTTAAGGATAAAACGCAAAAGTATTGTTACATTTTGGCCTCTTGTTTACACGGAAACAGCATTTCAGTCGACCTAAAATGCACTCTATAGCAAATGGCCTTCAGGGTGAAATTTTTCTCAAACGCCACTGTTACCCTGTAAACAGCAAGCCAGAGTTTTCTGTAGAAGTGCTGACGTTACACGCCGCTTCACATGCACATACAATGGTATGACTGTACTATCGTTACGCTTGTCAGACTACTGTGTTGTGCTCATGCTGCTAAATCGGCTGATACTCTCAACATACCGTATTTTCCGCACTACAAGGCGCTTCGGAGTATAGGGCGCACCTTCAATGAATGGCCTATATAAAAACTGTTTTCATACATAGGGCGCACCGCATTATAAGGCGCATAGAGTAGAAGCGGTAGTAGTGGCTGTGGTTGCGTTATGCATCCACTAGATAGAGCTGCGCTAAAGGGAATGTCAACAAAACAGTCAATAAGTCAGTCAAACTCAGGCTACATCCACACGGAGCCACACATTTTCCTATCCAACTATTTTCTCAGAGATCAGTTCAAATGCCAGACCTTTGGGGGGCGCTGTATTGCTCTAACAATAAACAAGAGAAGAAGCCTGGGCCAGCCTGTGAGCTAATGTTAGCACTTAGCAGAATTCCTCTTTACAGGTTCTTACTGCTTACCGCTGTTACTCCGGTGACAGCCTGGCAGGCTTACTGCAGTGTATTAAGTCCCTCAGCATTTCAGTGTAAACCCATATATATTTTTTTACATAAAAACAACAAAAACGATGGCAGTAATAAGTTATCGGAACTATGCAGCCGTCAGTTGTCACTCCAATGTGTTTTTGTTCCGCGCTCTCTGTACCTGTTGTTAGCTGAGTTTGTGTGGGGTAGAGTCTGCCTAACCAAACAACACAGCAGAAAGTACACACAGTGACATTAAACACTAGCATTCTCACTTGTTTTCTTTTTCGTTAAACAATTTAAATCCGTTTTCTCTTTCTTTGCCAACTTCTCCTCTCAGGAAACGCTAGTGCGTCGGCAAATATAGTCCCCAGTAATCCACTTCCGTTGTAGTGTGCCTTTTTTATTTGCAGCGTTAACTTTTTAATTTGCTGCGGTGTTTCTTTTATTTACAGTGACGTTTTTTTTTAAAATTTGTAACAGCGTTTTTTTTTTTGTTTGCAACGCTTTTTATTGTTTGCATCGCTTTTTATTTTTGTTTGCAGTGTTTCTTTACTGTTTGCAGGTATTTTTGTTTGCATCGGTGGCGGGTCTCGGCCACCGTAGCTTTGGGGTGAAATGTTGTGTAAACAGGGCTTTATTCTCCCACATTTTGTTTCCCATACTCCAAGGATTTAACTACTTGATGTGTCACTGCTGTTATTTAACTCTTTAACTTTATATCTCTGTGGCGTAAAACAAGAATGACCCGGCTGAAGTCAGTTGGCTAATTTGAATGTGTGAGTTTGTGTGGGCTTTTGGCCCAGTAACTTTTAAATTTTCCAAGATTTGTATTTTCTAAAATGTATAAAGTGCTCACATTTTTGGATTAGAGATGTAGTGTGCTAATGTAAAGAGCTTAAAGTTGCTGCTATGGCAACACTGCAGAGCTCTGATAGACATTAGAGGAAAGTGGACTAAACAAAGTCTGAAGCTTAGAACATTCACAGCCAAGTTTTACACTGTACAGAGAAAACACTGCATTACTTGATTTGTAAATTGCCCCCCCCTACGCACACACACACACACACACACACACACACAGACCCCTGCTGCCTGTAAAACATCAAGGTCATACCCGATTCGTGTGTACCTGAGCCAGATCACACAGCTGGACCACTGTGAAGCTAATGACCTTGGGCAGCTCCCTACTTCCCAAAACACCACACACACACACACACACACACACACACACACACACACACACACACACACACACACACACACACACACACACACACACACACACACACACACACACACACACACTTGCATGCTTGCTTAGAGCAGCGTGAGAAGCAGTACACTCACAAAACGCACGCTGAATGCATTATTCAGAGCGCTGCGTGCATGTAAACATCTCCTCAATACAAACACCTCAATTAAAAGGCACCATCCACCATTTTCAAACACAAGAGCCTTGAAAAAGGGTCACATTTGTAGGACAAATTAGCTTCTCTTTGTGCTTTGTTGTGTATGCAAGGAGCCAACAAGAGTAAAAAGGCAGCTGTGCACACTCAGGAAGACTTTGAAAAAGCCTGAAGTGGTGGAAAAAGTGTGAAATATGTTGTGACAGCCGTAAGCCTGAGCTGAACTGAATGTGAACTGGAGATAGCAACCTTACAGTATACAGTCTGTCGCCCCCGTATTTATCCTTCATCAGTGTTTTTCTTTTCAAAAAGCTGTTGTTTTTATGCTAAAAATATTGTTGCATGCTGCAGAGTCTTCCTGGTGTGTGCTGAGCTCTCACAGCGGCTTCATGCTGCTGCTGGTAAGACGTGGAGGTAGTTTTTAGAAAGTGACCAACTGAAGAGCGCAGTGGGATTAATGTCCGGCTGAGGGAAGTCTCCAAAGACTAAACTAAAGGTAGAGCCTTAGGGACACGCTGCTTCATCATTGTATTGATTTGAAGCAGTGCTTAACAGACTAGATCGGAGCATGAGGTTTCATGATTGATTATTGAAATCACAGAGTGTCATCAACAAGCATTAATGAAGCCTGTTCTGCTGGCAGAGACTCACACGGTTCACATTTGAATTGGAGACAAGGAGAGTGCAAGGGCTGCCTGCATGGTAGAGTGACTCTGTGTAATGTGTGTGTGTGTGTGTGTGTGTGTGTGTGTGTGGCAGGGGAGAGAAGCACCTGAATCCTAATCATATCTGTTGTTGCGAACCAATGCACACAAGCTGATTTCATAGAATATTTAAACCACAAATGAAGTGAATGAGAAGACAAACTTTTCTGCCGCGGATAAACAAGTTTGAGTAATATTTGTCTCACAGCCCTCATATCTCCTTGTGATCTCATAACGAGAGAAACAAAACGTCAGATCAGTGAACCCTCTCCTTCAGCCTCAGTGCAGATTCATTCATGAATTCAGTCATCAGTTTCATTTCACATTTTCAACTTTTCAGATGAAGAAATCCTGCTTCCTGTTAGAAAAATCAGCATGTGTCTTCACGTCCAGAGGGATTAGTTTGCCATCTCACACTCTGTGGCTCTCAATCCTCAACATCATTTTCTTAATTTGCGTGATCATCGAGGAACGCTCACCTGTGAATTTCACAATGTAACACCACAGGATAATCCTGTTTCACCCGCTGTACAAAATCCAGACAGGATTTTTTCAGAAAAAGACGACTCATTGTGTGATAAACTGCAAATACTTTCGAAAAAAGAATAAGTGATTCCCAGAAACAGAATAAAAGGTTATTGTTTGTAATGGTTTCACTAAATTTGTTTTGAATTGAAATCTTTCTTATTCCAGCTGAATGCTTGTATTTCTGGCTGATAACATCTTTGACCTCCATGAATCCATCAATGTGTGTAGGCCGTAGACCCCCTGTTTAAGACCTTTGCTCTATTATTTTGCTTTCTGTCACTTTCAATACCTGTGTACACTTCCTCAATTAAATTATCAACAAAAACGCATCGTAGTATAACGTTGATATCACAACTCCTCATGACCACTGTAATGAGCGACATCAGAGTAGGCATGTAAATCCAAACAGTCTATATTGGGCATTTCCATTGATGGTGAATTAAAGCAGGTTAAACAAGACTAACAGTGTACTGATTTGCAAGTTCATAACTACAGAGCGTGATATACTCACTCACTCTTATGTTGCAATGTAATTAGGGCTGAACAATTAGTAGAATAGAATTGAAAATACTTTATTTATCCCTGAGGGGAAATTCAGGAGTCACAGCAGCATTCAAGCAAAACAAAAGTAAGAAAGTGTATAGAAAGTGCAAAAAGGTCCACAAGAAAATAGATGACAACATCCAGTCCACCACTCTCCAGCCCAGCCAGCCTCCGCCTCCACAGGGTCCAGGACTGAGCCTCCCCAGCAGTCTGTTCAGTCTCTGTCTCCTGGATCCTGTCTGCTCACAACAGGCGAAGCTCTTCCAATGTGGCGCCGGCGTCCGACGTCAGCTCTATCAGCCACGTCTGTGAACAGCACGATGCCACTCTGCCCGCCGGCAGCCCCTCTGTCGCTGGGCTAGCACAGCTAGCTTGTCCATCCCACCGGAGATAGATCCCACGTTCCCAACAACGATGGATGGAAGGACAGGTTCACGTTGTCACCTCCCAGCTCACACCTGAGAACCAGCACGTCGTCCTCACCACCTCCTCCTCACCTCCTCCTCACCTCAAGGGAAAACATCAGGCCTTACACCAGTTAGCATTGACATGCTACAGGCTGCTAACAGCTGAGTTCACATGTAAACAATGCAGCCATGGTAACATGTAGAATCTCCAGACAAACACAGGAGAAAAGTAGTAAAAATATCACTGAAGACACAAAAAGTTTGGTGTCCAATTGAATCTAATTGAATCAGACATCGCAATGTAATAGAGTGCAATTTTCAAATCGCAAAGGCTGCAGTTAAAAATAAAAAGGTGCATTTACTTTAATTTGTGCTTTATTACTAATGAGAGATCAACAAGAGTTTAATATTTATATTTATGTTCATGCAGTGTTTTTTTTTCCCTTTTATAAAAAGTTCATTCCACATGTTGACATATTTCAGTGGAAGAACCAGAGATTTGGTCTGATTATTTTACATTTCTCCACTTTATTTAGTGTGAGATTCATTGAAGAGAGGATTCATATCGTATATATTATTGTTCATACGGGGCCTGTCTTTCAGCAGTACTCTGTTCCTTTCTCTGATTTTATTTTAAGTAATTAATGATGATTTTATTATACGTCTACAAGGCTTGAAGTTAAATCAATCAGTAGGTATTCTACTGTGATTTTAATAGTTAAATGAAGGTTTGTTATTCTTATCAATTCATGTTTCAATTCATGTTTCAATTCATTTCATCATAATGTAGGCCTGGTCTACAGGAAAGACTTGTTTATATGTTGACAGTATCCTTTGTCGTGTTGGTCATACTATAAAATGGTTTATTGCTTGTGTTCAGTGAATAATGTACAAGATAACCCCCCCCCCCCAAAAAAAAAAAAAATTGCATGCTAAATCACATTTGCAATATTGGTAAAAAAAAATTGCAATTTGATTATTTCCAAAATCATTCAGCCCTAAGTTTAATGGTGTACAGCTTTTGAATTTCTCAAGCAGAAATGTGAGCCAGGAAAAGCAGACAGCAGAGGCAGAAGCAACCTGTGGACAAATCTGAGTCTCAGGAAAGAGCCATGAAGAAATCTCATCATTGTAGGGAAGCTGAGGTTAGCACATCAAGAAGAAAATGCCTCCAAAAGCCTGTCATCAAGTCTTGTAGAAATGGGCGGCGCCACAGGTGGTAAAAATTGGAAGAGCATCCTCCAGCCCAGACTGTGCGGCCTTATCTGCTCACAATAACCGAGGGGAGCCTGGATGATACAATTTGAAGAAATACTGCTGGTTAGCACCTGTAATGTAAGGAAATCATTGTGATCAACTGAAATGTCAAAGAAAATCTGAAGGACAGATGATGTGGTTGGAAGTCATTTTGAACAGATGATGTGTCTTAGCTTTTTCTGGATGACCACTCGTGTAGTAAATAAGTGCTATCCACTAACCCCCTATGGACAGGAAATTGCTTCTCTGAATTTGTGCTCTCCTGAAAGCCTCCAGTTCTCCTCCTGTGTAGTCTCACTGCAGTAAAACCCACAAAGTCACAGCCTAGCTTTACATTAGCCTGCTGTTTTCACAATTTCTAGGAGCTTGCTTGTCTTTGCTGCTTTTAAAGTAGGTAATGAGTTTCTTTGTTGTACTGTTAGCAGAACACCATGAGGTTGCTCATTCAAGGCCAGTTTAGATCAAAGTTTAATGACGGAATGGGTGGAAATCTGCAGCCTCTTGTAATATGCTGATGAGAAACTTTATGAAAACGAGCAATGTATCGTTTACGGCAAAAAGATGGTTTTAAAACTCTGCCTTTGTCCTTTACAAGTTGTCAAATTTGAGCCATTTTCCCTTGTGAGAACACTGCCATCTATTACAGTGAAATCACTGGTCAGCCTACACCTGCTCTCATCCAGTTTACCTGCTCAGTTTGCAGCCATGTGAAGGCTCCACTGAAGTGCTTGTTATGGAAGCACTCCTGGTTATTTTAGGCCCACTTTGGTATTGTTTTGTTTTTGCAGGTGCAACTGTTGTGAAAATGGAAAAGGGATAATGGCATGGGAATATGATGGCGTGAGTTGTGCTTTTGAGCAGATTTAGAAAACATTATGCTCATAAAAACAAAGCCAGCAAAGCTGTTACACAAGACATGACAGGTGTTCCAAGACAATGTGTGCAGTAATGGGTCAGGGCTGTGCAGGTGTGTGTGTGTATGTGTGTTTTTTTAGTGTGTGTTAGAAGGCTGGTGAATATATATTAGTGTATAAGAAACAACTTGAATCACACACATACAATTTAATCAAAAGAAGAAGAGTCCTACCTGTCCACATCATACCTTGCTGTGACATTACGTGCATACCCTCTATATTCACATGTTTGAGTTGCACTTTTGTAACACAGGTCACAGCACATTGTATGTTTGACGGGCATTTTGTTGGCTCAGTGTCATGCTTATAGTGTGTACTGCCAGTATTAGTTTCAGCAGTTCCTGCTACCAACGTATTGTGGGTATCAACTGCAGAATTTGTTGGTCATTGCATTTGTCTCCCTGAAGTACTTTAGCCAGGTAAACTCGCTCAGCCACTCAAAACAGAATGTCCTGCCTTTCCTTTGCAGGACTGTTTCCTCACAAAACAAGATGGACTCATTTTCAGGATGTCTGGCACATGAGGTTTATTGGGGAGAGGGTACGCACTGATAGTCCTTTCTGCCATTGTCCATTGTTTCCAGGACTCATGTGACACCTATTCACGAACGTGTAGGTAACCCCAAGACCTGCCTCTTTTTACACATTATCCTATCACAGAGATCATAACAATGTCAGTGTACTTTCACACACATTGGCGTGCCCTCTTCTTTGGTGTCTATCTCCTTTCTCTTCTTTTGAAGTTAATGTCAGTTAGCAAACCTGCTCACTGGTGCGATCACCAACAACTGGGCTGAAGTGTGGAAGAGAAGTTTGTTAGCAACCAAAAATATTTAGATAGAAAATGAACTTGCATTGTCTCAAATTTTAAGAGCAAAATGTGACTACTTATGGACAATTTGGAGCCTTGTCTAATTTGCGTTTCCATCAGCTCACCATAAAATTCCTTTAACATACATTATTTAAACACAACAGGCTCCGAGGAATCAGATTTAATAAGCAAAGAAATCTTAAAAACAGAGAACACCAGCTGGACACGTTTGTAGCTTTAAGCAGGTTACACAGTGGAGCGACAGTCCAAGTAAGTTGCGGTCTTTATGCAAAATAAATAAATAAAATAACTAACATTCAATTAGCATTAAATGTACAATAACTTCATAAAGGATTTTTCAGTTACTCTTACTTTGGCTTGTATATCAGCACAAATTCAAGATACATGTTGACGCAATAATCACATCAACTCTCACGGAAAACAAAAAAACAAGAAAATTAAACTTGTAATATTCAAGGTTTCCAGGTTTGCAGCATCTCTTTTAAATGTTCTTTATAAATCAAAATCCTCATGATGGAGCTGTCACTTACTGTGTGAGTGTCTTCAGGGTTTGTTTTTGTGTGGAATAGATTTCCAGTTAATGATACAGTTCTGTTTACTTTTAATGGTAGAGAGCTTATGAGAAAATGTGTATTTAATATTCTCTGATCCTTGGGGGGACAAGTCAATCACATTTTTAAGATGTTTTCAACAGCCGTTAATTAACTCAAATGTTATTGATTATTAGCCTCTGCATCTGTTATTGAAGCAAGCGTATGCTTTAGTTGTTTTGTTGTTGTTTTTGCTGCAGGAATATCAATGCCATGCAATCAATTCCCTCAAGGACAGCACAACCACATAGAAAATCACCAGCACAGTACAAACAGTAGAATAATAGCTCTGCCTCTGACACGCATTAATATGCCAATGACATAAAATTAGATTATTGTGTCATTTTTTCATTTGATGCACAATCACCAAAGTAATGTAACACTGATTAAATAACGTATTCTGCATTCCTGCGCTGACAGTTTCCCTATTAATAAAATGTCAAAATCAGGTTATCTAATGCATATTAAAAGTCAGAAGGCTGCATCTCGGCTCAGTGGCTCAAAGCTCATCTCAGGTGGTAATTTGCGGACTATTTTCCATACAAAAGAGACAGATCCCAGTTAATTCATCCAGCTGGAAAACCGGGAGTGTCTGCATCTCTGATATATTTGTTTGCTACTGTACGCTGTTACATCCCGTCAAGTTTCAGTTTGTACTTTGGCCTGATTTCTGTCAAATATATCTGTTTCTGCCTTAACCTCCTCACATACAACACACAAAATACTCTCACACTGTCTCTTTCCTACATGGCCACTTCCTCAGAGACAAAAAGTGCTGTAGGCAGAGGTAGAAGAGGTGTTGTATGTTTCTGTGTGAGCTTCGAGTCAGTGCGATTGTGCACATTCGGCTGCACCCTGTACATCTCCAGGGATGGAATCAGGCATCATTCACAACACGGTGAACCTCAACCTGTCTGCATTTTGTCCACCCACCCACCCTCTCACACACACACACATACACACCCTAACATAGAAACACACACACACAGACACACACACACCGGAGCAGAGTTTGCGGTTGTATAAATGAAATAGACGGTGCAGTCTGATTAAGTTTTAGTCCGTGGGAATATAGACTCATGGGTGTGTGCTTCAACTCTGAGGTGATGATGGGCAAAACTACAAAAGCAGAAAATTTTATCGGATTACAATAAAAGATAGATGAAGCATTAAATTAATGCTGCTGGACTGAAATGTTGAAGGGGGGAGCCTTTCTCATATTTTTATTCAATGATCTAGAGTTACAGTGTGAATGTATAGAGCTGTATTATTTTAAAAAAAAAATCTTAAAGCTATGTTGCAGTTATTTTTTTACTGTCAGTGTTTTGTTTTTGTCACTAAATATTTATCCAGACTGGACTCAAAAATAAAAAATGAGACTTTTTGTTGCGTTAATATTCCTGCTGCAGACAGCACAGACTTAAAACGATGAAGTCAGCTCTTCTCTTTAAGGTATCCAGGTGCACAAGCAGCCTTCAGCCCCCAGCCTCATCTGTTCAGATCCACATCGTGACCGTCAGCCTATCCCATCTGTCTTTAGCTTTCTCTGTCTTTCAACCAAACAGCATGGTAGAAAATCAAAATTAGCAATGGGTTTAATAAGAAGTAATCTGGAGTTGGTCTGTAATAACAACTGGGTTGAGCTCAGGTGGGTTCAGTGAAACACTGGGTTGCTGTGACCTGCCTGTGGAGGGGGCAACGAGCATGTGACATGGAATGATAACGAACATTTCTGTCGTGTGATGTGATCAGGCTTATGACAGTTATAAGAGTATAACAGACTAAAAGGTATTCCGTAAATTTTCTCAGTCTTGTGTTTCATTCACAGTGGAAGATGATAATATTTAGCTATATATAGGTGACAAATTGGTGTGTATGATACAAAGTTTTGGGCCAACCGTTACTGGACACATCGATTGCTGTGAATTCAGCGAATTTGCCGTCAGTTACTTTTGATTTGGATTGTTGCATGTAAACTTTCAACAGTTCTCAAATAGGCATGCACAATTAGAAACTTTGATCGCATGATGAAGATTTGAAACTTTGGATTTTTGCGCAATTAAGGGCATCCAAGGGCATCCAAGCTTGACTGGAAGACAGGCGGGTAACCTGTAGCTATTAGCGAGGATGCCAAAGGCCCATCTCATTGCTGCCTCTTGGCCTCATACTTGGACAACTGAAAATGACTGACGGTAGGCTGAAGGCTTTAAAATTCTACTGCTGACTACATCAATGTTTTATACAGTCTACTGTTTAACAGTTTATCAGTGGATCTCGTGGCACCACCTACTGCATCACATGTAGGCTTGTCAACAAATGAAAAAGCACTTTTTTATCAGCTGTTTCTGAAAAGTAAAAACAGGCTATCATTATAAAGGGTCTTAACGATACAAAATAAAACGGTTTCGTCCATCCCTTATTGTAACATTTATATTTTGCTGAGATCAGACACTTGATACCGTGCAGAGTGTTAACATTTGACTGTTGTTGAGTGATAAGCTCTGAGCCCTGCTGCTGCCAGCAGTGCAACAGCAGTCTCAGATACCCTCTGTGCTCGTCTCTGGTAGCAGAGCTGCACGCTCTGTTGCACACTGTCATGTGGAGATATGATGAATGAGGCTTTGTTCATCTGAGCCACATTGTTTTTATATTTTGACACAAGTGTTGATATATAATGTAAAAACAGCTTGGAAAACTTTATACAGCATGAGAAGGGTACTTAAGGTCAGAGATTACTGACAAATCCTCAATTTAAACAATGTAACTAGTAGTTACTATACAGTTTATTGCTCATGTGAAATACATGTGCTAGGTTTATTGTCTAAGTAAACATCTTATTCATTATTTAAAAAGACCAATAAACAAAAAGCTTCAATTTAGGCTGGTCATACTCAAAATTAAATGTATCTCCACTGGTAATGTATATTTTTTAGAAAGGAAAATGTAAAGACTGCTCTTTTCTTAACTTGAACCTGTCAGATTGCAGATGTTTTCACTGTTAAGCACTGAAAACGTCATTTACTACTCTTAGTCTTTTCAGGACTATCAAAAAGTACTGAGTGAAACTATTTGAGCAGAAGTTTGTTGTGTGAAAGCTGCTTCAGCCCCCAGACTAGTTTGAGAACATTCTTTCATTCTGCCAGAGCTAAGTTAAAGCTGAGATTGGAGTTGACCCTTCAGCTGCTGGTGAGTAAAACTCAGGCTGTTCTTGGTTCTGGAAGAAATGAAGCAGTTATTTGTGAGACAGGGTAATATTCATGCTTTAACCCTGATCTGAAGCTGTTATAAAAGCTGGAGGACTTCACACACCTGTGCAGCGACTTGGTGTTGAGTGAGTAATGTTGTTTTTTATGTCATATATCCACATCACATTTCTGCTGTCTTGTGTATCTTGTGCACACCTAACCTTAGCTACCTGGATGACATTAACCAATGCAGCAAAGTCTGAGCTGTGATGTAGGTAAAGATTTCTCTGTTTGGATTTGAGGAGCATTACACTTAAAAAAAATAAATAAATAAATAAAAATACTTGTTAAATGAACGTGATTCAATTATGGAAAGAATTTCCACCTATCGCTTTCATTTTGAAAGACTCCTACTTATTACACCAACTAATTGTAAATATTTTGTGTGGACCTAAAGTACTGGCATCAGTATTACTTGTTTGCAATGTGTGGGTCCAACTTGATTTTTAAAGATTGTTTCAACACATCCACCAAGGAAAGACACTTAAATTGTGAGTGAGGAGGGTACGCAGTGGATATAAGACCTTGCTGTACATTGGCCTGTGTTGTAAAATGCTTTGGACAAAAGCAACGTAAGCTGTCTGTGCACCACTGCATGGACCAGCTGTGTAATCTGTAAAACACTTCAGTTTAAAATTGAACTACAAAAACAGTGTTTCAAGACATTTTGTTTTAACATAAAAAAAACTGTAAAAATCATTCCATATAAGGGCTGGGCCATGAGCAGCACAGACAGACGGTCTGCGCCTGTGTAGCACAGACCGCAAGTATATGTCTGTGGAGCATAGACAGTAGGTCTGCACCCATTAAGTGCTGACTGCAGGTCAAGGCCTGTTAAGCAAGGACAGCTGGTCTGCGCCAGTCATGCACAGACAGCTGGTCCGTGCTGGCTAAGTACGACCTCAATGCACAGTAGGGTCTCATATGCACTGCCTTCCTTTTTCACTCATGGTTTCAATGAGCTGCCACAGACAAAAAATACTTAATTAGTTTGTAACAATTACAAACAAAAGTTTACAAAGTTATTTCCAGATGCACCACTGGCAACAGCAAGTGGATTATTTTCCCATCATTGGGAACTTGCACTCTCCGAGATGATGCCCACATGCTCCAGGTTATCCCCTGGCTCTGCTCTCTGATGACTAGGGCTTATTGCACTTTACTGCCACCTGTTGCTCTGAAGAGGTGTTGCAGATGGGATTCTGACCTAAGCCAATTTGGTTGAGTTTACATAAAGCAGTCTTGTATTTTTAACGATTTTATGCATCATGCCAAAACAACATGATTTAATCATGTTTAACCACTGAACTTGAAATAATCTAGTAAAAGCAACATGTTTTACTTATTCTGATTAAACAAACACCCATGTGGTTTTTTTGGTGTACATTTAGATGGCAGCCTGAATAAAAAGTGTACCAATACATGTAGAATTAAACTGTACTATGTTTTGGTTAAGAGCTCAGTTCATAGGGACTTGGGTGTGTACCAGAGGGTTGCTTACCCCCCTACATTACCCCCCAGCTGCTCAATGTTGTACGCTGCTTTGGACAAAAGCATCTAAGTTGAATTGTAAATTGTAATTGTAAATGTTCAGGTACCGGAACATCCATCCACATCCATCCTGACTGTGGGAATGGGAGAGTAGGTGATTTTCCATACTGGGCGTTAACACACATTGCAAGTTTACAAGTACAAATCTGTTTAATTAAAAACCCTGAGATTTTATTATTAAACAGATTATTTGTTACCACAAATACACACAAAAGTGCCAAAAATAGGTACTGTTGCATACAGATTGAAAGGTACTGAGCATCGTTACCATTTCATTTCAAACTATGAGAGGTACCCCTCCCTAGCTGTGTTAATGAAATTAGGTAGATAAGCGAGGAAGAGTGTTCAGTGAACATTTTTAGCAGTTGACCACTTATTTTTTTTCTACTGTCTCACGTCGTGTGTTTACATTCGTTCTGCCATTTTCGCTCACAGAAATTGGCAGCAAAAGGTGAATTCAGCTTAGTCCAAGATTTAAGAATGTCATTACAGATTTCATCATTTTTTGGTCATGAGTCAGTGGTGTGAAGCTTCCATTTAACATGTGATGAGATCTAACAAAATGTTAGTAGCTAATGACAATTTATGGAAACCTGAGGGACAACACCTCCATTGTGAAGGCAATTAATGTAAAGAACTTTAAACAATTATGTGATGATATGTTTGTATTTCTGTAAAGCTTTTTAGACATATAAGCAGCAATAAGAAAACCTTTAGGTGTTTCTTATTTTTATTTCCTCTTTATTGTATCAGAGATCATACAGGTTTGTATTAGCCAGAATAGGAACGTGTTCAGGGGGAAGCATACGAATAGCAAACAATAAAACACTTGGAAGAGATGTCAAGGTGTGTCTTTGGATTGAACACAGTAAAAAATAATCTGTCTCTGCTGGTAAACTGGGTGCTTTAGACATAACATTGAAACCAATCATAAGTGCTCTGACTCACTGTGATCAAGGCCTGTGTGAAGAAAATAATACAGTTTTAGAAACTTGTCAGAGAAGTCCAAGTTCAGCGATGATGTTTGTGAAACAATGAGACAGCTCACTAACTGCTGTGATTGCCAGGAACTACTGGTGAAAATTAGTTTGATGGCCAACTCTGGCTTTTTTGCAAATATTCCCTAATATGATCATTGTCCTCTGTCCTTTTAAATAAATGAATAACTAGTTTAGAAGTCTTCTTGCAAGCATTCGTAAATCATATCTTCACTTCCATAGGCTGTCCATTCACATAATCCTGCACCTTTACCATTTGATGTACAGTCAAATGCTCTTGTTCCAAACATGTTGAAACAAAGACCCAGGACCCTCAGAATGAAAACTCTTAGTCCATAACAGGAAACACCAAGTGACTTCCACAGTAAAGTCCAGTACATTGATATTCATGTGCAAGTCCAGCAAACTAATGTCTTTCATTTGTACCGAAGGCACATCATAAGTGGCAGTCTTTACCCCGACGATCTGGCTCTTTGACTTCAAAGGGTGGCATGGAGAAAGATCCCATTATTCTGATGCAGCAGAAAGCATTTGACTCCAAAGACCTGATGTGACTGTTGAGGAAAGTGGTGAATTAATACTTTGCCACTGTATTACCACTGTGGTAATGTCCTGCTCAGGATGTATACAGCCCTGACCTCTTCTCCCACTGTTAAAATCTGCAGAAGTAAGCAGGTGGGGAAAGCCAAGGGATAAATGTACGACAATTAACTTAAAAAACACAAACGGTAACGTTCATTTCCCTATATATATATATATATATATATATATATATATATATATATATATATATATATATCAGATACATTTTTTCCTCTCTGACATTTTTCTCCAATATCTAACTTTCTTTATTTACCTGAGGTGAGGGTGAAGCTGTGAGGCTGTTTGTGACCTCTGCCCCCTGTGTGGGAAGTTGTGTAGGAGCTGCAGAAGGTAAAATACATAATCAGAAAATCTCTTACAGCCTTGAGCAAAGTTTCTGTGTATCAAGTTACACTGACCAGGTTCTCCTTGAATATGAAGTTCTTAAACACAAACTAAAGAAATGTGAGTTCAGACTAAGGCTGTTTAAAGAATTGCATCTTCATTGTTAGGGTTCATAGTGAACACATAGAGCTGCCTAAATTTGTCTCATGTGAACAAGCACTCTCACTCAGCCTATAATTTTTTTTACCTGTTGGATGGAGGCCATGTTTTCCCACCATTTTAAAGGAGTCGGCTAAATCTAAATCTAGCTATAAAATACCTTTATAAGACTGATGCAAGCAATGAAAGAAAAATACTTTGGAATTAGTTTTTGATTCAGGTGAAAAATGTGGCAAGCTAATGTTATTCCAGTAAGAATGTCAGACAGCAAGTTCATCACCTTATAAATGAATAAAATGAACTTTGAGATTTTAACAGTGAAACCTCATTAGCCTCATCCATTTATTCAGATCTTCTCAGATGTTGAGTGCTTTTGCTGCAAGGGAAGATTACAATGCTGACCCAGAAAAGATAGACTACAAGCTAAAGCTAACCTACAGCTAATGTTACCTGTACGCCATGACAACCTTTATGAACAGAGGAATCAAACTTCTTGATCAGTTTACTCACAGATGCCATCAGTCTGTATAACTCTCATAGTCCACTTGAGTCCCCATAGTTCACTAAGCCAGTGTTTGTTAACAAAAGTATCAAACACGTCACCAGTGCACATACAGACTTGATCAGCCAATAGAAAAAGAATAGAATAAGTTAATAGCTGTAGCCTGCTTTCATCCTGTGAAGGACAACGGCAATGCATTTCCTTGCCAATCCATGTCACAAACCTGGCTCAAAAGAGTGTGACAAAAGAGGGAGACCACCCATAGTCTGCATTTCTTTTAAGTCCCTTTTTAAGACTCACTTTTACAGACTTGCCTTTATGTGATGCCGTCTATTACTGTCTTTTACCATCTTTTAATGTCTTTTATCTCTATATTATTTTGTTTTACTGTTTGTTTTTCTTTACCTTCTTTTACTCCTTTTTGTTAATTTATTGATACTATTATGTGCTATTAATTATGATTATAACTTTTTAATGATTCACCTTTTTAAACTCTTTCATAGATAATATTTAGACCTTTTTAATTGCCTTAATTCTTGCTCATGTTTATTACTGTAATTTATCATCGCCACTTATTTTTTTATTATTTTGTAATTTTATCATCATTGTTCATTTCATGTTTTTATATTTTCTGACCTGATTTCTGCTTTCATCCCTTTTTTTATTGCGTTTCCTATTCTTGCAGATTTTATGTTTTTTATGTTTGGTCCTCATGTAGTGTGTCCCAAATCGCATACTTCCATACTGTGTACTCAAAATTTTCAAATTGAGTGTACTAAGCATACTACATACTCACTGGCTTAGTGCGCAAATTTTGAGGGTGTAGTGCTGTCCCAAATCGCATACTGCCGAGCGCCGTACTTACCCGGAATGATGACATGATGTCGACCTCTTCTTCTTCTACGTCTAATTGTGACCGGCTTCCAGCGCGTTTCCGCCAAACACCGCCACTATTTGCCAGCAAATTTTCAAAGCCTTTTCAGTAGTATATTAAACACAGCTAATAACATGATCAGCGGTGTAGAGTTTATTAATGGGGGTCGGTGCAGCTGACTGAAGCTACCAAGAGAGCTACCGGGGCGCTGCGGAAGTTAAAATACATCCACAAATTAAATGTCTGAGTGGTGCATCTGGTCATGTATTCACTGTGCAGGGTCTAACCCGCTTGTTATTATATTTACCTGGTTCACCGGGTAATGCTAGGGCCCCGGTAACTGTTAGTCCAATGAGCTTTGGCATTTGAGATAGCTGTTAGCTCAACTAGCATTAGCATAGCCCAGTGTTTCTCAATCCTGGTCCTGGGGACCCCTGCCCTGCATGTTTTAGGTGTTACCTCACTTCAGCACACCTGATTCAAATGAATGGCTCGTTATCAGGCTCGAGCAGAGCTTGATGATGAGCTGATCATTTGAATCAGGTGTGTTGGAGTCGGGTAACATCTAAAACATGCAGGGCAGGGGGTCCCCAGGACCAGATTGGAGAAACACTGGCATAGCCTATCATTTGCAGAACGAAACAAACAAAAACAAGTTACACCACATACACAACGTCAACAGCTGATGGTGCTTGATGGAAACAACACGTGTAAAAAACAACATCAATAAGTTACATTTATACATTGCTGCCAGAGGATGAAATGAGTGCATTAAGTGTCCACAGCTGCATACTCAAAATCCGGGCCGACTTGAGTACATCATCCTGGTACTTTTGCATACTCATTTTTCGCATACTATGCATACTGTTTTTCATTTTGACGCAGTATACTCAAAATTTTGAGTATTTGAGTATGGAAGTATGCGATTTGGGACGCACTAATGGTCTCTTTTTAGGCTGCATGGTTCTTGTATTGTCTGGGTTCCTATAAAGTACTATAAATTATGGAAAGGACCTTTTCACCTCATGTCTTTTTACATTGTCTCTCTCTGTTAGTCTTGATTTAAGCAGTGCCTTTTGTTTTTAATTTATTGTGCTCATTGTTTGTTAGTGTTTTATTTTTTTGTGCTGAATGCTAGGGATGTCCCGATATTACATTTTCACTTCCGATACGATACCGATACTGCAGCATTGAGTATTGGCCGATACCGATATTAATCCGATACGATATTAGCATTAAACATACATACTTTTATTACTTATTTTGTAGTATGTCTGTCATGTAAGAAAAGGCTTGATTAAGTGATATTATTCAAACGGAGAACAGTAGTCAGCAACAGTAGGTATGAGGAAAAACTGACCCATTTATCATTAACCAATGGCTAACAAAAGTTTTAACATTTAACATAAGAATATACTAGTAATTGAATAAAATAAAGAATAAATTAGAAGACCCAGAAAATAACCTAAATGAATCAAATAAAAACAGCAGGAGCAGAGTCTGGAATAGAGTGCATATATCGGAGATTTTAGATGCATTCCGATACGATACCGATATTTGTTTTTTGCTGATATCGAACCGATATCCGATATCAATATCGGACTGGGACACCTCTACTGAATGCTTGTCAAAGCACTTTGAAAATTATGTTTTTAGAAGTGCTATACAAATAATAAAATTATTATTATTATCATAATGATTTGTAATACACTTTAATAAGATAAATAAATGACTAGGAGATTAGGATCAGTATATGTAAAATCAGAGTGTGGACAGTGTTAAATGTGTGCAGTGTTAAGTGTGTGTGAGCGTGTACACCGATGTAGATCAATCCTGCAACAGAAAATACAAACACAGGTGAAGGCAGTCTGCAGGTCAGGGAAGAGAGAGATTGCAGGGCAGCTCAGCTTTTAAAACCTCCTGAGCCCAGCCTGCTCAAGTGTGCTCTCTCTCAGGTTAAACTCCTCCCACAGTTACCTGCACCAAAGAAACAAACCCAGGAGCAGGAAGGCTGGATACATACAACAGGCCTTAGCCGTCACATCCTTTATGCACAACTGCTGAGACTATTAAAGGTGTGGTCACACTGGCCATCCCATCTATGCTGCACTCAAGCATGATTGCCCCCCCTGCAGCACCATTCCCTGCTGGACATAACGGCCCACAGTCACACTACTCCAATATGAACCAGACTTAAGTGACACGCATGGCCTGCCAATGTCATTCACTTACGCTAAGTTGTTTTGGTCCAACACAGTCTTCTAAAACTTTTGTTGAGAGGAGTGGTTGCAATGATCATACGTCATGGATTATGTCATACCCACATGCTTATACTCATGTATTAAGTGAACCTTGTCAAAGCACACCTCTCTAAATTATGCCAAGAAGAGAAGTTAATCGTGCTCTACCACCGCAAACTTGCAGTCACACTGGCCAAACGAATCGGACTTAAGGGTTGAAGCGTGCTTAGACACGGTATGGATTGCCAGCGTGACTGTGCCCTGAAACCCAGATTGATCAGCTGCACTGCTTAATTCTCATATTCACACATTAAAGCTACAGAAGTAGTGTGATGGTGTAGTTCCTCTCAAGAATAAGAAATGCAACCACAAAATCATTGCTTCTTACAATGTTGTGAACACATAGACCCTGTATACTCTAGATCAGGCATGGGCAAACTACGGACTGGGGGCCACATGCGGCCCGTTAAACGTTTTAATCCGACCCGCCGAACTTGAAAAAATTAAATGAATAAACCTTGTTAATGTTTTATTTTCCCTGCAATTCTGTTTTCCCACTAGATGGCCCACTGTAGATACATTGGCTTTGTTGAGGTGAAGCGTAGGCCTATTACTCCACGTTTGCACTTGACCCTCTGACCCATCAGCCCTTCTGTAAAGATGAATGGACCTAAGAAAAGGAAAATGGACAAAACAAAACTCAATGAAACACATTGAAGTTCGCATATGTGCGCGGATAAGATGGAGTGGATCGTCAGCGATCTGTTACTTATTAAAAAAAAAAAGCTCAGGAACATGTCTGTATAAACCTTTGATGTGAGTTATGTGTCTAATTTTTATATAGAGACGTTCACATTCAATATTAAAATATCACACAAACAATTTTGACACAATCTGTTATTGTTTTTCGTTTTTCCATTTTTAAAACCAGGACAGAAAAAAACTGTTTTTCTGTTATTCAGTTTTTCCGTTTTGGTTTTAAAACAGAAAAACAAAAAAAACAAGTCAATTTTTTCATTTTTTTTTATTTTGTTCTGAAACAGAATAACAAAAGAACGAAACATACACGGATTAAAAATCCCATTATAATATTCTCATATTCTAATTTTAATTTCTAAACAAAATCAAAACAGCAAAATATAGACCGTTATCTGTTTTCCGATTTTGGATTCTAAAACGGATATGGAATGAACGAATGATACCCTGATAGTTACCAAAGCACTCCATCCATCTGCTCCTGGTCCGGCCCCTTTGTCAAATGTTAGAACCGATTGTGGCCCACGAATCAAAAAGTTTGCCCACCCCTGCTCTAGATCCTGGGGTCTATGCTGACGACCACACTTAACTTGACTATTTTATTGACCAAAAACATCAACATGTCTCAGGGAACTTGTACAACATAAAAACAAACAATTTTGATACTTTTTGTTTGTAATCAGTAATGCATTTTCAAAATCATTGATTGAATCGTGATTGATATGTAAACAAGGCAGTATTTGGAGTGGCCTCGCAGTCAGAAGCTGGTGAACTGACTGAGAGGTGAACTATAAATAGACATGATTGCTTGTGTTATGACGAGCCTGTGGCAAAACTTAGTAAAGTGTAGGAGGTGAAGTAGAGGCCAAGTTGCATGCATTCATATGAAATGTTTGCGTGCTATAATGTGCCAAAAACAATTATGTCACTGCCAAAGCTCTGTTAGTTCAGTTAGGGCACATTATACAGAACAAAATCAGCTCTCATGATTCTGCAGACAGCTTTAGTTTGCCCCTTTACCAAACACTGAACACTAACAGTGTGATGAAAAGAAAAGACTAGATGAGCCTCTCTCTGAATTAGTCATTGAAATATTTTATACAAGAATAAGATGCCGATGTGACACCACCCGTTGCTTTGTTACTCTGTGATTTAGAACATAGGGACACGATTAACAAATATGACTTATTTTAGCTACCAGAAGGAGTCACCCCCTGCTGGTTTCTGGCTAATTTATCCACTTTAACAGTCCAGATGCCATCTCTCATACTTTGTCTCATTTCTCTCCATTGTTTTTTCTTAACTTGACATTTGGGCCATTAGATAATGTCAAAAATAATAGGATATCCCGCTGAGGCACAGTGCTCGTAACATCAAAAACCATTTTCAGCATGCAGGCCAGGCTGCTTTTCTTCTCGATCTACAACCCTTAACACAATAAAGACAGTTAAAAGAATTGGCTGCGCAGTAAAGTACAAACCCCACAAAAGGATTTTTTTTTTCTGAATTTTATCTCTAAATTAATCTTTTTGTGCTTTGAACCATCAGAGCATGATGTTTTTATGAAAGCAGCTATGGCTCATTCCTCAATTTGAACTTACACTACAACTTGGAATAGAAATCCAGTCTTATTTGCAGTTATAGTAATCATTCAAAATGCTTTTACAGGAATTGGAGAATAGTAAATTAAAAAAAATCAAATAACATCTTTTTTCTGTGTCCTTACTGACCTACAGTCTGAAATGAGTTGAGTGAACTGTCAAGCACTAGTTGGAGCCAGTAAAGGAGCAAAATACCTCTGACTGTCTTTCCTTTATGAACCCTCTCGGCTCTGGGGCCATCAGGCAGAGAGCTGCCAAATGTTCCCAGAGTGCACACTTTATATAGAGCAGCTTTAAGTTAGTGAGCTGGAGAGACTATGGGAAGAAAGCAGACTTTGTAAAACTGTGGCCACCTTTAAAATATTCTGGAGTGCTTCTGACTGAAACTTAAATACTCATTATGGACAATCTGGTACCTCTTTCCAAACATATCCGAAGTTCCTTTCTGCAGCATTACTTTTGCTTTGGTCTGTATTTAATGTTCTTTATTTGATTAGATGAGTCAACAGACGTGAGCCATTTATCCCAGCTTGGTGTAATTGCAGGGTATGCTGCCAGTGACACACTGTGTAAGGAGAGTCTTGCTGTTTTTGCCAATGTCAAATTTGTATTGCTTCTTCATGAACGTGAAAGTATGTTTTTTTTCCCTACATTTTGAAAGACTGAGAGAATTTAAAGACGCATGCACAGCAAATGACCCCACTCAACATTTTGATCTCCAGCAGCCAGCTGGCTTCACATCTAATCTCCTGCAGTCAGTCAAAGCACGTTTTGAAGAGTTTCATGAGTGCACTCGTCTTTTTAAGTTTATCACTCATCCACACAAGTGTGTGCTGGGGACAAAGCAGACCTGAGATACATCCCTTATGTCTCCATCAGAGACTTTGAGGTTGAAGTTGCTGACCAGAAGACTTCAGACATGTGAGTGAATAAGTTTAAGCCACTGGATGAATGTCTGGAAAGACTTTTGTGACCCCAAGCAAAACTAGTGAGTAAAAACAAGTGGACAGGAACGAAGGAACTTCAACACCAAAACCAGCTGATAGTCAAATTCTTGTCACACACAGGCATTATACAGTGTGTGAGTATTGCCATGTTGACTGTTTGGCTCCACAAATCGTATGAGCAGTCTTTCTCTTAAATGAATGTGGATGGGAATTAACGACAGTTACTGTATTCCAATACTGTTAAAGCATTTCTGCCCTCAGTACAAGTCATTTAGTTCCTTCATTGCCCCACAATAGCGTTCTCAATATCCTCATTTTAGGCCATTCTGAAGATCTCGTTGAAACGCTCCGTTTCAAGAATGACCTCCAGTAACCTCGCAACGTCACAGCCCTTTGTGCTCTGATTGGTCGGTTCTATCAGAGGGGCGGAGGGGGTGGAGCCAGGGGGGCGGTTTTTGCAGCATGGCAGTATTTACAAAATCGCCATGGATGGAGCAGACCGAGCGAGTTTGCTGTTTGCCAAAACTTCACCGTAAGGCATTGATAGCACTAATAAAATGGCAGAGTGTAGGATACGTCCTTTTGTATTGGACCCCGAGTCAGACGGACGGTTCTGCAGCTCAGGAGGAAGAAAATCCACCTGGACACAGATCATCTCAGGACGCTTCAGTGTGGTGAGTCAAACCGCTACTGTAACATGTATAGTTTATACGTGGAAATATCGGCAGACTTCACCAATAAACTATTTCTATAACAGGGCTCCATCCTGCTCCTTCACTTTTCTCTGTCTGTTTAATCCATCATGCTGAAAGTGTAGTCTAAAGATCGTCTCTACCGTCAGTTTGTCACTATGTTATTACTGCAGCATTATTGTGGTCCAGGTTCACAGTGTATGTCAGAACAAGCATGCAAATATAACAGTCTCAGAAGTATTACGATGTCTGCTAAAACTACAGTGTTTTAACTGCTAATTCACCATGTAAAGTTACTCGGCTCTTGGTGGGTGTATCCCTTGGTGGCGGTTGTGTGACTAACTGACATCACAGAGGAGGAGCTGCTTTATCAGATTACTCCAATAAAAAGAAAGGATCCTTGTGTCGTCACGAAGGTCGAAATCTCGCGGCCAAATGGCAATGACCTATTTTCAGAGGCATCAAATCTCGTTCTGGGAGATCAGAAAAAATACAATATCTCATTTTTTGAAAATTCAGGGGGTGTAAGGTCTTGTTTTCAAATTTAATATATTATATGTAAGTATTAAATCAGGGATCAGCATGATATGTCCCCTTTAAGCTTATTGGAAGCATATCTTCAGTTACCATTCTGGTTATCAGCAGGCTAATCTTCCCTCTTTTTGTTTCGTCACAGCGATGTGCCAACAGGGGTAGCAATTGACATGATGCAAGAGTGCCTGTTTTCTCTGTCTGCTGTTTTTCTCATTTTGCGTCGTACCAGTTATTCTTTGATATCCAAGTTTAACACCACAAATCTTGCACTGCACATTAACTTCATTGTTGTTTGTCAAAGTACTTCCACACATCACTTTTCCTGACTGACATGTTCCAGGTGTAGCGGACAGTTCTGCATTTGTTTTGCCTTAGCTTTCAGTGTAGTAACATGTCTTAGAGAGTCGCCATAGCTGCCATAAAACAGTCGTTATTGTTGAAATCTGGCTCGGTGCAAGCCATCGCAAGATATATCCACATATATTCACGCACATATAATCAGTTGGGTGAAGACAAAAAGCTGGTTTACACATGTAACGCTGTATGTGCTCAAGTTATGTTGTCAAAAGCAGCACTTGCACAGGTGCCGAATAGAAAAATGTTACTCAAATAATGGGGCCGACAGCAAGTACTCAAGTACTCAATTACTCAAACCCTACCTATGATCATGTTTAACAGACTGAAGCCTCAACTTGTGCATTAAACTTAACTTCACCATGTCATGTCAACCAGGCTACAAGACCATCAGCAAAATCATACAGCACTAGAAAAAGCACTTCATTTATTTTATGGCTGTCATAGAAATACAAAATATACAGTCTTAATTTTATAAATTTTAAAATATTTGGCTTACATTAGCATTAAATACTCATGCACATAGACAGGCAAAAAAGCCAAGCATGTACCAAGTATTGGTAAAGCACGATCACCCTTTGACAGAATAAACAAAAAAGAAGAAATAAATGATCTCTCTAAATTTTCTCAGGCTTGTCTTAAGTGTGAATACTGCCGAAGTCCCTGCAGTCAAAAGCAACAGTGAGGCCCATAAAGTTTGGAGCTAATTAGGATGCACCATGGGTAGTTTGGCATGTGTTTAAAATGAAGATTTTTTCCTTTCATGTTTGGATATTCTTGATACTGTATGGAGAGACAATGAACAAAAGGCAAAGAGTTTAGCTGAAGTGCTAATTGCTGATGAAGTTAGTGCACCATAAACTTAACTCTATCTCACATTTTTGACAGAAGTATTGCCATTTATTTCCTCAACCACAGCTACATAGAGACAGAGCGTCTGCATTTATCAGATGTGCCTTCAGCTCATATTCAGGATAAAGCAGCTAATTAAAAAGCAGCATCTTGTTTGGAACCTTGCCCTACATAAACAGTCTTTTTGTTTGTGAACAGTCAGGACTTTAGGTTGCAACACAGTCATCCTTTGATTAAAAGAGACAAAGACTTGATGCATTTAAGTGCTAAGGTCAATGAACTTAGCGCTTTCTTTAAAAATCTACAGGAAGTCAATTGATAACACTGGAGTTGCTAGAAGCAGTAGGAGCAGACTCTCTAAAGACTGGACTGGGTGTTAAACTGTTCAATACCACTGAGCCAATGCACTGTTAGAGACACAAACTCCCTGTTTCCTGTGGTTTAAGAAAAAAGACAGCTCAGTGCTCCAGCCCTTGATTGGCTTCAGTTGTCAGGATGTAGAGGACACAGTGATACAACAGCTGGATGCTGTGCTCCGTTTGTACTATCAACAGCCTTCAAACTTTAGAAGTAAAAATAGAAAAAGAAGTAGAAGAAGAATCTGAACTTATTCAACATTACCAAACTTATGCCTCTGCTCCAGCTTTTTCTTTGAAATGGGAAAATGTTGTTACATCAGATGAGATCAGAGGAGTCTATCAGTCTTGTATTTTAAACAGTTCAAATTATATAGTTAGACATTTCCAGCACCATATTTCATGCCATATATGACATATGACAATGGCTGGAGGCAGAGAGGAAGGACACAAGATTGTGTTTAGACTATGGACTGTATAAAGCTCTGCAATGTCACCCGGCTGTTCCTGAAACAGTGGAATGAAGCCAATCCACAGCCACACTGGATATGATGCAAGTATTTAGCTTCCTTTCTAACAGCTATAGGGCGTCTGTAAATCTTGTGGGGTGAACCACCCATTTAAAAATAATTCACCCACCGTACAGTGTTTGCTGATAGAGAAATTAGCTTTTCAGACCCAGGATGTTTTTTGAAATATGCTTTTTAATGCTGTAAAAGTTTTCTTTTACATTCCTTGGGCTTGGTGTGTTCGTAGTTTCAGTTTTTTTTCTGCAGCCAGCCTCACAGCGATTCTTGATGAACAGCAGCTTTTGGCACTTCTGCCTTGGCTTCATTTTTTCTGAACTGGATGTTTCCCTTTGGTTTAGACAATTTTCTTGTTGGGGCATGTACAGTCAATATGCAAAAGTTGTCACTGATAATCTTGAATTTTTTAATTTTAATCCATGGTCCTTTATTCACTGTTAACAAAGGTTATGGAAGATCAAGATGGTGCGGCCGTGTCCAGGTTGCTGAGGCTGTTTTTTTCTTTATTTTTGTTGTTTTTGTGACATTGCCTATTTACGCATTCATTTTGTACAACACATATGTAGGAACTGTGAAATGTGAAAAATAAAAATGTAGAAATATGAGTTCAATAGGGATGCACGATATTATCGGCATAATATCGGTATCGGCTGATAAGAGCTTAAAAACATGTTTATCGGTATCGGCAGATATGAAAATTTCTGCCGATATGCACAGCCGATAAGGTGCTATTCAGTTAGGATTATTATTATTTTCCATCTGAAAAATAAGCTCCTTAAATAAAATGTAGCACTTCATTTATTTGCACTGCAGAGCTCTGTGTCTGTCACCAGGTTGTTACAGTAGCTTTAAAATAATCAAATGCAACTTGGTTATGTTTAAAAATGCATTGTACATTTAAAGATCATGTCATCTAAAGAAATTATTTTTCGGTATTTCAGCACTGAATGTCTTGAGTTTGAAAAAATAATGCATTTCTTATTTATGGTAAAATCAAATGTTTTTTTGTCTTGTTTTATGTGAGTTTCTTAAAAAAAAAAGACCGTCACAATTAGAGTAACATATAAATTCCAGTACAGGACAGACTTAGCTTTCTTTACAGTGAAAAAAACAAACAAACTTGTGATTATCAGTATCGATATCGGCCAAAAGGGGTTTCGATATATCGGCATATCGGATATCAGCAAAAATCCAATATCGTGCATCCCGAGAGTTCAACCTTGGAAATATGTTTGGATATTTTTTAAGTAACATTTTAAAATACAACATACAGATGATAAACTTTCCTCCACTGGAAACATGCCATTGGTAAAAAACTGTAATGTGCAGAGAGTGCACTTGTGAAAGCAAGGGCCAGTGCACACAATGAACAGCAAATGTGAAAAGGCTGTCCAGTAGGTGTTATCAGTTAGGAAGCTCAGCTTAAAGCATCCGCTGCTTCAGGATGCAGCTCCACTCCCGCTCTCTGCCTGAACTAGCTGGCAGGCTTTGCCCCATTAATATTCAGCAGTCAACATTTGAGTGCCAAATATCATTTAATAAGGCATTCCATTTGTCAAAAACGGACATCATGTTTCAGATTCAAATCCCAAAATACTTGGGGAAAGTGTGTCACTGCAAGAAATACCGTGGGCAGCTTTTTTTCCCTCTCTCTTCACTTTTCCAGGAAGAGTTTATGCTGTTGATATTCATTCCAGGCAACAGCAAACCACCAGGCACCTCCAAACCTTTTAAAAAATGTATGACCAAAGCATCATTCAAGTCGATCCTCAATTCTTAGCCTCCACTACATACCTCCTCTCTGGTAAGTGCACACATACATCATAAGACCACATAAAGCAGGAGAAGATCTATAAATCATGCAGCAAGACACATTTTCAGTGCTGCAGTCTATAAGCCTTTGTCCTTTGTAACTACAATATCTCTCAAGCAATTTTTCAAGCACCACTCTCATGTATGTGCACAAATATTAACCGCATAATATAGCAATACACTGCCTCAGTGTTTGGCTGTGGATCACTATTTGGACCTGTGGTTGAATGAGCATGAAGTGTAACAGGGTTTTACAGTATAATAGAGTGAGGCTGCCTGTTTGATTGGAGCTTAAGCTTGACTCAGTTTCCCCAGATGCGGCGTTTGGAAATTTAATTTGGCTGAATTTCAATTTGTGAATCAATCAGCTCTTTTCTTTATCATTGCTAGTTGACTGGAAACTATTGTGCGAGATTCATTAGCTGGATGAAGATGGAGAAAGTCTGCCGCAGCCTTTTCAAAAGCAAATTTTCTGAGTACATATTGGCCCCGGATGTCTGAGAGATTGTTGGTAAATTGTTTTGCAGATGAAATTGGCAGGTGACAGGAAGCAAAAGAGCATATCGGCGGCGTACATCTCCTTCTCTGAGCACCTTGGGTATTGGTCCTTCATCTGATGGGAGCTCTCCACCTTCTACTTCGCTGACTGTCCCCACAAGAGGAGAGTTCTCAGCTCCAACTCCAACCACTTTCCCATTATGCAAATGATTTCCCCGCAGAAAAAGCTCCACGCCTGGTGCCCATCAATTCAGCGAGGCCTCCAGTTTGAATACATGCGGGTTTTTTCTCCTCTATACCCCCACTTCCTCCCTCCACACTTCTGAAAAGAAGGTCTATTTCTGATGCATAGCACTGGTGTTCACATTGCTATGGTGGGGGGAATAGAATGAGCTCTTACCCAATCAATTTATACAACCCTCTTTGAAGAGCGTGCTTTTTTCTATGGCGAGGAGTGAAATTATACAAATGTATGGGGAATACCAGCTGTAAAAAGAAAGTTGCGCTCTTACAGCCATGGGTTGTTTAGAGTGACAGCATTGCCATTCCAAAAGCATACATCAGAGCAGCATATAAATAAACTTCCCCCAACACATTTCATTAACTTCTTAGAAGGCCTCAAGGTATGTGGCCTTAAAACCTCACCATCGTTTAATCCTCTCTTCTATGGAAAAATCCTGGAGTAAGACCATCAAAAGTATCTTCATTCTCTGCATTGCCACTGGCACAGAGTCCATCTGCAAACTCAGTACACAGAGAGCAGTATTGAAGTTGTTTTTTTATTTTCACTCAGTCTGAAAATTCATTCTATTTTAATGGAATGAGATGGAAAAAGATAACACATCTTATGAAAACTGCTCAAATAAAACTTTCATTGAATATCAAACAGATACAAAGTTACCCAAAAAATATACAACTTTGTTTCATCTTATCAAGAAACTTAGACCTTAGATTCACACCACACATAATGCTACAATGCTCCATTGATAGTTTTAGTCAATTGTCAATATAGTCAATTGTGATAAGAAAAAGAATCAAGAGGTATTTATCTATACTAAAAACTCCCTTTGCATTAAATTTTACCAATGCACACACTGAAACTCAAATCCATATACAGCACAAAAAAGACAACCACAGTTTGGACAGGCTTTGAAACAAAATTTGAACACATAATGCTAATTAACAAAACAATTAGCCTATACTGTGTTACAGTTTGTACTAGCTTTGTGTCTGTTTTCTTTAATTGGGTTCTCGTCTCTTTACTCGACTCCATTTGCATTTAAAGGTCCTTGCTAATTCGTGTTTGGCTTTCCTGTCCTAGTATTTTTCCGCTGACAACAGGTCACCCGGTAACAACCATTCTTAAGGTTTTTGCTTTCTAAATTAGAGGTGTGGGAAATTAATCTTTCAATGATTGTTTAGAACAGGGGTGGCCAACCTGTGGCTCGTGGGCCGCATGTGGCTCTTTGCCTTTCAGTGTGTGGCTCTTTGATCCATTCCTAAGAAAAATATATAGATTCATATAGTTATAAGGAGCGGTGTGCTGATCAATCTAAAATATTGATATATGGATGCCTATGTTGGGATCAGTATTGATCAATACTTGGGTGATGGAATTGATACTGAAGTTTCAGTTTCTCTTCTCTACATGTGCTCCTCTCAATCACTCATGTGCTTATATCTATATAGATAGATAGATAGATAGATAGATAGATAGATAGATAGATAGATAGATGGAAATGTATTGATTTTCCTTTTATACCATTTTGTTTGTGTGAGAGGAAGTGTGTTTGTAAGACCACTTGTGTGATGTGGCTTTTTGTAGTATCACAGTAATTTTATGGCTCTGGTTCTCTGACTGGTTGGCCACCCCTGGTTTAGAATGTACTTTAACATGAATATTTTCCATTAGGTTAAGATAAATGTGTGGTCTCAAATTTGGCTGTGATGTTTGTATTTTGAGTCCAAAGCATGTTTCAGTAGACTGGATGTAGTCTCTGTGATCTTACACATTTGTTTCTGATACAGTTTTTGAAACCCATTATTGACAGGGGACATATTGGGAATGCTGACCTCAACCTAGCGGGCTGTTAGCCTCAACACACACAGATAAAGGGAGCCTGCATGTCACTCAAGTCAGCCGTGCCCTCAAACGGGCAAAATGTGTAAATTAATAGCTTCTAAGGTATGGGAGTTTTCTGTTACTTTTTTTAATTCAACAGTCACCGCAATGGACATTGGGGGGGGCTTTTTACCGGATATTACGTCATCGATGAAAACAGTTAGCCTTCTGCTAATTTGTTTGTCCATTGTTTTGGGCTGTGTCTCATATCACATGGTTCTGCTCATCTCATATTTTAAGTGTATAAGCATGTTCACACTGACAATGTGGAAAAATACAGGCCAATACATTTTTTTAGCTGGCGCACTCAAAAAAGTCCAAAAATTGAATTTGAAACATTGGATATTTCACACACTCAACGGTTGCAGTATTGGCTATGTAGAGGAAGGGGCGGTAATGGATCCAACAGTGGTTGATGGTTGTAATCAACAAAAAGCAGAAGAACACCTGTGAATGGTTGCAAAATATGATTAACATTTCCAGTAAGTGCGAAGCTGCAGTGTTTGATTTGGGACAACACAACACTGTAAATTTTGTTCACTGTTCCAATATGTGCAGAGCACTTCAAGTAAGTGTACTCACAGAAGTATGTGATTTGAGACAGTGGCAGTACATGATGTAAGATGGTCAACCAGGGTAAAGGTCTGATCGCAACAAGTTGAAAATGGGCATAAACACTTTGATTCTACTTGTTGCACCCAGCATGAGGAATGTGAAAACGTCAATTACAATCACAAGCTAAGGAATCTACATACAAGAAATAGTAGTACACAGTGTGTGATCAGGGATTAGGGAGAACTTCAAGACCTCGTCATAGAGTACTTCCACCTTATTGTGCAATTTTGTACATGTAGGATTAAAGATGTTTGCGAGTTGTCATTTACCACCAAAGTAAATGACAGTGAGCTTTCATTTTAATGCCCTCCCTTTGAACTTGTCACATCAGCTGACATTTAATCAATACAACCTGACAGCTCCCTTCTTCCAGGCCCCGGCTGTATGAAGCCTCTCAGCTGTCAGAACATGGACAGTACACTAACTCAGCCTGACTACAGGTTAATTCCCAAGATTAACAATCCCTGGCAGACATCTTGCTTGGGATTGCAGATCCCTGTGCTAACATCCATTTTTCCATGTGTGTGATCTCGCTCAGGCTGCCGCCAGCAGTCACAGTATTTACAATTTCTTATTTTTATGAATGCAAATGAGTGTGTTCCCATCATGCTATTCCCAGACAAGAAGATTATTTCCAGGTTTAAAAAAAAAACAAATGCAAGGGAGATGAAGTGGAGGCATGGCTCTTAATGAGTGAGTGGCCTGTGCTGTTCACCAGAGATTAGAGTGATTACAGTGTGACAGCTGTGTAATTACATGGGGAGACCCAACAAGAGAGTAGATGACATGTTTGAACAGCTGCAAACAGTGACATTGTCCCTCTGTCACTTTACACTCTATCATTCCCTGAGTGTGCACATGAGTCTGCATTTATTTGAGCTAGAGCCAACATCTGATGGACAGTCCTTGCAAGACTTTGCACCCTGAGAGACATCAGTGTGGTAATAATAGCAATGCCTTTACAGATGTTCTGTGCAATTAGGAACACCATGACTACAATTAATGACTATTTTTAAAGATACCAAACAGATGTCACAAGAATAGAAGAGAATATAAAATCCTTTATTTATCCCTGAGGGGAATTCAGGAGTCACAGCAGCAATCAAGAAAACAAAAGTAAGAAAGTGTATAGAAAGTGCAAAAAGGTCCATAAGAAAATAGATGATGACAGCTTGTCCATCATTGTCCAGTTCAGCCAGCCTCCACCTCCACAGGGTCCAGGACTGAGCTTCTTCAGTCATGCTCCATCTCTGTCTCCTAGATCCTGTCTGCTCACAGCAGGTGAAGCTCTTCCAATGTGGCGTTGGTGTCTGGTGATAGCTCTTTTAGCCATATCTGTAAATAGTATGATGCTACTCTGCCCTCTGGTATTCCCTCTGTTGCTGGGTTAGCACAGCTAGCTCGTCCATCTTATTGGAGATAGATCTTGCATTCCCAATAACAATGGATGGAAGGACAGGTCAATGTTGTCACTTCTTAGCTCACACCTGAGAACCAGCACGTTGTCCTCACCTCCTTCTCCTCACCTTGTGAGAAAACATCAGGCCTTGCACCAGTTAGCACTGACATGCTACAGGCTGCTTATGGCTAATCTCACATGCAAACAATGCAGCCATGGTTACATGTAGGATCTCCAGAAAAACACAGGAGCAAAAGTAGTAAAAATATCACTGAAGACACTAAAAGTTTGGTGTCCATGACCAACAAATGAGCCATACAAAGTAATGATCCACTCCAAATACAAAGAAGACAAAAAAAGACGAAAAAAAGACCAGAAAAAGGCAAAGAAGAGAGAGCCACTGCAACAGGCAGCCACAATCAACAGGGCGGCAGCAAGAATGAGATGGGAGGCCTGATACTTGCTTATAAACTGCACGAAATGACCATTGAGAGTTTAAGGTTGCTATTTTAAAGATATAGGTTAAAAATAAGGGCAAAAAAGCTATGAAATATTAGGCAATGCAAGGTGAAAGCAGACTATTCACTTCAACTCATCCAATTTTTGTAACAGCGGTCCTTCCTCAGTCATCATCGCTCTCCCTCAGTCCTGTGTTTATGAATATGATTATTTCTTTTTTTCTGCTTCTATTTTCACATAAAATGAGGTTTCTAAATAAGAATCAAAATGGAAAGCCGTCCTGCCTGCAATATGACACACTAATGATTTGCTGAATTTGTGATTAGAGATTGCTTTGGCTAAATTTCCCCAGTTTCTCCACCATCCTTCAGCCTCTGAATATCAAGCACTGGATGCTGTCAGCAGTTCACCTCTCTGGGTGTAGCGCTCATATTTTTACTTAACACGGTCACGCTACAAGGACATCCCTTTGGATTTTCTGATGCGGAATGTAACAAATATTGGAAATGAACAAGAAAATAAGAATATGTGACTTGTTTTTCGAGGTGAAAGTGAAACGTGTCAGCTTAATATTCAACCCAGAAAACTCATTTTCAGTATCACAGTGAGCTTTTCTCTCTTTTCTGCCTGGTATCAGGTGCAGGATCTCCAATTACCCTCACAATCAGACTCTGGAACAAATTTTCTTCTTCATTAAATTATTTCTTAATAAAGTTTAAAGATGTTCACAACCCCACAGTCAAAATTATTTGGCAGGAGTCTAATTGTTTAATTATAGAGGAAAATGGGTTCCTTACAGCTGGTGTGTTTAAGCTGGTGGGAAGCTGACATTCCTGAGGACACAGAGCTTAAACATGGACTATATTAAGCAAATTCCCTGCCACTGTCATTCATAAGTACCATGAGTGTACCACACCTTTGTGTACAAAAAATTTATAAACAAAACTTGGAAAAATAAAGCAAATCCCCTGCTTTTGCTTTCGTTGCAGTCAGGGGAACTTTAACATTAGACAAGAATAATGATGTAAAACTTTCAACAACAAAAATCAGAAGCTTTGTTGATGGTAAAAAAAAAGACCAGAATGTGTATCAACATAGAATTAACTAACATTTCAATTGGTGTGGGTTTTATGTTGGTTTTGGTTGAAAGCATGGAGGTGGAATGCATTGACCAAAACCCCTCTGGGATATCATCAAAGAACAACATAGCTTCTTGTTATTCTCTGTGAGCAGATTGAATTGTAGCTATTGCTTTTGACGATCCAGTGAAGGACCTCTCCTGTCAGCTCAAACTCATTTCTTGATCTTGAGTTTCTAAGCTGGAGTGCAAACAATTAGCATTGCAGAGATGAATGTTCATTAAGCACCAGGGGTGTGCATCATTCTTTCACAAGATTAGCTGATCTGATTTGAACCTTGATAATACAATTTAATTCAACAACAAACATCAGACAAGAGGTCAGTTAATCGGAATTTAAAAGACCAATTTACAGTCCACTAGTGTTGTCACGATACCAAAATTATGATTTAATAAGATACCAGCCTAAAAACTTTGATACAGATACTTAATCGATACCATGGCGAAACCTAAATCATCAGAAACTCAATAGAATAAGCAGCTTGAAGGAAAGGCTGCGTCAAGTGAGTTTTCTGAAATCTGTTTTTGAGTCTGTGGGGCTAAGGGAGATTTTTAAAATGTGCTACTATTTCACACACACACACAAAGTTTTATAGATTATATGCAAAATCAATTCCTGGAGGGAACCTGAACTCTATAATTCTCAACTAAATAGAAAACCAGAAAATAGTAATTGTTGTACAGTAATGAGCAGGTAAAATAACCCTGCCAGACTTTAACAGCCATCTAATGTTTTCATGCTCAGCACACTGTAGTTTAGCTAACACTGTGTGTTGAGACAATGAAAAGCACCCTTTTAACATGAATACTCTTAAAAAAAAAGTGTACCCGTGTTATCTAAGCTCTATCACAGATGCAACACTTTAATGTCTCCTATAGGTTTCTAGCATCGTTAAAGTTAGAAAACCACTTGTCACTTATTGAACTGTGTCGACACCACACAGCTCTGTGACTCAGGGCTGCGTGTGCTCCACAGCTCATGTGTTTATGACGCTGATTATTTGTCATATCAACTACAAGCAGCGGTGAACTAGTTTGCTGTCACAAAGTAACTGACAGTCTTTTGACTTTTATGTTTGGGCACGTCTGAATCTGTCACTCTTGCTCTTTAATACATACAAGTATCCTTTTGGTTCCAAAGAGAATGAAACTTTATCATCGCTGTTATAGTCACTCATTTTGAAATCCTACGCTGCCTCACAATCCTTAGAGTACATACAAAAGAATTATGATACTTGATCAAACTTACACTACAACTTAGGCTACAACCGGCGCCCGAAGCATAGCTTGTTTACACTCCCTACAGCTGAAAGGAGGAGGGGGGACAGAGCGCACTAGCGCTGCACGGAAGGATACATGACCAGTTAGTTAGGTCCGGATAAATGTTAATATTTCTGAAGACTTAATGCACTTAAAAAATATTTTATGTAGCGTACTCTTAAACTGTGGTATTACTTTTTGATTTTAGTTCTTGTAGGCAGAGAAAATAGCCTTAGAATTTGGTACCGTCTGTCCCTGTTAGCGTCTATTTCCTCGTCACCATCGATTACAGTCTGTGTCTTACTGAGGGAGAGGAGACAACTTTCTACTGTATCTAATGTCCTTAGTGGTCACATAGAGCTCATACAACCCCACGTCAAAAAACTGAACTATCCCTTTAAGAAATCAAACTGTGAGGTAGTCAGCATGAGATTGGTTAATTAAAATGCACTTTCACTCTGTCGGACTGAAAATGGCCAAGCATCAACATGCAGAGCTAATACTTCCTGGCTGTCTAACTTCATACCAACAGACATACTTTGGAAAGAGAGCAAGTCTCCGCCCACTCCCCAGAGAGGAGAGAGGACCCAGCTCAGTGGCTGCAGACTCACAAATTGCCTGAGTCAAAAAATGCCTTGGTGTATCGATACTTAAAACGCGTGGTATTGTTTACTTTTTGAAAACAGGGAGTATCGATACTTTTTAAGTATTGGTATATCGTGCAACCCTACAGTCAACGTCCTCAAAAATATGCATGTGCATTTTGGAACTTAAAACATAGTATTATTTACCCTAGGACTCATAAATGACAGATGATTGAATAGTAAAAGAAGATGGAAACAGTAACTGAATGACTAAGCTGTATTATGTTTTCCTGATATAATGTTTCCATAATTCTTCTGTCTGACATGACATTTGACTGTTGTAATCATTACACCAACAGTAGCACAGGTTTCTTGATAGGGTCTTATGTGATGACCTTAATCTTGCAGCCAATGAACATAACCTTCAGAGTTATATTTCCTTCCTATTAAGTGCACATGGCTTGATTTCTGAGGTGGAGACATCACTTTGCCGATTTTGGACACTACCTAACCTTCCTACTTTATCTGCCGCCTAGGTAAACATTTGTCTTAGTGAAAGGTAAAATGTCAATGCCCAAGTCTCACAAGACTAAAGAGACTGGGCATAGTTTCAAACTGAGCTATTGAGGAGTTCATATGAGGATCAGGACTCATCAGACAATAAGTTTGTCAAACTTCATTTAGTCTCTGAGACTGTGGGTTCTATTTTGATCTGTTCAAGAGTAGAAGATGAGATTTCTTCTCATCTGCATCTGTTTTTGAATTCTGTTGATGCTGAGCTACCCAGCAATGGCTTCATCACTGAATGTCAACTAAAATTTAGTTGACACTTCCCAATGTTTGTACCATGAACTGCATGCCTCCCTCGTCCACATTAGTGGTTCAACTTGCTGGCTCACTTCTGGTTCTGCATTATTTTCCTTACTGTAATTGGTGGAAACATGCTCACACCAAAACCTCAACAATAGCAAAAGCTCTTACAATGCATATTTAGGTTGTCACTTTCATTTTCATTTTGCATTCATCAGACGGTAGACACATGTAAATGCACTGCAGAAATACAATTTTATAGCAATTACCGCACTAATGCCAGAAAGGCAGAGTAAAGATTCACGTCTTTTCTTATCAGCATCTTTTAGTCATGTCCTTGTTTGGTGGATCAACTTCTTGTGAAAGTGAAACATGCTGTCCGTCAGTTCCTGATCTGAGTGATGCTCATCGTCAAAGTTTAGGAAGGCATATGGGCCTGTTTGTGATTAACTGAATTAAATCAAGCACAATTACACCATCAAAATCTATGTTTTTATGCACAACTGATAATTTTTGACAGCTGAATAGGACAAAAAGGATTCAAAAGGTGTTTGGGAGAAAATGAAATTAAGGGCATGATGAGTACTCATCCATGTCTTTAAAAACAACCCGCCCTCTCTTAATCCTCTGCTAATACAGTGTTTGTCTAGTCTAAGCTTAGCGTTCATAAACAGGTAGAGTTCGCACATTTTGTCTTTTACCATGAACTGAAACAGTTTCAGTGGATCTGCATTTGGAAAGATACTTTCATTCTTTTCCTTTAGAGTTTGCAGCCAGTAATGGAATTAATTTGGGCTAAATTTGATTTTAGGACAGTATTGTAGGGTGTCTTGCCATTCACAGGATTTCAGCAACAGTACTAACAAAATGTGCCCCTCCATGACATTGCACTTTTTGAACAAATTAGTTGGTCATCAGCCAAATGAAGTTTTTTGTTTCTGCTTTTGCAAAGGTATGCTAATGTTAGGATAGACTTTAAAGTTCTTTCAAGGTTTGAAGTTTGCCAATGAAAGACAATTTTTGTTGACAAAGGAAAGGAAATTAAAGAGCATTTATAAGAAATATTATCTCACTTTGACACTTACAGGAATGCAAATATATTTATTAAGTAGAAAACAACATTTAGTATTTAATTAAGGAGAATACCTAAGATGATTAGTTGTTTGGGGATCATTAATATTTTTACATTGTAAGTTGAACATTTTGTTCCAATTATAGTTGCTACAAAAAACATGTTGAAATAGTTCATGCAAAAAGTGAAACTTTTGGCAGTTGATGCCTGAAGAGGCACAAAACATGCTCACCCAAATCATGAGAGCATCCATTTGAGATGTGTTAAATTTAAATTGGAACAAATTGGAAACTTTCCCACTGACCCAAACACATCCACCTCTGGAGCAGTAAAGGTATCATTAGCTATATTTACATGCAGACACTAGCCCTTTCATATTCAGAATATTAGCAATAACCTGGTTACCCACAGCATGTAAACACCAATAAGCTTTATAAAAAAACTGGAATACGCTCATGTCCTGGTTTTTAAAAACCCAAACAGTGTTTCCACTAAAATTAAATGTTATTTATCTAATTTTTATTACGGGATGACATTTGTACATAGTTGGGTTCACATTTCTCCTCGAGGAACTTCACTGTGCGCAAAAGAGCATGTGATCTTTAGCACATTGTGAAGTTCTGCGCCAACTGGTTCACAGACACACAAACATGTTTGCACATTTACACTCACAGACAAGCTAATTTCAAGGCAAGCGGACAGAGAGCTGGGAAAACCACCACAAGAAACATCTCCCAGCGCCTTCTCTGTGGCTTTAAACCGAGGGGAAACAATGCCAAAATTACCCCTGGGTTTCTCCTTTTCTAACCCAAATATTTGGTCATGTATACACCTATCAAGGTATCCCAATCGAAAGGGACATTAATTTGTGTTCTGAGCGTGTTCTGTGCATGTTCTGTTTGCAAGGAATCTTGGTCTTTTGAGCACAGGAAATCTGCCATGCTTCTGTTGTTGTTGCTGCTGGGAAGAAGAAGCAGAAATGACATGCATTGCGTCATGACGTTCCCTGTGCATCAAGATGTTGTCCGTGCATCGTTGTTTTTATCGGGATCCCATGTAAACAGGAATAACCCCGTTTGCTTACGCATATGAAGTGGTGATTCCAACAGTTTCAGAAACCTGATAATTGACCTTAACCCAAATATTGACTGAACATAAATGTGACAATTGAGGTCACTTGGGAAGATCTACTGATCTTCTTTTTCTAATCTATCCAGTCCATTATTTTCTGACGCCTAGTTAGGGACTAAGTGGCGGACAGACACAAACTCCAGTTAGTGGAGTATTCTCACGACATTTGTATTTTAAAAGTTGTAAATTTGCACTGGCGACTTTGAATGTCCTCAAACATCAAAGGAGAAGCTTGTCAGGACTTTTCTGGTTTAGTTCTGCTGCTTGTCCAAAGTTAATAATTGTCTCAGTTGTTTGAACCATCTGTCTTTATTTACAACACCAATGTGACTGATTTCTCAGTCTGGATCTCTTACAGACTGTGATCATTTGCTACCCACACTGTGTCTGGCCGACTTGTGACGAGAACGGTGGCTAATGTCTCCGCTGTGTTTGCTGTGCTTTGCTGTGTATTTGTGTGTATTTGTGTGTGATAAATTTGAACACATTTGTTCTTATTGGCCTGCCTAATGGAGAAGCCTGGCTGAATATGAAAGTCTGACAACACCGCAGCAGAAAACATCCCTCATCTCTGTTGCAGACTGTCTTTGCCAATCCCCCATCTGCAACATCTGCTGTGCTTTGCTTTCTCTTGTGAACCTGCTCACACAACACACAATCCTCTACCACTCCACTGTGGCAATCATTTTTTCTTTTGAGCAGGAGGAGGGCAATTGCCATCATGATCCCGTTGTCACTTGGAGAAGACGAAAGGCTTTCCTGGCCTTGGGGTTTTCAAAGATGTACATTGTGCTGTCTGCGTGGTGTGTTGGGTTACAGGAGGCAAACAAGTTAGCATCTTAACAAATGAAAGAGCTGTTCGTGTATAGTAGGCGCTAACTAATTTTTTTCCCTCCAAAGTTTGACTCACAAACAACCTAGAAGTTTCTTTTTCTTTCCTACGGTTGTACTGTTGGTTGAAATGTGTGAGACTTTATATGAACAATCCCTCCTCAGCTTTAAAAATGAGGAACATGCAATTTATTCAAATACAGCTTATGTCCTTTAAATGTACGGTAGTTTACTGAAAAAAGCTGTCACCAGTATTCTTTTGTGGGTTGTTTTGAGGATACAATGATAAACTGCAAATTTTATCTCTTGTAATTACCTGTAATTAGCAGATTGTAAATAGTAGATCAGGTACCAGAAAGGTGCAAAACCATGGAGCCACTCTTTTTTTAGCCAAGTCCTATCTTATGCTGTGTTCATAGCAATTTTGTGCATTAACTATAATTGGATGTGTTTCACGCTTGTTCCAAATCATCCACCAAACAGGAGTCAATGGCAGGATCAGCTGTTTCACATTGTCAGTGAGAAGACTTGGCAAATTTTTCATCGGTGCAACCTCCATGTTGGCTCTGCTGCTCAACCAACAAATGCATGTTCCTTTAAAATGTCATTTAAAATGGAAAATAATAGCCTTTCCATGATAAGCTTTGTTTTGCTTCATAATTCACTGCAAATCTGCTCAAATTTACAAATGGTGGAAACAGAAGCGTGTGAGGAGGATGAAAAGCTATTAATGGCCACAAGCTCAGGGTAGAAAACTTGATAGCACAAATGCAACTAGAAAAGCACTCCGAGAGCGCAGACCTCTGTCAAGCTTATTGTGATTGTCACACAACACTTTAGTCCTACTTTAATGTTATACTCCCTTTCAGCAGACTGTCTGCTACAATTTGGTGTTAGTCGCAGGTTTGTACGATAATTTTTTACCTGACAATGTTGTATGCTATGATGACCTAGTACATAGTTCATATTCTGGATCTTAGTATCCAGAATATTACCAGGATCTGGATCATACTTTTACATCAGTCAGTAATCATTGTGACCTTGTCTTGTATTGTTTTGCAAAACAATCCGACCATTTATCGTACAGTTGTATACACATATGGTGAAAACGGCCCTATTTCATAATGATAAAGAATCCTTTAAAAAAAATCCTGGATTCAGACGGTGATCCAGATCACCTCCCAAATTTAAACAGTTTTTCCTTTTTCCATTTTAAACATTTCCTGACAATTGTATCAAGATCTGTTTGTTACTTTTGAGTTATGCTGTTCACAAATAGACAAACTGTACCGAAAACAATACCTCCCTGGCGGAAGTAAAAATGAACTAAAGTGCCTGACACCAAAAAGTTGAGCTTTCTCACAGATAGTTTTGGCCATTGGTTGGTATGTTGTTTATCCTCATTGAAAATTATTTTGATGTTTGTGAAAACATGCAATTCCTTTTGTTCTGATTTGCCGCTCAGAAACCGTGTCTCTCAACATGAAATATGAATTGTGTGTCTGTGTTTGAAGTCTGCATCCTGTTGATTCATGTTTGCGTTAGATCTTTTTTAGTCCGTTTCTGTGTACATGAATCCTAGCACGAGCACTCCATGAAAGCTGGAGTCCTCTTTTGTTGTATAACGCTGCGTTTTCATTAGAAGCACTGCGACAGATGCTTACATGTACAGTAGAGAGTCTTGCTGTGTATGTTAACACTGATACTGTACTTCTAGGCTGCCTGTGTGTGTGTGTGTGTGTTTGTGTGTGTGTGCTGCAGAGAGCAGTGCGGGACCACTGGGCTGAGTCTGTACTGCTGCTCCAGTCGTAATGAGCTGCCTGGTGCCTCAGCATTTCTGATGAAGTCTTCCCTGTGATCACTTCTCTATCTAATCCCTGCCGACCAGGTTCCTAGCAGCCCTGCCTCCCATTAGCACAGCAGCTCTCTAATGCATGCCGAGGAACTGCTCACTTTAACTCTCTCCTTGCTGGATTAATAAAGGCTGAAGTCCCGCAGTGGGGCTTTGCATGCATTTTCCTGCTAACAAACCTCATGTAAAGTATTATGCACTTTTTGCCCTGCCTAATGAAGCCTGAGTCCAGTACATAGGACAAGAAAAAAGTATGGAAGGTCTTTTTCTTGCTTATTTTTGAGTGTGTAAGGTCAAATCCCACACCAGTGTGGATTAACATGTGCGCTTCCCCGCTACGTTTTGTCTCTCGGGGCGTTTGCAAAGGGCCCATCTACACACTGCTGCATCCCCGGATCCCTGTGTCCTTCTCTTCAGCTGAATTATTCATGTACCAAAACCACTGCTCATATCTGTGGAGGCAGCAGCTTCCCTGCGTTATGAGTCCGCAGTAATGTGACTTTATAGGGACCAAAGCTCCCTTTACCCAAGCAGCCAATCCCTGGTTCTTTACTCTCTCCCTCACTCTCTAACATCCACCCTCTTCTTCTTTACCTCTCTGTTTCATTTTTCAATCCCTTCCTCTATCCCCCCTCTGTCTTCTCCATCCTTCTCCCTCCCACTGACTTTATAAGGACACACTCTATGTACCTTGTGCTCACAGGTTTTCTTTTCCCTCCATCTAATATCGCACTCCTTTCCAGCCTCTGGCAGCCTCACAAAAGCCCACTACCATATATCTTTGAAGCCCTCTTCCCTCCTCCGTCTCCCTGCCACACTGCCTGTTTGTCAGTCTCCTTGGCTCCCCCTGAGCACTCACTGTCCTCCCCAAAAAAAGCTGCTGACCTGACATCTATGTACAGATATTTGCTCCAGATGAACTTCCTTCAATCCATTGCTTTACACTGCATGGATGATCACTGCATCAAGGGCATTTGTCATTGTTGCCATTGAGCCGTACAGATCGATGCATGTCGTGTAGGATCTGCAGGGGACCTGAGACACACATGGCTGCTTCTAATAACACCGCCCTCAGATTATTTTGAAGGATATACTGCTGATGTTTTTTTGTGTTGTAGCTGTTGTTTGGTTGCACATTTTGATCTTCACTACAGTTAATAGGTGTGAGGATCAACTTTTTGAAAGGAGCTTCATACTCCTCATAAAATGATGATCAGTATTGGGTGATAAAACATAACTTTTGGCCAAAATTCCAGTCATACTTTATCATCAGGTATTAATTATGTGTTCATTAGAGAAACAAGTAATGATTCTTTTCTTTGTAGACTAAGTTTCACATTATTTGCTTGATCAATTGATTGTCTGAAAGGTCAGCTGCTTGAGGAGAATGCTAATCACATCACAGTATTGAAGTTCAAATAAGCATTTTCAGATAACTGTTTTTCTTCTGCGTCCCACAATCTTAAACTCGGTGTTATTTGGTTTCAATGAACTGAAACAGCAGAATAAACTCAATCAACTGAGTTTCTCATGAATTTTTTAACATTTCTATAGAGACAAAAACAGGGCTTTATATTTTGTACTGGGGTTAATTGTTTAAAGCCTTAGTGCAATGGCTACAGCAAGAAAGATAATCTCATTTTTTTTCTTATTAGCTCTTCCTTTTCCTCTTAAACTTTGGAAGTAACCCTAAAGTTGTCCTCATAAACCCATTTACAGCTCACAAACACTGAGGAGTTGGGTATCAGTTCAGCAGAATTAAAGCTGTCCACAAAAGTTTACTACTGGAACAAACTACCCGTGACCAACAGTGAACCAATAGCGATCGATCTGATAGTAGTGAGCGGAGTGAGCGCACTAGTAACCAGTGTTCGGAATAACAGTGTGTTACTAGTGTTACTAACAGCATTACGTTTTCCAGTAACGGGTAATCTAATCAATTACAATTTTAAATGCTATAATGCTGTTACTGGCAGTAAAATGTGACGTGTTGCTAACCGACCTGGCTCGCTCAGCTAGGCTCAGGAGAGGAGCTGAAAATAAAATGTGGTTGTTCCTCTTTGATGAAAAAGCAGGCAGACACATAATCAATATTGATCATTATTACTTATGTGTCTGCCTGCTTTGTTAAAAAAACATATCAACATGATTGTACTCGTGAGTACAATTATTTTGCCATGTTTTTTAACAAAGAGCTGATGTTAGAATAAACTTTTTAGCAACAGATATCACACAGCTACCCATGTGTGTCTGTGTAACCTGCAGTCAGAGTGTATCTCCTGCAGCGTCTTTGGATCAAACCAACTCGAGGGAGAGGGGTGGATGTCTTTTGAGGTGTGAATGTAAGGCACATGTAGCCAGCTTGTTTTGGTTAAAAAAAAAAACATACAAAAGTTGACAGATATATCTGAAAGTAAGACGGTAATCATGAGAAATTACAAGTCAGGGTAGAGTAGGTTAGAAAGCAGGACAATCCCACCTAAATCTGGAGTGTTGGTGGGTCTATCCAACCTTGCTCGCTCAGCCAGACAAAGACAAGAGCAGCAAATTTAATATGCTTAAGTCTGGAGCGATCTGTTGGATTAAAACTGGTGTTTTCAGGATGGAAATATACAGGTACTACTTCAGCGTCATAGATGCAAAAGGCAAAAACAAACAAGTGAACATTATGTCCCAGAGCAAAACCTGCTCTTTCGCAAGGGTTAAAAGTTTTTCAAAAACATCACGAGAACTGCTATCCCTAGTTACTAATGATATTTATGAAGGAGTAATTCAGTTACTAATTCAAATACTTTTTTTTTTTTTTTAAGTAACAAGTAACTATAACTTATTACTTTTTTAATAGTTATTTGCCCAACACTGCTAGTAAGTATCAGCTACAGATTGGTAACATGAATGTTAGCTACCTTTTTGGGTGCTTATTCTGTGCACATAACCCAGGAAAGAGGTTCCTGTTTTGCAGATGAAGTCACACATTCAGCAACTTTAGGTGTGTTAAAGGAGGACAAAAACAAAAGTATTACAGTGTGTCTGAAAAATATCAGCCACATGCAGTTTTTCAGACAAGTTCCAGTGACATTTTAAGAAGAGGGTCCACTAGCAATAGTTTTGATGCATCAAGTATCAAAGCTTATTTGGAAAAACTGACATGAAATAAAGAAGTTACAAGAAAAAACATCAGAAATGGTCGTCTGTAAAAATATTAAACAGTTTTTATTTTTCAGAATTAGTACATCCCCACTTTTACCTTTTAAGTAGCATTAGCACCATGACTCTGTGAATACTTCATTACGTTTGACTGTCAGTTTCGTTTCGTCCATCAACCTGATCTTTTAATTTCAGCTGACAGTTACATAAACAACATCGCCACCAAAATTACCTCAACCCTGTAATAGATGACCCTTTTCAGCAAGTTCCTGTTTTCTGTGGCCCAAAAAGAGACAATTTATATTTAATAGATCAACACATGTAGTGCTGACACATTTGTTACTGATTGGCCCAGACAGGCTTACCATCAGGGGACAAGATGTCAGCTGTTGCCATGGTATCTTTTTTTATTCCCTTTTTCAATTTCACAGAGCTGCACATTTGCTGCATATCCAGGCCAGTACCTTCCCCTAAATGACATTTCAAGTGCAGTCATTTTCTGTGTTCAACTTTAAATCAAAAAGACCCGGGGCATACACTTAAGCTGGATTGAAACTGCTTAAAGATATTCATTTGGGCATATTAGAAATAAAAAGCAGTTAGCCTGTGTAATAAAAACATGACAGGAAATAAAAGCACAAAATGATCTTTAACATCTGTTTTGTTAAGCCATTAGAATAGTTTGAGGGCACAGAAAGGAAAAATCTGTGATTATGCGTTCTAATGATGATATTTATACCAGTGTAAGTGCCTTTGGCTTTCCTGCCTCAGCTCTGTGTCTATTTGAAGCTTGTTTTTAATGTGACCATGTCATTGCTTCTGATTTCTCCCTGTATTAGCTCTGAGCTTTCACGAGTCAGACGAATGCGTCCTCTCCATTTCCCACATTGTCACATGCAGAGCAAAGAGGTCCCCCTGAAATAATTAGTTTGTTACATCCTGTCAGGACCAGTAATGCAAATCAAGGTCCAACATCTTGTTATGTGATAATTTATCGATCCAGTCTGAGAAGATAACGTGTAATTTCCTAATAGAGGCTGATTGAAGAGTGTGCCTCAGAGGGGACAGGGAGCAGAGGAAACTAGAGCTTCTCTCAGCCAGCTGGATGTGTGTGTGTGTGTGTTTTTTTCTTTTTCCTCTGCTATGTTATCTGAGCAGCTTGCTAATAGAAATTCTCTCTTCCTTCACATATTGGAAAGATATTCATCATACCGCTTTCACTGAGATGATGCAGTAATGCATTTTGGACAGACCAATTCTCCTGGAAGCTTAGCAAGAATAATATGTTCTTTTGCTACTTTTTTCTCATTTTTGATACAAGGTGTTGGAGTCTCCGTCTAGTATACTAACTCTTTGCAGGGTCAAAAATCAAAACATGGGCCATGCTAATACCGATGCTACAAATCTCAAGGAGGCGCCGGGGTTTCTAATTTCGTGTATGCCTGCCAAGAATCCGAGCTGAGCTTTAATATCTGTCCCAGAGGTAGTTTCACCTCAAGACGATGAGTCTGCCAAAGTGTCAGACAGACTGGTGGTCGGATTCAATTCTCTGTCTACTGATTCCAAACTGAGAGACTTTACTTTTCTATGGATATCTCCTTAAGAAGCTTTTTATTGCTTTTGAGATCAGTCAAGATCCGTGAGTTTCTTTCTGTCCTTTGAGAGCTTCCAAAACAAATCTTCCTCAGTGAAGACTACAGTGTTTTCTCTTTGTTGTAATAACTCAACTGGGCTGCTAGTTTTAATGTGGCAGAGTTTTATTTGAAATGTAGGAGACACCAGTTTAGAGGGGTTGATAAAGCATCAAATGATTTGAAACAAGCATTTAATCTTTGGAATGGAAATGAACAGTTGCGTCTACTTCTAGGGCCTGATCTACTACAGGTTTGCGAGTATAGAAACTTGTATACATTTGATAGCGTGCAAATCTGATTTACTAATCAGTTGCACCCATAGACTCTTTAAAAAAAACTGACGTCGTCTTGCTCGGCTCCAAGTGAGGTTGCCACAAAAACTGCTCCCACTGGTGGCTGGCTGTGGTATAGGTTAAAATAATCCAGCTTTCCAGTCATTCCAGATGGGCTGTGGTCAAACTTTAAAAAATTAATACACCTCGTAGAAATGTTTCTTACGTCCAATTGTTGTGGTGATTTGAAGATATCATTTGGCTACCTTGTATTTAAAGTCCTCTTTTTTCCTGAAAACTTTCACTTTCATTAGTTATACAAGGTTAAAAAATGAGGCTTTACGTGATGCTTAAAAATGATTGACAGCTGCCGTTCTCAGGTATTTTTTTTCGGGGATTGTAAAATATGTTGGGAGGTAAAGAAGTGATTAGACTCTTGAAAGAAAAAAAAAATTATCTTTGTCACTCGGCTCCCCTCAGATCCTTCCAGAATCCCTCACAGTATCTACTGCTCAGACTCTGGCTGCACAACTGCTACTGACTCTATTTTTGCACCTATGCCCCCTTGGTCCTCTTCACGCAGAAAATGTCCACGCCATGCACACTCAAAAATTTCTAATCTGCCACACAGAGACGTGTGGACAAGATGGTGGAAGTGGTCAAAGTGCAAAAAATCCAGGCATCTGTATGACCACCATGATGACCGAGTGGTAAATAACTCATGATGTGAAATTGCTGCCACTCTCAATCGAGTGGAAGAGTCAGTTAGAAGAACCTGGAAAAATCTCCTGGACAGATATGTAAATGTGTTTTAAACAAGACCAAAGTTCTTCGGCTCTCGTTTAGTAGTACTCTGGTAGACGTATGTTTGTGATATACTGCCCCCGTGCAGTTTGAGAATGGACACCAACAGACGGCCAGCGAGATGTTAAAAAGCATAAAAGCCTAAAACGATCTCTCGCACGGATCACTTATGCCTCAGTTCCGCACATCTCGTTCATGGGTAAAGTATAGCACACCCTTTACCCACATACCACTGTGGTCATTGTGCTGGGGAGAAGGAGGCAAAGGTGCAATGACAGACTTGGGAAAGAGAGAATCTTCTATGCATATCAACATGTATCAACATGTTTGGACTGCAAGAATAAAAATGGTGGAGACTTATTGTCTATCCAACTATGCCATTTCTGAGCTTTGAGTGTTCACCGGCTGTGCTGGTTTCCACCCATGTGTAATGAGTGTTCACATCCTGTGCTCTCCGTAGAGCGCACAGTAGATGAACCTCCCTCTTGGTTCTTCAGCAGCTCAACTGTGGGATCACTGCCACTGAATGACCTCTTGACTATTGCCAGAGCATTGGCGGTTGTTGTCAGCCCAGACACAGCACTGACCGGCTGCTCAATGCCCACAATCATGGCCTGAGTTTCACTGCAGGGGGGCGCAGGCTACATTGGACACAGCTCTCACCTCCTTTGCAATAGCCTGTAATCCATCTAACTGAATCTCTAACTCCATAGCTTCAAACTTAGTTTTTTGTTTACTGTCGCGCTACTCTCCAAAACTTTCCATGGTGACAGCCAATTGAAAGCCCTGAATCCTCATTCTAATTGGGCAATTTGCACCTATTATTAATTGCGCATGCAGTCTTAGTAGATCATCTGGAACACGTCCATTAATAGCACATGCAGTTTTTTAGTTTGTTCACACAATTTGGTGTTATTTATTTAAGATTTTAATAGAGTATGCCCTTAAAGAACAATCCTGCTCAATCATCACTGCTGGGCTTCTCTATGCATGTCAGTGTCTCTGTTTGCCTCAGATCCTCTCCCCAGCCTGTGTGTTGATGTTTTGGTCATTTGGATATTTTGTGGAGTAACCGTAACGGACAAGAAAGTGTATAGTGCAAACATTACATTATCTAAAGGCTAGTTCATATTACAGGATTCTCCTAAATTTTACATATTTAGAGAGCACACTTGATGATAACAAAAAACAGATCGCACAAGATTTCTCTCTCTTGTTCTTACAGTGTGTGGTCTGCACTCATAGGACAGCACACATTAACAGATTCTTCAGCTTCTTCACGCTCAATATTCTAAAGCTTGCGTAGTAAAACGTGACTTCAATGTAAACAAATATAACAGACAAACGGGAAAAAACAAGGATGGTTGTTTTCGGACTCTAGAATTTTGAAAAAATACACACACAAAAAAAAGGACTATGGAAAAGGTTGTGGAGACGGGCTGTATGAATAACAATGCGAGTTGGACGTTTTAGGTATTACAGATAGATTTCTTCTTCTTCAGACAGTCAGCTGTATCAGCTCACGTCTTGATTGGCTTTGCTCCGGTACATGTGACTTTATACGCAGTACCTGCTCAGCTCCTCTCAGAGGGACCCACACGCCACAGGATTTTTAGTCAAAAATATTAAACATGTTCATTATCTACGAGCACTGAATCGGAGGCCTTTCCAGCAGCCAGAAAAAATCACTCTGAACACACCCCACACCACAGGAAATTCACACATGATGTCATCAGACAATCGAGCCTTTGCTGGATTTGATAGTAAGGGGGAGATCGGGTCAAAAATCAGCTTGATTATCATGTAGTGTGTACCCGCCTGAAGTAGTTTTTATCATAACCCTGAAGACATCTTGATGTGAAAATCAGTCTTTCCTCGAATTGATTCCAGACAACAAATTAAGATGCACATGGACAGTCTGCCACATGCCGAGCCTGCCAACTGTGTGTGCACTTTTTGCCTGCTCTAATCTGCACACATTTTCTAACCAAAGCCCCTGAGTGACGCTCTTTCCTTTAATGTCTGCCAGGGCTCTGGAGGCAGCTTCAGCCCTCTACCCCTCCTCTTCTTCTCTTTACTTTTTTTGCATTTCGGGGCTTGGCTTAAACCGAGGGGGTCCAGGGGAAAGCTCTCCTTTGGAAATCGTTTTTCCAAATGGCTGATATGTGGGAAATGTGGAAATCTGAGTACATGATTTAGGGAAAAGTGTGAGTAACCATCATTCTAAAAACCTTATTTAAAAAGTAAAAGATAAATTATTCTAATTCCTCTGTGAGGAGGTGGTAAACATGGTGTGTTTCTTTTCATCTCAGTTACGTGATATAGACAGGGGAAAAATAGACATTTATTATAAAAAATGTAATGAAAGCAGAGCAGATACGTTCCTAATTTATTCATTTTATTTTGACAGGACCTGTGTACAGCCATCGAGTTTATTTTAGCCTTGATTTCGTCTTGATCTTAGATTCAACAAAGCTGCAGCTCTCCCTGATTTCACTCGGTAATGAGTTCCAAGAAGTGGGTGCTCTAATAGAGAGGGCCAATTTGCCAAACTTAGAGGATCTGTGATGTATTACACAGTCGGCTCTGTTGGCTGTCCTAGTTTTTCCTTGATTATCTACACACAGTGATATTTTAATGGGGATGGAGCCAGATCATTGATCACTTTATACTAAACAAGCAAGACCCACAAAACTTTCAAATGTTAGAGTGTTATACCTCTGAATATGACAGCAGTGGTAACTTTTTGGCTTGACAGGTTATCTTCAGCGTTTGCTTCTATTGTTCACTGTATGTAGACACCCCTAACACACAAAACTAGGGAATGCCACAGGTTTCCTTTGAGCAGTTTGGATGGAACAACAGACATATGTCTGAATGAAAAACTTTCCCCACACCCGTAGAGCTTTACTCGTCGTCAAAAAGATTTAGGACTAAGGAAAACATTCAAAGCTTACGCCCTGCGAGCCACCCCTGCTCCCTGTTGATGTGGAGAAGTTTAGAGGTTTGAAGTGATTGCTGACACCCTGACCCTTCTTCCTTAGAGCATTCCACAGCTCTCCTCGTTGTCTCGTCTGCAAATGTCAGAGTGGTTTTGTGCCTCGGGGAGTATGCAGAGATCAAATGGCCACCATTCAGTGTTGGGAATCACAGAACAGGGAGACTGTCACCAGAGGTCCCTGCAGAGCACGCGGTGTGCCAGGATGAAGAGGCCCGCTGATCACTGACTGATAGAGGACTCAAGGATAACACCTGAGCTTCTCTCATTGATATTGGCTGTCCCACTGACAGATGAGATAGACTTTGGTGGGAACGAGCTGTTTTGATTTCCCCATCTCATTCAAGTGTCTGTAAAAGAGGCTTTTTTTTTTCCATGAAATTGCTGCAGGGGTGTGGGAAACGGGACCTTGAAACACCCTGCTGATTTTCTTTGAAATAGGGTCTGGCTAGCTTGAGAATAAAAGCTGAAAATTGGCTTACTTTCGAGTTTGTCTTGCAATAATTTTCATCTTTAACAAAAGGGGAGAAAAGCCATCACCACAGCTCACCTAAGAAAAAAAGGCCAACATGAGTCAGATAACTTTTTTTCTTTATTGAAGCAAACAAAGTACCATAGTTACATTTGCATTTAAATTGTAAGCATTTTTGAGTGGGCAAAGTAATAATTTACTTGTTAAATCTGGCAGGACAGTCCTAATAAGAAAATAATAGCTTTAATGTGTGGGAGCAGGCACAGGTAACTTTTTGGTTGTGTCTTTTAGTCCTCAGCAGTGATAACTTTATGAGCTTTTTTGATGATAAAACTCTAAAGATTAGGACCCAAACGACCAATCTCTTGCCTTAAACAGATGTGGATCTCTTTTTCTTATTCTACAATGATGGAAATGGCTCCAAAACCAAACTTCTTCAGTTTTCATCAACTGACCTCCCTGAACTAAATTAAATGTTTTTGATTTAATATGTAAAAGGAATAATGATTCTGATTATGGCTTTGGACAGTGGGATTCTATCTGCATTTGCGCTAATAGAACTTGGTTAGATCTTAGGATAAAACCACCAATTTACCTGATTGAGAGAGAGAGAGATCAGTTAACCGATTGGTAGGTTAATAGAGCTCCTTTTATTAATTTAACCATTCTGCATTTTTTTACATTTCTCTTTTCGGTCATCATCTTAAATGAAAGTAAAAGAAGTTTTTGATACTGATTCAGTTGCAGTTGATCCAGTGATACTGTTGAATGTAGCTTATGGCACAAATATCAATCATGCTCTGAAATCTATTGCGTAATCCCATGTACATTTTATTTCACAAATTCATCAACTTTTTACTAAGATAGCCACATATATCAGATATTAAGAAGCATGGGCAAACATTTTTGGTGCTTATAAAAGCTAAAAAAACAAAGAACAAAATATCTACGCCATACGTCAACCATCAGCCAACTTGCTGTCGACCTTTAAAAAGATATTGGTCAACCATTGGTTTGCTTGTTTGTGAAAGTCTTCTAAGCACACCAAGTTTTGTTATGGAGTCCCACAAGGGTCTATAATTGGACCAATGGCTTTTAACATGACCATTTTCTTTATTATGGGTGCTGGACCTGTAATTCTTTTGTTAGGTTTAAAAGGTGTTGCTTCGCTGTAGTTGTTTCGCTGTACTTCACTTTTTTTCTGCTTTGTAAGCAAAACAGCCGTAGCAGATGTCTGTTCAGCATGAGTCTGATTCTACTTAAGGTGGATTGATAATGTGTCTCTGTAAAATCAGGTCTTTTTGTAGATTTGAATCCACTGAGGCCTGTGCTGGTGATAAAATATTCTGATACGACTGTTACATGCCACTTTAACCAGACACAGCTTACATCAAACTTTATCCAGACACAGCTTACATCAAACTTTATCCATTTTTCTCTCCTGTACTGCTTGGCCCAATCCTTTTTTAGTGACTGCTTTTCAACTACTGTGTGTAAAATGACAAGATTTAATTGCACGAGTCTGGTGCTCACTATATAGAGTGATGTCTTTTGTTTCAGCAAAGAAACACACACAAAACAAATACTATGATAAGATGTACTTTCAGTGTAAAATGTCTAAAGGTTATGTTCAGCAGCACTTCAGACTTGGTAGCACCTGGTTTGCACATCTGAAACTGGTCTGAAGGTGAAATAAGAAAGACTCATCCTTATTCCATGTAGTTGGTTACACCACGAGTTACTTTCCAACTTTAACTTTATTGGAATTACAGATTGCTCAAATGAAGTGCGCCTACGTAGCACCCCACAGGCACTACAATGTGTAGTGTGGAAATGTGGAGTATATCACACATACACACAAAAAAAGTCTATCAGCATTTGATTAGTCATGAATTCATATGAGCCAAAAAGAATAAAGAGAAGCCGTATGAATTTTGGAATCCAGCCCGTTATGCTTCAGTTCCAGTGTGAAGCTCTAAAAATTTTGTGTTTGCATAATAACACTTACAGCGATGAATATAACCTCTCACTCTCCAAATCGTTTTAGTTGCTATGGGGATCAAAGCTTTCTGCACACTTGAGTAG